>NW_011494752.1:11567642-11575244 GCF_000754665.1 Bison bison bison
CGCTGTTGTACACTAGGAATTTACACAACATTGTATAGCAATTAACCTCCCATTAACAATCAATATTTTTAAAGTGTTGACTTGGAGACGTGTGGCCAAAGAGCTGTGACCTCTGACCCGCCCTGGTCTGTTTGCTCCGCGCAGGGACCTGATGCCGAGGACCCTGGACGGCCAGATCACCATGGAGAAGACACCCAGCTACTTCGTGACGCGCGAGGCGCCCGCGCGCATCTCGGCCATGTCCAAGGACACCAAGCTCCTGGTGGTGGTGCGGGACCCGGTGACCCGGGCCGTGTCGGACTACACGCAGACGCTCTCTAAGCGGCCCGACATCCCCAGCTTCGAGAGCCTGGCCTTCCGGAACCGCTCGGCGGGCCTGGTGGACCGCTCGTGGAGCGCCATCCAGATCGGCCTGTACGCCGAGCACCTGGAGCGCTGGCTGCGCCACTTCCCCGCCCGCCAGATGCTCTTCGTGAGCGGTGAGCGCCTGGTGCGCGACCCGGCCGGCGAGCTGGGCCGCGTGCAGGACTTCCTGGGCCTCAAGCGCATCATCTCAGACAAGCACTTCTATTTCAACCAGACCAAGGGCTTCCCCTGCCTCAAGAAGGCGGAGGGCAGCGGCCGCCCCCACTGCCTGGGCAAGACCAAGGGCAGACCCCACCCCGAGATCGACGCGCAGGTGCTGCGGCAGCTGCGGGATTTCTACCGGCCCTTCAACCGCAAGTTCTACCAGATGACGGGCCACGACTTCGGCTGGGACGGATGAACTTATAATTTAAAAAGAAAAAAGAAAATATCAGAAGATAATATATTTTTTTACCAATCGGTAGAGAAGAAGCAGTTTAATATTTGCGCTGCCGATATTTGTTTCAGTATTTTTTTTTTCATGAATGTTAAAGAGATTGTTCTCCTCTCCACCCTCACTGGCATGAACAACCAACCGCAAAGGTTTCGAAAAAAAGGAAATCTGCACGAATCTCCATTTTCCATCTTTATTTTATGTTTTACGTTCACCGTTATGAAGTATGAGTGTCAGTTACCATTAAAACTTTCAAGAAATCCCTGAGAGTATAGCTCACTCTCTTTTTTAACACAGCCCAGATAAAATTGATATCTCTCCTGATGTTTTTCTCCCTTTACTTTTGTTCCTGTGCCACTTTATCTTAAACCTTTTCCCGATTAATAATTCTGTACGGTTACCCATCACTTCTCGGATATCACAGTGTTTTCAACTACATCTTTCTTGATCCTTATACTCAGCTGTGATTTAACAACAGAACAGGAAGGCTATTATCCCCATTTTACAGATAAAGAAACTGAGTATCAGGGAGGTTAAGTAATGTATCTTACCGCCAGATGGTAGACCCTTGACAAAACTCCATCTTCCGCTTATTCCCTGCTTTGTGCCACTCTTCCCAGGGAGAATGGGAAAGGCACAGACATCCTTTAGAAATGCTTGGCTAGTTTGGGGAGGGTTTCCTGTTGCTTTTGAGTTCTAGGCAAGCCTTATGGTGCTCAAACATCTTACACAGTTGTGCTCAAGGAAACTACTCTGTCCTGGACACAATGTCTTTTAAGAGGCAGTCTTGGCTTGCTAAAGCACCCCAAGAGGTGGAAATCCCAGCTGAATTGAAGTGAGGGGAATTACTGGATTGTTGCATGGAGAACAAGGTGGCTACTCACACTAGGAGCAGGACAAACTGTGGTAGGGGCAGAATTTACCTATTCTTGTTTTGATTACTTTATTTTTTTTCTTAAAAACCCATTCAGTAAGAGTTTGCAAATATCAACCTCAGTTTTTAACCTCTTTTTTTTTTAACAAAGTCTGTTATAACATCTTATTTCTAACCTTGGAGCTAGTACTAAAAAAAAAAACAAATCATCTTATTTACAAGGCCCTCAGTTTTTTATGGGTGGAGGGAGGGCTGTCACTTTGTCACTTTATTTTTTTCCCATTTCCTCTTTATACCAATTATAATATAATATTCATTAATATTTGGAAAATACTCTAAGAACTGCAGATATGGGTAAAACAGTGATTTTTTTTTTCTATTCTCCCATCTGTTTCTGCCTGTTCCCCATTTAAATAGCTCAAATAAATCAATAGTTTATTAAGAGCGTTCCTTTCCTCTCTGAGTGGGCATTAACCAGATTAGCATTAATGGGAATTAAATTGGTTTAGAGAAGAGCACATATGCACAAACTATATAAAACATTTATAATTAGTCTGTCAGCAACATTTTATTACAGGTTTAAACCCAAGAGGAAAATATCTCCAATCTCATGGAAGTTTTCCATGTCTGCTAAAACATAAAGGACCAGACACTCCAGTATTCTAAAACAGTATTCTTTTTTCTTCTCAGTTTTGTCAATCAAAAGAACGTAACATTGTTTTAAAATATGAGGTTTTATTGTGCATTTGACAGAGATGCTATTATTGAGTGAATTATGTATTTCTTGAGAAGTCTAACACGGGATTAAAATGAAGGAAAAAAAACAAGTTTCTAGGTATCCTATTCTTGCTTTAAATCTCTGGATTTATTTATTAATTCTCTTTTATGGGGGTTAAGTAGACCCCAAATCCAGGTCCCCTTTCCCAACTGATCTCCTTCCCTTCTGCACCCTCAACTTCCTGACGCTACAGCCTGTTTTTTTTTTCCTACTTGAATCATGACTACCAGCAATAAGAAATTCATTTTACACTCTTTTCATCTTTTCTCTTGTGTCTGTGCTTCTGATTCTCTCATAAGCATTTGCTTGGCCTCACCCAAAGGTGGCTCGCACAAGTAAACAAGCACATCTAACAACTGTATTCAGCAGCCTTCATCTTTTTGTGTTAAGAAATAATAAAAGAACAGAATTGAGTGCAAAGAACTTCTTCTTGCATGTAGATGTTTTGTTTTCTCATGTGACTTTTTAAATGGATGACTACAGAATATTCCAGGAAAACCTTCTAAGATTTCATAAGAATGGTAGACGTTCTTTATCCTAACCAAGTGTATGAATATCTCAGGTCAGTGTACCCCAGAATAGGAATTTTCCATTTCTGCCTTTATGTGATATTTCCCCTTGCTGTGTGTGGACTTGGACTCAGATTTCTTTTGTCCATTTGGCTACATCACATAAGAAATAGGCTGTGCTCTTGATTTGAGCCTCTTAGTCACCCTTCCTCCAAGCTGTCTGCTCCACAATCATGTCCACTGACCTCCTGCTCTCCTCTCAGATAGAGAGAACAACCAGAGGTCTGCAGCTTCATTCTGAATCATTTGCTTTTGAGGCCATGCCTACAGTGTATAAATTCTTCTGATTAGTAAGAAATTCTAAGAGAAATAAATTTTAGTCTATTGACTAGAGATCAATAAGCTTCTAGAGAATGGATATTTATTATTTCTGGAGTATTAATCCCACTCCAATTATCTTATTTTCAAAGATCCTCAAAGTTAGAGTAAACCGTGACAGTGATCAGGATTAAATCCCCATTTGGCACTTGAATCCTTTCTTCTGCTGGTTGTGCAGGGGTTTAAAACACTGATGTGTCTATCAATTAACTTGATTTTTGCAGTTGTAAAGAGGAAAAGTGAAAGTGAAGTTGCTCAGTCGTGTCCAACTCAGCGACCTCATGGATTACAGCCTACCAGGCTCCTCTGTCCATGGAATTTTCCAGGCAAGAGTACTGGAGTGGGTTGCCATTTCCTTCTCCAGGGGATCTTCCCGACCCAGGGATTGAACCCAGGTCTCTCTCTCTCAGATACTTTATCATCTGAGCCACCAGGAAAGCTGGCTGGTAAGGAGGATACGTTTCTTCCAAACACTCCATCCTGTCAGGTGAGACCTGCCAAATCTGGTACCTATGCAGATAAGCAGCATTTAATATGTGAATAAATAAAATCTGCCTGTACAGCAATAATATAATAGTTTATATGAATGTAGCAGATTACCCTTAAAGGCATCTTTTCTCCTTAAATCAACACCTATTTCCACTCACATTCAGTCATTGTACAGATGAGAAAACTAAGTTTGGAGACAGTGGTTCTCAAAAAAAAGCAATTTTTCATCCCAAGTGATGTCTGGAGATATTTCGGGGTTCTAAATAAGCATGGTAGGGTATAGGGTACTCCTAGTGAATCAGTGCCAGGGATGCTGCCGAATATCTAATAATGTACATGAGAGCCTTCATCACAAAGAATCATCACACCCAAAATGTCCAATGGTGCTGTGGTTCCCAGCTGAAGAAGTAAACCAGTTACAGCTGGTGTGTGTCCAAACCAGGTCTAAAAAGACAGATTCTAATTAATGCTTGACTGGTAATTCTTTCACTCAGCACTCTAGGTTTTCTCTTGAAAACATTTCTTTCTCTCACTCTATAAATGACTCCATTATAGTAAGCAGATCAGAGTTTAAGGGTGTGCTTTGTCAAGAGAAGTACTAAAGAGAAACTTTGCTGAGCTGGGTTTTTACAACTGAGGCACAGAAACAGATTGTAACAAACGGATGGCTGCATTTCTGAGAAGTGGAAACAGCTTCACATGAAAAAATATCATTAAACATTTCTAGAGTATTTCTCAAGTTCAAGTCTTACAGCTTCAGTCCTCCTCCTTGAGAGTGCCTTGACAGTATTTCTTGTCACCTGATGCGACCAAGTGTCAGGAGATAGAGGTAAATGCCTGGGTTTATGTTAACCAGCTAAATTCAGATGGACCTGCGGTGGTTTATAATTGACCCCTAGTGGATGAGTAATAGCAAAGGAAGATGAGTTCTTACTGTTACATTTTCTACCAGGTCTTTGATGTGATCACCGTAGAATCAAAGAGAAGGTATGGCTCCCCAAATTAGGAAAATATGGAGTTTTTCAGTCCACTGAAAGTCTTAGTGTAGGAACTCCCCTGGCAGTCCATTGGTTAAGAATTCACCTTCTGGGACTTCCATGGTGGTCCAATAGTTAAGAATCCACCTTCCAATGCAGGGGACATGATTCAATACTTGGTGGGGAGAAGTAAGATTGCGCATGCCACAGGGCAACTAAGCCTGAGCACCACAGCTAGCAAACAATGCAGCCAAATAAGTAAAAAATAAAATAATTTTTTAAAAAAGAATTCATCTTCCAGTGTAGGGGATTCAGGTTCAATCCCTAATCGGGGAGCTAAGTTCCCACATGCCTCGTGGCCAAAAAGCCAAAACATAAAACAAGCAATATTGTAGCAAATTCAATAAAGACTTTAAAGAATGGTCCACATCAGAAAAAAATCTTAAAAAAATATATATATTTCTTAGCATAGAAATAAAACCCCCATCTATGCTCATGTTGCAGCCGATAATCACTGAGGAATAATAGGACTTTCAAAACCCAAACATCAAGAAGCATCAGTGTTGCGTGGAGTTTGTGGTCCTTGAAATATCTTCATCAATGTGAAAACAGATTTGCATTCAGAGTCTCAGCTACACAGGTGAGAACCATGGATAGGAAAAGCACAAACCTGTTTGTCACATCATGAAATTTTGGAACCTTTAAAACTTAAAGTGAATTTGGGAAAATTATAAAGCAGTGCAACCTCAAATACAGAGTAATAAAATAATGGATTTTTATTATGTCAGGAGGAAATAAAGCTGAAAATAGAAATCGCTTCTAATATAGGAATCCATTGTGGGACATTTAAGATATTTAGTGAGTATGTTTCAGGCTATAACCCTAATTTTCCAGTTAAATTGCCAACTGTTGGCTGTGTTCTTTTAATAGCTATATGCTCAACATCTTAACTCTCCTCTAATTTCACTGTCAAAAGGTAATAAGAAAGAAAGATCATGCGTTCTGCTCTGAGCCCTTTTCATTCCCATCATCCTGGGTCTGATCTCTTAGGTACAAAGGGTCAGACAGGATGAAACGGCGTCCTTTGCTAGCTCTGGCTGGCTGGTATGTAATGAAGCTAGATTTCTGGCTTTCTAATTCCTCAGAGGCGTCAAGGTTACTGTCTAGTCCACACATTGTTAAACTATGGTCCACATGTTTCTTATAATAAACATCGAGTATTTATCATCCTTGGGGGCTTCTTTTCATTGCAAAGAGAAGTGATGTAGATTTTCCCCACCTACCTCTAAGCTCCCTGCTCTCTTCCACTTTCCAAGTGCCTTCTCTCCGCCTTCACCTACCTGTGTCCACGGATCCCTGGTGTCCTCATGGGCTTCACCTACTGGCCTAAGTTCTCCCCGCTCTTCACAGGCATCGTGCTACATGCTGTCCACTCCACACTTCAGATACTTGCAGTCCACCTAAGGCAGCTGCTCTCAGCTTCAGCTCTAGGGAAAGTAGTCTGTTTATCTGATACAGACACCAGGAGAGACGAAGGTCAGATGGGTTTCAATTTCCCCAATGGTATTTACATTAGGAAAAACAGGGCCCACAGGAAGATGGATGAAACAGAGGTGAAAGTTGGGGGCACACCTTTGACTGGAGCTGGAGGTGTTCTCGGGACACTTCCCAGGCCTCCAGGGCCCCGCCCTTCATCCTTGACCTGAAGGGCCAAGGTCAGCAACTTGGCATTCCACTCCTGAAAGGTCGTCTGCCTCTGGTCTGGGCAGAGGCATGTTTCTCCCACCTGTTTTCCCACAAATCCTTATCTAAGCTCGGATTTCTTTATTTCAAGCCTGCAACAGCTGGTCAACCAGGGAACAGTAGGAAGTGAGAAAACTTGACAGTCATTTCATTGCAGTTTTTCAGAGGGAACAAGAGTTCTTGATGAGTTACCATCAACTGATACCTCTAGAGCCAAACCTAGTTCTTATTTCAGACCACTTGATCTTACCCTTTAAAGCTCAGATCAGTTGTTCTTTGTCACAAAGAGTCCCAGAAAATATTCTAGAATAATAATAACTTAGATTTATATAGAGTGATTCAAAGCATGTTTATACTGTAGTTAGGCCTGAATAGTTTCTTTCATTTCTAAATTAAAAAAAAAAAAAAAGTTTAGTCTGTTATAGCTTGCCGGGGTCCAGCCCCGGCTGATCCAGGGAGTTCGAAGCGGAGACGGCATCGGCAAGGATCAGGATACAATAGCTTCAATTAGATATTAATTAAAGATGTAAAGAGTAATAGAATAAGGATAGCTCAGTAGGAAAATTCAGTGGAGAAAAGAGGCTGAGTAACTTGGTTTACTCGGGAGACCAATAAAACTTCAAGACAAGAAGCTTGCACCACTTACGTAGGCCGCAGGCGTCCTTCCGTTCTCCCGAAGGAGAGGAGACACTGAGGCCTCCCCGGTCGGATCCTAGAAGCCCAGGCATAATTAGTAAGCATGGTGGGTTCCGAGCTCCAGATGGAGACTCAGCCAGAGTGAGAGAGAGAGCGACATGGGGAGACCAGTCTTTCGAGGAACTGATCCCAATTCTTTATTTTCCATGGTCTACTTTTATACACTGAGATATTATGCAAAAGTCACGCGGGGTCAGCAGTCCTGACTTTTATCAAAGTCAGGTGCTTCATACAAATGTATACAGAGGTCTTAGGGGTGTTACATCATCTTCTGGCCAGGAGGCCTGCTGACAATTTATGACCCTCTCCTTGTGACAGCGGTCAGTCAACCAGGACACTTATTTCTCCAGGGGTGATTA
>NW_011494752.1:11575633-11618828 GCF_000754665.1 Bison bison bison
GAAAGAGGTGGTGGGGGACAGCCCCCCGTAAAGTCAGAGGTGTAGGTGAGCACAAAGTAGTAAAGCAGGCAGGCTCTGGTTATGGGGGTAGATGCTCGAGGATTTCCAGGGGGACTCCTGAGGCTCGATCCCGCCTTTGCGTATGTCGAGCCTCCTTCCTCATGACCTTTGCCACGGGCGGAGTGCCTCACTCTGGCCCCCAACAATAGCTCTTCAGCATTTCCAACAAACTCCACATGTCCCATCAACTGAATAACTTACAAATATCTTTGCACCCTTTCCCCCTCCCCGCCCCTCTTGCTTCCATATCATTTCTCTTCTAGGTGACCTCTTACCCCTCAACATTTTATTGTATCTAAATCCTATACCAAAAGTCATCTTGCATCCTTATTTTTTTTTTAGATTCATTCCTTTCTTTTCACTGAGACTCTTAGCTGTTACTTTTCACTTTTGGTAACCACCTGGCCCCAAAATCATACGTTATTTTTTATTTCTAAACTTGGCCTTGATTCTGTCTTCTTTGATCTTCTTCACCTTTTATTAGGATGTGTCTTTTCATTTTGGGCTTCCATGGTGGCTCAGACAGTAAAGAATCTGCTTGCAATGCAGGAGACATGGGTTCGATACCTGGGTCGGGACGATCTCCTGGAGGTGGGCATGGCAACCCACTCCAGTATTCTTGCCTGGAGAATCCCATGGACTGAGGAGCCTGGCAGGGTGGCAAAGAGTCAGACACAACTGAGTAACTAACACTTTTCATTTTAGGAAAAGTTCTTTTTAGAGAAAAACACCCTTCCCTCCAGTATCCAAGCATCTGGCATTGAAACCTTTCTTGAGGATGCAGCTTTCTTATCCCTTCTTATCCACAGAGATGCAAAAGCACCAAGCAGCCTCAGCTTTCAACTGTAAAATGATTCTGTACTCAACACATCCAGCTCTTCTTCCACCCAGCCATAAATAATGAGCTCCTCTTCAGACTGTTTGGCCCCTGCTATTTGATGAGGCCATTAATAAAAAAGTTCTGTATCAACAGAATGGTAAACTCGACTAGCCTGAGCCATATATATTGAATACACAGAAAAATTGGAAGCAGATCTCTTTTGACCAGCCTCATCCTGTCTCCTAACTCAAGTTGCAAATCTCCCACATGATCATAATGTCCAGAGTCCATCTCCCTCATCAGTCCTTCAGCATGTGTCCTTAGCTCTCTCAGCAGTCTCTTCCCTGCTTTTTCAGGCCAGTTTGTTCCAATGACAGCTTCATTATTTAATTGACTCTAGCTTTAGTTTCTCCAGCTTTATCATCATCATTTTTATTGTCCCCTGGGCTTCCCTGGTGGGTCTGTAACAAATCTGCCTGCAATGCAGGAGACTCGGGGTCAGGAAGATCTCCTGAAGAAGGAAAATGGCAACCCACTCCAGTATTCTTGCCTGGAAAATTCCATGGCAAGAGGAGCCTGGTGGGCTACAGCCCATGGGGTCGCAAAGAGTCAGACATGATCGCATGACTAAACCGCTACCACCACCTTTTTTTTCCAGTATTGTCACCATGATGTCTGCTATGTGTCCAAAACTGTGCTGCCCACCTTTGTCTGACTGTCACCTTTCTAACCAGTCCTTCTCATTTCCTACATTATTTAAAATTTTCCCCATTCATTGCTTCAGGTCAGGGATATAGCCATGCTGATAAATAATAGGATTATACATTCACTAGATTTACCTAACACTTCATTAAATTCATTAGATTTACTTGACCCACCAGGCTCCTCTGTCCACGGGGTTTCCCAGGCAAGAATACTGGAGCGGGTTGCCATTTCCTTCTCTAGGGAACACTTCCTTCTTAAATAGACCATGAAAGGAATCCATGGTTTGTCCAATCCATCCATTTTCTTAACCCTATCTTCTTTCTCTCTCTCTTCTTTTTAAAATGATGTTCCAATTCATCAGCTCTTTCTGTGCCTTCATGATGAAACCCCAGGTCTTGTGGATAATTTTGTGAATAGTCTTGATTTGACCAGAAAGGATGAAACCTTGCATGAATCATTCAGTACCACTAAACCTCAATTTTTCTCATTTTCTTTTTAAATGCACAGGATAAACTGTACTGTCAAGTTCATTCCAGCTGAAACGTCTGGAAGCATTTTATGGCTGGGGCTGTCACAACGATTTTTCTTCTGTCTCTTAAAATGATTATCATTTCCATCACTTTATCTATTTGCCATAGTCCACTGAAAACTGTCACCAATTGGACTTCTTGGAAGTCCAGGGGTTAAAACTCTGGGCTACCACTGCAAGGGGCATGGGTTCAATCCCTGGCTAGGGAATTTAGATCCCACATGCTGCACAGCACTGTCAAAAAATAATAAAAATAAAATACAGTTTCTATATCTGTTCAATCATTTGTCCAACTCACCAAAGATTTTTTAAAATTGTGACTGAAATTTGCTTTTATTAATAAGAATCAGTGCTAGCTGGGCCGCCAGACATTCCCTTCCTCTCTTGCTTGGCCACATATGTCAATGTCAGAGGAGCCACGACTACCCTTGAACTGTGAGTTGCTTCCTATTTTTTCTGCTGCCCCGGTGTTCTCAATCCTTGACTCTACAGCCATATCTTTTCTAGATTCTGGAAAAAAAATCTGTTAAAAAAAAGTCCTTAATAACAGTTTCTAAACTGAGACTCTCTTAATCCATCCATTTTTGGCCCTTTAATTTACAGACTACCTCCCACCTTGAACAGTAAAATATAGCTATGAAGAAACTTATTCATTCTGGCGTTAATCATTGCCTCCATCATCACTTTGATCTGGTCCAGACAGACCATGATTTTCCACTGACATATGCTATTTTCTGTGGATTTTTTTACTCTGACTTTTTCTACCAACTGCACCATCCATTGCCTGCTCGAGAAAGAAAGAAACAGAACCTCACTCTGTGAATCCTTTACAACTGAGAGAATCACCATTGATAACCTTTTAGAAATGAGGACACTGCTTCTTGCCTCTTGTGTAGCCATACAAATGCCTTCTGAGTCCAGTGCTTGCCCAAAGATCGCCATTGAATGACCTGAAAAGACAATGTCTATTATATTATGTCCTGACATCTAAGGTTTTAATCGTTAAATACAATTGGCTTGAATTTGTGGGAATTTACCTAGTTTCCAAGGGATCTTTGGAACTCTCTTTTTAAAAAAGGATCTTTAAAAAAATTCTTTGAAACAATACACTTAAAATCTACCGTCTTAAACCATGAAGTGTATAATCCGGTGTCATTAAACATATTCATAATGCTGTTGGGTAGCCATCACCACCATCCATCTCCAGAAATTCATCCTCCCAGACAGAAACTCTAAACCTAAAACTCTAAACAACAACTCCCCACCTCCACTCCCTCACCCCAGGTAGCCTCTGTTCTACTCTCTGTCTCTGTAAGTTTGGCTCCTCCTGGCACCTCATAGTGTGTGTGTGCCCATCACTCAGTCGTGTCCGACTCTTTGCGACCCCATGGACTGTAGCCCGCCAGGCTCTTTCGCCCATGGACTTCTTCAGGCAAGAATGCTGGAGTGGGTTGCCATTCCCTTCTCCAGGGGGTCTTCCTAAACCAGGGATTGAACTCAGGTCTCCCGCATTGCGTGTGGATTCTTTACTATCTGAGCCACCAGGGAAGCCCAGTGCCTGGCACATAGCAAATACGATGTAAGTTTCAGCGTTTCTAGTAGCTATTGTTTAGAAGCCTTACAGACTCCCTCTCTATCTTTTAGGACATGACCGTTTGTATGAATACTTTTACACAGGTATATCCCTATCTTCCTATGCATTTCCTGGCCTCTCCGCACAGATTATGCAACTTGGGATAACTGCTGTCCATTTTAAGATTGTTTCACCCTGAAATTAGAAGACTGCTCAAACACACACTGGAAACTTCTGAATCCTAAAGTTCTCGAAGCAGAGATGGAAGGAGAGAGGAGTAGCATAAACCCACTGACGGAGTTTGTGTTTGAGAGTCCACAGTCACAACCCCCTATTTTGCAGAAACAAATCATGGGCAGTGAGGAGTCCACCTAGGCTTGCTGACTCTAAATTATCCAACAGGAAGCAAACCCTCAGAGTTACGTGGTGGAGGGAACCGTGGGTCTCACCAGAGAAGGGCTGTCAGAAGCCACAAGGAGCAGCCCCCATGCCCTCATGGCCCCATTCTCTCTTGTGACTTTCCATAAATCCTTAAAGTTCTTAGAGGCTCACCTGGCTCCTCAAAGAGTAGGTGCTGCTGCTGCTAAGCCGCTTCAGTCGTGTCCGACTCTGTGCAACCCCATAGACGGCAGCCCACCAGGCTCCTCTGTCCCTGGGATTCTCCAGGCAAGAATACTGGAGTGGGTTGCCATTTCCTTCTCCAATGCATGAAAGTGAAAAGTGAAAGTGAAGTCGCTCAGTCGTGACCGACTCTTAGCGACCCCATGGACTGCAGCCTACCAGGCTCCTCCATCCATGGGATTTTCCAGGCAAGAGTACTGGAGTGGGGTGCCATTGCCTTCTCCCCAGAGCGTAGGTGAGATGGTCTTAAATGTTCCCATAAGCTCTCAATAAGGATAAACAGTTGTTTTTGTCAAACTTGAAAATAGGATGGCTCGGTGAACTATTTTATTTTAATTGTGTCCACGTTAAAGTTTGCTCAAGCCTTTTGATGCCAAATATTAACTTTTTTTTTTCATCAGGACCCCCGAAGGTGGATCTTTCCATGTTCATCACAGACTATTCCTCAGAGCCCCTGAGTTCAAAGGCACATCCTCTCTAAGACCCTTGCAACCACACGGCAGAGTATTAGGTTTATTTTAAGAATTCTTGTCCCTGGCACAGGGATGGAGCAGACTTAATGTTAATACCAGTGTACATCACACCCTACTTCTGTAATCATCAGGTATTGAGACAATATAAGTTCACATTTCTTGTTTTTATTAGAAGAGGAAGGGACTTACCTGAGGGTCCAGTGGTTAAGACTTTGAGCTTTTAATGCAGGGGTCTCTGGTTTGGTCAGGGAGCTAAGATCCTACTTACTGCACAGTGTGGTCAAAAGGGGGAAAAAAAAGAAGGAGAGGAGGAAAGACGATGGTTTGCAAGTTTAAAATATATTGAGTTTTCAAGTGATAACTTTAGGGGAAAAAAAGCCTGATGAAAGAAGATAACTCATATACTGGCAAGGGTATTGTTCAACCTCTCCAAATATAAACTAGGTTAATCAAACTGAGAAGTTGTATTTATCAGACTGTTTTGAGGTCATGGAATTAATTCATGATTACAATTGCAAAACCTCAACATGACGTAAATGCTCTTTAGTAGCACTTCTATAAAATGAAGATATTTACCATGAAATAGGACTTATGTGCTATGAAATAAAACTTTACAAGGCTCCCAGCTTTACAGACTAGAACTATTAGCATTTTATATATCTATCAAATTGGTTAAAGAGTTTTAGCTTCTCTGCCTTTTCTGAAATAAAAAGTTGTAATTTTTCGAGGGTATGTCTAGGCTTCCTAGGGCTTTTTGCAAATATATGAAGGTTCATAAAAAACAAGCAAATTCATCATTTGCCTTGATGGTTGGGTTTCATTAAAGCCAATGGCATGTGTTTATTTACTTTCTTCCCCCTGGATTGCAAGGGCAACTGAAAGGAGACCATTGGTGGTAGTGGGTGTTGATTCAATGTAATTTATTTTCTCATATTTGTTGAAGTAGAAATTATATTTACATATATGCTATATTAAGAGGGCCCTCTATTTGAAGTTCCAAGTTGTTTGGTTGTATTTGATGACCATTAACAAAGAAAAAAAGCCTTTCAAAGATCCTTAAAAATATTTTTATATGACTATATCATCAAAAAGGTAGCTTTTATGTGCTTTGAATTTTCTTTTCAGTATTTCAAATTTTGCCTGAGACAGTTGACCTTTTCTTTTCCTCTGAGCAAATATAGTTTTTCTTCTGTTTTCAGTCCATAATTTTTGATTAGTTCTTACAAAGCTGCTGAGGTCTTTTATTCAAAATGTTTCTCTGAGAATTTTCTTAATTCTTAAATTTTCTAGTAATTTAAACTAGACACTAATGTTGAATGTCTTAATTACATTTAATGCATTAAGTGTAAATTTGCTGTGATAAAGTTACAAAAAAGAATATTATAGGCAATAATAATAAATTGAAAATTTAAGCTTAAGGGTCTTCCTTGATGGTTCAGTGGTTGGGAATCCACCCTTCCACTACAGGGGGCATGAGTTTGATCCCTGGCCAGGGAACTAAGATCCTGAATGCTGCTGGGAATGGCAACAATAACAAAAAAAATTAAGCTTAAAACGGGAAAATCCCATTTTAAATATATTTATTAAGTTGCATCACTTTCTGTCTCTTTCTAGTAACAGGAAATGTATATGTCTTCTGTGATAAAGATTTAAAGAGTTTAAAACACCTGTTTTTATGTGCTTTGTTGGCCACTTTCTGTTCCATGTTATTCCTGTTTAAAAATAAATTAGATTTTGTTTGTGTTTTATATTGTATGTAACAAACGGCATCCATTTCATACAGTACAGGGTCTATTGCTGGCATTCACTGGCGCTTACTTATGGGACAGTCTGTCTTATTTTACATGGACATTCGAGTAAATTAATTCTGACCGAGGGCCAGTATTTGGCAAAACTCTTCTCCAAGTCTCCAGCCTCATCACTGTGGACCATCTCTCAGGGCAGCAGTGTCTGACCCGCGCCTCCCAGGATGGATGGGATTATTGCTGGCGATGTGAGGGTGTGAGACAGCACAGTGCCGCCACAGAGCAGCGTCTCAGAGCACAGGCATTAATGAGACGGTTTATGGTTTCAGGTCCCTATTGAGGGGTCAGTGGAGGTCAATGGCACCACTGTGGGGGATGGATGTCACCTGGCTCCCCTGTGTTGTCCACTGCCTCCCACACTCACAGAAGATGCCATTCTCCGTTCATAGTGCAATGACGTATCGAACCCTGAATCCCTGGAAAATCCTCCCCAGGCACATGCTTAGAGAACCTACTACCAAGCGGCCAAAGCTGCTGCACATGATGACTCTATCTGCATCCCTGCTGTAGACCTCAGGGCACGAACTCAAGGGATCAAATGGGAAACTGAGGCTGAGAAAGAAAGATGGACAAGATCCCTGGGGTCTCAAATAGTATGAGACCTCTTTGATAGTATGTTCAGCTTCATCACATTTCAGCTCCCCAGACCCCAGAGATATGTGGGTTTCCAAAGAGTACAGAGTCAGATGATGGTGCTTTTAATTTGCTTCTCTTTCCTATGTTAATGGAGACATCAATGACATCAGATCCTTAGAATTGTTGTAAAGACTCTGTAAAGTTGTGTGCATCAGGTTCTGAGAGCAGGGCTTGGCGAGTGATGGGTGCTTGATAAATGTCAGCTGTCACTGGTATTCACATCACTCAAGACGAAACAGTTCCCCTCCTAGTGAGGTCTGGGGGGCCTCTCTTGTGTGGGCTCGGGGGAACCTCACCCCTGCTATAGGGACAAGGCATGTGAAAGAAGTGAAAAACTCCTCTAAGTTTACCACGTCATGTCAGAATAGCTACATCGGTGGGGTCTATAGTCTTGAGTGAATTTGAATATATTTCCCCCAGGCAACCTGATCCTGGCCCCTCACTGTGCTTTCCGTTAACTTTTACTTCTCCTCCAAGAGACTTTCACAGGAAATGTGGTTTTAAAAGTGTTGGAGGAACTTGTGAGCCAGGACCTCCTTCATTACAGAACCCAGGTGAGTAACCAGGGCAGGAAGACATCTGTTCCTTGGCACTCGACTGCCCCACTGGGCACACAGCACCCCCACTTCAGGGGAACAGTTCATAGCCAAGTCCCTTCTCACCGCCATATGCCCCCATAAATCCTGCACGTACTGTTCATTAATACCCGTGTATCCTGGGATGCAGTGCTTGATTCATTAGCCACCGGTGAAGCTAGGAATCCAAAGGCCTGCCTTTTCTCCTCTGCTTCATTATGTTCAAGAGCAACTAAGAAAAGCCATGTTTTCATCACAGGCTTGGCCATAAATGCCCTTTCAGTGGGCGAAGCTGTAGCCTTGAGGCAAAAAAAAAGGGTCAGGGGTTTCTATCACATTTTCTGGATGAAGATAACGAAGGCCATTGTCAGAGCCTTTTGGTCTGTGTCTCTGAGAGGAGCCTAGTAGGCTACAGTCAAGCTTCCCTGGTGGCTCAGTGGTAAAGAACCCAGCTGCCAATGCAGGAGATGAGGGTTCTATCCCTGGTCTGGGAAGATCCCCTGGAGGAGGAAATAAATGGCAACTCACTCCAGTATTCTTGCCTGGAGAATTCCATGGACAGAGGAGCCTGGCAGGCCACAGTCCATGGGGTCATAAAGAGTAGAACATGACTGAGCATGCATGCTTTGAGATGGACCATTTTTAAAGAACTTTTTTTAAAAAAATGTTTTTAATGTAGACCATTTTAAAAGCCTTCATTGAATTTGTTACAACACTGCTTCTGTTTTATGTTTTGGTTTTTTGGCCAAGAGGCATGTAGCTCCCTGACCAGGGATCGAACCTACACTTCCTGCATTAGAAGTCTTAACCATTGGACCACTGGGAAGTCCCCTAGAGACCACACTTTTGTAAAGAAAACCACCAAGAAGGTTTCATGAGTGAATCCTATTGTCTCCTCTTCCTCTGGTTGTTCATCCCTCATTCACATAGCTGTGGGGACCATCTTTCTCCGTGGCAAGTATCAGGGTGCTGGCAGGCTGTCTGGGCCAAGTCAACTGACCTCCAGAGCTAGCATTGTACAACTCCTGTATCCTTTTCATCCATGCCAGATGTTATATGCACTGTCATCTTTTAATGCACACAGCATCCTGGTCAGAAGTTTCAATGTCAGATTGTTTCTGGAGAGTTGTTCAGTTGCTCACTCATGTTCGATTCTTTGTGACCCCATGGACTGTAGCACTCCAGGCTTCCCTGTCCTTTACTATCTCCTAGAGTTTGCTCAAGCTTATGTCCATTGAGTCAATGGTGCCATCCAACCATCTCATCCTCTGTCGCCCTCTTCTCCTTCAGTCTTTCCCAGCATCAAGGTCTTTTATAATGTGTTGGCTGTTGGCATCAGGTGGCCAAAGTATTGGAGCTTCAGCTTCAGCATCAGTCCTTCCAGTGAATATTTAGGGTTTATTTCTTTTAGGATTGACTGGTTTGATGTCCAAGGACAGATCAATGAAAAGGATCCTGTTTCTTTATGTCCCTGACTTCACCCTACCACTACAGTAATGTTCTAGAAACTTCTTGTTCAAAAACTTTTATTAATCCACTATTTGTCTTCCCATAATTGGTCTGGATTTTTTTTTTCAGATGCTATTTGTTGTGATACCTTTCTTCCTTTCCTGCTACCCATCTGACAATCCATGTGTCTGGCTCATGCCTTTTGGAATATTCTACTCTTGTTCTCCTTCCTCCTAATTTCTCTGCAGGTCATCACACTCTGACCCTTTCATGGCCCTGTTGAAATGCTTTTTTTCATAATCTTTCCTTCAATCACTCCATGACTTTAGCTACTACCCTTCTCTGAGCCCTTCAGTGAGCCTCTTCTGATTGACACCTGACAATCTCTCTCTTTTTTAATATATTCTTTTGATGTTGATCTTGCCCTCTGATTGTTAGGGATGGGGGAGATGATCTTTGCACAGGAGTCCACCCTCCCCCCGCCGCACCCCCTCCTGTTGCCAGCACCCAAAATAAAGCAAACTCTCCTTTCCATCCACCTGGTCTTTTTTATTGGCTTTTGAGAGGCAAGCAGTCAGACCCCACTTTCGGTTACAATGTTGGTACCTTGAACTCAACCATGATGAGAGTATTTACACTGTGGAAATTAGCAAACACTACATATATGGCCTTTCTTTTCTTTTTTTCCTGAGAGAGCTAGTTTACCAAGTTCCACTGAAGCAAGTCCATCTCTACTTCTAAAGACAAATATAAGACAGGATACCTGCCCACAGGGGTATTATCTCATTTCTCCTAAAACAGAAACTGTATCCTATCTCTGTGAGGCCAAGTCCATATGAGGAAGCTGAGGCTTGCAGCTGACTTCTCCAAGGGGAAGAACACTGAATGGAGCCCCAAAATCATCTTGATCAGCATCTTAGTTCCACCCAGGTCTGACGTTATGGTACCAGATTTTTTCTGCCCCAGAGTCAGATGAAGCTAAGCAAGACGAGGGGGAAAAGTCAAATGGACTGTTTAACTTTTTAAATGATTTTGTTGTTTTTCTGTTTCTAAGTCCTGTCTGACTTTTTGTGACCCCATGGATTGCAGCACGTCAGGCTCCTCCGTCCTCTACTGTCTCATGTCCATTGAGTTGGTGATGCTCTCTAACCATCTTATACTCTGCTGCCCCCTTCTTTTGCCTTCAATCTTTTCCCAGCATTGGGGTCTTTTCCAGTGAGTAGGCTCTTCACATCAGGTGGCCAGTGTTTTAGAGCTTCAGCTTCAGCCTCAGTATTCAGCTTCTAATGAATATTCAGGGTTGATTTCCTTTAGGATTGACTGGTTTGATCTCCTTGCAGTCCAAGGGACTCTCAAGAGTCTTCTCCAGCACCACAGTTCAAATGAAGTCAATGAATGCTTAGGATAGAAGGAGCTGCTTCCACCCCAGCCTCTTGTACATTTCCACGTCATGCCGGCCCTAATGGGGAGTGACAGCTGATGAAAGCTGCTATTCATGGTCATCTGAAACAGCTTTTCCTCCCAGATGAAATTCGGTGTGGCATGAGTCTAAACATGCAGACCAAAGGCCTGGCGAGTGTATTCCCCAGGTCTCTAAGGGCTGGCAGAGGCAACTCAGTTTGTGAAGGGGGCTTCCTGAGAGGGCATCACACAGCCCCAGTGTAAACAATAGGAGTCTTTGTGCCCCACCCCCCCGGCCCTGAGCTTAGTCCCGAGAGGGTGGTCCTGGCCCTGGACTCTGCCCATCTCAGGCTCTCCTCTTTGTTTATAATCAGCAGCAGGCACTAGGGTGACTTTCGAGTTCGGTGACTCATACTTTCCATCACCCTGTGGAACAAAGCTGGGATTTTTCCTCACTGCCTCCTAGGTGAACCACATCTCTGCAGGGAGTCATGTTGGATGGGTGACACGATGCTTCAAATCCGAGATGGCTATTCTGACTCCTTGTCTGGAAGAACCAAGAGCGAATGCATGTCCAGCCAAAGGGCTTTTTGTGTGGAGTTTGGGGACACTGGGTTATTCCAGCAAACTGTAGATGGACCTTTACCAGCCTAAGGCAAGCAGCCACCCCTTGGAACAAGAAGCCAGAGCTTCTACTCTGAGTCTTGCCATCTGACACTGACGTGAAGTTACAAACATATGGTTTCCATCAAAACAGAGTTGGCTCTATTCCATCAGCCTCTGGGATCCAGGGACTTAGAAACTAGGGGCGGTGTGGTTTCTCATAGTGAGAGGTTGGGCACTTGGAAGGTGTCTGGACATCGGGGCCAGGAGTTGAGTCCATTTGGAAGAACCAATGCACAAGCTCCAAGAGAGTAAGCATGGACCGAAGTGGCAAGATCAAGAGAATATAAAAGAATGAAATCCTGCCATTTGTAGCAACACCGACAGACCTAGAGATTGTCATAACTAGCTAAAGTAAGTCAGACACAGGAAGACAAAATACGATGTCACTTATATGTGGAATCTAAAAAAAAATGGTACAAATGAACAGATTTACAAAACAGAGAGTCACAGATGTAGAAAACAAATTTATTGTTACCAAGGGTAAGGTAGGAGGAAGGATAAATTGGGAGATTTGGATTGACATATACATACTACTACATATAAGATGTATGTGTGTTAGTTGCTCAGTTGTGTCTGACTCTTTGCGACCCCATGGTCTGTAGCCCACCAGGCTCCCCTGTCCATGGAATGCTCCAAGCAAGAATACTGGAGTGGGTTGTCATTTCCTTCTCAAGGGGATCTTCCTGACCCAGGGATTGAACCTGCGTATCCTGCATCTCCTGCATTGCAGGTAGATTCTTTACTGAGCCTCCAGGGAAGCCCCATATATAAAATAGGTAACTAGTAAGGACCTACTGTATAGCAGAAGACACTGCACTCAATGCTCTGTAATGGCCTCTATGGAAAAAGAAGCTGAAAGAAGAGGATATATGTATATAGATAACTGATTCACTTTGCTATAAACCTGAAACTAGTACAATGATGCAAGTCAACTATACTCCAATGATTTATTTTAATCCCCCACAAGAAGAGTCTAGGGCTGAGAGAAAGCTGATTTAGTCCCGGCTTCTGCTTCCATCCTGACTCACCTATCAAGACGCTTCTTCTTCCTTGCTGTGAGGTTCAGTTCAGTTCAGTAGCTCAGTCGTGTCCAACTTTGCGACTCCATGGAGTGCAGCATTCCAGGCCTCCCTGTCCATCACCAACTCCCGGAGCTTGCTCAAACTCACAACCATCAAGCTGGTGATGCTATCCATCCTCTGCTCTGTTTAAACTACCAGAAATTTGGTTGTGGGTGCCCAGCCAGGAGAGGTGAAGCATACTGTACATCACACTGGCAAAGGCAGGCCATTGGGCTAAGAAACCACAGCAAAACATCAAGGTTTCTCTCTTTGTGTTTCCCGACTCCTGCCCTACCCTTGAGATCCCTGAGGAATGATTACTCATCTCAGGCCAAACTCACCTTCTCAGACATCTTGTTTTCTCCAGCTAATCTTTTCTCTTTTAAGATCCTATGCCACTGTTTTATTTTTTCTATCCCCAGGAACTTAAAACTATGTACAGAAACTCAAGAAATAAGTTCTTGAGTGTGTAAATTTTAGGATCTTTCAATTCCCATAGTGCTGTGTTTCAGTGTCTTGCCAAGTGCCCAGGCAGGGCGTGTGTTTGTGTGTGTGTGTGTGTGTGTGTGTTGGGGGATGGAGTGTCTGGTCCTCAGTAGAGCCAGCATTCACTGGGTTTTCCTTCCTTGTCCCGTCATTTTCTACAGTTACTTGACCATCCAGTCTGTTGTTTCATCCTTCCTGCCACAGACAAAGGTCTCTTCATACACACCTGTTTAGCTCCCAGTTAGCCTTTTCTGTGTTTCTCTGGTCAGGGGGTGGTGTGCAAGGCAAATACTCACCCACCCTCTGGTGCCCTTCTTGAGCCTGAGGACTCTGAGTCCTCGAGACACCATCACGGCCATTTCTCCCCTAGAGCATCAGAGAAAGGGGTTTTAATCTCCCCAAGCTCCACAGGGAAGACAGACACAGATGTCACGGCTGCACTTCTCCAGCCCCCCCGGAGCTGCCATCCTGCCGACCGGCCTAAGGACCAGGTGGGGAGAGCGGAGCTGCGCCACTCCTAACCTGGCTCGAACCTCCTTTCTCTCCTCTAATGGGAGAAGGAAATGGCACCCCTTCCAGGATTCGTGCCTGGAGAATCCCCATGGACAGAGGAGCCTGGCGGGCTACAGTCCATGGGGTCGCAGAGTCAGACACAGCCAAACATGAGCGTGAGATGGTTGTCTGAACTCATTTCTCTGAAAATACCTTGAATGTAAAGTAGACATTATAAACCAGGTAATCTGGGTGAGAAAACTGAAGCCAAGGAAAAGGGAATCACTCATCCAAAATGTTCTGCTAGGGAAAAACAGCAGACTGACTTCTGTGGAGATCCAGTTTCCCCTTTGATGAGTTTAATCAGATTTCTGGTAGCTGGAATAATGGGTGCCAATAGAATAAGCATTTTAATATGGCTTTTACATGAGAATCAGGAATGAATTTGAGTGGTGAGAATTCTAATTTGTTAAGGCTGTAGAAAATACCAGAAGGAAGCTTGAAGTCCCTGGCTACTAGGAGGTGCTAGAGCATGAGTGGGGAAATAGCAGAGATAAATTCTGTGGGGTTTTTATTCAACAGTTATTACAACTATGTTACCACTGCTCTAGGCATAGGTGACAGGAATATGAAGATGAATAAAACACCATCAAGTAAAATTCAGATGTAGTGGAATATGAGCGTTTCACCTATCTTTTACAGAGTTCAACTTGATTTTTACTGTTTTCTTTGCTTTGTTAGGTTTCATAACACATCTATGTGGAATCTAGAAAATGGTAAACATGATCTTATTTGCAAGGAAGAAATAGAGACGAAGACATAGAAAACAAATATGCAGATGCCAAGGGAGAAGGGGTGGTGGTGGAGTGAAGTGGGGGACTGGAATTGACACATATACAGTGTTGATACTATGTATAAAAGAGATAACTAATGAGAACCTAGTATATAGCACAGGGAACGCTACTCAGTGCTCTGCTGTAACCTGAATGGGAAGGAAATCCAAAAACAAGGATATATGTGTATGTATATGTGTAGCTTGGAGTAGGAAAAGGCAGCTCGCTCCAGTATTCTTGCATGGAAAATTCCATGGGCAGAGGAGCCTGGTGGGCTACAGACTCTGGGGTTGCAAAGAGTCAGACACAACTGGGCACACATGCAAAAACAAATAATACAATTCCAAGGAATTTCTTTTTAAATGCCTTTGAGAAATGATGTCACTTTAATCATGCCCTCACTAGGGTTAAGGTAAGTAGTGATGCATGACAAGATATTTGACCCCAGAGTTTAATTAACGGTGTAGTGATGTGGTGGGTCTGTCTCAGGGGGAGGGAGAAGAAACAAGGTTGCTAGGGAATGAATGAATGAACTCTATGCTTCTGTTCATGACTCCGGGCTGTCTGAGGGCAATGGGGGGAATCGGATAGAAAGGGTATGGCCAGCTAGAAATCCTTTATCAAATGCACAAGTTGCCACAATGCCACGTGCTTTCTGAGAGTACCATCCACCACCGTCAGAAAGAAAATTGCATGTTTTAGAGGAATAAAAGCAGTCATGCCTCATGAACACAAAAAGTTGTTCTTGGAGACAGGAGTTCTGAATAAATAATTGATGCTTCTTTTCGCTGAATGCACAATGGATTTTTTGCATCATAAATAAATGAGCAACCTTTTATTTATCCGGTGAGACCTCCTTGGGTGCACACGAAACATCATTCTTATACCATCATGTTCATTTAAGGGCTAACCAGCTGTTTGCTCTCTGCTCTGTGGGATAGGAGAAATGGTTCAAGCAAATGATAATAGCAAGTATGTGTCAGCCACAGGTACTGCGGGGGCCTCGATCAGATGATGTTTTATGGCATTTTCTTAAACTTCAGACAAAAAAAGTGGAACATTGTTTTCTGGGAGATGGGTTTTATATACCTGTATTGGGAGTCATCTTGTTTTGTGAAATTCTCACTTTGTATTACGTGGGTTGCAAATGCAGGGCTCAAGAAGGTCATCATTTCCTCCCGGGCGTTCTGCTCATTGCTGAGTGCACAGTTTTGCTTTGCTTTAGCTTTGTGGGCCATGTCTCTTGTGTCTCCTGCATTGGCAGGCGGGTTCTTTACCACTAACGGCACCTGGGAAGCTTACTAGTTGGATAAAGTGAAGAAAATGGAAGTGATGAAATTTTTTCCTCGCCAATGCATCCTAAGATGCAGAGACTGAAATTAAAACACCCCCTGGTGACAACCTAGAAGGGTGGGATGGAGAGGGAGGTGGGAGGGAAGTTTAAGAGGGAGGGAACGTATGTATACCTGTGGCTGATTCATGTTGATGTATGGCAGAAACCATTACAATATTGTAAAGTAATTATCCTCCAATTAAAAGTAAAATAAAATAAGACTCTCTGTGAAACTTGAGGCTATCAAATACGTTCTCCCAAGGCCTTTGAAAGACAAATAACAAGCTGGGGTTATTGTGGTCTAAGAGAAAGGGCATGTTGGAAATAGGACGAAAAGCCCTTGGAATGGCTGGAGTCTCTCATATGAGGTGATATAAATAGTTGAATCAAAGGATGTCTGTTCTAAGTTGTCCTTTCTGCTGGGTGTTCTTGAGGGGAGAAGGGCATGGGGTGGGCCCACTGGATCTGAGGGAGGGAACCAGTGTGGACCAAGAAGCACTGCATTCCTGGAATAAGTCCCACTTGGTGATGGTGGATAATCCTTCTGATACACTCCTGGATAGGGAGGATTCTTTCTTAAGTAATTAATCTAGTACATAATATGTGTTGTTGTTGTTCAGTTGCTAATCTATGTCCAACTCTTTGCCACCTGGGTCAGGAAGATCCCTGGAGGAGGGCATGGCAACCCACTCTGGGATTCTTGCCTGGAGAATCCCAGGAACAGAGGAGCCTGGAGGGCTACAGTCCATAGGGTTGCAAAGAGTCGGACACGACTGAAACAACTTCGCATGCGTGCATCCAACTAAACAGGCAGGAGAATGTGCACATATTAAGAAATATTAGACATTTGTCTAATTTTAATCATCCATTTAAGAGGTCAGGGAGCAGTGAATTCAAGCTAGAATATAAGGAGTCTTACCAGAGCTGAAACTGGAATCTGCCTGGAGGGAATGGCTGGATGAACATGGTTTTGTTTGTTGGTTTTGTGAAATTTCTCAGTTTGTTCTGTTTGGCTGCTTGCAGCTCCCTCATTACAAGTAGCTGCCTTTGTATTAGTACCAAGCAGCCCTTCAAGTGTGCGCTTGCTGACTCCCTGACCTCAATGACTGATGATGCTCTGCTGCCAAGCCCTGGTGTTGACACACCTAAAAAGAGCAGGGGTGACCTGATGCACTTAGGCTTGACATTTCTGTCTTCCTCACAAGCCCCTGAACTTGAGTATTTGTGACTCTGCTAAGCTGCTAATAGTCAGTCCCCCAGGCTACACGCTTATTCACTCCCTCAACAGTTACTCACCGAGTGTCAATCCCATACTAGGCACTACCACCCTGAGTATGGGGGATGTGTGAACCCAAAGAAAAGACCTGATCTCAGCTCCTAAGAGGTTTTTACCACATTCAAGGGAGAAACATGACAGATACACAGAATAAAAATCCGAGACTCAGCATCAATTAAATATTACCTTCTGAATTCAAAGGGGCATCCCAGGTGGCTCAGTGGTAAAGAATCCATCTGCCAATGCAGGAGATGTGGATGTGTTCCTTGGGTCAGAAAGATCCTTTGGGGGAGGAAATGGCAACCCACTTCAGTATTCTTGCCTGGAAAATCCCATGGAAAGAGGAGCCTGGTGGGCTACAGTCTGTGGGGTCGCAAAAGAGTCACACACAACTGGGTGACTGAGCACACTCTGAAATCAGATTCTATTGATCCTAAAGATTGAGGTTCTGGGTGTGGGGTGGACTCAAATTTAACTCAGGACTCTCTGAAGAACTTATCGCTTACTTACAGAAACACATTTTTTGAATTCTGTCCCCAAACTCCAAAAAAAGAGAGGAATTCTTAAAAGTTGGTTTGCACTTAGGTTGCTTCTCTCTCTTGGCTGGTGTAAATAACATTTCAGGGATGGGGGGGACACGTGTGTGTAGCCATGGCCGATTCAGGTTGATGTATGACAAAAACCACCACAATATTGTAAAGTAATCATTCTCCATTTAAATAAACAAATTTTAAAACAAAACAAAAATAACGCTGCAGTGAACATAGGGGAGCATATGTCTTTTTGAGTTACTGCTTTTTGTTTCTTCTGGATGAACACCCAGAGGTGGGATGGCTGGATCATATGGTAGTTCTATGTTTAAGCTTTTTAGGAACCTCCATATGTTTTCCAAAGTGGCTACACCATTTCACATTCCCACCAAAAATTAAAAGAATCATTTTTGGTGAGTTTTTTAAGTGTGGATTCTAGATATAGAGCTGAGAGGAAAAAAAGCATGTTTCCATTTCTGTGGGTCTTTTGAGGTTTGGGCAGGAGGGGAAGTAGGTCTTTTTGCACTGTGTCTGTTGCTTGCTTAGTAAAAAACAACTGTCCTAGGTCCCCTATCCTTTCCACAGAACTGACTGGCACCACAGTGGAAAGGCTTGAAGACTTCAAGCTCTATTTGGTGTTTCTGTATAATGAAGATACAGAGTCTCATAGCCCAACCCAGGAATTTCTACTCAGAGCCCAAGATTAAAGGAGTTTTCACCTAGCAGGTCATGGAAGCCCCAGCAAACTGGCTAAGAAAGGGAGACTGAACACTGTGTCATTCCGCCTCCTGGGCTTCGTCAATTCTAAATGAGTATGAGACAGTCTCAGAGAAAATGAGACCAGTGACCGTAACAGTCACAGAGACGAATGCATGGCTTTCCTAAAACAAGGATGCAAGCCGAGAGAGAGAGATGACAAACACACAGCTTTGGATGGGAATGTTCTTGAACGCGGAACATTTTGAAAGGTCGTTATCATTAACACAACATCATCCTTTCCGTGAGTCTCACGTCAAACAATAACTTTCTCGTCCCCAAATGCAACACTATAAAACGTATTTTTGAAATTTATGACACTATATATCGAGTTGATGACGAGAGCCAAACAAAAATCACCCACGATCACAACACTTAATGCCTTTTAAATGCAGTTATGGAAATGGATGGAAAACAGCCAGTGTCTGCTCAGCACAAGGATATTCAAATCTGATACAATAATCATAAGTTTATGTTTCTTGGAGCACCCTTCCTCATGTATCAAAAGCCACACGAAATTTAAATAATAGAGTCAATCATCTGGCAAATTTGATTTGGTGGGAAAGGTTTTTCATTAGACTGTCTGGGGAGATTTCAGCCTGATAAAACCCCCATTCTCTAGATTCAAAACCCAGACAATGTTTTGTTGACAAAACATTCAAGAAGCAGGTTATTATAAACATCAAGGAACTCATAACCAAACACTGAAGAACTTCTTGGAAGCCATAATAACCACAGAGGCAGGAGATGCCATGTGTAAAATCATTGATTTTTGGAAACAAAATCAAGTGGCAAATGCTCAGGAGGCTATTTCCATTTGGGTCTAATTAGGCAATTTTTTGGGGTATCATTGGAATCTGGGGAACAATTTCCTCCAGAAAGATTTAGAAGAGACAGCTCTCTTCTCTTTAGAGCTCTACACAGCATCACATCAATTTATTAAGCAAAAATCAGCAAAGGTGGAAACTCCTTTCTGTGCAACCCTCCAACCCTTAGTAAGATTGAAAAAACAGTCAGTGCTTCATGGAAACTGGAAGCCATGTGGAATATCAGGCCCACGCCATGATAGGAATGAGAAGACTGCTCTGCGTTGGGTTGTATTATCCAGGTGGTGCTAGTAATAAAGAACCTGCCTGCCAATGCAGGACACAAGAGATGCCAGTTTGATCCCTGAGTCAGGAAGATCCTCTGGAGAAGGAAATGACAACCCACTCCAGTATCCTTGCCTGGAAAGTTCCATAGACAGAGGAGCCCACTGGGCTATTACTCTCTTGCAGAGAGTTGGACATTACTGAGCGACAGAGCACACACACAACATACTGTGCAACTGGAACAATACAGGCTGATCCTGGACTCAGTTATGGAGTACTTCTTCCTTTGAGGAGCTGGATCTCTGTGATCTGCCTGACAATTACATTATGAGCTAAAGCTGCAGGGAAAGTGACGGGTGACGGGGAGAGGCCCCATTCATCCACCAGAGTTTACTTTGGCAAATTACCCAGCTAGGATGGAAAAACGCCACGGGGCTGAGGGGCTGAGAGAGCATTTAGTTATTATTTCTGCCTGCAACCTTTGAGCTCCTGAAGGAATCCCGGAGGAATTCGGACACCCCGGTCAGCTCAATTGCCTTTTTGAGCCTCACCCATGTAACTGATCACTCCAGCTCCCATGCTGCGGATCACAGATGAAACAGAAATGAAGAAAAATTTTTGTCAACGATTTTCTGGGAAGAGTATTGGAGACCCTCATAGCTGGAAACGAGGAACAAATCAAGGCTTCACTTCAGCAGGCCAGTGCCAATCCCCTGCCATAACGATGCACTCCATGTCTTACTGTTGTTGTACAGTCCCTAAGTCGTGTCTGTTTCTTGGCAAACACCATGGACTGTAGCCCACCAGGCTCCTCTGTCCATGGAATTCTCCAGGCAAGAAAACTGGAGTGGGTTGCCTTTCACTTCTCCAGGGGTTCTTCTCAATCCAGGAATCAACCCCAGGTCTCCTACATGGCAGGCAGATTCTTTATTGTCTGAACCACCCTGGAAGCCTTGGGGAGGGGGAGGGTGGAATGAATTGGGAGAGTAGGTCTGACATATATACACTACCATAGGTAAAGTAGATCACTAGCAGGAACCTGTTGTATAGCATGGGGAACACAGCTCAGTGCTCTGTGATGACCTAGAGGGTTGGACAGGGAGATGGTGTGAGGCTAGGATTGTGCTGGAGTCACTGCACCAACTCAGCATCAAAAACATTGTCCAAAGGCCTGTAATTCAGTCCCTCTAGTGGTGGCTCAGCTGGTAAAGAATCCGCCTGCAATGTGGGAGACCTGGGCTGGGAAGATCCCCTGGAGAAGGGAAAGGCTACTTACTCCAGTATTCTGGCCTGGAGAATTCCATGGACTGTTCCAAAGGGTCACAAAGAGTCAGACATGGCTGAGTGACTTTCACAGTGATGGGAGAACAGAGGGGCAGAAGGGAACCTGCCTCTGTGCTTGGTACCTCTGCCTGTATGGGCGGAGTCCTGGCCACCCAGGGCTGGGCTGTTGGCTTTTTCTCTATTCCCCATCAGATTTTCTGTTTTTCCAACAGAAACAAGAAGCTTAGAACTCTGATAGAAAAAGGAAAGAGGACAGCTGGTCTTCCTCCTTTAGATCCTAAAACATATTTACAGTTGTCTTTTAAACTACACATCAGCAGCCCTTTTATTTTGTAAATAAAGTTTTATTGGAACACAGTCACAATCATGTGTGTGCCATTGCATATGGCTGCTCTCATGATACAGTGGCAGAGTTGAGTAATTTAATATGCATTAAGGGCTTCCCAGGTAGGTGGTTCAGTGGTAAAGAACCCATCTGCCAGTGCAGGAGACCGGGCTCAATCTCTGGGTCTGAAAGATTCTTTGAAGAAGGAAATGGCAATCCACTTCAGTATTCTTGCCCAGAAAAAAATCCTATGGACAGAAGAGCCTGGCGGGTTACAGTCCAGGGGGTCTCAAATGAGTCTGATGTGACTTAGCAACTAACCAACAATGACCATTTAGCTTCTTCCCTACTGCAGTGGAAACTGAGGGACTGCCCTGGGTCTGAGCAGAAGTCCCAGCCCTGCCCCTTGATGGCCATGAGACCTTGGACGAATGACTACCTCTCAAACCATGGTTGCCTCACCTATAAAATAAGAACAACTGTCTCTGTCACAGGAATGTGTTAAGATTGTATAGAAAGGACAAAACCTATTTTTTTTTTATGTTTAATATAATGGTTTGATTTCTGCCAAATATCGACATGAATCAGCCATAAGTATACATATGTCCCCTCCCTCTTGAACATCCCTCCCACCTCCCACCCTTTCCCACCCTTCTAGGTGTTACAGAGCCCCAGTCAGATAAGAGATGCCCCTGGTTGTCTGAGTGGCTTGGGAGGATGGCCCTGGACGAACTTTCCTAATTTTTGTCCTCTGAGTTTTCTTTGGAAGAGTGAATATTGCTGTTTGGTCAGTGTTTGTATGTATGCCTTTTTTTTTTTTTTTCTGCACAAATATTGATTTTTCTTGCTGGCTCACTGAACTCCCAAGAAAAACTCTCCATTCCATAAGAGACCATTTGTAAGAGAGTAAATACTGGTCATATTCATAAACACCTGATGAAATAAATTTTATGAATGCTTGGGCTTGACTGATGGAATGACTGGGGTTATGATGTGGAAAGGTAAGCAGGACAGAATCATGGAACTGAAAGGGAAAAAATGCCATTAGAAGTTTCCCAAACACAGTCCTCAAGAGAGGGATGTTGGTGTCCCATTTTTCAAGATTGCCCTTCCCTTTGGGACCCTTCAGCCTGTCATCCAATCTTTTGATCTGATGCACAAATGAGCCTGGCTAGGTATACCTCTTCTTGCAAGACTTTGAGGATATTTACATCAATAGTAACACAAGGCATTTCTTTTTAAGACAAAGTTTTATATAAGGTGTGTTTTAAAAGAATTTTGAATGAATTCTGAAGGTCTAGTTGACTTTGTTTGTTTGTTTCTTGTTTTTAAGAACAAACATATGAACACCAAGGGGGGAAAGAAGGAGGTGGAATGAACTGGAAGATTGGGATTGACATATATACACTATTGATACTATGTGTAAAATAGATAACTAATGAGAACCTAGTCAAAGCTGTGGTTTTTCCAGTAGTCATGTATGGATGTGAGAGTTGGACCATGAACAAGGCTGAGCACTGAAGAATTGATTCTTTTGAATTATGGAGCTGGAGAAGACTCTTGAAAGTTCCTTGGACTGCAAGGAGATCAAATCAGTCAATCCTAAAGGAAATCAACCCTGAATATTCATTGGAAGGACTGATGCTGAAGCTGAAGCTCTGATACTTTGGCCACCTGATGCAAAGAGCCAACTCTTTGCAAAGACCCTGATGCTGGGAAAGATTGAGGGCAGGAAAAGAAGGGGGTAATAGAGAATGAGATGGTTAGATAGCATCGTGGCCTCAACGGACATGATTTTGAGCAAACTCTGAGAGATAGTGGAGGACGGGGGATGCTGGTATGGGGCAGTCCACGGGGTTGCAAAGAATCAGACACGACTAAGTGACTGAACAACAAATGAAAACCTAGTGTACAGCACAAGGGAACTCTACTCAGTGTTCTGTGGTGACCTAAATGGGAAGGGAATCCAAAAAAGAGGGAATATATGTATACTTATAGCTGATTTAGTTTGTTGTACAGCAGAAACTAACACAACATTGTAAAACAACTACACTTTGGTAAAATTTTTAAAAAACGGTGCATTTATAAACATTGTCCAGATGTATTATTGACTAGGCATTTATCACCCGGAGGTTTTCTTAAGACAGAGGAGGAGGAAGGGCCTCTCCATGTGTGACTGGAGGATGAAGTTGGGGAGACAGAAGAGGAAGGCTCTTCTGAGTCCTGGTCTTGGGGAGAATTTCAGGGGCTTCGGAAACACAGCTAAGCACCAGCTTCTTTAACTTGCCAGGAGAGAATTTCCGTATTTTGAGAACAAAGAAAACCGAGTGTATGCCACAAATCTGAGAACAAATCAAGAAACAGATCTCAAAGAAAATCCCCCAGGGGTGGCTATGATCGGGTCGCTTCACCCACCAGGCGGAAAATCTGAGCAGCTCACTGATAAGATCCCCCCAAGTCACCACAGGGGTTAATCCATTCCTGATGCTGTTCGGTGGAAAAGGAGACGATTATCCAACGTGTCCTGCTAAAGGCATGGCTCTTGCAGGCCTGGCCGCTCGCCTCACCGCCTGGCCAGGCAAGAGGCCCAGGTCCCCAGGCCCCGGTCTTTCTCACCAAGCGCAGGATTCCCCCTGGGTGGGCTGAGCTGTCTTCATTTCTGCTAAGAGATGGTACTTCTGACCCGTGAGTTAACAGGAACTGCCCTTTGAATTTCTTCTGGCCTCTATGCAATCTATTAAGGCACTTAAGCTTCTGCCTTCTACATAAAACACTCCAATTTTTAAAAACAAACTTTTAAGTCAAAAATGACAGGGTTAATTATTCTGAAAAATGCTGTTTACAGCACAAACTCCATAAAAGAGGATTCATGATTTAATACCCCATCCAAGACAGCGCTGGTTTTCATTTCTGCACAATCAGGACCTAAATCTATGTCACTCACCCGCCCCGTGCATGCTGGAAATGGTTTTATGTTCCATCTTACTTTAAATTACACACATCAAGCTCATAACGGGACACAGTCCACTTTGTTGCCAAAACCTGCTAGGTTAGATCATCTATTAAACTCTATTTATTTTTTATGACAAACAAGAAAAATGACAAAGCAGCTACCGAATGCCCACTAATGAACACCAAATGCCCCTCGAGGCCTCCATCCCACCACACTCGTTTGTCCGGGAGTCCACTTAACTTCCTCTTTGATGACCTACCTCCCAAAAGTAATGCAAAGAAGAAGCTGTTTTTCATAAGCTACCGGGGACGGAGCTGGTTACCATCTGCCCTCACTTTCTGATCCTGGGGTCAAAAGTTTGATTCCACTTTGACATGCAGAGTTCTGTCAAAAGGAGAGAAATCTCACATTCCAACGAAGCTCTTTCTCTTAGGGGCCAAATGAACGAAATGAAAAAATCAACTCTAAATTTGCAAGAATCACCTTTGTATCCACCAATAGTACAAGATAAGGTTATAGATGAAAACATTCGTCGGAAACAGTCAAGATAAGGCCAGAGTTTCCTAAGAAACAGACTCAGAAGATGCGAAAGGGTATTTGGAATTAATCTGATCAACAATTCGGATTTTGACAGCACCACAGATTTTTCTGCATTGTGTATTTTTGCATGTTTGTTTAAAATCTTTCTAAGTTGTTTTTTAAAATTAACTTTTATCGGAATATAGTTGATTTACAATGTTGCATTAGTTTCTGCTGTACAGCAAAGTGAACTAGTTACATATATACATAGATCCACTCTTTTTTAGATTATTTTCCCATAGAGGTCATTCCAGAGTATTGAGTAGAGTTCCCCAGGCTGTACAGTAGCTTTTTATTAGCCATTTATTTCATACATAGTAGTGTGTATATGTCAGTCCCAATATTTCCCAGTTTATGCCTCCCCCTGATTTCCCCCTTGGTGACCATAAATTTATTTTCTACATCCATGACTCTACTTCTGTTTTGTAAATAAGTTCATCTGTATAATGTTTTAGATTCCACAGAAAAGTGGAATCATTTAATATTCCTCTTTCTCTGTCTGACTTACTTCACTCGGTATGACAGTCTCTAGGTTCATCCATGTCACTGCAAATGGTATTATTTGGGTTGTTTTTTTGTTTTGTGGTGGAGTAACAATCCACTATATATATGTGCCACATCTTCATCCATCTGCTGATGGACTTTAGGTTGCTTCCATGTCTTGGCTATTACGAATAATGTTGCAATGAATATTGAGGTACATACATCTTTTCAGATTATGGTTTTCTTGAGATATATGCCCAGGAGTGGGATTGCTGGATCATATGGTAGCTCTGTTCTTAGTGTTTTAAGGAGACTCCATACTGTTCTCCATAGTGACTGTACTGATTTTAATTCCCACCAACAGTGTAGGAAGGTTCCCCTTTCTCCACACTCTCTCCAGCATTTATTGTTTGTAGACTTTTTTTTTTAGCTGCACCATATGGCTTGTGGGATCTCAGTTCCTTGATCGGGGATTGAACTCAAGTCATGACGGTGAAAGCCCAGAATCCTAACCACTGGGCAACCAGGGTGCTCCCTACTGTCTGTAGATTTTTTTTGCTGATGGGCATTCAGACTGGAGTGAGATGATATCTTACTGTAGTTTTGCTTTTCATTTCTCTAACGATTAGTAATGCTGAGCATCTTTTCATGTGCCTCTTGACCATCTGTATGTCTTCTTTGGAAAAATGTCTGTTGAGATCTCCCACTCACCTTTTGACTGGGTTGTTTTCTAAGTTCTATTTAAAATCATCCCTAATATGCCATGCCAAGCACAGCCTGATCAAGGTCAAGTCCCAGAATGCACTGGTGGTACCCACTACCCCATTGCCTTCTGAGATTAGATCTCTGGGTGTAGAAAGCTGCCCATGGGATCTTGAGATTTTAAAAGAGCAGTGTCCTTCCTTTTCCACAGCTTTACACAGATGAGATGGAGAAGAACAGCTGCCTAGTTTCTTGGTCCCTGGTTAAAGCAGACAATCAAAGTGGCAGATGGAGAGAGAAACACAAATAGCTTTTCTCGAAAGATGTCTAGTAGACTCAAAAAGTTGAGCAAATTTTTAAAAAGTAGCTCTTTTGTCCCATTCCCCAGATACAAGTTCATTTGTTTCTTGGTCTTGGGCTGCTGGTGGTGCTGAATGTTTTATTCTTTGTCTTTGTGGATATTTAAATCAGAAGTTATGGGTGTGGTATCCATTTGCCATTTTGTACTGAAAATTCAGAATGCTCTTTTAACAATAGCACACTGATTTTATTTGGAAGTCTGGGTTTGTAATAGGTCCTTTAGAGCTGGAAGTATCTAGGCAAAAACATAGTGTAATTTATCTTTTGAAGGTGTCAAGTGACTCATGAAACACAAGTAAGGAAAAGACAAAAATTGACAGTTCCTAGCAAGACAATATGTATTTTCTTATTTTAATTGAAGGTATGAAAAAAATGTTCTTGTGCGTACTAAATGAGCTTGGGGTGTTTGTGTGTGTATTTGTAGCATGAGGATGGTAGAGATTATGAAAAATATGAAATACTTCTATAGGGTCAGAATATTCTAGCTTCAAGAGAACAATCAGGAGACAGCCTTCGCCATCTGCTGTATCATGCAGCATGTCTGTTACAATAATCCCCACACTGAACTCTTTCATGCATTGCTGACCAGGCCTCCTGACTTCCCATCTACTCCTCACACAGGGTGAGCTGAAGGATACCACCTAAGGAAGCCCTGACAAGCCTACAGTCATGACTTTCTTCATGGGACTCCACATGGAAGATGGTTTATGAGCCAGATTCTGCTCTTAACTTGAATTCACAAAGTTCGGCACAATTAGGGAATTTTTTTTTCCACTTTAAATCTTTGTCAGTCAGATAGATTTGCCAGGTAAACTGTAGGATGCCCAGTTAAATTTGAATTTCAGAAAAACAACAAATAATTTTAGTGTAAAAGATGTCTCAGATACTGCATGGGACATGCTTATAGCAAAACTAGTTATCCATTGTTATCTGAAATTTAAATTTAACTAGATATCCTGTTTGTTTGTTTTTGCTATTATTGCTAAATCTGACATCTCTACTTATAGGGCTCTGCATTTCTTAGTTGTTGTTTTTTTTAATTTGGAAGATAATTGCTTTACAGTATTGTGTTGGTTTCTGCTATACATCAGTATGAATCAGTCATAAGTATACATTTGTTCCCTCCCTCTTGAACCTCCCTCCCGCCTCCCACTCCATCCCTCCCCTCTAGGTTATCACAGAGCACGGGATTAGAGCTCCCTTTGTCATATAGCAAATTCCCACTCAGTTCAGTTTAGTTCAGTTCAGTCGCTCAGTCATGTCTGACTCTGCCACCCCATGAATCACAGCACGCCAGGCCTCCCTGTCCATCACCAACTCCTGGAGTTCGCTCAGACTCACATCCATCGAGTCAGTGATGCCATCCAGCCATCTCATCCTCTGTCATCCCCTTCTCCTCCTGCCCCCAGTCCCTCCCAGCATCAGAGTCTTTTCCCATGAGTTAACTCTTCGCATGAGGTGGCCAAAGTACTGCAGTTTCAGCTTTAGCATCATTCCTTCTAAAGAAATCCCAGGGCTGATCTCCTTCAGAATGGACTGGTTGGATCTCTTTGCAGTCCAAAGGACTCTCAAGAGTCTTCTCCAGCACCACAGTTCAAAAGCATCAATTCTTCGGCACTCAGCTTTCTTCACAGTCCAACTGTCACATCCATATATGACCACTGGAAAAACCATAGCCTTGACTAGATGGACCTTTTTTGGTAAAGTAATGTCTCTGCTTTTCAATATGCTATCTAGGTTGGTCATAACATTTCTTTCAAGGAGTAAGTGTCTTTTAATTTCATGGCTGCAATCACCATCTGCAGTGATTTTGGAGCCCCCCAAAAATAAAGTCTGACACTGTTTCCACTGTTTCCCCATCTATTTCCCATGAAGTGATGGGACCAGATGCCATGATCTTTGTTTTCTGAATGTTGAGCTTTAACCCAACTTTTTCACTCTCCACTTTCGCTTTCATCAAGAGGCTTTTTAGTTCCTCTTTACTTTCTGCCATATATGCAGGTCAGGAAGCAACAGTTAGAACTGGACATGGAACAACAGACTGGTTCCAAATAGGAAAAGGAGTACGTCAAGGCTGTATATTGTCGCCCTGCTTATTTAACTTATAGCAGAGTACATCATGAGAAATTCTGGGCTGGAAGAAGCACAAGCTGGAATCAAGATTGCCAGGAGAAATATCAATAACCTCAGATATGCAGAGGACACCACCCTTATGGCAGAAATTCCCACTAGCTATCTATTTTACACATGGTAGTGTATATATGTCTGGAGAAGGCAATGGCACCCCACTCCAGTACTCTTGCCTAGAAAATCCCATGGAAGGAGGAGCCTGGTAGGCTGTAGTCCATGGGGTTGCTAACAGTCAGACATGACTGAGCGACTTCACTTTCACTTTTCACTTTCATGCATTGGAGAAGGAAATGGCAACCCACTCCACTGTTCTTGCCTGGAGACTCCCAGGGACGGCGAGCCTGGTGGGCTGCCATCTATGGGGTAGCACAGAGTCAGACATGACTGAAGCGACTTAGCAGCAGCAGTGGATATATGTCAATGCTACTCTATCAATTCGTCCCAGCCTCTCCTTCCCTTGCTCTGTCCATAAGTCTGAAATATCAGTAAGGAAGAAACAGGGAAACTGTGTTTACCTTCTCCATACCTGGCAAGAGATCCTGCATATTTTCCAGGGGAAAAAATTATCAATTTCTGGGGGGAAAAATGGCAAACATGAATTTTATGGACATTTAGCCATAATATAGATTCTGCATAAGTCATGTATATTGGTGCCAATTAAATGTTAATAATGGAATTCTACTGACAATTTCTATTTTTATTAGAAAATAAGATTACAGAGATTCAGGCTACATTAAAAGTCAGAAGTTATTACCTTAAAAGTATTTCTAGTCACACCTCAATTTAGTAAAGTGAAAGCATACTTAAAATTAGTCTCATGTTAATCTCTTAAGGTGAGGAAAGTCAAACTAACTTCAATGGGAAAATCAACAGGTCATTGCCCTGAGACAAAGCCATTAAAGTAATGCACTGTAGGTCACCATCATATCCCATGAAAAGACAGGGAAAGCATGCTCTGGCCTCTTGTACTGACAAGATTGACCAGATCTTAATGGTTATGTGGTCTGTTCCTATGTAAAAATTAGTTGGGATCACAAGGATTTGTGAAGCTCTCTGTAAGAGCAGCTGTCTAGTCTGAGTTCAACAACTAATATCAGGAAATAGGTCACTGTAGCATTTACACACGTATGCTTCTATTTAATCCCAAAGTCCTCAGGGTTCAAGAAGTTTCCTTATGGATTTCATTTCCTTCACCAGGAAAAGATAAATGGGTCCAAGTCTTCCCAATTTAAAAATGAAAAACTGAGTGGCCATTTTACAAAGAGCTGACCAGAGAAGAGTTCTGAAGCTGCAATCTGCCTGTTTGCCTGGGCAGCCACCGCACAGCCGTGTGCCAGCCAGGACCACAGTGACAGGTCAGGCTTAGCGCCCACAGGACAAGCAGACAGAGCCACGCTCCACTCAGGCGTGAGACTTCTCCCTGGGGCTGTGAGGTGTCCAGCTGCTGCCTGGGAGGCAGTGGTTACAAGAGGAATGCAGGACATGGACCAAGCTGTCCTTAAACTGGGGGAGATCTCTGAAATCTGTGGCCAGAGATATCAAATCCCTTCTGGAGGAAAATGTGTTTGAGAGCTTAGGCTCCTGCTGCTGTTGCTCAGTCACTGAGATGTGTCCAACTCTCTGTGATCCCATGGGCTGCAGCATGCCAGGCTTTTCTGTTCTTCACTGTCTTCTGGAGTTTGCTCAGATTCATGTCCACTGAGTCGGTGATGCTATCTGATTATCTCATCCTCTGCCGCCCCCTTTCCCTTTTGCCCTCAATCTTTTCCAGCATCAGGGTCTTTTCCAATGAGTTGGCTCTTTGCATCAGGTGGCCAAAGTAGTGGAGCTTCAGCTGCAGCATCAGTCCTTCCAGTGAATATTCAGGGTTGAAATCCTTAAAGTAAAAAAAAAGGAATTAGGCTCCCAGTTCTTTTTTTATTTTTTCCTTTGTTCATGTCTTCTTTGTGTATGCATGTGTGTGTATGATAAAAAAAATACATAATGTGAGATCTATCCTCTTAATAAATGCTTGAGTGTACAACACAATACGTTAGCTATAGTAGAATGTTGAAAGAAGACTTATAGAAGTTTTTCATCTTGCATAATTGAAATTTTATATCTACTGAAGAGTAACTCCGCATTTCACCCTTTCCCTAGCCTCTGGTAACCAGCATTCTACTTTCTGCAATGAGTTTGACTGATATAGATGCTTCTTATAAGAGAAATCAGGCAGAATTTGTCCTTATGTGACTGGTTTATTTCACTTAGCAACATGTCCTCTAGGTTGTAACAACAGAATTTCCTTCTTTTTATGGCTACATAATATTCCATTATATATATGTAAATATACCACATTTTCTTTATTCTTTCATTTGATGACATACATTTTAGGCTGTTTCCAGCTCTTGGCCATTGCGAATAATATTGCAACTCACATGGGAATGTAGATATTTCTCAAACATCCTGACAGAAGTCCCAGTAGCTCAAGAGGTAAAGAATCCACCTGTGATGCAGGAGATACAGGTTTGATCCCTGGATTGGGAAGATACCCTGGAGAAGGAAAGTACAACCCACTTCAGTATTCTTACTGGGAAATCCCATGGATAGAAGAGTGCGGTGGGCTACAGTCCATGGGGTCACTAAAGAGTCAGGCATAACTGAGCAAGCACACACACAAAGGTCCTGATTTTAATTCTTTAGGATAAATACACAGATGTGGAGCTGCTGGGTCATATGGTAGCTTGTTTTTTATTTTTTTATATCAGATACACCACTTCACAGTTTCCAGCTAAAGTACATAAGGGCTTCAGTTTCTCCACATCCTTGCCAAGACTTGCTATTTTCTGATTTTCTTGATAATGACCTTTCTTACATATGTGAGGTAATATCTCACATCAGTGTGGTTTTGATTTGCATTTTCCTTATGATTACTGATGTTGAATGTCTTTGCATATACCTGTTGACCATCTGTACGTCTTCTTTGGAGATATGTCTGTACAAGTCCTTTGCCTATTTATTTTTTAATCAAAGCCATTTTGGTTTGTTATTGCTGTTACTGAGTTATAGGAACTTATTTTGAATTGTAATTTCTTGTCATATATATGATTTCATATATTTTCTTCCATTTTGTAGGGTTTTTTCACTCTGCTAAGCATTTCATTCCTGCACAGTATCCTCTTTGTTTAATGTACTCCCTCCTCCCCCTCACCTTTTTTTTTTCTTTCTTTCATTGCTTGTGCTTTTGGTGTCATATTCAGGAAATCACTGCTAAGACCAATGCCATAAAGATTTTTGTCTATGTTTTCTTCTAGGAGTTTCACAGTTTTATGTCTTAAATTTAAGCATTTAATCCATTTTGAGTTGATTTTTGTGTATGGTGTAAGACAAAAGTCCAATTTCATTTTTTTTTCATGTGGATATCCAGTTTTCCTAACACCACTTATTAAGAAACTATCCTTCTCCCCATTGTGTATTCTTGGCATGTTTGTAGACCAGTTGATTGTATAAGCATGGGTTTACTTCTGGGTTCTCTATCCTGTTTTACAGATCTATATGTTTGTCTTTATGCTAGCACCATACTGTTCTGATTCCTGTAGCTTTGTAATATGTTTTGAAATCAGGACCTCTGAGGTCTCTAGTTTTGTTGTTCTTTTTCAAGATACTTTTGGATATTCTGTCTTTTGTGATTTTGAGGAATTTTAGGATTTTTTTTTCTATTTCTGTAAAAAATGTCATTGGAATTTTGATAGGTTGATGAAAGTGAAAGAGGAGAGTGAAAAAGTTGGCCTAAAGCTCAACATTCAGAAATTGTTGAGATCATGGCATCTGGTCCCATCACTTCATGGCAAATAGATGGGCAAACAGTGGAAACAGTGTCAGACTTTGTCTTCTTGGGCTCCAAAATCACTGCAGATGGTGATTGCAGCCATGAAATTAAAAGATGCTTACTCCTTGGAAGGAAAGTTATGACCAACCTAGATAGCATACTAAAAAGCAGAGATATTATTTTGCCAACAAAGGTCCATCCAGTCAAGGCTATGGTTTTTCCAGTGGTCATGTATGGATGTGAGAGTTGGACTGTGAAGAATGCTGAGGGCCGAAGAATTGATGCTTTTGAACTGTGGTGTTGGAAAAGACTCTTGAGAGTCCCTTGGACTGCAAGGAGATCCAACCAGTCCATTCTAAAGGAGATCAGTCTTGGGTGTTGAAGGACTGATGCTAAAGCTGAAACTCCAATACTTTGGCCACCTCATGCAAAGAGTTGATTCATTATAAAAGACCCTGATGCTGGGAGGGATTGGGGGCAGAAGGAGAAGGGGATGACAGAGGATGAGATGGCTGGATGGATCACCGACTCGATGGACGTGAGTCTGGGTGAACTCTGGGAGTCGGTGATGGACAGGGGGGCCTGGCGTGCTGCGGTTCATGACATGGCAAAGAGTAGGACACGACTGAGCGACTGAACTGAACTGAACATTAGATCTGTATGTTGCTCTGTGTATTATGGATATTTAAACAATATTAACTCTTCCAATCTATAAACATAGGTTATCTTTCCATTTACTTGTGTCTTTTTAAATTTCTTTTCTCAATATTTTGTAGTTTTACAGTATAAAGTCCTTAGTTGCTTTGGTAATGTTTATTCCCAAGTATTTAATTCTTTTCTATGAGTTTGTCTTTTAATTTTTTTTTTTTGACTGCTGTTACTGCTGCTAAGTCTGTTCAGTCGTGTCCGACTCTGTGCAACCCCATAGATGGCAGCCCACGAGGCTCACATCCCTGGGATTCTCCAGGCAAGAACACTGGAGTGGGTTGCCATTTCCTTCTCCAATGCATGAAAGTGAAAAGTGAAAGTGAAATCGCTCAGTTGTGCCTGACTCTTAGCGACCCCATGGACTGCAGCCTACGAGGCTCCTCTGCCCATGGGATTTTCCAGGCAAGAGTACTGGAGTGGGTCACCAGTGCCTTCTCAGCAGGCACTTCTCCGCCAGTGCCTTTTTTTTTGACTACTTGTTGCTAATATATAGAAATACAGCTGATCTTTGTATATTGATTTTATATCCTGAAGCTTCACTGAATTTATTAGTTCTAAAAGCCTTTGCATGAAGTGTTTCAGAGTTTTCCACTTATAAGATTATGCCATCTGCAAATGAAGATAATTCCACATTTTCATCTTCAATTTGGAGGCCATTTCTTTCTTTTTCTTGTCTAAGTACTCAAGCAAGAACTACAAGTTCTATGTTGAATAGAAATGGTGAGAGTGGGCATTTTTGTCTTGTTCCTGATCTTAGAGGAAAAACCTTCAGTTTTTCACCATTGAGTGTGATGATATCTGTGGACAATTCAAATATGTCTTTTATTATAGTGTATTAATTTCCTTTCAGTCCTAGTTTGTTGAATGTTTTGCCATGAAATGATCTTGAATTTTGTCAAGTGTTTTTTCTGCAACTATAGAGATGATTATGTGATTTTTATCCTTTGTCCTGTTAATATGGGGTATCACATTGATTGATTACATGTTAATTGATCACAGTCCTTGTAAAACTAAGGCCGAGTACACAAAAGACAGCCTATTACTGGAACGAAGGGAAACTGTTCAGTAGTTTTTTCCTGGGATCTGTCTCCTTTGCTTAATTTATCTTCTAGTGTTCTAACTCATGACTCCTGATTCTAAAGTTTAAAGATGTATGAACCTTGGCCAAAAGTTTATGTGGTGAAGCTAGGAGTCAACGCTGTCTGGCTCCAAAGAATCAGTCACATTTTATGTGAATTTGAATTAGACAAATTTAAAACAGTTCAGTACAAAATATTATTTAACATTCATGTTTTATACCCCCAAAATGTACAGATCTCAAGTTTTAAACAACTATTAAGGATTGAAATATTTTAAAACTGACTGACAGACCCAATTATAACTTTCTCTGTCATTGCCACAAGAAAAAGAAGCTTTGTCTGGCTAAGAAAAAAACCATCATTTTTGTCAGTATTTTATGAAGCATGTTCCAACAAACATGTATCAGTATTCTTCAACAATTTTCATAACCATTCTATTTCACTTAATATGTAGTATTAATCTTATAATTTAATGTAGTATTAATGTTATAATTTATCATTTAATATGTATTGTTGTTATTAATAGAATCTAAAAAAACAAAACTCCTTTAACTATCCTATCCAAACATTTACCATGTTGTGGTGCTAGAGCTGCAGCTGAACATTGCACTTGGACATCACTAACTTCTAGAAACATGTTAGGTGTGATAAAACACTACGAAGCAGGTCCAACTCCCAACATGTGCTCTGCTGTTAGTTTTGAGAGACTATGAAGAGACACATTAGAGATTGCTGGGGAAATAAAAAGCAGTCTTAAAACAAAAATCTGTAATAACGGTTGAAAGACTATATGGTCCCCAAATTTAATTTGCTCCTCCAGTCCACTTCTATATGTGTTCCCAAGGGAAAATGAGTCTTGAGTTCTGCAAGGTTTTCAGGAATGCACAGAGTGCACTCTCTTACACAGAGTGCAACCACCCCACATTTTTCATTAAAAGCATCTGACAGTATTTTGCCATCTTGTCCAGTTTCATGAAAGAGTCCTGTGGTTTATCAGCAAGAATGGAATTTCCATGAGGACAAAGATTAATGTAGCCCCAGAACCTAATACCACATTTGCTTGGCAAATACTAGTATCTCATAAAAATTTGGTGGATGAATAAATGAATATGTACACAACCTCAGATAATTTAGCACCACTACCTATCCCAAAGAGCTCACTCTACATGTTTCCCTTTAGATCATGTAGAATGGTTTTCATTCCTGGGAAACATAGTTTTTCATTGGAAAACTTGACAATGAATCCCTAGTCTTGCCTGCCAAGTAACAATTAAATTATTTAGCATCCTTTAATGACTCAAATAAATAAATCTTTGGCACAAAACTATTTCAAAGTGTCAGAGTCTCCCCTCTATGGGATTGTTGTTTTAAATACTATGTTTTGTTCTGATGCTTTCCACCAACATTAAATGTAAGAAATAGCTTTTTGAAACTTGGCCCTGTGTTCATCATAATAGATGATGAGAAATGATTAGTTACATTACATAGGGTCCTCTTTACAAGAACTCCCAGAATAAATTACTTCCTACTAGTACCAACAACAAATAGATTCTCCTGAGCAATTGATTTACTTTCATCTCTTTGCAACTATAAATTATTTAACTGACAATGTTTCTTTTTGTTTGTGTGTGTGCTGGACGAAAGTAAGGAAGGTTTAGACCAATTTCTGGTGATAGTTTTTATTCCTCTCTTTGCCTCTTTCTTGCTTTATCTTTTAATTTAACTTGTGCTTTATTCATCTCTCCTAAGCACCTTTGGAACAAGGTAGGGTCTCAAATAACATCAAGATAAATAAATAATGTCAAAATCTACCAGTTTTCATTAACTCTTTAGAAAGATGAATTAAAACACAAAGCACGCCCTGGCTGACGAGACAGGTAAGTGTTGCTTTTTTTACTAACCATGTTGTGGCTTTTTCTAGGCTGGATGACATTTTAAGTAGCCAGCAACTAACTTTGGTTATATGTGGCACTAACTTATCTAGTGGGCTTTCCCAGTGGCTCAGTGGTAAAGAATCCCTGCCATTGCAGGAGACCTGGGTTCAGTCCCTAGGTGGGGAAGATCCCCTGGAGAAGGGAATGGCAACCCACTCCAGTATTCTTGCCTGGAGAATTCCATGGACAGAGGAGCCTGGCAGGCTCAGTCCATGAGGTCACAAAAGAGTCAGACATGAATTAGTGACAAAACAACAACAGCTTATCTGGTATGAAATCTGAACTCACTGCTCTGTAGTTTCCTCTGGGTTTAGGTAGTTTGGAGGTAAGGGATGTGATGGGGCTGAGGAATAGATCATATTACCATCGCTTTACCTCTGAGGCTGCGTGTCAAAACCACCGCAATTTTTCAATACCCCCTACACAGTTGTCAACTATGTCTTTACCTGCTGTACTTATATCTGCCTTGACAGTTTACCCTGTGTATTTTCTAGGAATTGATCCAATAACTCTGATCTCTTTGGTAATTTCCTAGCAAAGTCTAAGGCACAGAATATGTGGACTCTAGACTCCAGCCTGGGAGAAGGCAATGGCACCCCACTCCAGTACTCTGGCCTGGAAAATCCCATGGATGGAGGAGCCTGGTAGGCTGCAGTCCATGGGGTCGCTAAGAGTCGGACACGACTGAGCGACTTCACTTTCACTTTCCACTTTCATGCATTGGAGAAGGAAATGGCAACCCACTCCAGTGTTCTTGCCTGGAGAATCCCGGGGACAGGGGAGCCTGGTGGGCTGCAGTCCATGGGGTTGCACAGAGTCGGACACGACTGAAGCGACTTAGCAGCAGCAGCAGCAGACTCCAGACTGCATTCATATCTCAAATCTGTTGCTTACCAGCTGTGTGATTTTGGGCAAATACTCAACCTCTCTGTGCCTCAACTTCCTCATTTGTAAAATGAAATGAATAGGAGGAAATCGTGAGGATTAAACGGAGCCACGTATACAAAGTACTTGTCATGGTGCCTGGCGTATGACTAGCAGTCACTGAAATTGTTTTGCTCTATTATTGTTTATATTCTTCCTATGAATTCCAACTTTGCACAAGACCCATTTACCCAGCTCCCTGAGCCTCTAGCTGACCTCGCCCTTTCTGTGGATATAAAGAGTCCATTATTTTTAGCCTTGGAGTCTCTTACCAATAGTCTCTTAAATTCTTTTTTTTTAAAGCATGTCTAATTTCTAGTGTATGCCTTCCTGTTTTCCTCACTTAGCCTGCCTTTCCATTTTTGAAAAATGGCAGGAGAAAACCCTATTTTCCTTTGCCAGTTGACCATGAAGAGTTGTGTGTGTGCTTTTGTTGTTTTCTTTAAAGTGCCAGGTCTTTTGCTTCCTTGGCATGCCTTTATCCTGGACTTCTAGCAAGCTATTTGAAAATAGTCACCAGGCTGTCTTAGCTTTTAAACTCTTCCTTTCAATTTTCCCCCTAACAAATGTTCCCACTTGGCCATTAAGCGCTTTTCATGAATAACAACATGAGGCATTTCTTTGGTTCTCCCGTCTCCCTCTGGAAAGTAAAAATCGCCCTGACAACTGCGCACTGACGTTCCACCCTCAGTTCCTTCCTGCAAGGCTCCCAGTCATGTCTTGGGGCCAAGTTCCATCCATTGCTCCCCATCTGGCTTATTCTGCAAAGCTGCCTTCTCAAAACTTTTCTCTCTTCCTATCGTTTGATGTGTTTTTTTTTTCCTACCAGTCTACTTGGATCCTCTTCTTGTCCATTTCTTCATCCCCTCAAGTATTTGTACATAACACTGCAATAAACGTAGGCAGGCGTACATCTTTTTGGTGACCTGTTTTCATTTCCTTCACATATTGACCCAGGAGTGGGATTGTTCCAGATCGTATGCTAGTTCTATTTTTAATTTTTTGAGGAAGCTCCATGCTGTTCTTTACTACAGCACTACAGCATTAATTCACAATAGCAGCAACAGGGATGTCCTTGGCTGTTGGGTGGTTAGGACTTTGCCTTCCAGTATGCAGGGTGCAGGTTTGATTCCTGGTTGGCCCTGGTGGCTCAGATGGTAAAGCATCTGCCTACAATGTGGGAGGCCTGGGTTCAATCCCTGGGTCAGGAAGATCTCCTGGAGAAGGAAATGGCATACCACTCCAGTATTCTTGCCTGGAAAATCCCATCAACGGAGGAGCCCTGGTAGGCTACAGTTCATGGGGTCACAAAGAGTCGGACACGACTGAGCGTGTCACTTTCACCTGGGGAGCTAAGATCCCACATGCCTTGAGGCCAAAAAACCAAAGCATAAAGCAGAAGCAATATTGTAAAAAAATTCAATAAAGACTTAAAAAATGGTCCACATCAAAAAAAAAAAAAAGACTTAGGGCTTCCCTGGTAGTCCAGTGGTTGGGGGTCTGCTGCCCATGTGAGAGACATGGGTTTGATCCCTTGTCTGGGAGGACCCACATGCTGCAGGGCAACTGAGCCTGCATGCCACGACTACTGAAGCTTGTGTGGCTAGAGCCTATGCTCCACATTAAGAGAAGCCAGCACATGACGAGAGAGTAGCCCCTGCTCACTGCAACTAGAGAAAGCCCACAAGCAGCAAGGAAGACCAAGAGCAGCCAAAATGAAATGAATGAATTTTAAAAAATCTTAAAAGAAACAATAGCAGCAATATTCAAAATATGATATGGAAACAACTTAAGTGTCCATCAACAGTTGAATAAACAAAGATATATATATATATATATATATATATTTGAGGTATTGGAAGGACTGATGCTGAAGCTGAAGCTCCAGTACTTTGGCTACCTAATGCAAAGAGCCAACTCACTGAAGAAGACCCTGATGTTGGGAAAGATAGAAGGCAGGAAAAGAAGGGGATGACAGAGGATGAGATGGTTGGATGGCATCACAGACTCAAGGGACATGAATTTGAGCAAGCTCTGGGAGATGGTGGAGGACAGGGAAGCCTGTCAGGCTGTAGTCCATGAGGTTGCAGAGTCAGACATGACTTAGCGATTGAACAACAACAATATTTGAGATATATATATATATCAAATCAATCTGTTGTACAACTTAAAGTCACACAATGTTTTCTATCAAATGTAACTAAAAGAAAAACTAATGAAGGATTCGAGGAGCCCCTATTGTTTGTCAAATTTTCTAAGTAAAAGGGACTTCTTTGTATACAAAATATCATTTCTGCTCTCAAGGAATTTACATTCTGGTAAGGATTAATGTTTGTGGCAGGTGGATACAGTAAGTCCCTTACTTACAAATGAGTTCCATTCTGGGAGCATGTTCGAAAGTCCAATTTGTACATAAGTCCAGCAAAGTTAGCCTAGGTACCCGACTAACACAATAGGCTATATAGCACCGTACTGTAATAGGCTTATAATATTTCTCACACAAGTACTATGTACATAAAAACAAGGAATCACAAAAAAATAAAGAAAGCATTTTTAATCTTACAGCACAATACTTTGAAAAGTACAGTAGTCCAGTACAACAGCTGGCACACAGGGGCTGGCATCGAGTGAACAGGCAGGAAGAGTTACTGGGGAAGGGAGAGGAGGTGGGAGATGGCAGAGCTGAAAGGCTGTCTGCAACGGGAGACAGAAGGCAAGCTGCAATTCCCATCATCAATGTCTGACATTTATGGAACACACATTAGCATCTTTAGAAGTTCACAACTTGAAGGCTCGTTTGTAAGGGACTTACTCTACAGGTGTTACGGATGCCTTTATTAGAGGTGCCCCACTTGGTTATATTGATTTAGGCAAGGCTTCCCCAAAGCAGGTGATCTATTAGCTGAGAGAAAAGAAAAAAAAATGCAATTACCGCACACGTTATCCCACAGTAGTGCCTACTGGGAATAAAGAGACAAAGGAAGCTGAGTCATGTTTTTATAGACTGAGTGATAATGAAAAAGAGAAACCACATTAGCCAACTCTCACCAGAAGCTTGGCCATGCAGGATGGGAAAGAAATAAGGTGGGAGAAAGAAAGCATAGGAGGGAACAGATGAAGGCAAAATCATTTGATGCATCAAGGGATTGGTGGTCTGGATACTATGACCCGAGGAATCTCTGTGACAGCTGAGGTGGGGGAGCAATAAGGAGAAGAGGTGGTTGCCATTGGTAGTGACAGTCACTCAGTCGTGTCCGACTCTTTGCAACCCCATGGACTACTCAGTCCATGGAATTCTTCAGGCCTGAATATTGGAGTGGGTAGGCTTTCCCTTCTCCAGGGGATCTTCCCAACCCAGGCATCAAACCCAGGACTCCCACATTGCAGATGGATTCTTTACCACCTGAGCTATCAGGGAAGCCATGGGTAGGTGTGACCACAAAGAGCCGAAGCTGCGTTGTGAGAACTGAGGAGACACAGCCAGTGGGTAGACTGTTCACAGAAGCTAAACCCACTCAAGTAGCCTTGGAAGTGGGAGAAGTCAGGAAGCCCTGTCTGTACCAGAGGTTTCAGAAACTGGAGAAGCCTGGGAGAGTCAGCACATGCACGAAGCAGTAGAGGGCAGCATCATGGTAGTCTGGGCTCTCAGCCCAAGAAGCATGGTCCAGCTTTGTTCCTTACTGTGTGACCTGGGACAATTTACCTCTCTGCTCTCTAGGAGGGCAACCTTGCCCTCTCTGCTAAGAGGTCAAGACCCTTAGACAACAGAGGTGTGTGTGCTCAGTCATGACTGACTCTGCGACCCCGTGGACTGTAGCCCACCAGGCTCCTCTGTCCATGGTACTTGTCAGGCAAGAATACTGGAGTGGGTTGTTATTTCCTCCTCCAGGGGGTTTGCCCGACCCAGGTATCAAACCCAAGCCTCTTGAATCTTCTGCATTGTAAGGTGGATTCTTTACCACTGAGCTACCAGGGAAACCACCCCTTACCCCACCACCAAATATATAGACGTTAGCAGAGATAGACTTGAGTTGGGATCCAGCTTCTCAGCTTGCTAGCTTTGTGACTTCAGATCCCTGAGGAAAACTTTGTGCCTCCTATTCCTTGTCTGAAAAGAGCCTTAGTGAAATAATCTCCCCCATAGGGTTGTCTTAGGAACCAAATGAGACACTCTCTATAAAATTTTTAACTTGATGACTGATAATCAGTAAAATGTTAGTAATTCATAATCATGGTGCTATTAGTAAAAACTCTATAAGAGCTCCATGCTCATCACGAGTTTACAGATAAAGGAAAGTAGCCTCAGGAAGCTGAGGGGCTGGTTCCAGGTCACACAATGAAGCACTGATCTCAAAAAGCCAAACTCGGAGCTCTTTTCACTGTGTTTTGATTGACTCACCTCTCAGTATTCAGTGCCAGGTAATGCTGGCCATGATTGATCTGTATGTCTATCTACTCATCCATCAGTCCATGTATATATCATCTATTTATCAATTATCCATCCATTCATTCACACATGTATCTATCCATCCATGTCTTTCTATCTTTCTATGCACCTATCATTTATCTATATCATGTACCCATTATTTATGTATTTGTCATCTAGTCATCTATCGATCCATGTATCTATCATCTATCAATTATCCTTCAATTCATTCATCTATCTATCCAAGCACCCATCCACCTATGTATTTATTATCTATCATCTATACAACTATTGTTTTTGCTTTGGCTCCATCCCTTCATTCTTTCTGGAGTTATTTCTCCACTGATCTCCAGTAGCGTATTGGGCACCTACTGACCTGGGGAGTTTCTCTTTCAGTATCCTATCATTTTGCCTTTTCATACTGTTCATGGGGTTCACAAGGCAAGAATACTGAAGTGGTTTGCCATTCCCTTCAAATCTCTCCACCATGACCCGCCCATCTTGGGTTGCCCCACAGGGCATGGCTTAGTTTCATTGAGTTAGACAAGGCTGTGATCCTAGTGTGATTAGACTGACTAGTTTTCTGTGAGTATGGTTTCAGTGTGTCTGCCCTCTGATGCCCTCTTGCAACACCTACCGTCTTACTTGGGTTTCTCTTACCTTGGGCGTGGGGTATCTCTTCACGGCTGCTCCAGCAAAGCACAGCCATTGCTGCTTACCTTGGACGAGGGGTATCTCCTCACCGCCGCCCTTCCTGACCTTCAATGTGGGATAGCTCCTCTAGGCCCTCCTGTGCCCGCGCTGCCACGGCTCCTTGGACGTGGGGTTGGTCCTCCCGGCCGCCGCCCCTGGCCTCGGTAGTGCGGTTGCTCCTCCCCGCCGCTGCCCTTGGACTCGGGCCTAGGGGAGTGGGTAGCTCCTCCCGCCCATTGCTTCTGGCCTCCGGCTTGGGGCGTGGGGTATCTCCTCTGGGCCGCCACCCCTGACCTCGGACGCGGGGTAACTCCTCTCGTCGACGCCCCTGGCCTCCGGCTTAGGGGCGTGGGGTAGCTCCTCTCGGCCACCGCTCCTGACCTCAGACGCTGGGAATCTCCTCTCGGCCACCCCCGCCCGCCCCGCCCCACCTCGGGCGCGGGGTAGCTCCTCTCTGCCGTTCCTGCGCCTTCGCAGTGTGGTACTCTCGGCTGCTGCCCCTCACATTGGACGTGGGGTAACTCCTCTTGGCCGCCACCCTTCGGGCATGGGGTCGTCCCGGCTTCTGCCCCTGACCTTGGACGTGGGGTGGCTCCTCTCGCCTGCGCTGCCTGTCGCAGCCGCCTGCGCTATGGCGCGCCCGTCGCAGCCGGGATGGAGCCAAAGCAAAAACAATACCCAGCTGTGGATGTGACTGGTGATAGAAGCAAGGTCCGATGCTGTAAAGAGCAATATTGCATAGGAACCTGGAATGTCAGGTCCATGAATCAAGGCAAATTGGAAGTGTTCAAACAAGAGATGGCAAGAGTAAATGTCGACATTCTAGGACTCAGAGAACTGAAATGGAGTGGAATGGGTGAATTTAACTCAGATGACCATTATATCTACTACTGCAGGCAGGAATCCCTCAGAAGAAATGGAGTGGCCATCATGGTCAACAAAAGAGTCTGAAATGTAGTACTTGGATGCAATCTCAAAAATGATACAATGATCTCTGTTCATTTCCAAGGCAAACCATTCAATATCACAGTAATCCAAGTCTGTGCCCCAACCAGTAACGCTGAAGAAGCTGAAGTTGAACGGTTCTATGAAGACCTACAAGACCTTTTAGAACTAACACCCAAAAAGGATGTCCTTTTCATTATAGGGGACTGGAATGCAGAAGTAGGAAGTCAAGAAACACCTGGAGTAACAGGCAAATTTGGCCTTGGAATATGGAATGAAGCAGGGCAAAGACTAATAGAGTTTTGCCAAGAAAATGCACTGGTCATAGCAAACACCCTCTTCCAATAACACAAGAGAAGACTCTATACATGAACATCACCAGATGGTCAACACCGAAATCAGATTGATTAGATTCTTTGCAGCCAAAGATGCAGAAGCTCTATACAGTCAGCAAAAACAAGACCAGGAGCTGACTGTGGCTCAGATCATGAACTCCTTATTGCCAAATTCAGACTTAAATTGAAGAAAGTAGGGAAAACCACTAGACCATTCAGGTATGACCTAAATCAAATCCCTTATGATTATACAGTGGAGGTGAGAAATAGATTTGAGGGCCTAGATCTGATAGATAGAGTGCCTGATGAACTATGGAATGAGGTTCGTGACATTGTACAGGAGACAGGGATCAAGA
>NW_011494752.1:11618928-11627293 GCF_000754665.1 Bison bison bison
CAGACAAATAGCTGTGAAAAGAAGAGAAAAGAAAAGCAAAGGAGAAAAGGAAAGATATAAACATCTGAATGCAGAGTTCCAAAGAATAGCAAGAAGAGATAAGAAAGCCTTCTTCAGTGATCAGTGCAAAGAAATAGAGGAAAACAACAGAATGGGAAAGACTAGGGATCTCTTCAAGAAAATCAGAGAGACCAAAGGAACAGTTCATGCAAAGATGTGCTCGATAAAGGACAGAAATGATATGGACCTAACAGAAGCAGAATATATTAAGAAGAGATGGCAAGAATACACAGAAGAACTGTACAAAAAAGATCTTCATGATCCAGATAATCACGATGGTGTGATCACTGACCTAGAGCCAGACATCCTGGAATGTGAAGTCAAGTGGGCCTTAGGAAGCATCACTACGAACAAAGCTAGTGGAGGTGATGGAATTCCAGTTGAGCTATTCCAAATCCTGAAAGATGATGCTGTGGAAGTGCTGCACTCAATATGCCAGCAAATTTGGAAAACTCAGCAGTGGCCACAGGACTGGAAAAGGTCAGTTTTCATTCCAATCCCAAAGAAAGGCAATGCCAAAGAATGCTCAAACTACTGCACAATTGCACTCATCTCACACGCTAGTAAAGTAATGCTCAACATTCTCCCAGCCAGGCTTCAGCAATATGTGAACTGTGAACTTCCTGATGTTCAAGCTGGTTTTAGAAAAGACAGAGGAACCAGAGATCCAATTGCCAACATCTGCTGGATCATGGAAAAAGCAAGAGAGTTCCAGAAAAACATCTATTTCTGCTTTATTGACTATGCCAAAGCCTTTGACTATGTGGATCACAATAAACTGTGGAAAATTCTGAAAGAGATGGGAATACCAGACCACCTGATCTGCCTCTTGAGAAATTTGTATGCAGGTCAGGAAGCAACAGTTAGAACTGGACATGGAACAACAGACTGGTTCCAAATAGGAAAAGGAGTTCGTCAAGGCTGTATATTGTCACCCTGTTTATTTAACTTCTATGCAGAGTACATCATGAGAAATGGCTGGACTGGAAGAAACACAAGCTGGAATCAAGATTGCCGGAAGAAATATCAATAACCTCAGATATGCAGATGACAGCACCCTTATGGCAGAAAGTGAAGAGGAACTCAAAAGCCTCTTGATGAAAGTGAAAGTGGAGAGGGAAAAAGTTGGCTTAAAGCTCAACATTCAGAAAACGAAGGTCATGGCATCTGGTCCCGCCACTTCATGGCAAATAGATGGGGAAACAGTGGAAACAGTGTCAGACTTTATTTTTCTGGGCTCCAAAATCACTGCAGATGGTGACTGCAGCCATGAAATTAAAAGACGCTTACTCCTTGGAAGGAAAGTTATGACCAACCTAGATAGCATCTTCAAAAGCAAAGACATTACTTTGCCAACAAAGGTTCATCTAGTCAAGGCTATGGTTTTTCCTGTGGTCATGTATGGATGTGAGATTTGGACTGTGAAGAAGGCTGAGGGCCGAAGAATTGATGCTTTTGAACTGTGGTGTTGGAGAAGACTCTTGAGAGTCCCTTGGACTGCAAGAAGATCCAACCAGTCCATTCTGAAGGAGATCAGCCCTGGGATTTCTTTGGAAGGAATGATGCTGAAGCTGAAACTGCAGTACTTTGGCCACCTCATGCAAAGAGTTGACTCATTTGAAAAGACTCTGATGCTGGGAGGGATTGGGGGCAGGATGAGAAGGGAACGACAGAGGATGAGATGGCTGGATGGCATCACTGACTCAATGGACGTGAGTGTCAGTGAACTCCGGGAGTTGGTGATGGACAGGGAGGCCTGGCATGCTGCGATTCATGGGGTCGCAAAGAGTCGGACACTACTGAGCAACTGATCTGATCTGATCTGATACACCTATTATCCATCCATCCCTCCATCTATCTGTTGTATTTGTTAATCATATAGTGATTAATATTTTAATGCCATTAACCACCTGTTGTGTGTCAGGCAAGCCTGAGCCAAGTCTAACTGGTCTTTACCTCACTGTTTCTTTAAAACAGAGTTTCTGTTTTGATTTGGTTTTCTTAAAAACTCACAGGTTATGAAGCAACAGTGGAGCCTTCTCCATTTGGAGATTAATTTAGAAGAACTTGGCATGCAATCCACTTCTTAGTGTTGTAGGCATTTTAGTTGTCAAATGCAAAAGCACTACTTGCCTCCTCCAAAAGGAATGGCGGTGGCAGGGATGGGGGGGGTGGGGGTAGTGTTGCGCATGTATTCATTTCTGGTTCCTGCACGATGTGATGTCTCGTTGGCTTCTTGAATAGAGGGCCGCTCAGAAATGGAAAGAGACCTCATTGCAAGAACACGAGTCCAGGGTTGAATGTAAACACTCTTTAGTCAAATGTCATGTGACAGCTTGGCTTTCTGTGTTTTCTGAGTGTGATCTGAATAAGGGAGCCTGGCTCACCACCCACGTTCTTGGCAAGTGATGAGGTTTATAACCAACTGTCCTACTTCAAGGGCTCCTGTGTATTTTGAAGGCCTGCAAGAAGCCAAAATGACCTCAGCTCTGCTGGTATCAGATGGAAAGAGAGAGAGATCCTTATTTAAGGAGGGTTTAAGCTGCTTGACTTTGAATGGAAGAGGTCAAGGAATCTCAAGTGTACCCTTCGTAACAGGTAGGTGCTCAAGTAATATTTGTGGATATGACCCACTGACCTTAGAAATCAGCTGAGTGTTGGAACTTTTCATTCATTCTGTAGATAGCTCTTTTATTCTCTTGGTGACTAAGGCATCTGGCTCCCTCTTTCCAACACCTCCTTCAATGTCCACCATTCATAAAAGTCTGAGTGTTCCTCTGCCAGGCACACTTCATTTAGAAAAACTTACTTGATGAACTCGTAATGTCAATTTAGGAAATGAAAGACACTTATCTAACATATCTGTTGTACAGACAGAATACCAAGGGCGCTTATCCTACCTTGAGGTACATGTATACAACTTTCTTTATTTGACAATCTTATTGTCAGTCCCAGTTTCTACTAAATTCTGCACATTTTCCTGAGTGAGATAATTATTCTATTTGTACCTACCATCTTAACAATGAAAAGTCTCACCTCTTTATCTCCAGACCTGGTTTGACTTGTGATCTCATTTCCTGTAACAGATATTTCAAACCTTTACTCTCCTCCTGCCCTGTCACCTCTGCTCTTATTCTTAGCCATCTAAAATGTCCTCCTGTTTCCCAGAGACACTGGAGCTAGCAGAAAGAATAATCTTTTTCTCCCGGCATAGGCTGCATTTAAGCCCAGCTTCCATCACTGCTGTTACATCAGTGGTACCCAACGAGTGACTCCCTCTCTACCCAAAGACCCTGCATTGATTCCATCCTCCCTTCTCTCTGTCCAACCCTTCTGTTTTCTTTATGGTCAATATTTTATTTGCTCATCCCCAAAGGTCTGAGGACTTCTCTAGTGGCTCAGTCGGTAAAGAATCTGCCTGCAATGCAGGAGACCCAGGTTTAATCCCTGGGTCAGGAAGATCTCCTGGAGAAGGAAATGGCAACCCACTCCAGTATTCTTATCTGGGAAATTCCATGGACAGAGGAGCCTAGTGGACTACAGTCCATGGTGTTGCAAAGAGTCGGACATGACTAAGTGACTGAACCACCACCACCAACCTCTTTGGGCTTCCCTGGTGGCTCAGATGGTAAATAATCTGCCTGCAATGCGGGAGACCTAGGTTCATTCCCTGAGTTGGGAAGATGCTCTGGAAGAAGGCATGGCAACCCACTCCAGTATTCTTGCCTGAAGAATCCCCATGGACAGAGGAGCCTGGAGGGCTACAGTTCATGGGGTCGCAAAGAGTCGGACACAACTGACCGAGTAAGCACACAAAGCTCTGAAATCTTCTTCTCTTTTCCTTCAAAGCATTCCCTCTAATTTTTCTCAGTGACTCACATGACTTTAGTTAGCCCCTGAAATATGCAGAGATTCTAGATACTTTTATCTTGCTCACCTCTTCAGAGCTTCAAATTCATGTGTCCAATGGCCTAATGAGAATCTCCATTTGGAAGATTTTCCAAATCAGCATGTCTGAGTTTAACCCAACTGACTCCTGCCCTCATGTCTCTAAAGTCTCAATGAATCCTACTACCAACTTACAGGTACCCAAGTCTGAATCTTAAACCACACCTTTGACTCTTGATCCTTTCTCCTTTTTTTAGACTCCAGGAGCTTTTGGTCCAGCTTCTAAATACATCTCAGTTCTGTCTATCTCTCTGTAGCCTCAGTGTAAAATACCATAATTCAAGACAGCATCATCTTTCACCAGTAGTACTCTCAAAGAAACATGATTCAGCAGACACTTGTTAAAAACTACAAGGCAGATTTTATTCAGTAGAGGAGAGAGACAGAGCTCAACTCTAGTCAGTACTGGGCATAGGGAGGGAAGACGAGGGAGGGGAAGGAGGAGAGAACAGTTACCTAGGAGAGCCAGAAAAGTGGAAAATTGGAGGAAAAAAAAAAAAAAACAAAGGCAGAGGGTTGGTCTGTGTGCTTAAGCCACCTCTGGTTGGCTAACCGGTACTTATCAAAGTTAGGCTCCTACCTGCTCACTTTGACATGATTGCATTTCAATGAATGGCTCCCAAGTCCTTGAGAAAGACATTCTTAGGTGGTAGAAGATACATCCCGAAGAATCAGAGAAACAATTTGCAATTGCAAGTTTTCTAAAGTAAATGCTCTAAGAAAAGATGTCAGGGACCTATGGTTAGGTTTCGGCTAAAGCAAGCAGTAAATTATTTCGGCAACATGAAGTTTTCTCAGGTAGGCATTTAAGGAAGTCGAAGCCAGTATCCTAGGGACAGAGCCTCGAACTGATAAGAGCGACGTTAGTATTTGTTTAAGTTTCTTAGTGCAGGAGGTGGAGGGAGTCATTTGTGCTGACAGTTGCAGTGCTTATTGGTCAAAGCTGAGGGCCAACTGAAATGAGGGCTCCCTTCTTGAAGCCTGACTAGTGTTTGCTCAAGAAGCGAGTCTCTTGCTTGCACTCCAACACAGAAACATTTGTGTTCAAATACGGCTCCCAACAATGCCTCCCATTCCCCACCCCTGGACCCACAAGTCACTCCTCCCTGCAGGAGGTAGGGTCCACTTTCCTCTTCTGGAATCTTGTCTTGTAATTCGTTTTGATCAATAGAATCTACCAGAAATTTCTGCCCCCGCCCCCCTATGAACCCTTTCATTCTCCTGGAACCCAGAGGCAGGATGTAAGTAGTCTGACCAGAGAGATGATTCCAGCCACCCCAGCTTGGGCGCCAGACATGGAAGCAAAGCCACTTTGGATGCCCAGTCTCAGCCACATTCCCAGGTGAATGAGCCTTGTCAAGACCCCAGCGAATGCCCCGTGAAGTAGAGATGGGACTTCTCTGCACCTCTGCAGAATCATGAGCAAATAAGTGGTGCTTGCGTTAAGTCCTTAAGTTTGGTTTATTTCACCTCTGAGTACAGACACGCTTGTGTACCTTCTCCTCTCCTCTCTCCTGAACTTTCCTCACTTTGCTTGAGAATTCAAGTGCTCACTGGACTATTATTCACTTTTCCATTATGATGCCATATTGGCTAACATTTTTTAACAAAAACGGTGAATATCAATTGTGTAATTCCAGGTATAGTGCATTCAAACTTTGGATGGTTTTGCTTATTCTCAGATCAATATTCTCTACATTTTCATTTTTAGGTTTACAAATAGCACATTGGTCCTCATTATGGGCTATTTCAGTGATGTCAATGTGATTAGATTGATGGATAATATAAGACAATTCTTATGGTTTCTGAGTCATCTTCCCCAATTGCACAGTCGTAATTAAGTCTGTAATGTTAGCAGAAATACTTTTCTTCTAGTTTCCCTGGTGAACCATGAGATATTTAAGGTTATTCAAAAAGACAATTTGTAATTTTATCTTGTATATTAGGACGACGCAAGAGGAAGGATTGGAGGTTATATGGCAGCCTGGAGATGCCCAGCTAGTCTTCCATAGAAAAACAAACTCAAAGATTGTGAGAGCACAGCCCACACCACAGAAGGGACAAGACCTCAACAAGAAAATCAGAGCTGATAGTTGCCCCTGTGTTTTCCTCCATATTGTCTTTATCAGGCCACTTTAACACCTGTGAAGAGAGGAGCAGATGATGCAGTGAAAGAGGGCTCAGTGAGAAACTTTCCCACAAGGTTTGGAAAGAAGTCAGGATGGTGTCTAGAGATAATGACAGTGATTGGGCAGCAGTGGGACACAGGAGGAGAGCTATCCCAAAGAACAGTGACCAGAAAGCCACCTAACACCAGCCGGCAGCTATTCATAGCCTGGGTGAGGACCAGGGCAGAGGGACCCCTGAGGACACGAGGTTGTATTAATGTGGCCTCAGACTTCCTCTTCTTGTGAACCTTCCTAAGGCAGAGGTGGTGTCCAGCCCCTGCTGTTACACCTGACCAAATAAACAACAGGGACCACCTCTTGCCACTGGCCTGGTTCTGTTCAAATTCCAGTAGGGCTATGAGGCGAGGCTTGAACCAGTTGGTGTAAATGACAGTGAACTTGGCCTATATGTAAAGATGACGGTTCACTAATACTATTCTTTTAGTGCTCTGGAGATTGAGTATTCTTTTTGCCAATTAGATCAGAAAGACTCAGGGGCTTCCGAGGTGGCTCAGTGGTAAAGAACTCACCTGCCAATGCAGGAGATGCAGGAACCTCAGGTTCAATCCCTAGTTGGGGAAGAGCCCCTGGAGAAGGAAATGGCAACCCACTCCAGTGTTCTTGCCTGGGATAATCCCATGGACAGAGGAGCCTGGTGGGCTATAGTCCATGGGGTGACAAAGAGTCAGACATGACTGAGCACACATGCATCTCAGAAAGACTCAACTGGATACAAAAGAAGCTTCTAGAAGCCTGCATGCCTCTGGTTGGAGTCTTTCCATCCTGGAGTATGGCAGTTAAGGCATGGGAAGGACAGGGGCTTGGGAGAGCCTGGGCCATTACAGAAGGATTCAGACCACAGCCTTCCCGTGCTTTCCAGGGAAGCTGGAGAGAAACCAGCCATTGTTGTGGTTGAACCTCATTTCCACAGCCCTGTGATTTGGCTTGTGAGAACCACCATACTCTCCCTCTCAGCCTGAACTGACTGGGAAAGCAGGGACAGAATGCAGTCCGGACACTAGAGGTATAGGTTTGTCTATCTGTGCGGCTCTTTCTCCTCACTGAGCATCCAGTGAGGAGGTGGTCAGGTCCAGTTATTGCTAAATAGGAATTCAAAGAGGGCTTCCCTGGTTGCTCCAGGGTAAGGAATCTGCCTGCCAGTGTGGTAGACATGGGTTCGATCCCTGGGCCAGGAAGATTCCCTGGAGAGGAAAATGGCAACCCACTCCAGTCTTCTTGCCAGGAGAATCTCATGGACAGAGGAACCTGGTGGGCTGCAGTCCATAGTCACAAACAGTCAGACGTGACTGAAGTGACTTACTGTGCACCATCCCATGCATAATTTATTTATAATATATAATTATATTTATGATGTATAATTGTTTAATATACAATTTCTTATATATATATTTTTAATGCAAAACATGTTCATTCATCACCCACAGGGTAGAATTTAATATTCTGAGCTTAGGACACAAAATTCACCAGGAGTTGACAAAATGTGTCTGTAAAAGGGCCAGACAATTAATATTTTAGGCTTTGTGGACCAAGAAGCAAAATCAAGTGGCAGTTCGTGCAGAAAGTCTAATAGCCATGCTTGCAATTTACACTTAGAGCTGTGGAAATCATTCCCAGCTGGCAGGCTGGACCAGACTGGGCGGAGGTCGGATGGGGCCCCTGGGCCGTCGGGTGCGACCCTGACTCTCAGCATCCCCCCTTCTCCATCACTGTGGCCTGATCTCTGGTCGTTCTCTCCAGCTGTCCTCACTCCAGGCTGTTTCATGCCCTTCCCCCTGACGTCAGCTCAGAGCTGCGTTCACTCTGTGACACTGGCCTCCCCATCGTGCTCTTTGTTGGAGGCGGCTGCTTTCCATCCCCTTTTGGTGACTCTTCTGAACTATGTGCCTCTTTCAAACCTTTCTCTATCGCAACATTTCCAACTTTTCTTGCTTGTCTCCTGTATGAGTTTCAGAAATTCTTGAGGGCATAGATGTTTTTGAATTATCTTTGAATTTGGTGGGCACAGCAGTGGACCTGCGACATTGTACGTGGTCAGCTGGTGTTGCACTGGCCTGGCTTTCTTTGTCTCTAAGGAAAACAGAAACACAAGTTTGATAGGAAAAGAAACAAGATTGAGTAAAAACTAGGACAACTGGATTTTGGAGGAGGCTTTTTTTTTTTAATTTCAT
>NW_011494752.1:11627393-11643208 GCF_000754665.1 Bison bison bison
CCTTTTTTTCCTAATTTTTTCCCCTAAAATAAACACATTCCTGTGGAAGCTTCATGGCATAAACAGATCCATTCACAAGAATGCTGCCTTGAGGACTGTATCCAATTTAAGGTTAAGGTCAGTTCTGGGTGCCAGTTTCAGCAAGTTCTGGTACTCAAAGAGGTCCTGATTTGATTTGAATTTACTTTTGTACCTCTTACTATTTTTTTAATGCAAAACATGCCTGAGAAAACACCTCAACTTTAAAAAAAGATGAATTAAACAGCACAAGGAATTTTAAAAATTTATTGACTTCTAAAATTTATGTTTTCAGAAAAATTAGGATATTATACCTATAAAATTTGGACAAGATTTATTTTTAAAAAAATAAAGAATTAAATTGTTTTTAAGCTAAGAAAATTTTATTTGTTTAAAAAAATAGATAACTTTCTGTTTTGGTAAGAATTAGATAAAGTGTGAGTAAATAAGAACTTGCAGCATATAATTTAGCAAAGCAGAGCAAACGTTTAAAAAATTTTATCTGGAAACCAGAAATTCCATCTCTGAGAATTTTTCCTTAGGAAAATTTTAAATGTATTCACTAAGTTTTGTCTTCAAGATTGTCCAGCGTAGTACTGTGATAACTAAAATCTGTAATAAGAAAAACATATTTGGTCCAGACTATCCTCTTGATCTTGAGTTGGGAGAGGCTGTGTGTGCTCAGTTGATCAGTCTTGTCTGACTCTTTGCGACCCCATGGACTATAGCCTGCCAGGCTCCTCTGTCCATGGCATTCCCCAGGCAAGAATACTGGAGTGGGTTGCCATTTCCTTCTCCAGGGGATCTTCGCAACACAGGGATCAAACCCCTGTCTCCTGCATTGCAGGCGGATTCTTTACCTGCTGAGCCGTCAGTGGGGAGAAGACTATATTACTGTGTTTTAAGGGCCTGAGGTCTGGCATCGAACAGCTGAGTCTGACCTGTGCCTCTGCCACTTACTGCGTGTGTGTGTGGGCAGGTTACTTAGCTATGAACCGTAGTCTTCTCATCTCTAAAATGGGGATAATAACACCCTTTGGAGCTGTTTTGAGGATTACATAAGATGATGCGTGACAAGCACTTAGCGCAGCGCCTGCTACATGGTGGGAGCTCAGCAAGTTCAGTGTCATTATCATTTTCAATAGCCCTAAGTGCTCACTTCCAGTCATCAGCATCTCTTTCACGCCCTCCCTTGGCATCCCTGCCCTGGCCTCCCTTTCTGCTTATCCCTCTGTCCTGACATGTCTCACAACAGCCTTTGCCTGTGACTGAGGCTCCATCTTGCTCCTTAAGTAGCGTTTCCAGCCCCAGCCTGGATGCTCCTGGACTTCATGGCCACACCTGTCTCCCCCGTGGCTGATGCCTGTGGTCTCTTATGAAGGCCTTGTGTGATTTTCAGTGTTAGTTTGAATGCCAGCTGCCATGAGGAAGGCAGGAGGCACTCTGTATAAACAAGGGGACCCCAGCTAGTGACCCTGGACAAATCACAAGGCTGAGGAGGATGGACTTTAAAATAATAGGAAGTTGAATGCTGCCAACTGTGACCTTTTGTGGCAGGGATTCAAACAGGCTGGTACTAGTGTGACATCCATGAGAAAATCAGAGATGTTTACCTCAATGGCAAGTGTAGTATGGGAGAATGTGGGACCATGCACAGCTGTAGGAATGTGATCAGATGCCAGGGAGAAAGACTGGGTAAAGAAGAAAGAGCAGGGGCTTCCCTGCTGGCTCAGTGGTGAAGAGTCTGCCTACTAATGCTAGAGACATAGGTTTGATCCCTGGTCCAGGAAGATCCCACATCCCTTGGAGCAACTGAGCCTATGCACCACAACTACTGAGCCAGTACTCTAAGGCCTGGGAGCCACAGGACTACAGGGTGTGCACCCTAGAGCCCGAGCTCTGCAACGAGAGAAGCCACGACAATGAGAAGCCCAAGAACTGCGACTAGAGTAGCCTCCACTCGCCACAACTAGAGAAAAGCCCTTGCAGCATTGAAGACCCAGCCCAGCTAAAAATAAAAATAAAAAATAAATAAGTATTCAAATAAAGGAGAACACTTAGATGATAGAGTTATTACTTTTCTAGAACCCTCCAGTCTAGTGGGGCTTCCTAGGTGACAAAGTGGTAAAGAATCTGCCTGCCAATGCAGGAGACGCAAGAGACTGGGTTCCCAGTCTAGGGAGGTGGGGATGAATAAATGGGTGAACAGATGAATCCCCATTTTACAGAAAACTGAGATTGAGCATTTAAGTAACCTCGCTCCTTGTGGAGTAACAAAGACTCCACAGGTACTATGCGTTCGGTGGACTGATTTGTAGATCACATCATGTGCTATGGCATATTGAAATAAAAATTGTATCTATGTGGTTTTCTTAAGTTTTTTTTTTTTATGAGAAGCATTTGTCAGAAAAATATGAGTGTTGTAGACCTTATCAGCAGCCTACAGATATGTGAATTCATAAAATAAAGCCGCTGCCTTCCACCCACAACCTGGAGGGCGGCTTGTTGTTTCTGCTCCACAGTCTGATTTGGGGCCATTGTGTGTCCCGCCCAGGGCAGCGTTTCAACCCCATTAACCACTGAGCATCTGTAAATGTAGATTATCAGTTCTCGGCCTTTTGGCTAAGATCAAGTGTAAACGTAGATTAACGAGCAACCTCGGTGAGGGGACACTGTAGATGGTCATAAAGTCATCAGTGTTGCCAGAGAGACGTGTGTGACCCACTGAGCTGCCAGTGTTTACTAATATGATCTTCAGAGCAGATGACAGCATAATGATACCTCCCGACGCCTCAGTTGGAGGAATACCTTGGGACTAGATAATGTGAAGCTCATTTGACTGGAACAAAATACAAAACACAGCTTCAGCTGGAAATTGACCCTTCGTGCATCCTCTCTTTTTTCCCCACGCTAAGACTGAGACAGTCCCATCTTCCTTTCTAGTGTCTTAAGTGTACTCACGAGGAGGAAATATGTATGCAATATCTTTTGGCGCCAGATCATTCCAAGTAAATGGAGCTGCAAAGTGAAATGTTGGAAACAAGGATGCTTATGTTCATCACCTTTGTGTATAGCCCATTTCTTGGAAAGGAATTCATATGTAAAGTGTTAGTCGCTCAGTTATGTCCAGCTACCTCACAGACTGTAGCCCTCCAGGGTCCTCTGCCCATGGAATTCTCCAGGCAAGAGTACTGGAGTGGGTAGCCATTCCCTTCTCCAGGGGATCTTCCTGACCCTGGGTTGAACCTGGGTCTCCTGCATTGCAGGCAGATTCTTTAGGGTCTGAGCCACCAGAGAATGCTTAATAAATCATAATTTTAAAATCACCTATATGCAAATTTCTAACCTTGTATGCAAATTTCTAAACTGGTACTATTATCCAAAATACTTTGCTTCTTGTTTTCTTGGTAGAATTTGTCACCATCCCACCTTCTACAAAGGTAAATGGATGAACACATGTAGTTCTGAAGGTTGACTGATTCCACTGTAGAGAACAGATATGTATCAAAAGGGATTTTATTTCTAGTCTTCAAAAAGAGGCAGAGAGACTGGTATGCAATCTGCTTCCTTTTTTCATTTTTTAAGGGGAAAGTGAACACTGTGAAAGGTAGGTTTATATTTATATCTTGAAAACAAAGTGCAAAATCGCACCTAAAGAGGAATAGCCATCACTGGGGGCAAACTATGTATTTCTCAGAGTGGGTGTAATTTGCAATGTAATTTTATATTTTGGCATTGAAAGGGAAAACTTCTGTGCTCCAACTACAGGAAAAGTCCCCCTCACCCCCGCTTCTTACGATCCACACCACTTCTGGTGACCAAACCTGTGGGTTTTCCCACACTGACTAATTCTGCTGAGGTTCCTAGAATTCAACTCCATCTAATACTATCTGTGTAGAGATGGCATCAGACCCCACAGGGTAATGGGAGCAGAATAGGCCCTTCCAAATATGCCTCTTTGGCATGGGGATTCTTTTGAGATGTTTGTTGTTGAGAGGCTGCAAAAACAGGGGAACCTCTGAAAACACAGTGGGAGTTATCTTTGAGAAGGGGAATCTTCATTTGTAACCCGATCCTTGCTTACTGCCTTTTTTCTGGCCACCTCCTGTAACTGACTCCCTACTTCCCAATATCTTCTCTTGTCTTTAACTGGTGTTTAAGGTGATGGTTTCAACCATTTGAGGGAGTTACTCAGTTTTGCTGTGTATCTTCCGTATATACAGGAGGTATACATATTATTGGGCTTCCCTGGTGGCTCATATGGTAAAGAATCTGCCTGTAATTTGGGAGATGTGGGTTCGAGCCCTGGGTTGGGAAGATCCCCTGGAGGAGGGCATGGCAACCCACTCCAGTATTCTTGCTTGGAGAATCCCCATGGACAGAGGAGCCTCGTGGGCTACAGTTCCATGGGGTCTCAAAGAGTCATACACGACTGAGCGACTATGTTATATAACATATAACACATATAATATAGAACACATATGCTATTAAAACTTCTATTTGCTTTTCTCCTATTGTTGTTTAGTCATTGAGTCATATCCGACTCTTTCTCCTGTTAGTCTGTCTTTTATTACAGGAAGTTCTCAGCCAAGAACCCGAAGGGCAGAGGGGAAATTATTTTTCATTTCCTACAGCTCAGTCCCACCAGACTGGCCCCACTCAGATGGCAAAACCACAAATCCTGCCCCTCTTGTATTTCTGTCTTGGCAACTATAAATCTAGACTTTCTCCCACCTGCTCCTCAGGTCTGATAATTTGCCAGGATGGCTCACAGGACTCAGGAAAACCATTTCATTTACTAGATGACCAGTTTATTATCAAGCAATACAGCTCAGGAACAACCCGATGGAAGAGACGCACAGGACGAGGCATGTGAGAAGGGGTGGAGCATCCATGTCCTCTCTGAGTGCACTGCTCCCCACCACCTCCACTTGTTCCCCAAACCAGAAGTTCTCCAAATCCCTTACATTAGCTTTTTTATGGAGGTTTCATTATGTAGGCATTTGACTAATGGAATCATTGGCCATCAGTGATTAGTTCAACCTCTAGCCTCCCTAGAAGTTGGAGGTCATGGGGGAGGTTGAAAGCTCCAGCCCTCTAATGATGTGGTTGGTTTCCCTGGCAACCAGCTCCATCCTTAGTGGCCTTCCAAATGTCACCTCATTAATACAAACTCAGGTGCTATTGAAAGGGACTTGTTGTATGAATAACAAAAGTTCCTCCTCTCACCTTTATCACTCTTACTATCACTTAGGGAATTCCAAAAGCCTATGCCAAGAATGAGGACAAAAACCAGTACATATTCCTTCTTATGTATCATGACAATCACAGGTACCCTAAAACTGCCAGGTTCAAACTTAATTTTATAGGCTTTTCTGTCAAATGTTCAAGTTAGATGGGACCTTACATCCAGTTCGACACTCTTACTTTGTTGAAGAGTAATTGGGGTGCAGACAGTGTAAGCAGACAGTGACTTTATATTTTATATTTTTAAATATAAAAATGATAGATCTCAAATGGGTATCTGTTATTATCCTGGGTGGTGGGAAGTAGGTGGTCGTGAGAGGTCTCACAAAGAAGGAGTTAGAAAGTGCCTTGTCGACAGTGGGGATTTTATAGATGAAGGAGGACAACTTGTGTAATGGCCCAGGTGCAGAACCCCACAAAGGGTATTTATGGGACAGCAATTAGACTCTCCATCCCAAAGTGTGTCTTTATCAAAAGGGCAGAAGCAGCATTGACATATATACACTACAGTGTGTAAAATAGCCAGTTGAAAGCAGCTGTCTAGCACAGGGAGCTCAGCTCAAGGCTCTGTGATGACCGAGAGGGGTGGGACGGGGGGAGTCCAAGATGGAAGGCATAGACATATACATATAGGGGATTCATTTTGTCGGACAGCAGAAAATACAATGTCGTAAAGCAATTATACTCCAATAATAAACAAAATAAACATGCCAAAAAAAAAAAAGAGGGTAGGAAGCAATATGGAATTCAAAATTAAAGATAAACTAGGGATAGTTCATAGACTGGAGAAGGAAATGGCAACCCACTCCAGTGTTCTTGCCTGGAGAATCCCAGGGACGGGGGAGCCTGGTGGGCTGCCGTCATGGGGTCGCACAGAGTCGGACACGACTGAAGCGACTTCCAGCAGCAGCAGCAGCAGTTCATAGACAATCTTGAGTGCTTCCCCTGAACTATCTTCAACCCGGGTTTATCCACCAAGCAACAGGACACCTTTGAAAGTTGTTGAATATGAGTTGTTGAATATCAGTGTGGAGAATGGTCCAGGACAAGGACTTCTAGTTTCAATGTGGCCTGAAGAAGCACACCATCCCCATCTCTTCTGGTATCAGAAGTCCTCTTCCCCAGAACACTTTTCACATGGCTAGGATGTGAAAAGTCCACCACAGTACCATCACAGGTCTGGGTAAAGTAAACCCCATCTCTGGCCATAAGTTCTCCTCTAGGCGAGTCAGGACAATTAGAGTCTTCCCTGGTGCTTTTCTGCCAGAACTATCAAGAAAGTCTTTGATCTGGAACTGCGAAGGAGACGTTTGTGATTGAGGGGGCCACAGCAACCACTTTGCACAACACAGTGAGGAGGTGATGAACAAGCTTAATCCAAGCCCTTAGAAGAGGTAACTTCTAAGCTTTAGTGGCAAATGGAGATTGAACTTTCTGAGAGCTGCATTGCTCTGCTTGAGAAAATGGGAAGAATTTGTTTTTGTGTTTCTTAATGCCTATTTCAAAAGATAGAAGAGAAGAATCTGAGCAAGAGAAAATGCAGGAAATGCGACCTCACTTTTGAACTTGGAAACTGAAAACTGAATTTAAAGTGACATGAACCTGAAGAGGTCAGTACACCATGAAAGAAGGTCAGTGTGATACAAGAAGGAAAGGCCTTTCACAGAAGAAGCTGACTCGAGAGGAAATAAGAACCCAAGCTTTCAGGGAATTCTCAGAAAAGTCCTTCCTAGGGACTTTCCACAAGTTGTGAGAAGCAGGGTTCAGGCCAGTCTTTTCTAGATTAAGGAGCATTATAATCCTGTGAGTTTATGGGAATATGTCAAGGTTTAGTAGAAAGAACACTGGCCTTGGGGTGAGAAGGCCTGGCTCCAGTATCAACTTTGTTCTATGTCAAGTTGTCTGAACTTTCTAACTCAATTTCCTTCTCTACAAAAGGATGGATTTGGACTGAGGGAGCTTAAATACCCGTTTGAGTTTTAAAACACTACTATGATTGCAAACAAGCTGTGTGATGCACTGAACAGAAAATAAAGCGGGATCCATGAAGGTACACATGTCATGGGGGCGGTCAGAGGGTGGTCTTGTGGCTTTCTTCCAATTAGCCTGGAAAGATCCAGGAGTAAGACCTCTCTGAAAGTTCAAGTTGTTCAATAGATGCAGGAACCCTATAGGGCTGGATAATGTGCTCATATCCTGTTGCTTAGTCGCTTCCAACCCTTTGTGACCCCAAGGTAGCCCACCAGGCTCCTCTGTCCATGGGATTTCCTAGGTAAGACTACTGGAGTGGGTTGCCATTTCATTCTCCAGGGGATCTTCCTGACCCAGGGATCGAACCCGTGTCTCCTACATCTCCTGCATTGGCAGCCCGATTCTCTACCACTGACCCACCCGAGAAGCCCCAGGGCTAGAAAATAGCACCAGTCAATAAGGTCTGTTTAATTACACTTGCTCTATGCCAGACACAAACAAATATGATTTACATACATTAACTTTGCAACACAGCTTCAGGGCAAGGGCTGGCAGCGTCCCCTTCCTAGGAAACTGAGGCACGGTGACTAAGCAGCTTTCCAAGTACACACCTGCCGGGGTCAACGTGGGGATCCTCATCCTGTGGTCAGAGCCCAGCGGCTGTTTCCTGAACTCGGGCACCATCCTGTCCCATGGTGCAGGACAGACGTTCTGTCTCCCATTTGAGCCTCCAAACAGCCCATTATGGGGTAGGACCAGGATTATGGTCCATATTCTACACTGAAGAAATGGAAGAATCTTCTCAGGCCTCATAGAGGAAGCCCCAGGACCCACACCTAGACTCCTGATAACAAAGCAGTCTCCTGCAGGGGTGCATACCAGGGTCACAGACAAATGTAGTAAAAGCTTCCAGATGTGCTTTGAGGAATCTGAGTTCCCCAAACTGGAGGAGCCGACAAGGACCTGCCTGTTCGGAGGCCGTAGATCCAAAGTTCCAAAGCGTACACAATGAAATCTCTTACCCACTCACTCCTGCTCTAGAACAACCCTGTGACGCACAACTGAATTGAAACCAGCAGCCTCGGTCATAAACTCTTGCCAGCATCACTCTCCTTTTCAGACCCAGAATTCACAGCGCACGCTGAGTTCTTGGATCAGGACCAGGACGCTGAGAGTAGTGAGCAAAGATGACCAACAGGAGTAAGGGTGGCTCAGATGCAGGAGGCGTCTGGCATTGCCAGAGGGGGGCACACAGGCTCACAAGTACAAACAAAGCTATCCTGGCCAACCCCTAGAAGCACGCTGTCTCCACTGTGTCTGCCTGGGGTAGAAGAGCCCGCCTCACCACCGCTTTCCAACCAGTGTTTTGTACCGACATTGACTCAGCTGTTGTAATAAGACCAAAATATCAGCCAGCTTTCCATCCTGTCCTCAGATTAAGGACTACTTACTGCCTCTGTCTGACATCAGTAATGTCGTTCACAGCTACCCTAATTTTAGCTGTGGTTATCAGCTCCCGTTTGTGTAAATTCAGCTGGATGACGTCAGCAGGGCCAGATTTAGCTCTCTGGCATTCATCGGGGTTTTCAAAAGGAACAATTGGACCTCAGGGACCACTTGAAAACTGCTTGGGCAATAGTTGATTCTAGCTTTGATTTCCATCTTCCTGATGATTATAAGGGGCTTCCCTGGTGGCTCAATCGGTAAAGAATCCAGCTGCAATGCAGGAGACCTGGGTTCTATTCCTGGACTGGGAAGATCCCCTGGAGGAGGGCATAGCAACCCACTCCAGTATTCTTGCCTGGAGAGTCCCCATGGACAGAGGAGCCTGGCAGGCTGCAGTCAGTGGGGTCTCAAAGAGTTGGACATGACTGAGCAACTAAGCACATATAGAGGTTGGGGAAGGTGGGGTCTGAGTCTCAGGCTTAAACAGGGGAAATACAAGATGGACCTGGAGGGTAACATAGTGCCAGAAAGCAATAAAGTACAAATAGAGGGATGGATGGCTGGAAGGATGGATGGATGTATAGGTAGATAAGGCAGGTCAAAAAGACACGGTAGTTAAACCAGAAGAGAGCCCAGTGACCAAGCTGGAACAAGATGAACAACAAAACAAACAATGAGAGCATTTAGTGTTGGGTTATAACCCGAAGAATAACAAAAATACCCTCAAGTCCATACTGATATAAAGAGCCAATTGAATAAATGAATAATAAGAGGTTTGTTTTTGTTCAGCCACTAAGTCGTGTCTGACTCTTTGCAACCCCATGGACTGCAGCACACCAGGCTCCCCTGTCCCTCACTATAATTAGAGGAGAAGGAACAAATATTCCTTACAGAAGAATTCCAATTAATAAATGTAGAAGGAATGAGGGGATTAAAATATCACAAGTAGAATACCATAGTAATTGTGCTGCGGACAAGATCCTCTGATGAATGCTAAAATTAGTGGGTGAAACCTTAAGCATTTTTAAAAAATAGAATATTTACATAACCTCCAAGTTCTTCCCACTTTATTGTTATTTACTGCAGTGGCTTTAGTTTATACCTGCAAATGATGACTCCACCTTCAAGAGATGAGTCTTCATTTCCCTCCCTCTCAACTTTGAGCTGGACTTAGTGACTTTCTAGTAAAAAAGCATATACAAAGGGAAAATAATGATTTCTAGTTCAGAACCTGGCAGACATCCTTTTTACAAGTTATCAAGTATAATATCACCAACTAAATCACATTGATAGGGCTTCCCTTGTGGCTCAGCTGGTAAAGAATCCACCTGCAATGCAGACAACCTGGGTTTGATCCTTGGGTTGGGAAGATCCCCTGGAGAAGGGAAAGGCTACCTACTCCAGTATCCTGGCCTGGAGAATTCCATGGACTGTATAGGCCATGGGGTCACAAAGAGTTAGACATGACTGACTGACGTTCACTTCACAAGTCACATTGATACCACGTACTTTCTGAATCATGTGATGAGTAGACACCATCTCCATAATATGATCCCCACAAAATCTATAAGCTCAATGTCATCATCAGAAAACATGAGACAAACCTAAACTGAGGGATATTCTACAAAATACCTAAGGAGTGTTCTTGGAAAGTGCTGATATAAAAAAACAAAGAAAGATGAGGAAATGGTCACAGATTGGGGAAACCAAGGAAACATGACAACCAAGAGTCCTGGATGAGATCCAGAAACAAGAAAAGAATATTCGTGGGAGAACTGGTGAGACCCTGATTAAGTATTAATTTAGCTAATAGTGCTGTGCCAACCATGGTTATTTAAGATGGTAAGATTAGCAGAAGCTGGGTAAAGAATGAATAGGAACTCTCTGTAACCTCTTTGAATCTTCTGTTAATCTAAAATTATTTCAAAACATTTTTAAAATCTCAATATTATTTAAGAATTTCAGCTATGTGATGAATGTAAGAAACACATACCCAAAGCAAACTCACAGAAAAAAATTATATACATGCATACTCACATATATATGTATATACACATTCAATGCTAATGGTAATATAATACGTATGGATATATAAACATACATATTAAGTAAGTTTGAGCAAAAAAGAAAGCAAAGTGACAACATTACCATTAGCATTAAATACAGGGCAAAACATGTTAAAGAGGAAATAATTCATTTCAGTTTGATAATAATTCTGAACCTCAATAAAGATATAATTACATGAAACTTTATCTGTCAAATGAACTATCTTCACAATATATAAAGTAAAAATTCTCGTAAGTGGAAACAGCATTAACAGAAATATGAACATTGATGATTCTAACACACCAGATTTGGTCAAGTAGACATAACATGCATAATTGGATAATAAAAGAAATAAGGTTGATTTACTAGATATGTCAAATTTTTTAACCAACAGAGAATACATATTCTTTACAAATCCCCGGGGGGAATTTAAAAATCGATCAAAATCTACAATACAAAACCCTTCGAAGATTTCTAAAAGGAAAAGAATGTACAGGCTATCTTATGTGGTTACAATGCAATAAAACTTGAAATTGACAAAATGTAGCAATAACAACAAAATCTTAAATACTTAGAAATGGGGGAAATAAAGTTAACATTGTCCTATAGACATTGTGCAAAGAGGATAGTAAGAATTCACTGAGAGAACTTTTGAGTGAAAACAAAACAGAGAACATTACTTATAAAACCTCAAAATTTTGTCAAAACCATAGTCAGAGGTAAATCATAGATTAAATGCTTTCATTTCAATAAAGAATAAGGAAAACTAAATTAAATGATCAAATTAATAAGATGGAAATTGGGCAATGAAGCTACAAAATGCAAGATAAAAATTATTGAATATAAAATCTGAAAAAAATAATATTTTAAAAAGAAAATGAAATCAATAATTAAGGCTGGTAAAAAAGTAAATAAAATTGGTAAAGTTCTACTTATTCTAACCAAAATTCCCCAAAGAGAGAGTTATAATTATTAGTAAGAAAGGATGTAATAATAGAAAAAATGTATAAAAAAATTTAAATATTAACATCTAAATAAAATGGGTCATATACTGGAAAGAAGATTAAAATAATTGATTTAGGAAGTGAAGCACTCATACTAAAAAAAATATTAAAAAATTAAAGCTTAGTGAAGCATATGTGTGAAAAAAAATCCCACATATTAGGAAAATTTACTCAAGAGAAAGTTGAAACATAGAAAGCAAACTATGGTTACCAAAGGGGAAAGGAGTGGGGGAGGGATAAATTAGGAGGTTGGGATTAACATATACACCCTATACAAAATAGACAATAAGCAAGGACTTACTGTATAGCACAGGGAACTATGCTCAATATTTTGTAATAACCTGGAAGGGAAAAGAATCTGAAAAGGAATATGTGTAGAACCAAATCACCATGCTAAACACCTGAAACTAACACAGCACTGTAAATCAACTATTGTCACGTCCGACTCTTGTACCCCATGGACTGTAGCCCGCCAGGCTCCTCTGTCCATGGGGTTCTCCAGGCAAGACTACTGGAGTGGGTTGCCATTGCCTTCTCCAGGGGATCTTCCTGACCCAGGGATCAAACCCACATCTCCTTCATTGGCAGGTGGATTCTTTACCATTGAGCCACCGAGCAACTGTACTGCAATAAAAACAAACAACAAAAAAAGCTGAAAACTCAGCCAGACCACAAATACAATTATATAATATATATTATATATAGTACAATGTTACAGAAAAACTGGAATGAACTCTTTGGTCAATATATACATACACACACATACATACATACATATATGGAGAAGGCAATGGCACCCCACTCCAGTACTGTTCCCGGAAAATCCCATGGATGGAGGAGCCTGGTGGGCTGCAGTCCATGGGGTCGCTAAGAGTCAGACATGACTGAGTGACTTCACTTTCACTTTCCACTTTCATGCATTGGAGAAGGAAATGGCAACCCACTCCAGTGTTCTTGCCTGGAGAATCCCATGGATGGAGAAGCCTGGTAGGCTGCAGTCCTTGGGGTCGCACAGAGTCGGACACGACTGAAGCGACTTGGCAGCAACATATATATATATATATATATATTCATTTGGAAGGGAGGAGAGAAAATTCAGTATCATCTCTTCTTATTTTACCAGTGCATTTTTAATCACTAATAGATGTGGAAACTATTGAGATGATCCCAACAGCTTTCCGTTGGGGGCATTAAATTGATACATTTCCTGATTGTGGATTAACCTTGTGTCCCATGAACCTGCTTTGTTGCAGTGTTTTTGCCTCTGAGAATCATCCATGTTGTTGTGTGTATCAGTAGTTCATTCATTTTGAGGGCTGAGTGGTATTCAGTTCTGTAAGCAGAATTCCATTCCATTCCATCCAAGTCTCCTCTATCATCTTCTATAGAACTCAGTTCAATTCTATTTAATAAGATATACCACAGTTGATTTACCCATTCTGCAGTCAGTGGACATGTGTAGGTTTTTGCCCCTCCCAATGTGGGGTTTATGCAAATAAAGCTTCTATAAACATTGGTGGCTCGGTGGTAAAGAATACCTGCCAATGCAAGAGAAGTGGGCTCAATACCTGGGTCAGGCAGATCGTCTGGAAAAGGAAACGGCAACCCACCTCAGTATTCTTGCTTGGGAAATTCCATTGACAGAGGAGCCTGGTGGGCTGCAGTACACGGGTTCACAAAAGAACTGGATACAACTTAGTGACTAAACAACAAAAACAAAACGTTCTTGTACAAGAAATTCTCAGAGTGGTGACCTGCTATTCTAGGTCAGGTCCCAGAAGCAGAGCCTGACACCTGGATTCTGGTGGAGATAATTTACTTCAGGTGCTCTCAGGTGAAACCTATAAGGGACAGAGGCAGCAGAGTAAGAATGAGGTCTTAGGTCAAGTCTTGGATTATCCTTGAGACAAGGGGGCTGCCTTCTGTACCCCATATCAGTCATCAGTTGGGCTGACCCCTCGGAGTGTGGGGGTATAACTTCTTGGATGAGATGGCACCAATCAGCTGAGGACAAGTCTCTTGAGAGGGAGCAGCTGTGAGCCATCAACCCCCGATACCAACAGCAGATGTGGAAAGACTTCCTTGACCTGGTAAAGTCTTTTTGTGGACGTATGTTTTGACATCTCTTGGGTAAATACCTCAGAGTCAAACTGCCGGGTCAGAGGTTAGATACATGACTTCAAACATATTTTCTGAACTAGTTTTAATCATTTTAACCCCACCAGTAAGCATCAGAGTAAAAGCTGCTTCACCTCTTCACCAACGTACGTGGTTGACGGTCATTTTAATATGAACCATTCTAGTGGATTGCAGAAGGAAATGGCAACCCACTCCAGTATTCTTGCCTGGGAAATCCCATGGACAGAGGAGCCTGGTGGGCTACAGTCTGTGAGCTGGACATGTCTTAGTCACTAAACAACACCACCATTCTAGTGGATGTGAGGTGGTATCCCACTGCAGGTTTAATTTGTATTTTCCTGATGCTCTTATATGCCTTCTTTTGTGAAGTTTTCTTCACGACTTTTGCCCATTTTTAGATTTGAGTGTCTTTTTATTATTAACAATTAATAATTCTACATATGTCTTTGTGATAAGGAAATAAAGTGAAAGTGAAAGTTGTTAAGTCATGTCCTACTCTTTTGTGACCCCATGGACCGTAGACCGCCAGCTTCCTGTGTCGGTGAGATCCTCCAGGCAAGAATACTTCTCCAGGGGATCTTCCCAACCCAGGGATCGAACCTGGGTCTTTGTGATATGAAAGTATCAAATAACCAAGTATTTGCTGATTTTCTGTATTCTTTCTACTTTACTGAATTCTATCTTTATTATTTTAGTCTTACTACTTACTCAGGGTGCAATTTGTTCTCCTCTTCATAGTTTCTCTTTTCAAGATTTATTTATTTTTGTTTATTTTTGGTTGCACAAGTTCTTTGTTGCTGTGTGCAGACGTTCTCTAGTTGCAGCAAGCAGGGGCTACTCTTCATTGCAGTGCAAAGGTTTCTCATTGTGGTGGCTTCTCTTGTTGCAGAGCATGGGCTCCAGGTACATGGGCTTCAGTAGTTGTGGCTCATGGGCTCTAGAATGTGGGCTCAATAGTTGTGGTGCATGGGCTTAGTTGCTCTGTGGCATGTGGAATCTTCCCGGACCAGGGATCAAGCATATCTCTGCATTGGCAAGTGCATTTCCAACAACTAGACCATCAGGGATGGAGAAGGCAATGGCACCCCACTCCAGTACTCTTGCCTGGAAAATCCCATGGACGGAGGAGCCTGGAAGGCTGCAGTCCATGGGGTTGCTAGGAGTCGGACACGACTGAACGACTTCACTTTCACTTTTCACTTTCATGCATTGGAGAAGGAAATGGCAACCCACTCCAGTGTTCTTGCCTGGAGAATCCCAGGGACGGCGGAGCCTGGTGGGCTGCCGTCTTTGGGGTCTCACAGAGTCAGACACGACTGAAGCGGCTTAGCAGTAGCAGCAGACCATCAGGGAGGCCCCCAAAGTTTCTTAAGATAGAACTAGATTCATGGTTTTAGATCTTGCTTCTCTTCTAATATAAAGATTTTAACCTATTAAGTTCTCTTTAAACACTGCCTTGGCTGTATCCCACAAACACATGTCATGTTTATAATGTAATTTACTTTGAAATGTTTTCTGATTTATCTTGTAATTTCTTCTGTGAGCCATGAATTACTTAGGAGTAAGTGTGCTTACCTGAATAGTCTAGTGGTTTTACTACTTTCTTCATTTTAAGTCTGAATTTGGCAATAAGGAGTTCATGGTCTGAGCCACAGTCAGCTCCTGGTCTTGTTTTTGTTGACTGTATAGAGCTTCTCCATCTTTGGCTGCAAAGAATATAATCAATCTGATTTCAGTGTTGACCATCTGGTGATGTCCATGTATAGAGTCTTCTCTTGCGTTGTTGGAAGAGGGTGTTTGCTATGACCAGTGCATTTTCTTGGCAAAACTCTATTAGTCTTTGCCCTGCTTCATTCCGTATTCCAAGGCCAAATTTTCCTGTTACTCCAGGTGTTTCTTGACTTCCTACTTCTGCATTCCAGTCCCCTATAATGAAAAGGACAT
>NW_011494752.1:11643308-11643958 GCF_000754665.1 Bison bison bison
AACTCTATTAGTCTTTGCCCTGCTTCATTCCGTATTCCAAGGCCAAATTTTCCTGTTACTCCAGGTGTTTCTTGACTTCCTACTTCTGCATTCCAGTCCCCTATAATGAAAAGGACATCTTTTTTGGGTGTTAGTTCTAAAGGTCTTGTAGGTCTTCATAGAACCATCCAACTTCAGCTTCTTCAGCGTTACTGGTTGGGGCATAGACTTGGATTACTGTGCTATTGAATGGTTTGCCTTGGAAACGAACAGAGATCATTCTGTCATTTTTGAGATTGCATGAACTCCTTATTACCAAATTCAGACTTAAATTGAAGAAAGTAGGGAAAACCACTAGACCATTCAGGTATGACCTAAATCAAATCCCTTATGATTATACAGTGGAAGTGAGAAATAGATTTAAGGGCCTAGATCTGATAGACAGAGTGCCTGATGAACTATGGAATGAGGTTCGTGACATTGTACAGGAGACAGGGATCAAGACCATCCCCATGGAAAAGAAATGCAAAAAAGCAAAATGGCTGTCTGGGGAGGCCTTACAAATAGCTGTGAAAAGAAGAGAAGTGAAAAGTAAAGGAGAAAAGGAAAGATATAAACATCTGAATGCAGAGTTCCAAAGAATAGCACGAAGAGATAAGAAAGCCTTCTTC
>NW_011494752.1:11644071-11653296 GCF_000754665.1 Bison bison bison
CAGATACCAGACCACCTGACCTGCCTCTTGAGAAATTTGTATGCAGGTCAGGAAGCAACAGTTAGAACTGGACATGGAACAACAGACTGGTTCCAAATAGGGAAAGGAGTACTCAAGGCTGTATATTGTCACCCTGTTTATTTAACTTATATGCAGAGTACATCATGAGAAATGCTGGACTGGAAGAAACAGAAGCTGGAATCAAGATTGCCGGGAGAAATGTCAATAACCTCAGATATGCAGATGACACCAGCTTATGGCAGAAAGTGAAGAGGAACTCAAAAGCCTCTTGATGAAAGTGAAAGTGGAGAGTGAAAAAGTTGGCTTAAAGCTCAACGTTCAGAAAACGAAGATCATGGCATCTGGTCCCGTTTTCATGGGAAATAGATGGGGAAACAGTGGAAACAGTGTCAGACTTTATTTTTCTGGGCTCCAAAATCACTGCAGATGGTGACTGCAGCCATGAAATTAAAATATTCTTACTCCTTGGAAGGAAAGTTATGACCAACCTAGATAGCATATTCAAAAGCAAAGACATTACTTTGCCAACAAAGGTTCGTCTAGTCAAGGCTATGGTTTTCCTGTGGTCATGTATGGATGTGAGAGTTGGACTGTGAAGAAGGTTGAGCGCCGAAGAATTGATGCTTTTGAACTGTGGTGTTGGAGAAGACTCTTGAGAGTCCCTTGGACTGCAAGGAGATCCAACCAGTCCATTCTGAAGGAGATCAGCCCTGGGATTTCTTTAGAAGGAATGATGCTAAAGCTGAAACTGCAGTACTTTGGCCACCTCATGCGAAGAGTTGACTCATTGGAAAAGACTCTGATGCTGGGAGGGATTGGGGGCAAGAGGAGAAGGGGACGACAGAGGATGAGATGGCTGGATGGCAACACTGACTCGGTGGACGTGAGTCTGAGTGAACTCCGGGAGTTGGTGATGGACAGGGAGGCCTGGCGTGCTGCGATTCATGGGGTTGCCAAGAGTCAGACACGACTGAGTGAGTGATCTGATCTGATCTGATCTGAAGTGTGCTTAATTTCAAAGTAGTTTGAAACTTTTCTTGGTACCTAAATGTTACTGATTGTAATTTAATTACACTTGGATCATAAAATTTTATATGCAAGATTCTAATCTTTTCAAATTTATTGAGATTTTCTTCATGGCCTAGCATACAGCTTATCTTCTTCATAAGCTTCCCATGTGCATTTGAAAATAACAGAATCAAGAGTTGTTGCGTATGTGTGTGTGTGTTTGTGTTCAGCCATATCCAACTCTTTGTGACACCATGGGCTGTAGCCCACTGGGCTCCTCTGTCCAGGGGACTTCCCAGGCAAGAATACTGGGGTGGGCTGTTTTCTACCCTAAGAAATCTTCCCAACCCAGGGATGAACCCACATGTCTGGTGTCTCCTGGATTGGCAGTCAGATTCTCTACCGCTCTGCCATTTGAGATGCCCCATTGTTACATACAGTGCTTCTAAATTGTCAATTAGAACAAGCTGTTCCAATTTTTTCATCCTTGCTGATTTTTTGTCTGATTATCCTAGCCATTGCTGATGGAAAGGATATTAAAATTTCTGACTGTCATTTGTATATTTGTATATCTTTTAATTTTACTAGGTTTTTTAAATGTGTATTTTTAGCATCTTTATTGAAACACAATCCACATTAAAACTGTTCCTAGATTTACATGCACTGGGTGTTAGAAAGTCAAACTGATGATTTATGTTATTTATGATGATTAAGTGTCCCTGTACATTCCCAGTAATACTCCCTATCTGAAATCCACTTTGACATTAGTATTGTCACTCCAGCTCTCCTAGGTTTAACGTATGCATATTACATCTTTTTTTCTAGTCTTTGGTTTAACCTGTCTGGTTCCTTAATATTTAAAATGCATCACTTGCTGACAGTACAGAACTAAATCTTGTTGTTTATCTAAACTGATAATTTCTACCTATTAATTGGATTTAATAGTCCATTTACATTTAATGTAGGTATTGGTATTGGGTGGGTTTAATCTGAATTTTATTAAAATTTTTTTCCTGCTTTTTCCATTTTTTTTTTAATACTTCTACGTTCCTTTTATCCTGTCACTTGGGGTCAATCGAATTTTTTTTTAAACTTTGTAGAATGCTTATTTTTTATTTATTTTTTTGTTTATTTATTTATTTTGGCTTCATGGCTTGTGGGATCTTAGTTCCCCCACCAGGGATCGAACCCATGCCCTCTGTACTAGAAGGCAAATTCTTAGCCATGGGACCGCCAGGGAAGTCACTGAATGTTTTTAATATTTCATTTTGTTTATTGTCTGTCTATATTTTTGTGTTGCTACGGCAGTGTTATTTTGTAGCTCCCCCAAGGATTACAAAGTTCTTCCTTAATTTATCACAGCCTATTTAAAATTAATATTATACCACCATACACTGTGTAAGAAGCTTACAACAGTATAATTCCATTTTCCCCTTCCTTCTGTGCTACTGACATGTATTTCACCTCTATATAATTAAAGTCACTCATCTTTTATTTCCCACATACCTACTATTTCTGGTGCTCTTTTGCCTTCTTGTACTTGCAATTTAGCATCTGGTATCATTTCCCATCAACCCAAAGAGCATGGTTTAGTACATCTTGCAGTTCAGGTCCTTCCTAACAAATTCCTTTCCTTTTCATCTGTCTTTATTTCACCCTCATTTTTAAAGGATTTTTAAAAATACAGAATTCTGGGAGTCTTTCCTTCCAGAACGTTAAAAATGTTTGGCTGCCTTCTGACCTCAGTACAATGTAAAATGATGAGCAGTTACTCACCATTGGTTTCATTTTCCCCGGGGGGGTTGTATTTAATAGACCATTTACACAGACTTAGAGTAGGAAATCTACCCTCCCTTGTCTGCTCATTGTCTCTTCCTGGTGAGTCCTCATGGCGTCTCCCTCGATCTGCCCTTGCTCCCTCCACTGACTGCAGTGCCTCTAAGTGTTCGGTGTGTGGCATCTTTCTATAAGCTCTGGCCATGACACAGAATTTTCTTTAATACATTGATAGGGCCATTTTCATTGGGAACTGAACCCGATGACAGTCTCGACTGTAACAATGTTTTTTGGCCTAGAGTTATTTTTAATTACTTAAACTATTAATGTTGATTTGACTTCTATGTTTTGTGATAGTAATAGTGTTCTACCTGCTTCCTTTTCACTGTATGTGTCTGATAGGCTTTTATATCCTTTGAATGTGAACTTTTATAGCTTCTCTTGTTTTCAGTGAACTCATAAACAGAATACAGTTAACTTCTATTTTATAAAAAGCTGCTGGTTTTTTTTGTTTTTTGTTTAATTAGTTTCCAATTAAAACTTATTGTCCACATGCATCTTTATTCTTTTTTTTTTTTAGATTGTTCCTCCATTGTTTCTTTTTTTTTAAATTTTATTTTATTTTTAAACTTTACAATATTGTATTAGTTTTGCCAAATATCGAAATGAATCCGCCACAGGTATACCTGTGTTCCTATTCTTTCTTTTATATGCTTGTACATTGGCTTTCTTTCCCTACTTTTTGTTATATGCATTATGTGAATGTCTTTATTTTCCCCAGGGAATTGTAAGATCTAAGTCCTGTTCTTCGGAGAAGGCAATGGCACCCCACTCCAGTACTCTTGCCTGGAGAATCCCATGGACGGAGGAACCTGGTAGGCTGCAGTCCATGGGGTTGCTGAGGGTTGGACACGACTGAGCGACCCCATGTCACACTTTCACTTTCCACTTTCATGCATTGGAGAAGGAAATGGCAACCCACTCCAGTGTTCTTGCCTGGAGAATCCCAGGGACGGGGGAGCCTGGTGGGCTGCAGTCCATGGGGTCGCACGGAGTCAGACACGACTGAAGCGACTTAGCAGCAGCAGCAGCAGCAAGTCCTGTTCTTAATTCAATCACAGTTTAATTTTTATTTTTTTAAATAAACTACATTCTTTAGCTCTTTAATGATCAACCTCAGGTGAGAAATAATATCTACTGACTCCCTTCAATTCAGAAAATAAAATTCCTTCTCTTTTCCCACATTCTATTTTGTTTATGAGATTTTAGAAGGTGCATATTATTGGGCTTTTTTTTTTTAAGCCTTTTAATCTTTCAAAATTACTTATGGCATTTTCATAGTGCTTTGCAACTTTCTTTTAAATTTATCGAATTAATTATATATTTGAACAATTTCAAATTTTACTTCTAGCCTCTTATTCTACTTCATCATTCTGGAGTCTGAGTTTTTAAACATTGCTGCAGTTTCTGATTTCATTTGAGTTCAGCTTTGGGTAACATTTTTCTGAATAGATAGGAGTTGCATACTTTGAGTATTTGAGTATCTGGAACTCTTTACATTATCTTCACACATGAATAACACTCTGTCCAGGAATTTGGAGGTTACTAAATTTTCCCCTCAAAACTCTTTACAGATTTCTCCAATGTCTTCAAGCATTTAATGTTATAGAAGAGAGATCTCAACCCTGCCTCAAAAGAGTTTACTAGATAAGCTGCCCACCTTCCTTATGAACTTCTTCACAATACAATCTTTTAAAACTTTTTATTTTGTATTGGAGTATAGCCAATTAGAGCTTATCTCGTCGCTCAGCTGGTAAAGAATCAGCCTGCAATGCAGGAGACCCTGGTTCGATTCCTGGGTCAAGAGATGGAAGATCCCCTGGAGCAGGAATAGGTTTCTCACTCTAGTATTCTTGGCCCTGGTGGCTCAGACAGGAAAGAGTCTGCCTGCAATATGGGAGACCTGGGTTCAATCCCTGGGTTGGGGAAGATCCCCTGGAAGAGGGCATGGCAACCCACTTCCATATTCTTGCCTGGAGAATCCCCATGGACAGAGGAGCCTGGCAGACTGCAGTCCATGGGGTTGCAAGGAGCTGGACATGACTAAGAAACTAAGCACAGCACAACATAGCCAATTAACAATGCTGTGATAGTTTCAAGTTCAATTCAGTTCAGGCGCTCAGTCATGTCCGACTCTTTGCGACCCCATGAACCACAGCATGCCAGGCCTCCCTGTCCGTCACCAATTCCTGGAGTCCACCCAAACCCATGTCTATTGAGTCAGTGATGCCATCCAACCATTTCATCCTCTGACGTCCCCTTCTCTTCCTGCCCTCAGGAAGAGACCTGATCTTTCCCAGCATCAGGGTCTTTTCCAGTGAGTCAACTCTTCACATGAGGTGGCCAAAGTATTGGAGTTTTAGCTTCAATATCAGTCCTTCCAATGAACACCCAGGACTGAGCTCCTTTATGATGGACTGATTGGATCTCCTTGCAGTCCAAGGGACTCCCAAGAGTCTTCTCCAACACCACACTTCAAAAGCATCAATTCTTCGGCACTCAGCTTTCTTGACAGTCCAGCTCTCACATCCATACATGACCACTGGAAAAACCATAGCCTTGACTAGATGGACCTTTGTTGGCAAAGTAATGTCTCTGCTTTTGAATATGCTGTCTAGGTTGGTCATAACTTTCCTTCCAAGGAGTAAGCATCTTTTAATTTCATGGCTGCAGTCACCATCTGCAGTGACTTTAGAGCCCCCCAAAAATGAAGTCTGACACTGTTTCCACTGTTTCCCCATCTATTTGCCATGAAGTGATGGGACCAGAGGCCATGATCTTAGTTTTCTGAATGTTGAGCTTTAAGCCAACTTTTTCACTCTCCTCTTTCACTTTCATCAAGAGGCTCTTTAGTTCTTCTTCACTTTTTGCCATAAGGGTGGTGTCATCTGCATATTTGAGGTTATTGATATTTCTCCCGGCAATCTTGATTCCAGCTTGTGCTTCTTCCAGCCCAGGGTTTCTCATAAGGTATTCTGCATATAAGTTAAATAAGCAGGGTGACAATATATAGCCTTGAAATACTTCTTTCCCAATTTGGAAACAGTTCTTTGTTCAATGTCCAGTTCTAAATGTTGCTTCTTGACCTGTATACAGATTTCTCAGGAGGCAGCTAGGTGGTCTGGTATTCCCATCTCTTTCAGAATTTTCCACAGTTTCAAAGGCTTTGGCATAGTCAATAAAGCAGAAATAGATGTTTTTCTGGAACTCTCTTGCTTTTTCGAACAGCCAAGGGACTCAGCCATTCATATACATGTATCTATTCTCTCCCAAACTCCCCTCCCATCCAGGCTGCCACATAACACTGAGCAGATTTCCCTGTGCTATACAGTAGGTCCTTGTTGGTTATCCATTATTTTAAATACAACAGTGTGTACATGTCCACCCCAAACTCTCTAAACTATCCCAGCCCTGCATTCTTCCCCCCGGCAACCATAAGCTCAGTCTCTAAGTCTCTGAGTCTGTTTCTGTTTTGTAAATAAATTCATTACTATACAACTTGAACTGTAAAAGTTTAATTTAGATTTCAACTGATAACATCATTAAACTAGAGAAAAACAAGTTTAGATTTTCCCAAAGGACAGAGTAGGATTCCAAGAGATACTGTAGTATAGATTAGGAAAACAAGTTTTCTGCCATAGAGCTTATAGTAAACAGGAAACGGGAGAGGAGGAAGGCAGCCAGGAGCAGAGAATAAGGAAACATTTTGGAAATGGCACGCTAGAATTGCTGGACCCAGTTTTAATCAGTTTGGTTTTAGTTCCAATGTAAGCACTGAAAGGAAGAGCCCAATAAAATTTCATAATATTTATTTCCTATAGGTATTGGTCTAGAAACATTTCTGAAAATACGTGTATTTTACCATTTTGTGAAAGTTATCTTTCATGTTATAATTTATATCTAGAGGCTTCATGCTTCCCAGGTGGCTCAGTGGTAAAAAATCTGCCTGCAACGCAGAAGACATGGGTTCAATACCTGGGTTGGGAAGATCCCCTGGAGAAGGAAATGGCAACCCACTCCAGTAGTCTTCTCTGGAAAATTCCATGGATATATCACCCTGGTGAACTACAGTCCGCAGGGTCACAAATAGTCAGACAGGATGGAACACACACACAGGGAAGTTTCCTGTTTTATAATGATATTTGCATATTATTTAAATGTATTTGTTTATTGGAATAATAATATTATATACCATTTGCTACATTGCTATACTAATGAAGATCATGTATTCTTACAGTAGGTAAATATAAGACATTATTGTATAACTGCAGAACCAAAAATAATACAACTATTGTGTTCCAAAGTATATTATACACTATAGAAATGATAACCTTTTGAGATAAATATAAATGATGCTCTTCTGTTAACTCAGCTACTTCTTCCCCTGACACACATACACACGGAGAGGAAAATAATCTTTCATTTACTATGACTTTCTTACGATTTCCGAGTTCCACTGAGTCTATGCCCTGCTAGGATATTTCCTCTGGACAGACCCTGGGTTTAGAAAGACACACAGTGAAACCAATTCTTGATAAGCCTGCATCTCTGTGACCTGAATATCTCCCAGCTGCTCTCTCAAAGAACTGCTCTTCCATGTTCTGGCAGGGAGCAAATGATGCGGGAAGGAGAGGGGGGCAGAAGTGTCACCATCTATGCCCAGCTGGTCCAGATTATCCGACCTCTGAGCTGCATCCGCTGACTACCCCCATATCCCATTATAAATCATCTCCTTGTTGAACATCAGGCCAGACTGGGGTCTGATTCATTGGCTGAATGTTGCTACCTGGCTCCAGGAGAAGCCTGCGTCTCGGTCCTGTAATAGTCATCACGCTTTAAGAAACCTTCACATTTTTGAACAGTTACATAGTGTCCTCAGCTGAAGAAAGAGGAAGTCTGGAGTCCATTTCCGGCAACTCTCGGGGAGCTGCTTTCCTCTCCCTGACATTAGCAGAATTTGTCAGCTTGTTAATCTTTAAGGGGATTTGGGGTTGAAATTTGGGGGTGGGGGTAGACAATATAGTCAAAACTCTTCAAAATGGTTTGAAGAAATAAAGTACATGCCCATGTTTTTTTATGGCTATGATTCCTGCTTGGCCTTAGATTTCAACTTCCAAGTTCATGTGAAAGAAAAACCACAAACTATTGGATAGTGTAAAGCACTATAGTAATAGTCTCCACCTTTTCTCGTGATGACTTCCAAGTCTGTTTCCTTAATTCTGAGGTAAAAGAAGCAATCAATAACTGTCATATAAATTATATGCAGACAGAGCATCCGAGCATTACAGAATCTGGGTCTTCTTGGTGGCTAAGTGGTTAAAAAAAAAAAAAAACACCTGCCAGTGCAGGAGATGCAGAAGACTCTGGTTCAATGCCTGGGTCATGAAGATCTCCTGGAGGAGGAAATGGAAACCCACTCCAGTATTCTTCCCTGGGATATCCCATGGACAGAGGAGCCTGGTGCGCTACAGTCCATGGGTTCGCAGAGTCGGACATGACTGAACACGCACACGGAGCATTTGAGCATTACAGAGTCTGGGTCTTTAGAAGGCCAATGTGAGCTGACTAGTTTGCCCTGAACACATTTTCCTCCTTTTTCATTATTTCTCTGTCTGATGCCCAATACTCATTTAAGAAGATTTTGCAGGAAAAGCAGAAACAGGACATGGTTGGACTAACCCCCTTTCATGGAAAACCTTGATTTTGATAAAGTTCTCTAACTTGCAAAGTTTTTTGTCAATCCTAAAGGAAATCAACCCTGAATATTCATTGGAAGGACTGATGCTGAAGCTGAAGCTTCAATACTTTGACCACCTGATGTGAAGAGCTGACTCAATGGAAAAGACCCTGATGCTGGGAAAGATGGAAATCAAAAGGAGAAAAAAGGTGGCAGATGATGAGATGGTTGGATGGGATCATTGACTCAATGGACATGAGTTTGAGCCAACTCCGGGAGATGGTAAAGGACAGGGAGGCCAGGCACGTTGCGGTCCATGCAGTTGCAGAGCCGGACATGACTAAGTGACTGAATGACAACAACTTGCAAAGACCTTATTTGGGATGAGATGAAACAGAGGGGAGGAAAAATTTCCCCCACAGAGACTTGACTCTAGGAGTCATACTTACTAATTACTCTCTGACGAATATATATTTGCCTTCGATGAAACAGTAGAGATGGTCTACATCTGGCAAACTTCACAGGAGGCGTCTGTGTGGCTGGAACAGTAGAATCATTGTTTCTAATATTAAATGGTAGAGAGAGAGAGTCAGGATGACCTCTCCTGGGTTTCTGTAGATATTGTGTCCAAGTCCCTTCCTCCTTGGGGCAAAGAGATAAGCCTTCTAAGAAGTCTCCTCTGT
>NW_011494752.1:11653396-11659716 GCF_000754665.1 Bison bison bison
AAATGCTATGCTTAGATTGTCATGCCTTTTCCATGAGAGTGCTATTTAAGCTGTTCCCCCAAACCATAGGGCTTCCCTGGTCACCAGGAAATTGAATCTGCCGGCAATGCAAGAGACCTGGGTTTTGATACCTGGGTCAGGAAAATTCCCTGGAGAATGGAATGGCATCCCACTCCAGTATTCTTGCCTGGAGAATCCCATGGACAGACAAGCCTGGCAGGCTACAGTCCATGGAGTCGCAAAGAGTTGGACACGACTGAGTGACTACACTTTCACTTTATTTTCCATGAACCATGGTGGGTGCTGAGGAGTTTAAGAGCCCCTGTGGAATGATAGAGGGGCAAAGAATTCAGATCTCTACTCTGTATTTAAGCTATAGCTGCTGTGCTTTTTGAAAACAATTATTTATTGTTATTAGTGATTGTGCTGCATGTGGGCTTTCTCTAGTTGCAGTGAGCAAGGACTACTCACTAGTTATGGTGTGCAGGCTTCTCATCTTGGTGGCTCCTCTAGTTGTGGTACCTGCGCTTAGCTGCTCCAGGGCATGTGGAATCTTCCCAGACCAGGGATAGAACCCATGTCCTCTTCATGGGTTGGCAGGCAGATTCTGAGCCACCTGACCCCCAGGAAAGCCCAGAGTCACCTTGCTTTTGCTTCTTTGACTATCAGCTTCCCACATAAGATCTAGTGTGAAGAGTTCCACTGCTCTTAAGGAAAAAAGAAGGTTGGGGGGGATTTGAAAATCAGGTCTACAACATGACACTTTGCCTTACAGGTCTTTGCTCCATCCTATAGGGGAGCAGTGGCAGTCAACACCAATGTGTGGCATGGGATGAATCTCTAACAGAAACCTCTGTGACTCTGCTTTGAGAAGTCTCTGCAAAGTTTGAAATATGCCAAAGAAAAATGCCAGTGCTCCTCACTATAAGAATTACCAATTTTTAATGAGTCCACATTAAAGCAGATAATCAATGAGGCTTCTAAAAGGCAGTTTTCTCCTCCAGGTCTTAGCATCATTACAAGCTCGTGAAGGATGGAAGTTGTTCTGAAAGACTTAAAAAGGATGATATGTACACATACTCCTTTTAAAAAGCTGTTTTTCTATGTTTTTAAAAAATAAAGTTCAAAAATACTGGAAAACTTTCTCTCAACATTTATTCTTTTAGCCTGCCTTTGCTTAACTTTTAAGGAGAGGCAGAAGGTACATAGAACACTAGCAATCAGAACTGTGTTTAAGTCTTAATTCTGCCCCTTATTATCTACATGTTTGAGGATAAGTTGTCTAACCTCTTTACATTTGAAGGCAATTATTAGAAAATATTAATAGAAATATTTGTGCAGCCTACTTCCTATGACTTAAATGCAGAAAATACAGAACTGGTTACAGCAGAGTCTCAGAGGTCTACATTCACCCTTTTTGTTTAATTTGAGGTTTCGATGTACACACTGGCAGTAGCGTGGCCTCGTAGCTATGTGAGGTATTCAGAATGTAATTGGTTATCATTTTAATACCTGCACGTGTTGGGTGGTCTGAGATGATGAAAGAATTCAGGCTTCCCACAAGTTCAAAGGTGTTTAGTGGTAGACAGAAAATGAACCCACATAACTTGAGAAGATCTAAAGAAACAGAAAATCAAATGAGGTAATCCGCCCAGGTTCAAGTTGTAGATGTGGATGAGAAGGAAAAAGAATTAGGTCATGCATGAGACATGACTTGAGAAGTCCTGTGTGTGTGAAAACCCCCTTTGAGTTATAGAGTCATTGACGTAATCAGTTACCAATACAAACTAATGCATCCCATCAAAGTTGCTGACAAGATGCAATTAGTGTCCTGGGTAAAATTTTTCTTTTTGCAACCCCAGGCATACTGAGGAAGCAACCCATGTTACACATGGCATAACATAACAGTGTCCTTAATTGCTGGAAAATTGTCCTGAAATCATCTAACACTCACCAGAAATTGCTTGTCAAAAGTCACATCAGTTACTTGAAAGGGTAAATATCTTTCTCAGGGGTAAGTATCTCATAACCCCTAGGGGAGTTAGAATTCAGCTTTTAAATGTGGAAGACAAGAAATACCAGGGTTTTTAATATTTGGTGGCTGAGAACTCAATGACTGAGCTTGTTCTTAAAATTTGGTTCATGTTTATGAAAAATTGGCATATTAGAGTGACAATAACTGAAAATTAAAATGTGAATTAGATATTTTAATGTGGTCTCATGACTTTAGTTTTAAATCTTTCCAAGTTTATATCCTCTATTGGGACATTTAAGAGAATTTGAAGTTTGTTATATTTATATTTGCTTATTACATTTATTAGGAATGGTTTGTTAGACAATCAAAGCACTTAAGAAGGAAATCAAATATATCAAATTTGAATATGCAGTCTAAAATATTTGAAGGAATTGAATTAGCTAAGTTTATAATCGAGACCAAGCATTATGAAAAGAATTCTAAGAGCAAATGTTAAAATTTGCTAAGAGAATACCATTTATAAGCAGAATTTAAAAGCATAAGGAAGAACTAGGGTTTTATCTTTGTATTGTATCTAATATTAATTTTAGAAACTAAATAAACTCTGTATAGTCTCTTCTATGCAGAAAAACTACACCCTCAAGTTAATTTAAAAAAATTTAAATGAACAACAATAACTCAAGAAAATGGTTCTGTCAATTGAATGGACTGGATTCAATGGAGTGTGGGTTGAAACCCACTGAATTCTTTTCTCACCACTTTCTATTAAACTTTTCTGTGGAAAAGTTCTTAATCTATTCCTCTCTCTCATCTCACATGACTCTTTTCTGCCACTCTCATAAAAATAAAGAACCAAATCTCTTTAATGAACACATAATTCCCTTTCAGAGTAATTTTAAAACCCCAAATTCCATTCATGCTTAAAACTTTTCTCCTCCCTCAGCCTGGATTGCTTCAGGCCTGGAGCTCAGAACAGAGGGTGGGGTGGAGCGGGGAGTGGGTTTCTTCAGTGGGCCCAGCTCCACCCCTCCCTGCCCTTATTTCCGAGCAGCAGCTCTTGGTTCCTGCAGCGTTGGACCCAGAAGGAGGGGACAAGGAGAGGTCCTTCTCTAGAACCTGGATGGCAGAGGTAGGGTATGTCTTGATGCCCTCTACGTGGGGCAGGTTCCACAGTCTGGTTCCCTGGCATAGCATTATTTGTGGGTTTTCCCAAGAGCCTTCCCTGGGGTTTTCCAGCTGTGCTTTCCCAGGGAGACTTAGGCAGCCTGGGCTTTGTATAACCCAACTCTTCATTGAGAATCCTTCTCTACTGCAAGAAGAAAAGCTATGATAAACCTAGACAGCATATTAAAAAGCAGAGACATCACTTTTTCAACAAAGGTCCATATAGTCAAAGCTATGGTTTTTCCAGTAGTCAGGTATGGATGTGAGAGTTGGACCATAAAGAAGTCTGAGAGCCAAAGAATCGATGCTTTTGAATTATGGTGCTGGAGAAGACTCTTGAGAGTCCCCTGGACAGCAAGAAGATCAAACCAGTCAATCCTCAAGGAAAGCAAACCTAAATATTCATTGGAAGTACTGATGTTAAAGCTGAAGCTCCAATACTTTGGCCACCTGATGCAAACAGCTGACTCTTTAGAAAAGACCCTGATGCTGGGAAAGATTGAAGGCAGGAGGAGAAGGGGACGACAGAGGACGAGATGGTGGATGTCATCACTGACTCAGTGGACATGAGTTTGAGCAGGCTCCGGCAGATGCTGAAGGACAGGGGAGCCTAGCGTGCTGCAGTTCATGGGGTCACAAAGAGTCGGGCATGACTTAGCAGCTGAACAACAGCAGCAACAATGCAAGATAAGAATATTGTCTTCTTAACCTCCTTATTCATCTTCCCCATCCCACCTATTGAGTTCCATAAACCACATATGTGTTTGTACGTGTGAGATTGACATCATTAACATTCTATTCTAGAACATTATTCCACAATTTATCCATAAGTTGATTCTAAATATCATAAACCATAAATACTACCTATGTGCATGTATTTACATATAGGTATAATGTGAGTGAGTGATAGTCACCCAGTTGTGTCCAACTCTTTGTGATCCCATGGACTGTAGCCTGCCAGGCTCCTATATCCATAGAGTTCTCCAGGTAAGAACACTGGACTGGATTACCATTTCCTTCTCCAATATATGTAGAATATTACATATATATTTAACACAGAGGGTATATAATAATGTTTAAGAATCTTGCTTCACCACTTAATAACTTTTTGATCTTAAGCTGCTTAACTTCTTCTCATCTTATTTCTTTACCTCTAAGAAGAGGAAAATGATAGCCATCTCTTGAGGTTGTTGTGGGAGTTATGTAACTAACCCATGGCACATGTTAGTTATTTTTCACTTCTTACCCCAGTCACGTCCAAGTGTTGTATTTCTTTTACTGCATCAATACAACCATCTCTGGACCACATAAAGTGGAACCTTCTTGCATCGAGGTTACATGAATTTCTTTCTCTTATGCTTTAACGATAGCTTTTATTACAATGCCATTTTCAAATTTCATTTCATATTCTGACCACAGATTTCCTGTATAGTTTTCTCCTCGCCTTGCTAGAGTCTCTAAACGCCTTATTTTTTTTGTTGTTGTTGTTCATTTTCGAAAATATAATGTGCCCCATTATATCCTGAAATCATTTCAGCCTTTCTGTTATGTGCACAATGACTGCTCAGAATCCACTTCTCCCTGGGGACACGTGCCAGCCCCTGACCTCCTGCTACGATCCAGACCAGACGCTTTCTAGGCTCCATGGGTACCACCGGGGTCTATCCTTGTTTCCTGTATTCCATGATTTCCTCTCCTTGATCTCTCCCTATTTTTGCTGGTGTAAATCCTCAAATAATTTCCTCAGAATGGTAGTACATGCAAGGCAAATTTTCTTACTATTTGCATACCCAGAAACCTTATTATTTGCCACTGTAAAATCACAATAAAACTCTTAGCAGTATCTTTTAATACTAGGATCATTCTAAAGACCATAGGAAACACAAATAATAACCAAAATGAAAAAAAAAAAAAAGCTAGTCCTACTTAACTTCAACACATCTAAAAGCTACCGTATTCAGCAAAGTGTGATATTTCACTGCTATATTGAAAATGATAACCAACAAGGACCTACTACTGTGTAGCACAGGGAATTCTGTTCAATGTTTCATGGCAGCCTGGAGGGGAGGGGACTCTGAGGGAGAATGGACACATGTCTACATATGGCTGAGTCCCTGTGCTATCCAGCTGAAACTATCACAACACTTAATTTGCTATACCCCAATTTAAAATTAAAAGTTAAAAAAATGTGATATTGGCATAAAAACAAATATTTCAGTGCCTGTGATATCTTCCAAAATCTCAGCCACTCTAGCTTGACACTTCTTTTCATTGAGGCAGACCTGTTCAATTGGTAATTGGGCATGACCATCCCTAGCAAGGCATCTCTAGTAAAACATGTGTTCTAGATTTCAGCAGCCCCATCAGGAGTATGGGTCCAGCCTCTGCAGAGGAAGCTTCTAGCAACCAGGATGCAGTCAATACCTGGCGGTGATGCTGGACACCATGGGCCCTGCTGTGTCTCTTTGTCACACTGCTGCTGCCTTGGTTCAGACATCTTCCTGTCTGGGTCTGGGTGCCAATCCCCCAAATGTCCCACCTGCAGTCCTGTACCCTCCCATCCATTCTGCATGCTGCAGCCATAGTGCTTTGTCTGAAAGATGTATCTAATAAATTCTCTCAACAAATACCGTACATTAAAGCATATATATGGAATCTAGAGAAAGAGTACTGTTGATCATGTTTACAGAGAAGAAATGGAGATGCAGACATAGAGAACAGGTTGGTGGATGTCGTGGGGGAAGGAGAGGGTGGGACCGACTGGGAAAGCAGCGTTGACATATATACACTGCCATGTGTGAGATAGCTAGCTCGTGGGAAGTAGCTGCAAAGCACAAGGAGCTCAGCCTGGTGCTCTGTGATGATGGAGAGGAGTGGAGAAGGGGGAGGAGGGAGGCTGAAGAGGGGTGAGAGAGAGATATATATATATATATATTTATACATGTATATATGACTGACTCATGATGACGTAGAGCAGAGACCACCACAACATTGTAAAGCAATTATCCTCCAATAAAATAAATAAATCAATAAAATAAATAAATTTGTTCCTCCACATAGCCCCTGTCTACATACACACAGACCCCAGATCCCTAGCATGGCTTCGTATGACCTAACGTGCTTGCTCCCTTTTTTTCTTCTTCCCATTGGCCAGGGTTTCTAATATCCTCTCTCGCATTTG
>NW_011494752.1:11659816-11660829 GCF_000754665.1 Bison bison bison
TTTGGATTCATGCACAGGCTTTCCTGCTCCTGGACTCTTCTTTCTTCTCAGGCTCTCTCCTCTCCATTTCAAGTCTCCATTTGGGCTGCACTTGCTCGAGCCAGATGTCTTGACCCCCTCCCACCCCACCCCCACCAGCAGCTGGGTCACACTCTTCTCCATGTGACCCTATAGTCCCTGCATCGATCCATCTTTCAGTAGCACTTCCCCGCTGTTTCCCCCGGCAGACTGTAAGCGCTTTGAGGGTGGGTACGATGGCCGTCTTGCTCACTGGTTTCTAGTACAGAGCAATCACTAGATACTTATTGAAATACTCAGAGAGAACAGGCTTGTGGACAGAAGTGGGGAAGGAGAGGGTAGGATGAACTGGGAGAGCAGCATTGACATATATACACTAAACCAAGTAGTGTGAGTCACTCAGTCGTGTCTGACTCTTTGCGACCCCATGGACCATAGCCCACCAGGCTCCTGCATCCGTGGAATTCTCCAGGCAAGAACACTGGACTGGGTTGCCATTTCCTTCTCCAGGGCCTCTTCCCAACCCAGGGATCGAACCCGGGTCTCCCACATTGCAGGCAGGCTCTTTACCATCTGAGCCACCACGGAAGCCCCACCATTGTTAAAATAGTTTGTGGAAAGCTGCTGTATAGCTCAGGGCACTTAGCTCAGTGCTCTGTGATGGCCTAGAGGGATGGGAGGGAGGCCCAAGAGGGCGGAGATGTATGTACAGTTAGAGCTGATTCACACTGTAATATGGCAGAAACCAACGCAACACCGTAAAGCAATCCGTTTTTTAAAATTACTCCATCTAGATCATGAAACTATGCATGCACGTTGTACGGGGGTTAAACTTTTCTGTGTGCTTAATTGAAAAAAAATAAAATCAATAAATAAAATTTAAAAATGAAAGAAAAAGTGTGAAAGGAGATAGTTGTCTTAAATCACCATTTGACCCGTTTCCTGAGCTGTTGTTAAGAAGTGTGTCAGTCGCTCAGTCGTGTCCAGCTGTTTGC
>NW_011494752.1:11660929-11678716 GCF_000754665.1 Bison bison bison
GATTCTCCAGGCAAGAATACTGGAGTGGGTTGCCATTTCCTTCTCCAATCCATGCATGCATGCTAAGTCACTTCAGTTGTGTCTGACTCTTGCGACCCCATGGACTGTAGCCCGCCAGGCTCCTCTGTCCATGGGATTCTCCAGGCAAGAATACTGGAGTGGGTTGCCATTTCCTCCTCCAGGGGATCTTCCTGACCCGGGGAATGAACCCGGGTCTCCTGCAGTGCAGGCGGATTCTTTACCGTTGAGGAGTCTGTGGCATTATGTTCAGGCAGTTCCAAAGCCACTGGGCTGGTTTACCTTACTCTTTCATGAGGCTAAAAGAGGAAACCAGGCTGTTGGCTGCATTTTCTCAATATGCTATTGGAGATGATCTCTTTTTAATGATGGCCAGCTCCATGCCATTTGGAACACTGGATGGGGGAGTCTGAAATCTACAGCCTCGTGGCCTTAGCATGTGTTCTTCGCTGCCCAAACCTCTGGGAAGAAAATGTGCTCATTGCTTCAGAGCAAGGCGCCTCTTTGCCACGGGAAAGCCAAAGGGTGGCCGGTTGCCATGCGCCTGTGCACAGCTCTGTGTGACGATGTTGGCTGTTTGTGTTCAGAGAAGATGGTAAAACCATGAGGCTCCTTGCTGCGCTTGTAACTGATATTCACAGCGGTGAAAGGATTTGAGAGTCCAATAGCGAATTGGCCCTTTTTGGGGAATTTTATGAGAACGCTCACTCCTTCTCAAGCCGCATTTGCATTCCTGCTGAATGGGCTTTTTCGATTTTCCTTGTGAACGTGCATTAAAATCAACAGCCAAAGCAAATACATTTTGGAGATGGCTGTGTACCAGGATAAACACAGTTTGATTTTATTCGAAGATAATGAGATGGGGTGGGTTTTTTCCCCCAGTTTACTTAGGTCATGATTCTGATTCCTTTTATCAAACATACCAGACATTATGAGCATAAATGAGTTCAGGAATCTTGAGTGTAGGGCCCTTGGGACATCAAGCACTTAAAGAAGTATGCTTCCCCTTCTTGCGTCCTTTCTGTAGCCTTTTGTGTGCACGGCTCCTGAGTCTGTAATGCCTTCTTTTGAAAAGCTTCGAACATCACGCAGAACTGCAATGGTGAGTATTGTTGTTCAGTCACTAAGCCTTTGCAACCCCATGGACTGCAGCATGACTCTTTGTAACCCCATGGACTGCAGCACACCACACTCCTTTATCCTTCTCTATCTCCCAGAGTTTGCTCAAATTCATGTCCACTGAGTCGGTAATGATATTTGACCATCTCATCCTCTGCCGCCCCCTTCTCCTTTTGCCTTCAGTTTTCCCCAGCATTGGGGTCTTTTCCATTGAGTCAACTCTTTGTACAGTTGGCCAAAGTACTGAAGCTTCAGCTTCAGCATCAGTCCTTCCAATGAATCTTCAGGGTTGATTTCCTTTAGGATTGACTGATTTGGTCTCCTTGCTATCCGAGGGACTCTCAATAGTCTTCCCCAGCACCACAATGGTGACTAGGTTGAGAGCTAAAAAGGATACTTCTCTTATAGACCCAAGAATGAAAAGGAATGAGAGAGCCATATGAGATGTAACTACAGTGCCATGAGATGATTTGGTGCATGGGTGTGTCTTAACTTGGCCATGGAAGTTTGAGGCTGGTCTTTTAGCAAGAAGCTGATTTAATGCAAAGGGGTTTGTTGGTTTAAAGTAGCCAGTTTGAAGCTCATTCAACAGCAGACAGGACTCACTATATCAGAGCAAACTTTAAATTTTATCCTTAAAGAAAACTCTAAAGCAAGGGAAGAATTAAGTCCTTATAAATAATTATCTTTTCATTAACATATGGCTGTTACAGTCTCAGAGAAGTTCATAAGCATGAACTTCTCTCTTTTACTGGCCAGAGCAAAAATGGAGGCACAGGACTTTCCTGGTAGTTGAGTGGGTAAGAATACAGCTGCCAATGCTGGAGACACAGGTTCAGTCCCTGGGCTGGGAAGATTCCACATGCCACAGAGCAACTAAGGTCATGCACCTCAGCTATTGAGACCTGTGTTCTAGAGTCCAGGAACCACGACTACTGAGTTTATGTGCTACAACCACTGAAACCTGTGCACCCTAGAGCCTGTGCTCTGCAACAAGAGAAGCACTGAAATGAGAAGCCCTGAACCACAACTAAGAGTAGCCCCTGCTCGCTGCAACTAGAGAAAGAGCCCATGCAGCAAGGGAGACCCAACACAGCCAAAACTAAATAGATAAATGAAATAAAGGGGTGGAATGAACGCCTGTGCTTTTTACTCTTCTTAGCCTCCCGTGTGAGGTTGCTGCTGTTGCTGCTGCTAAGTCACTTCAGTCATGTCCGACTCTGTGCGACCCGATAGACAGCAGCCCACCAGGCTCCCCTGTCCCTGGGATTCTCCAGGCAAGAATACTGGAGTGGGTTGCCATTTCCTTCTCCAATCCATGCATGCATGCTAAGTCACTTCAGTTGTGTCTGACTCTGTGTGACCCCGTGGACAGCAGCCCACCAGGCTCCTCTGTCCACAGGATTCTCCAGGCAAGAATACTGGAGTGGGTTGCCATTTCCTTCTCCACTTGTGAGGTTGGAAAGAGTTATTTACATTTTGCATTTAGGGAGCTAGATACAAGCAAAAATAAATAGCAGGTGAAACACCCTCTGTGGCAAACATGATAGACTTTGGTCATTAATTGGACATAGAGTATGAAGAACTGGGAAGAGGGAAATATGACTGTCAGGTTTCACGCATCTGTGGCTTCTTTGAAATAGAGAAGGAGGGTATAAAAAAAATGAGTTTTGTTTTAAATACATGGAGTTTGAAGTAGGATGGACCATCCAAGTGGAGAGAACGGAGCTTCCTGTAGAGAATGGAGCTTCTGCTTCAGAGAAAGTGATGATGTAACCTTGTCAAGAAGCAAACCAAAGACAAAATTTGGACAATGACCAGTCAGGGAACAGGAGGAGGAAAAGAGTCATGAGAAGCATGAAAGGGTTATTTCATTTGAGGTTACCTAGTGTTGCCTGGAAAATCCCATGGACAGAGGAGCCTGGAAGGCTGCAGTCCATGGGGTCGCTAAGAGTCGGACACGACTGAGTGATGTCACTTTCCCTTTTCACTTTCATGCATTGGAGAAGGAAATGGCAACCCACTCCAGTGTTCTTGCCTAGAGAATCCCAGGGACAGGGGAGCCTGGTGGGCTGCCATCTATGGGGTCGCACAGAGTTGGACACGACTGAAGCAACTTAGCAGCAGCAGCAGCAGCAGTGTTCATCAATCAGACTTTAGGTTTCCATACTCATGTTTCAGGAGAGAAAACTATGGCAATGCCTGAAAGAATCTAAAACTTCGTGATGCTTCTCCAAAAACATAATGCATCTGATACTGAAAGACATTGAGATATAGAAGTAGAAATACATAGGTATTTCAATACATGTGGAGGAGACAAGATAAATATTTTGATAAGTTAAACTACAATCAGATCAGATCAGATCAGTCGCTCAGTTGTGTCCGACTCTTTGTGACCCCATGAATCGCAGCACGCCAGGCCTCCCTGTCCATCACCAACTCCGGGAGTTCACTCAAACTCACGTCCATCGAGTCAGTGATGCCATCCAGCCATCTCATCCTCTGTCGTCTCTTTTTCCTCCTGCCCCCAATCCCTCCCAGCATCAGACTCTTTTCCAATGAGTCAACTCTTCGCATGAGGTGGCCAAAGTACTGGAGTTTCAGCTTTAGCATCATTCCTTCCAAAGAACACCCAGGGCTGATCTCCTTTAGAATGGACTGGTTGGATCTCCTTGCAGTCCAAGGGACTCTCAAGAGTATTCTTCTAGTTTACGTACCACTTAATTGAGCATTTTCGATCCTATAATTTAGCTCATTTTCATGTCTTAGATCAACCTCTTGCCACCTGAATTGAAGATAACGTGTGGTCTTCATGTCTTATTCCTTCCGCAGGATGACTGCACAGTAGTGAACTGGGAACACAGTCATTCACTCAGATACCTTTATTTACTGAGAACACTTATTGTGCTTGACACAAAATAAATGTCGCACATAAAATGCTCTTACAGCCAGTCACAAATGACCACATATTATGTAATTCTGTTTATGCAAAATACTCAGACTTGGCAAATCTAGAGACAGAAAGTAGTCCAGTGATTGCCTAGGGTTTGGAGAAGAGTGAGTTGGGGTTTGATGGTTTCAGAGCTAAAGGATATGGACGGTCCTTGCGGGGGTGATAAAAATTTTTGAAAATTATATCGATGGTTGCACAACTCTGTGGGTATAATAAAAAACCATCAGATTGTATACTTCAAGGGATTAGTCATTTAATTCATTAATTATGTCTCAATATGGCTCCTACCAACAAAATGCTGTTATTTAGTATATTCTCTCATGAGGAAAATATTGTATTCAGATGCAATAAAGGGTGGAAAGTGCAATGTTGCAGTGTGTTTGAAGAACTCTGGATACAAAGAAAGAGTATTTTGTTCACGATGCCATTTGCAGGGATATAGATGGACTCAGAGATTGTTATATTGAGTGAAGTAAGTCGGACAGAGAAAGGCAACTATTATAGGATACCACTTATATGTGGAATCTAGAAAAAAATGGTACAAATGAACTTGTTTACAAAACAGAAATAGAATCACCAATGTAGGGAGAAAAAAAAAAAACAACTTTATATTTACCAAGGGGGAAAGGGGCAGAGGGATAAACTGGGAGATTGGGATTGACATATACACAGTACTATATATAGAATAAATAACTGATAAGAGCCTATTATACAGCACAGGGAACTCTACTCAATATTGTGCAATGACTTACGTGGGAAAAGAATCTAAAAAAGAGTGGATATGTGTGTATATATATAAGCGATTCACTATACTGTACACCTGAAACTAATACAATGTTGTAAATCAACAATACTCCGATAAAAACTGAAAAAAAGTAAAACAAGACTAACCCTGATGCTTGCAGCTTGAGGGAGAAAGAAAAGGTTTCAGGGAAGCTATTGGAATAACTATTGGCTAAGCGGTTGATGGATGGATTGATGATTCGCTGTGCCTACAGCTAGCTCTCAGCACCACAGTGCCTCCAGCCTCAACAGCTCTTGGCTTTCTCTGAGTTGGATATTATTAATTCATGAAACCAAGTCCTGCTGGCATGAGAAAGGAGACTGCCTTCTAGCCGCCCGGAGTTCCCCGAAACATTTGCTTCACGTTCAAACCGAAACCCAGAAGAACAGGAAATCAAGCTCTGACATGTGGGCCTTTGGTCCACTGGCCAGAGCTTTCTTTCCTTCAAAGATTAATGAAGCACAAAGATGCCAGCTCTTTCCTTTCAACTCCCCACAATAATCGACTCTCAGGAGCCTGCCAGTTTAATATTGCTTCACTTCAATGCTCAGGAACAGTCCCAACTGGAAAAGGCCAGGAAAACTTGATCCAAAGGTTTTTATGAAGAGCAGCTTAACTACCCCTCTAGAACATTCCATAAGCAATATTACAAGCGTTCTTTTCTTTTTATATCTAGGGATGGGGAGAAGGTTGGGGGAAGGGCATCGTAATCGTGAGTCAAATTTCAAAGTCCGTACGTTGAACCTCTGAGAGGCCCTGGATATTTTCTAAATTAATTGACCATCAAATTCTTACCCTCTACATCTGTATTACATTAGGGATCATAAAACTATTTGGGTTTTTTTGCTACTTAAAGGAAAGATTGTGTGGGCATAATACTTTGAGAGGGCCTGTTCCTTTTCAAAAATTATTTTGAATTCACAAGAAGAAACAAGATTATCTTTTGTGTTTATGCATCAATATTCCCCTCCAAAGAGCTCAAAGGACTTTGCATAGTTTTGTGGGTCTTGATAAGGAAAGAACGAAGACAGACTTCTGCGCTAGGAGCTGATTCTCAAAGAGCACTTGAATTTCCTGCTAAGTCTTTCTGTGTTCTCTGACGTTTCATTTGATAAATTTTGTAAGAGAGGTACATTCCTTTAGCCCATTTATTAATACTGGTCACTTAACTCATTCAACAAATACTCACTGAGGATTGTACCAGCCCCTACAGAGATGCTGAGAGTACCAAGAGAAGAAGAGGAGCCTCTGCTCTCAGAGGGTTTACAGGCTGGTGAGAGAAACAGGCAATCTAGAAGTAAATAAATAAGGAGAGAGAAACACTGTGATAGGAGACTGAACAGGAGGTAAGAGGGGACTTCCCTGGTGGTCCAGGGTTAAGAATCTACCTTCTGATGAAGGGGATGCAGGTTTGATCCCAGGTCGGGAATCTAAGAACCCACATGATGAACGAAGATCTTCCTTAGACAGAATATGTCTTGCAGCTCTTTTAGATGTGACCTCCTGTTACTATAGGGCTTCCCAGGTGGCTCAGTGGTAAAGAATCTGCCTTCCAAGCAGGAGATGTGGGTACCATCCCTGGGTCAGGAAAATCCCCTGGAGAAGGAAATGGCAACCCACTCAAGCAGTCTTGCCTGGAAAATCCCATGGACAGAGGAGCCTGAAGGGTTACAATCCATGGAGTTGCAAAGAGTCAGACACAACTGAGCGACTGAGCACACCATACGTTTGTACTGGCAAAAGGCCACTTTAGTATCGAAGCCTTGTTTCAAGTTTGGAAAGCCACCAGTCCATTCTCCTGAGTCGGGCAAGAACTACTCCAAGGTTACATCCCTCTCTCTGTATTAGACAAACCCTGTGCAATGCTATCTCTGAATCTGCCTTCCTGAGTTCAGGGGTCTGTAGGTTGAATTCCTGGGGGAACTGTCTTTGACTAACGATGATGCTAAATCTAGCTCTGGGCCAGTGTATGTGAAGTAAGTGAGAAGCTGAAAGGTCAGGAAGGAAATGTCAGATTGGAAATGCCCTGGAAAGCCTTTGGAGTCACGCTCTCTCTTTACTGTGGTATCAGCCTATGGCTGTTTTCCCATCTTTCTTCATTGTGCTCTGTTTGGCCACAGGAACACGCCCTGTGGAGGCAGACTGGACCACAAGCTCAGTTCCCACAACAGCATCCCCTCTGTGAAGCATCCAGACCTAGAGGCCAAGGAGCCAGGCTGAGGGCTTTCAGCAAGAGTCCCAAAAGTTCTGGTTGTTGTTTTGTCGCTCAGTTCTGTCCGACTCTTTGCAACCCCATGGATTGCCGGGCTTCTCTGTCCATGGGATTTTCCAGGCAAGAATACTGGAGCCAGTTGCCATTTCCTTCTCTAGGGGATCTTCAACCCAGGGATTGAACCTACTTTTCCTGCATTGGCAGGTGGATTCTTTACCACTGAGCTACCAGAGAAGCCCCCCAAAAGTTCTGCTCCTCCTCAAATTAAAGCATCCTGAGAAAGCCAGACAAAGCAAACAAAATTAGGTATTAATCATCCCATTGTTCATATTTCTTCTACTTTCTACAAACATTTTTTTTCTCATTCCAGAAGTAAAATCTATTTCTTATTGAAAACCTCAGAAAATGCAGAAAGATAAAAAAGATGCAAGTAAAAATCAACTGTGATCCCCGTTATACTTAAACAGTTCAGTAAAAATCTCTTCAGTCATTTTTATTTAACCATCTGTTAATTTTTTCACAGAAATGCATATTTTTACAAAAATATGTTTATATATGTATATAGGCTTCCCAGCTTGTGCTAGTGGTAAAGAATCTGCCTGCAACGCAGGAGACATAAGAGATACAAGTTCAATTCCCGGGTGGAGAAGATGCCCTTGAGGAGGGATGGCAACCCACTCCAGTATTCTTGCCTGGAGAATCCCATGGACAGAGGAGCCTGGGGGGCTACAGTCCACGGGGTCGCAAAGAGTTGGACACGAGTGAAGCAACTTAACACACATATATGTATACATATATGTACACGTGTATACATACGTAGATCACAAAAAGTTTACCACATTACCTATATGGTATCCATTTCTCATTTTTCCAATGTATTTTCTTAGCTATTTATGAGTCCTTTGCATATTAAGAGGTTGAATCCTTTCTTAGTTATGTATGTTGCAACATTTTTCCAATTTTTAATTAGTTTATTACTTTTTACATACAAATGTTTTTAATATGGATGTAGTTAAATCTACTGTATTTTCCTTTATGATTGACACTGTTAATATTGTCCACAGAAAACTCTTCAGCCACCCGAGATTATGTAAATAACCACCTGTCTTTTCATATTAAACTTGTATTGTTTTCTTTCCTAGGTCTAAATCATTAACTTCTCTGGAATTTATGCTGGTAAAAGAAGTGAAGAAAGCTCCGGCTTTGTGTTTTTCAAATTGGTGAGCCAATTACTTCAATACCATTATTGGCAAATCCATTCCTTCCCCACTGAATTAAACACCACCTTTATGATGTAATAATTTTCCCATTCTCAATATCTGTTTCTGCCCTATCCATCAGTCTGTCTGCAAACACGTTATCTCACGCTTTTAATGAATGTCTTCTAACTGACGTGGAAAGACCCTCTTCATTACTCATTCTTAGTTATTTCTGAGCGTTTATTGTTTCAATTTAAGAATCACGTTGGAAATTCCAAGTAAAATCCCTAAAATCCCCTTGGGATCTTTCTGGAAATAGTTGGACTCTGAGCTGGAGGCAGACACAGTTTTGGGACTCATGTTCTTTCTTTTCCTCTCCCTCTCTGATGTTTCTTCATTCTTTCAATCCAAGAACAGGGTGTATCTTTCCATCTGTTTGCATCATCTTCAATTTCTTTCATCAGCATCTTCATCAGAGTATTGATCTTTTGTCTCCTTAGGTAGGTTTATTACTGGGTACTTTATTCTTTTTGGTGCTATGGTACATGGGATTATTTCTTGAATTTCTCTTCCTAATCTTTCATTGTTAGTGTAGAGACATGCAACAGATTTCTGTGTATTAATTTTTAACTTGCAACTTTAGCAAATTCCTTGATGAGCTCTAGTAGTTTTCTGGTAGTGTCTTTACGATCTATGCATAGCATCATGTCATCGGCAAACAGGGACAGTTTTAACTTCTCCTTTTCCAATTCGGATTGCCTTTTTTTTTTTTTTTTCTTCTCTGATTGCAGTGGCTAGGACTTCTAAAATTCTGTTAATCTTCATCCTCTTTGGCTTCCCTCTTCTGTTCTTGCTTTAGTAGTTACTCCCTGTGGCCATCCTGGTTTCACAACATTTTTGTTCTCTCATTGCAGATTCTGGTCCAGTTTTTTTTTTTTTTAGCATTTCTCAGTTGTCTTTTCTATTTGTCTATATTGTTCCTCTTTGTATCCAGTGCCTTCCCTGTTCTAATCACCTGGGGGAGGTGGGGAGGAATGAAGGAGTCTTCTGAATAACAGAGTCAGGACTTCCCCAGGGCCCAGTGGTTAAGAATCTCCCTGCCAATGCAAGGGACACTGGTTCAATTCCTGGTCTAGGAAGATTCCACGTGCTGGGGAGCAACTAAGCCCATGCACCACAACCACTGAGCCTACGCCCTAGACCCTACGTGCTGCAGCAAGAGAAATCCCTCATGCAGCACTGAAGACCCACCACAGCCCAAAATAAATAATTTAAAATAAATAATTTTCAGGGTGGATGGGTGAGTTTTCTCTGGCGGGGTGTGGGCATTAGAGATGTTCAGTCAGGCACTTGCCTGGACGAGCTCATACATGTAAGCAGAATAAGTAGCACATAGTTTTAACTTTGTAGGTATAATTTGTAGGTATCTAAAGGAGATCAGCCATGGGTGTTCTTTGGAAGGGATGATGCTAAAGCTGAAACTCCAGTACTTCGGCCACGTCATGCAAAGAGTTGACTCACTGGAAAAGACTCTGATGCTGGGAGGGATTGGGGGCAAGAGGAGAAGGGGACGACAGAGGATGAGATGGCTGGATGGCATCACTGACTCGATGGACGTGAGTCTGAGTGAACTCCGGGAGTTGGTGATGGACAGGGAGGCCTGGTGTGCTGCGATTCATGGTGTCACAAAGAGTTGGACACAACTGAGCGACTGAACTGAACTGAACTGAATTTGTAAGTATAACTACAAATTTTAAACATATAAAAGTTAAATTATATGTATATTTATAATAACATTTACTGAGTCCTTAGAAACAGCCCTGCATGGTGCTAACTGCTTTGTAACCATTATCTTATTATTAATAAATTGTCCTCAGTGGTAAGTTAAACACTCTCATCATTCTACAGCTGGGAGAACTGAGACTCAGAGGAAAAAAAATTTTTTTAAACATACTCAAACTCACAAGCTTAGTGTCCAAACCAGAAATTGAACCATGCTCCTTATCTCCAAAGGGCGGAGTTTTCGATATACTGCTCAGAGAACTAACAGGGTTTACCTGTGGTCCACATAATTGGGACTGATGGAATTTTCCTAGAATAGAGTCTAGTGTCTAAAAGCCTACATAACAACTTCCCTGGCGGTCCAGTGACTAAATCCCCACACTCCCAAGGCAGGGGACCTGGGTTCATTCCCTGGCCAGGGAACTAGATCCCACGTGCTGCAACTAAGATTTGGCTTGGTCAAACAGATAGATATTTTAAAAAATAAAATTTTAAAAAAGCACACATAGGCTTCAGAATCTGACCTTTAAATCCTGACACTGTTGTTTACCTTGCTGTGTGTCCTCGGGCAAGGCACTTAAGCTAAGATTCACTTTTTCAGCTATAAAATGAAAAATTTAAAACGTAATTAAAATGCAAAAATCTACGTCAGGAGTAATTATAAGAATTAAATGAGATAATTCATATAAAGAACCACAGTGCACTGTCACAGAGCAAATTCAATAAATAGTAGCTTGCATATCATATTTTTCAGTATTTCCCCAAATTTCTCAATAAGTATACATTTCACCTCTAGCTAAGTGGAGGGTGAGGGGAGAAGTTAGTTTGCGTATCTATAATAATGAATAAATACAAGTTGAGGCAATATTGAATTACATCAAGCCATTTTCCAATTTCCCTGATGATAAATGCTGTGCATGTTTAAGAAAGCTAACAAGATTTTTATTTGTAGTTGAAGGTCCAGAAGTTCAACAGCAGAACTTTTTAACTTCTGGGAAAAGCCTAACAGAGCTGGAAGGAAACTGCTTCTTCTCCCTCTCTGCTTTTACTCATTTGCTTAGCCAGGCACTCTCTGCATGCTGACCACTGTTCTATAATCTGTAAATGTCCTTTATGATGGTGTTTTTTTAGAAGGAAATATTGAACTACCAGATTCAGAATCCTTTCCTCTAAATGCAGATTCCTGGGACTTCCCTGGTGGTTAAGAATCCGCCTTCCAATGCAAGGGGTGTGGGTTCGATCCCTGGTCAGGGAATTAAGATCCCACATGCCTCGGGGCAACCAAGCCCAGGCGCTGCAACTACGGACCCTGGAGCCCATGAGCCACAACTAGAGAGAAACGCATCGTGCAATGAAAGATTCTACGTATCGCAACCGAGACCCAACAATAGCCAAATAAATAATAATAAAACTAAAAAGGATGTGTTTTTAAAAAGAAGATGAAGAAAGAAAAAAAAAGCATGGTGTAATGACATGCGTAATATATAAAAAAATAAAATAAATGCAGATCTCTGAGCCCCAGCTCTCACCGACTGAGTCAGAATCTCAGCAGATATGTCCCAGAAAACTTTAAAAACAAACAAACAAATACCCCTGAGGACTGTATGCCCACTGGCACCGAGAATCACTACTCCAGGAGACGTGAAATTGAGGGAGGAAAATGGGAGGTGGGTTTTAGGTCCAGTTCTTCCTTAAGTCCAATATTCTTGCCTGGAGAATCCCCATGGACAGAGGAACCTGGCAGGCTACAGTCCACGAGATCACAAAGAGTCAGACATGACTGATGACTAAGCACAGCATAGCACTGCCTTAACTAGTTGTGTGTCCTTGAAAAGTCCTTCAACTCAGCCCAGCAGCTTTGTCACCTGTCTGATGAATCCAAAGCCTTCTGATATCATTGTTTCCATCCATGTGAAAATGTATGGTACAAAGAGTAGTGGGCAAATGTTTCATGGGGAATATGGAACTTAATCAAGTATCTGAATTTTTTTTTAAAGGGAGAACTTACTTGTCAATGTTTATTGAGTGTTTCAGACATCAATGAGCATGGGTTAGAAGGATAATGAGTATTCCTAACTAGAACCACTGATCTTTTGTTGGAAAGTAGCTAAAGGAAAATTATGGACAAAGAATACAGACAGCCTTGAATGTCAAGATACAAACCTGATTTGTGTAAGTGAGTCATCCATCGTCATTGACAGCTGATGCATGGGGCAGTGATATAATGAAGTGACATTTTGGATGTCCAGAAAAATAAAAGCCTTTTGGCAGATCAGGGAAGTTAGGAGATTCCTAGGAATCCCTGGATAAACGGGAGTAAAATGGAACACATCAGGACTCAGAAGTGATTAAAAAGCAAAAAGCTCCCAGTTTCAGTGCTGACATGGGAAGGATTCAACAACCCGAATGTTGTCACTCCCATCCTCACAACAAGAAAAACCTGAATAAACTGAACATTGGTGTCTTTTCATGGATTTTATGGATTTTTAAGAGAGCTGAGATCACAGAGAAAACCCCCAGATTTGCTGAGACACATCCTGAGAGTCACAGCCCAGAATGAAGAGTCATAAAAAGCCCCTTGTGTCCCAGGCAGGGAGCGGGAAAAGGTGACAGTTGTGGAATAAGCCCAAGCTGTCTGTACAACATAGGGCCAATCTCTGAGGACAAGACTGGATCAGAAGTGAATTCCACCTGGAGGTGGATATTGCTGCCATTTCAGCCTCCTCTACAAGTTCTATCTTATCCTAGAAATCCTGAACTGTGACACCGACGATCACAGCCTGGGGACACAGGCACACCAGAAGAACAGAGTCTAATCGAAGGTCACAGAACACTTCACCCACACTGTGGCACCACACCAACTGGGCTCTGGTACAATAACAGTTGTTTAGTTGCTAAGTTGTGACTGTAGCCCACTGGGATCCTCACTCCATGGAGTTTCCCAGGCAAGAATACTAGATTGGGTTGCCATCTCCTTCTCCAGGGGATCTTCCCTACCCAGGGATCAAACCTGCATCTCCTGTTTGGAAGGTGGATTCTTTACCTCTGAGCCACCATGGAAGACCTACAATAACAGTAGGTCACAACTAAAATTGTGATCTACTATCGTATCTAAGGAGGCTTCCCTGGTGGCTCAGAGGGTAAAGTGTGTGCCTGCAATGCAGGAGACCCCAGTTCAATTCCTGGGTCAGGAAGATCCCCTGGAGAAGGAAATGGCAACCCACTCCAGTACCCTTGCCTGGAAAATCCCATGGATGGAGAAGCCTGGTAGGCTACAGTCCATGGGTGGCACCCCACTCCAGTACTCTTGCCTGGAAAATCCCATGGATGGAGGAGCCTGGAAGGCTGCAGTCCATGGGGTTGCTGAGGGTCGGACATGACTGAGTGACTTCACTTTCACTTTTCACTTTCATGCTTTGGAGAAGGAAATGGCAACCCACTCCAGTGTTCTTGCCTGGAGAATCCCAGGGATGGGGGAGCCTGGTGGGCTGCCGTCTATGGGGTCACACAGTTGGACACGACTGAAGTGACTTAGCAGCATTGTATCTAAGAGATATTTATTCTAATGAAGAGTTCTCAGGAAAGGCCAAAGTCAACAGAGGATTCAGTGGTCCAGCGGTTGAGAATCTGTCTTGTAATGCAGGGGACAAGGATTCGATCCCCGCTCAGAGAACTAAGAGTCCACAGGCCTCAGGTCAACTAAGCCTGTGCCCCACAACTAGAGAGTCTGTGCACCACAACAAAAGACCCCACGTGATGCAGTGAAGATGCCCTGTGCCACAACTACACAGCCAAATCAATTAATTAACTAATATTTAAAAAAAGAACACTAGAGAAGGAAATCGAACCCTCTAGCATTTAAAGAGTGCAGTGATCATTAACGGCTCAATATCTAGCCAGATTATCTAGCCAGATTAACTTAACACTTTACACTAAAAGCCTACTTACTTCTGTTCATATTATCTCCACTCATACCATATTTCTGGCCTTCAACATAAAAATTATTTGATGTTCTAAAAATCAAGAAAAAAAAAAAGAGCATGAAGACACAAGTTTCCCAACCAGATTAAGATATAAAAACAGAATATGAAGTTGTCAGCCTGAAAATTTTAAATAACTGTGATTAATACCAACAAATTAATCCATTGATGGAAACATTAAGAATCAGAAGGAAATGCTATTATATTCGATAATCTTCTAAAAACAGAGCTACATGAGGATGGAGAACAGGATGGATAGTTACAGGGATGGTTTCCCGTATGAGATGAAGCTTTACTCAGAGTTTTCATTGTGTAAATATTTCAGGAGTCAGCTGTATTCCATGGGTCTCAGACCCAAAGATCTACCAGGATCAGGAAGGTGATAGCAGAAGAGACCTAATATGATTCACAATTATTTAAGAATCTTGCAACCCAAATGTCCAACAACAGAGGAATGAGTAAAGTTGTGGTGTACATATACAATGGAATATTAGTCATTAAAAGGGATGAAATAGTGCCATTTACAGAGATGTAGATAGGCCTAGAGTCTGTCATACAGGATGAAGTAAGTCAAAAAGAGAAAAATTCAAAGTTTGGAATTTCCACAAAGCAATGTGCTCTCTTGCCTTTTTCTTGAAGTAGGTGATCCTCTTAGTTAATGTCTCACTTTCTCCATCTTGATAGAGACATGGTCAAAGAGAAGGGTAAGATAACCGGCACCCTATAGGTATTTAAGATGCCACCCAACACTTGGTCTCAGGATGGAGGGGGTAATACAAAGTGGTGAAGTCCGAGAGGAACTCGGAGGCATGTTTAAAGAGGGTGGTTACCGCTTGGGGAGGGTAGTCAGGAGCTATCACATCACCCAATATTTTAAGAAAAGCCAGAACACTAGATGTTTATGTGAAATATTCTGATTGTTGTATACCAGCTCAACTGAAAAACAAAACAAGAGTGGGTCAGCCATCTGGGCAGCAGACCAGCCCACATGGTAATCTGTATCCAATGTTGTACACACTCAGGTCAACCTGTCATAAACCTGGGAGACAGCTTTTGATACCTGAGAGTCAGAGTTACTTGTGGTTTCCTTTGGTTACACTGATTAAAGGGAATAGGGGAAAAAAATCCATCAAAGCCAAGTGAGCAATGGGATTAACGTTTTCAAAAAGCAGACACATCACTTAACCGCCAAAGGTCTCTATAGTCAAAGCTATGGTTTTTCCAGTAGTCATGTATAGGTGTGACAGCTGGGCCATAAAGAAGGCTGAGTGTCGAAGAATTGATGCTTTCGAACTATGGTGCTAGATAAGACTCTTCAGAGTCCCTTGGATGGCAAGAAACCAAACGAGTCAATCCTCAAGGAAATCAACCCTGAATATTCATTGGAAGGACTGATGCTGAAGCTGAAACTCCAATACTTTGGCCACCTGATGCGAAGAACTGACTCATTGGAAAAGACCTTGATGCTGGGAAAGACTGAAGGCAAAAGGAGAAGCAGGCAGCAGAAAATGAGACAGTTAGTATCACCAACTCAGTGGACATGAATTTGAGCAAACTCTAGAAGATAGTGGAGAACAGGGGAGCCTGGCATGCTGCAGTCCATGGGAAAGAGTCAGACATGAATTAGTGACTGAACAACAACAAAAACCAACAGACAGTTGACACTGGGAAGACAGACAAGAGGCTTAAACTAAATGGGTTCTGGAGCAGCTGAGCAACTGTTTGTTTGATTTTTTTTTTAATTTAAATTTATTTATTTTAATTAGAGGTTTTGCCTGGAGCCGATTATACAGAGTGATTACAGTTTTTTTTTTTTAATTGAATTTTATTTTTAAACTTTATAATATTGTATTGGTGTTTGATTTTTATAATACATTCTCATGGTCCTCAAATCAGGTTAAGCTAGGGGATGCTTTAGCTAGTATGGTGAAGCTACATGTACATGATCATCCAATTGAAGTGGTAAAATGAATTATAGTGAAATGCTATGCAGATATTACAAACTTAATGATTTAGGAAGATTGAGAGTTTCTCACTTTATGCTGCTTACTTTTCCAAACATTGTTATCAAATTTTTAAGCTTTAATACAGATTAAAATAATGCATACTGCATGATTTCATGAGTCCATAAATTACTATTCTTTTTCATTTCATTTTCTAAAACAAGAACCTCTTTTTCCCTAGAGTTGTGTTGTTTAGGGTCTGGCATAGGATAAATGAAAACTGTAGGGGACTGTCGCTCTGATTGGCAGGGTGTTAGGAGATCTTAGTTCGTATCATATTCATACTCACATCACTCACATCAAGGAACCAAAATATATCCCCTTCTATTCTATTTCAGAGAAGATTTCACAAAGACATTCCCTAAACCCAAATTATAATACCTTTCCAGATCTCCACCCTCCAAATCTCCTTTCCTTTGTGGTGAAAACTGCTGGTTATCTCCTAGAATCTATTCCCTCCAGGATACAGTAAGTCCTCTACATACGAACCTTTAAGTTGTGAACTTTCCAATCCATCCATGTCAGGTGTGAGCAACATTGCAGCTTGCCCTGCATCTCCTATTGCTGACAGTCCTTCAGCTTGACCATCTCCCACCCCTTCCCCCTCCTCCATCAGTAGCTCCTCTTGCCTGTTCCCTCAATGCCAGCCCGTGTGCCAGCCATTGTACAACTCTAGCATACTTTTAAAGGTACTGTACTATAAGATTAAAAATGTTTTATTTTTGTGTTTTTAATGTATTATTTGTGTGAAAAGTATTGTAAACCTATTATAATACAGTACTACATAGGCGATTGTATGAGCTGGGTACCTAGGCTCACTTTGTAGGACTTACCAACACACTCTTGGAATGGACCTGTATTTAGGGGACTTCAGTTCAGTCAGTTCAGTCGTTCAGTCATGTCCGACCCTTTGTGACCCCATGAATTGCAGCACGCCAGGCCTCCCTGTCCATCACCAACTCCGGGAGTTCACTCAAACTCACATCCATCGAGTCAGTGATGCCATCCAGCCATCTCATCCTGTGTCGTCCCCTTCTTCTCCTGCCCCCAATCCCTCCCAGCATCAGAGTCTTTTCAAATGAGTCAATTCTTCGCATGAGGTGGCCAAAGTATTGGAGTTTCAGCTTCATCATCATTCCTTGCAAAGAACACCCAGGGCTGATCTCCGTCAGAATGGACTGGTTGGATCTCCTTGCAGTCCAAGGGACTCTCAAGAGTCTTCTCCAACACCACAGTTCAAAAGCACCAATCCTTCAGCATTCAGCTTTCTTCACAGTCCAACTCTCACATCCATATATGACCACTAGAAAAACCATAGCTTTGACTAGACGAACCTTTGTTGGCAAAGTAATGTCTCTGCTTTTGAATATGCTATCTAGGTTGGTCATAACTTTCCTTCCAAGGAGTAAGCGTCTTTTAGTTTCATGGCTGCAGTCACCATCTGCAGTGATTTTGGAGCCCCCCAAAATAAAGTCAGCCACTGTTTCCACTGTTTCCCCATCTATTTGCCATGAAGTGATGGGACCGGATGCCATGATCTTCGTTTTCTGAATGTTGAGCTTTAAGCCAACTTTTTCACTCTCCTTTTTCACTTTCATCAAGAGGCTCTTTAGTTCCTCTTCACTTTCTGCCTTAAGGGTGGTGTCATCTGCATATCTGAGGTTATTGATATTTCTCCCCACAATCTTGATTCCAGCTTGTGCTTCTTCCAGCCCAGTGTTTCTCATGATGTACTCT
>NW_011494752.1:11679320-11691474 GCF_000754665.1 Bison bison bison
CTGTGGCCACTGCTGAGTTTTCCAAATTTGCTGGCATATTGAGTGCAGCACTTTCACAGAGTCATCTTTCAGGATTTGAAATAGCTCAACTGGAATTCCATCACCTCCACTAGCTTTGTTCGTAGTGATGCTTCCTAAGGCTCACTTGACTTCACATTCCAGGATGTCTGGCTCTAGGTGAGTGACCACACCATCGTGATTATCTTGGTCATGAAGATCTTTTTTGTACAGTTCTTCTGTGTATTCTTGCCATCTCTTCTTAATATATTCTGCTTCTGTTAGGTCCATACCATTTCTGTCCTTTATCGAGCCCATCTTTGCATGAAATGTTCCCTTGGTATCTCTAATTTTCTTGAAGAGATCTCTAGTCTTTCCCATTCTGTTGTTTTCCTCTATTTCTGTGCATTGATCGTGGAGGAAGGCTTTCTTATCTCTTCTTGCTATTCTTTGGAAATCTGTATTCAGATGTTTATATCTTTCCTTTTCTCCTTTGCTTTTCACTTCTCTTCTTTTCACAGCTATTTGTAAGGCCTCCCCAGGCAGCCATTTTGCTTTTTTGCATTTCTTTTCCATGGGGATGGTCCTGATCCCTGTCTCCTGTACAATGTCATGAACCTCCATTCATAGTTCATCAGGCACTCTATCATCAGATCTAGTCCCTTAAATCTATTTCTCACTTCCACTGTATAATTCATAAGGGATTTGATTTAGGTCATACCTGAATGGTCTAATGGTTTTCCCTACTTTCTTCAACTTAAGTCTGAATTTGGCAATAAGGAGTTCATGATCTGAGCCACAGTCGGCTCCTGGTCTTGTTTTTGCTGACTGTATAGAGCTTCTCCATCTTTGGCTGCAAAGAATATAACCAATCTGATTTTGGTGTTGACCATCTGGTGATGTCCATGTGTAGAGTCTTCTCTTGTGTGTTGGAAGAGTGCAGGGGACTGACTGTAGTAGAATTTCAGGTGGGTACTAGATTCCACAGAAGATGATGTTTCTGGTACTTGTGTATCCATGTGACTGACAGGTGACACAATTTGGGTCCATGTGATATAAAAAGAAGGCAAATTTCAGGAACCTTCCTTTAAGGCTATGGGTCTATGACTTTTGCCCTCTTCCTCTTCTTAATCTCTTTCTACATTTTTTTGCCTAGTGTGTAGAGGCTGCCATCTTGGATCAAGAGGATGAGGGCTATATTCTTGGGATGACGAGATGTGATCTGGAATAAGAAGCCTAAGAATAGTTTGCAGTATAGGTCTCTTCCTACCTATGAGCTATATACTTAAAGCTGAATTCCACCGTAAGTAATAGACCTTCCTACCTAATTATAACTAATCAACATCATTGTTGGTGTTGGGATAAGGCATCCAATAAATCACAACCCTGCCTTCACCCTTGGTCTTAAGAGGTGTCATCCTGGACTTTCCAAACAAACCATGACCAGAATCTTTGATACTCCATTTAAATTTTTAGAATGTTAATACACTGGCTAAGCTAGAACACCTATTCTCTCTACTTTTTTCATCAAAACTCTACTTATACTTTTAAGAACAAAAATTAATAACAACTGGAAATCTGGCAAGAATTCTTCCACAAACCCATTTACTTTAATTTTAAAAAATTGCTTGTTCTTAGGACTTTATTCCTTCAAGTAGGCATTAAAATCCTTACATTGTTTCCCCAAAAACCACGTTGAAGTTTTTACTGACATTTCATTCAATTTATGTTAATTCCAAGAGAATTGATCACTTTTCTACAGTAACCTTTCCTTCCAAAGAAATATTGCCATGTACTTATTCAAGTTTTCTTTACTGCCCATAGAGTCTGCACATTTCTTGTTAAGTTACTTCTTGGACATTTTTATAGATTTTGTTGCTTTTGAAATGCCAATTTATTGTTGGATATTTTGACCCTAAAGACATCATAAAACTAAACAAATCTTTGAAGGAAAAACAAAATTGATTGAATAATAAATATACAAATCCTTAATAACCCAAGGTGAAAATCTCAGACTCAGGTTCGATTCCCTGGGTCAGGAAGATCCTCTGGAGAAGGAAATGGCAACTCACTGCAGTACCCTTGCCTGGAAAATCCCATTGACAGAGGCATGTGGTAGGCTACAGTCCATGGGGTCGCAAAGAGTCAGACATGACTGAGTGACTTCACTTTCCCTAATATAAAAAATGACATTGATATTTGTATTCCTCTTTTATAAAATTAGAAGACTTATAAGATAAAAAGAATACTTACGATTATTTAGTTCATCCCTTTCATTTTATGTACCATGATGTAAGAAAGATGATGTGACTTGGCCAAGATCACCCCTTTTTTTTTAAATGATTATCACCCAGTTATTATTATGTTTTTAATGATGGCATCAAACAGATACAATGAGTGAGACACTAAAAGGAGAAGTATTCTATTATCCAATAAACATGGGTTAGAGGGAATTCCCTGGAAGTCCAGTGGTTAGGACTCCACGCTTTCACTGCCAACAGTACAGGTTCAATCCCTCATTGGGGAGGGAAGATCCCACAAGCCTTGTGGTGTGGCCAAACAAAAAACCAACCAACCACCACCAACAGCAAAAATCACATGGGTTTGAATCTTTGACTTTTAACTACAAACTGGATAACTGTTCTCTCTGTGTCTCAGGAATCTGCTCTGTACAAACTGTGAGCTGTAATGTCAAACTTATAGTGCAGTCCCGAGGATAAAATTGTTGTTTCAACCACTAAGCCCTGTCCAACTCTTTGTGACCCCATGGACTGGAGCCCACCAGGCTCCTTCTGTCCATGGGATTCTCCAGGCAAGAATACTGGTGAGGGTTGCCATTTCCTACTCCAGAGGCTCTTCCCAACCCAGGGATCGAGCCCTCATCTCTTGCTTCTCCTGCATTGGCAGGCAGATTCTTTACCACTGTGCCACCTGGGAAGCCCCAAATACAATAGAAAGTATTTGAACGTGAAGCCCTAAAGATAGTTAGTGGCAGGTGAGCTGGTGCTGGGTGAAGGTTCCCATTGAGCTGGAGCCTGTTTCCAAACCGAAGCAGAGTGCCGTGGGGAGTTTTAATGGCTTGAGTTTGGAGCCGTTTGAATACTTGGGACCGTGGGTCAGAATTTTTGTCTCCCTAGTTTTCCAGGCCAGTCGCGGGAGATTATATAATTTACTTCTAACTTTCATCCATAGAGGGTCCAGTAGTCGATGGTGTTTTCTTCACACTGGATCCCATCCCATGCAAATCTGTGCTGTGAACCTTAGGTTTGTTTTCAGGGGCCCAGTCCTGGGAGGACACAGAATGTCTGCACAGGCGGCCTGAAGAATCAGATCCTGGGAGACAGGCATTCCGCCAGGTCCAGAAAAACACCGCATCCGGCCGGCCCTTAAATAATCAATTTCGACAATTACAGACAGAACGGAATTTACACACAGGAAATGTCCGTCGGAGACTGTCTCTGTGTAATATCAGGCAGGTTCCCTTTGCTGACCCAGGAGCTTCACGTGTCCTTGTTAGAAGAGGCTGATTATGTTTATGTTTGTTTGTCTACCTGACAATTTCCCTTCTCTTCATGTTGTGTTCAGGTCAGATTACTCCTGGAGGTATCTTACTTTGCTGATCATCTAGACATTAAAAGAATTATCCTCCTCAAATCCACAACTTCACAACCAGTTTTCAAAGAGCTGTTTTATTGGCTTTGACAGGAAGTCCAGAAGTAAATAATCACCACAAGAAAGCATGGTTTGTAGTTCATTCAACTGGGGCTCGCCCTGGTAGCCGAGAAGGAGGTAGAAAGTGAGTAACTCTGCTCATGAAGTGCTGCCTCACCCCCATGAAAACAAAATTATGTGTGTTCTTAAAAATTCATGTAATATTTTTGTTTTTTCCCACGTTAAGTATTACCTTTCACATATATTTTTGCCCACTATTCCATTTAAGAATGTTAAAGCTATTCACTATGTATTCTTTTTTAAAATTCCTTTTTCATCTAAAAATAGCTCTGAGGTCATATTAACCTCCATCCCATGCATTCAAATAGAGTAAGTATCCAATCAGTAGAAAAAACAGAAAGGAAAAGGCTAGTTTATAACTTCCCAGAAAGTTAATGTTTCAAAGTGTCCAAAACACCCCAAGAAAACTTTAAAGTAAAATATAAGCTGGAACAAAATCAAGCCTAATATCGTCAGTAAATGTACTTCTATTAAAACACAAATAAGGACTTCCCCGGCGGTCCAGTGGTTAAGAATCCACATTTTAATGCAGGGGACACGAGCTCAATCCCTGGTGGGAAGCTAATGAGAAAGTAACTGGCAGGAAGGCTAGGGGTCCCCAAGACCTTCTCCGTACCCAGTTCCAGGTTCCTAGCACCTCTTCCCCAGCAGCTCTGAGCCCCGGGGCACTCCTTCCCCAGCAGCTCTGGGTCCTGGCACCCCAACCTGGCCCCCAGAGCAGTTCCAGTTCCCCAGCAGCGACACTCACGCCACAGAGCACTAAGCCCACACTCCATAACTACTGAGCCAGCACCACAACCAGAGAGTCCGTGCACACCAATGAAGATCTTGCATGCCATACTAAGACCTGAGGCAGCCACACAAATTAAATACATAAATAAAAATGGATATTTTAAAAAAACACAAGTAAAAACTATTATCCCAAAAGAATAATGCACAGAGAATAGAAATGGGAAATTTATAGATAAAGAAACAGGAAATGACCGTTATGCATAACAAATGTTGTACACATCCAAAATTAAGTGAAAAAGTGACAGTACGCAGAAACAAAATCAGGTGAGTACAAATTGGAACACAATTTTATATCTCATTCATCAGATTGATAAAAATTCTAATGTTTTACAATATCACTTGCTGGCAAGAATGTGGAGAAATGGGTTTTACCAGACTTTGCTGGCAGGAGTATAAACTGGTATAACTAACTAAATGGCATTTTGTCAGTAGTCTGTGAAATTAAAATGCACATATCTTATCACTCAGAAATTCCACTTTTAGTAAATACTCTCCAGAAATATTTGCACACAAACATGGAGAGACATGTACAGGATGTTAATAAGCATTGCTTGTAATAGTCCAAACTCAGAAACAAAATAGAGCATTATTTGGCAATTACAAGCTTTTCAATAATCAAGTACACATGTGGAATATTTATAGCAATTAAAAGAAACTTTAAATATATATGTATTTAGCATACATAATTGAAAAATCTAAAGAGCACATTGTTGAGTAAATAAGCAAATCACAAAATATAGGTGTGGTATTTCATCATTTCCATAAGTGATATCATTTCCAAAAACATACACACATGAATAATATACTACTCAAGTTCACAGTTACCAAAGTTAGTTATAAAGTATTCTTCAATTTTATCTGTCATGTTTTATTTCTTCTATTAAAAGCAAGTAGAGAAAATATTACAAAATGTTAAACATCATCATTTTTAAGCATTGAGATGGTTTTTCTCATTCTCTCCATTTTAAAAAGTGAAAGAAAGTATCATAACAAAAAGTCAATAAAGAGACATTGGCCAAGGATAGAAACAGGTAATCTATAGAAGAGAAGTAAGGGAAAAATATATTCAACATCACTGTCAGTCAAAGACCTGCAAATTTAAGCCATGAGTGGCACTGCTGCTGCTAAGTCGCTTCAGTCGTGTCCGACTCTGTGCAACCCCAGAGACGGCAGCCCACCAGGCTCCCCCGTCCCTGGGATTCTCCAGGCAAGAACACTGGAGTGGGTCGCCATTTCCTTCTCCAATGCATGAAAGTGAAAAGTGAAAGTGAAGTCGCTCAGTCGTGTCCAACTCCTAGTGACTCCATGGACTGCAGCCTACCAGGCTCCTCTGTCCATGGGACTTGCCAGGCAAGAGTACTGGAGTGGGGTGCCATTGCCTTCTCTGATAAGTGGCACAGGGTTTTTTTTTTTTTTAACACTTATCATATTTAATTTTTGGTGTTTCAAGATTGTTAATATTGTCTTGGGGGGTCACATTGAAAGTTTTATTTATAGGAAATGGTGGAGCACTCTATAATTATCAATTAGCTCAAGTTAATCAATAGTATTAGATGCTTTTGTGGCGCCAAAGAAGACTCCTGAGAGTCCCTTGGACTTTGGCCATCTGATGTAAAAAGCTGATTCATTGGAAAAGACCCTGATGCTGGGAAACATTGAAGACAAAAAGAGAAGGGGGCAGCAGAAGACGAGATAGCATCACTGACTCAATGGACATGAATTTGGGCAAACTCTCAGATAGTAGAAGACAGAGGATCTGGGCACGCTGCAGTCCATAGGACTGCAAAGAGTCAGACAGACTTAGTGACTGAACAACAACAACAATCTACAGTATTACTTCAGCCTTCTATATGCTCCTGATTTATTTTTACATTTTCTATTAATTACTGAGGAGGGGGAGTGTTAAATTCTTCAAATATAATTGTGGTCTAATGACAATGGAATTTATGCTTTTGACGGTCTGAAAAGTCTGTATTTCACCTTCATTATATAAGATATTTTAGCTGAATATAGAATTCTAGGTTGATAGTATTTTTTTTTTCTTTTATTGCTTTAAAGATGCTCCATTTCATCTGGCTTGCAAGGTCTCTAAGGTTCATGTCATTCTTATCTTCATTCCTTTAACATAATGAGTCCTTTTTGTCTCTGTCTCCCTTTAAGATTTTCTCTTTTTCAGTAAATTCAGTATTTTGTTTGGTGGCACAGATTTTTGATTAAAAAAAGCATAGCCTGCACAGTGGGTGCTCTGCCTGAAAAACCTTGGGGGATAGGGGGACAGTGGCACAAGGACTTTTCCTGTAAACCTCTCTCCCCCTGCCCTGACCCTGGGGAGCTGGAGCCCTGGATTGAGGAGAGGAAGGAGGATTCAAAGAACAAAGAGAAAAGGAGTAGGATATACCTTTTCCCTCCTCTGGCCCCAGGGCCACAGTCAGAGCTGACATCTGGGAGTGGAAAAGCTCTGAATTAATTTGTCATTGTTGTTCAGTTGCGAAGTTGTGTCTGACCCTTGGTGACCCCATGGACTGCAGCACATCAGGCTGCTCTGTCCTCTGCTGTCTCCCAGAGTTTGCTCAAATTCATATTCATTGAGTCACTGATACTATCTAACCATCTCTTCCTCTGCCGCTCCCTTCTCCTCAGTCTTTACCAGCATCAGGGTCTTTTTCAAAGAGTCGGCTCTTCACATTAGGTGGCCAAAGGATTGGAGCTTCAGCTACGGCATCAGCCCTTCCACTGAATTGATTTCCTTTAGAATTTACTGGTTTGATCTCTCTGCAGTCCAAGGGACTCTCTCTGAATAATGTAAGAAGCATTAAACTTTACTCTAGGACTTTATGACATATGACCATGTGATTAATAACTTTAACAAGGCTATTCTGTGACAGATTCAAGATGACATCATGACATTTAAAAGGTGATTTGAGTCCTTATAGTTGAAGCAATGGTAGACAAATTGAAACAAGACACCAGCTTAGATAAGCTGCAGACCCAAAATTTGGAAGACAAATCACATTTTAATAGAGTAACTGTATGTCTGGTTTGCCTAGGCCAGTCCATGATTCTCCTCATTTTTCCAGGAGTAATTATTAACAACACTCTTCTATTCTCAGAAGTGCCTGGGTTTGGATGGTGACAGAACTCAGGAGGATTAATTCTTTTGTTGAAGGATAAACAGCTAAAAGGTGGCAGCACTGCATTCAAACAAGGTCTATCTGGCCCCAAACTCTGTGTCTTTCCACTGCTCTTAAGTATTCCTAACTAGACTAGTAGCCTGAGTCAGTAAGGTTTCACAAATGATGTTAAGAAAATGAATTACAACTATTAGTTTCAAGACTATCTCAAACATAATACTTAAGCCAATAATTGTTGGCACATAGAAACTCTTGGAGACTGGTCTTAATAAGTTAAGAGTAAGAAGTGCATACAATGTAAGCATCTGGTTCCAAAGAGATTGATACCTGTATTTTCTTAAGCATATCAAACACACAGGGCTTACATTTTCCAGTTGCATATAGGCTTCCCACATTAGCTAAACAAAGGTAAAAGGTCTATATTTGAATGGTCATGACTTTCAAATTAGTAGGGTTCAGATTAAATTGTTTTTATGTACATTCATAAAGCTAATGAAATGGGATCACTATTCATAAAAGCTTAAAATATCAAGCAATAATGTTAATACCAAGTAAAACAGTATAAACTGTGTAAAAATTATATATAACTTCCTTTCAAATATCAAATTACAAAATTGTGGCCTTTTTTAAAGAGAGAGAAACTGGAGTGTGTATTTGCAAAGAACTTATCCTTTGGGACATATTCTGAAATATTAAAAATATTTAAAACACTCCTGAAAACTACAGATGATACATTGTGTAAGTTATATTACACATGCTCATACACGAATGTTTGCTGATATATTTAATCTCACAGTTTATCTGTAAATACACCATTATTTTCTTCTAGATCAAAAAGGAAACTTCCCAAACTAGGAAGCAGTTTTTCAGTTTCTGTCTCTCTAAACCACGTTTTGGAGGGAAATTACCAAGAGAACTGCATTGAGATGGGATGGTACAAAAAACAGGTTTTGTTTCCCTCTCTATCTATCATCAGCTGTGTGACCTTGGGTAAACTGTTCAACCTCTCTGAGTCTCAATTCCCTTTCATGCCAAATCAGAATGTCACTTTCTCACCATTTTTAATTAGGCTGAAAACTCAAAGTGAGATAATATTTGCATAGCGACATCTTTCAAAGTACCTTTAGAAAGAATAACTCCCTTTGTCAAAGGATGGTACAAATTCATTATGTTGTTATTATTGGAATAAATGTCTTCCAAAAAAACACTAAACAGCAAAGAACATTGCATGGGGGTCTCAGAATTCCAAAAGAGCAGCAAAGGAAAGGGGGAGGGCAGGCTAGAAATGGTGAGAGGTGGGATGAGAAGGGCCCACAGAGAAACGGGTCAATTCTCAGCAAAGCCCTGTTTTTCAAAATGTGCACATGATGGGTGGAAGAATCCTGCGAAAACATGTGTTGTGACAAGTCCTCCCGCAGGTGCCCATCTCTGCTACTGAGACCTCTGGAGCTTGGGGAGGGAATCCCCACCTGGGCCCAGACTCACTCCGTTCTACAACTGATCTCCCCACCCAGCCCCCCGTCGGAGCCCTTTAATGAAGGTTGACACTTGGCAGAGGCAGGAATAGAGGCACGCCCTTTTAACGGCTCCAGTTCCCAAAAGGTTTTAGCATCTCAGGAGCACACGTTCTGCCATATGCTTCCTCCCGTATCTGCCATGCACCCGCAGGGCTGGAGACTGCAGCTAGCTACAGGAAGCTACATGTGGCTGGAGACCCTGGGTGTCTCGTCCCCAGAGCTTGGCTGGAGGGCAGAACAGGGATGCTCAGTACAAAGCCCAGGGCCCCTTCCTGGACTGGGCACTCTGAGTGTCTTCTGCACAGGAGATGCTGTCTGGACAGCAAAAGAGTCAACCTCTGATGGGCACCAACTCGAAGGTGAGAGCTAGCTTGCTGTGTCCCACCCCAATCATCTTGTGATCTCCTCAAGGAGGGAGCATTCCCTTGTCCCTGAAGTCTCAATCAGTGGCTGCCTAGGGGCTGTTGGTCTGAAGTTTAAACAATAGGTTTGTGGCTTCCCTGGTGGCTCTATCAGTAAAGAATCTGCCTGTGATGTGGAAGACCCAGGTTCAATCCCTGGGTCGGGAAGATCTCCTGGAGAACGGAATGGCTACCCACTCCATTATTCTTGCCTGGGCAGTCTCATGGACAGAGGAGCTAGGCAAGCTACAGCCCATGGGGTCGTGAAGAGTTTGACACCACTGAGCAACTGAACAACAGCAACAATCCTGCATCCCTCTGACAACAGAAGAAAGACAGCTGGGTCTGTGAAGGGTCATTACCACCCCGACCTCCCTCCCCGTGCTCATATGTGTGGTGCCCTTTGTCTACCATGCAATGTGACACTGGGGGTTGTCCTTCCCCCCCTCCCCGTGTGACGGAGAGCTCTTTGAAGGCAGATGTTCTGCCTTTTGTTTTAGTGGTCCTAACTCCTAGCAGAGCAATTTAGCATCAGATAGGTGTCTTATGAATATTTGGCATATGAGTAAATGAGAGATGCAAAGTCTATATGTGAGAGAATAGACTGCTTTCAAGGTGGCCCAGGAAGAGAGAGTAGCTGAAATTATTTTCTCCCTCCATTTTATTGAGATGTAACTGACCCACAACACAGAATAAGTATAAGGTGTATGGCATAATGACTCATGAAATTATGACCACAAAATGACAGGCAGAATTATTCCCAAGGGTGTCTGTCATCACACAGACATCCCTGTAGCTCTGAGATTTCTCCCATCCACTTCTCCAGACGTGGGTTAAATGAGCTAAAGTCCCTTCTTCAATTATTTTCTTTTTTTTTTCCCATTTGTAAGGAAAGATCCCTTTACTTTATATAGGCAAAATTCAATCTCAACTAGTTATGAGACGAGGTATAAGGAAATACATGCTATGCAGAAGTGGAAAGAAAGAATGAAAAAAAGAGAAGCTCAGAAAGTGTATGAGAAAAAAATAGAAATTCTAGCCCTCTGATGATAATATGCTTTTTGAAAATGGCCAATCAGTGATACCTTATTTCCATGAATGAGACTCCCAAGAACAAGTTTAGAATGCAGGTTGTATCTAGGTAGGCTTGCATATCATATGGCAGTTATATTATATTATTTGAAATGCCAATTGATTATTAGAAACACATTTCTTTAGCTTTGACTACCATGTAATAGACAGGTAACTATTATATCGTTGTTAAACCCCAGTAAATACTGCTTATTGGAAACACATTTCTTTCCACTCAACAATATGATTGTATATGTATCTATTACAGAATCTTGAAATTCTATCAATTTGTGCCAAAAGCACATCTCTTTCCTTTTGAGCTCGTCAGGCTCAAGATATTGTCTCCAATGGAGTACTATTAAATCCCCAGTAAGCATCTCAGTAATAAATGGTGACGGCGGCAGGAAGAGTTTGGCAGTTTGTTTAATCACTCAGAATAATAACTGGAAACAAGAGCACTCTGCACATTAAAAGCAGATTTGTTCAAAGCGTGTTGACCACTTTGTGTCTAGACTGAACTACTGCTGGATCAAATGTTCTGAACAAAAATTTGTAACAGCAAAACGCTTTTCGGGGGCCAATGAATCACTCTGTGGGTTGGGTGCATTTTTCCAGCCCAGTGGATTTATCATAGCATTCCTACATTTTTGGATTCGGGTAGGCTCTGGGAGCCCTGGGCTAGAGCTCAGGCTGAGGTTGTGTAATTAAAGAAGAAAAAGGAACAGAGTTTAAAGAGCTGAGAGGATATAAGCCCAGTCTAACACACTCACATAGACAAGTGAGGCGAGGAAGCTGAGCAAGCCGAGGCGACTGGTTAGTTCCGGTCCATTTACCCAGGTTCTGGCCCATTTACCCTTTTCGGAGAATGTAATAGATACACAAAATCTAAACACACAGTTCTGTATTACATTTTTTCCCCACTAAAGGGGAAAAAAAGCTTTAATTCCTCTGGAACTGGATGGAGGGTAAAAGATATTCACTGTTTTATAATTATATTTATTTCCAGCTTCATGATGGTTTAGGATAGTAAGAAAGAACGTGGTTCATATGGTAGTTATGAAGCCAGGCTAACATCTAGTTTGTCAGTGGGGGAAATAGTGGAATACCTTTTAACAGGATGGTAAATAGAGTGCATGAGGCACCCCCCTCAACATCCCAGCAGTGTGGTGCCCCTCCCCAAGCCTCCCACAAACTGGTGCCTAGAAAGTTAACACTAGATGCTCCTTTAGAGCAGTGTCTGTCCACTATGACGGGGTTAGCGCCTGAACATTACCGGTTATCACGTATTTTCGAATGTGACAAAACGCTTTCCTAAAGACGCCAGTCCCAAGAATTGGGAGAGGTGGTCTCTAAGTTACATAAATTTAGTTAATAGAATGGACCTAAATACTGAACATGAGACTTCCACAACAATCTGGTCTTCCAATAATAATAATGATAGCTATTGAGTGCTTGCGAGGTGACAAGTCGTCTTCCATGTTCCTGACATGCATTAACTGATTTAATTGACTCA
>NW_011494752.1:11691574-11703817 GCF_000754665.1 Bison bison bison
TAATTGACTCATTTCATCTTCACTGCAGTTCAAGGAACTGAATTATTACATACTGGATATGACAGAGTAGGATCAAATCAGTTTTGTTTTAAGGTTTATTTATTTATTTGGCTGTCCTGGGTGTTTATTGCAGCACACGGGCTTTTTCTCTAGTTGTGGCAAGCGGGGGCTATTCTCTAGCTGTGGTGCGCAAGCGTCTCATTGCGGTGGCTCCTCTTGTGCGGAGCACAGGCTCTAGGCATGCGGGCTTCAACAGCTGCAGCACATGGGCTCAGGAGTTGCGGTGCATGGGCTTAGTTGCCCTGTGGCATATGAAATCTTCCCGGAACAGGAACTGAACTGTGTCCCCTGCATTGGTAGGTGGATTCTTAACCCCTGGACCAGCAGGGAAGCCCCTCAAGTCAGCTATACGTGAACTGAAGAATAGTAACTGAGGGAAATTTTGAGAAGGGATCTAAAACCCCACAGTTACATTCACAGTCTGCATAATGTGGGTGTCAGGATTGCTATCAGTGTTTTTGTGTCCTCACACTCCTGAAGATTGGGACATCCACGTTTCATAACAATGGGATCTCCCCCGTGCATGTTACTTCGTGCCTGGTTATTATCACCCAGCAACATCCTATGGGGGCTTCCCAGGAGGCTCAGGGCGTACAGAATCCACCTGCAATGCAGGAGACACAGGAAATGTGGGTTTGATCCCTGGGTTGGGAAGATCCCCTGGAGGAGGGGATCTTCACTACTCTTGCCTGGAGAATCCCTTGCACAGAGGAGCCTGGCGGGTGACAGTCTGTGGGGTCACAAAAAGTCAGACACAGCTGAGCACACACACGGCATCCTGGGAACGTTTCCTCGCTCTTTAGTCTTTTAGATTTCCAGTGACTATGTAGCATCTTATTTTAGATAAATATTTGCTGAGGGACTAGATAAAAGAGTTCTATGTACATGCTATAGTTTATGTAACCCTTCTGATATTTCTGAACGCTTAAACTTGGCCTGAATCCTCACGGTAATGAGACATAGAATAGTGATCCTCTTTGCACAGATATTTTTATATACATCTAATCAATTCCTAAATGTGGCATTCCTGGGTGAAAAGATATGCACATGTTAATGCGTTTGACATGCACTGCCAAATCACCCTCCAGAAATGTGGTTCCAATTTACATACCCACCGTTGGAATATGAGTGTCCGTTTCTCGGTACTCTGCCCAGCACTCAATAATTACTCCTTTAACTCATTGCCAGTTAGAGACAAAAACGGTATTTCATTGTTGCTGTAATTTTCATTTCTTTAGCTATGAGTGTAGTTGAAAAAAATTTCAACTTGTTCATTTGTCATTTATATTTCTTAATTGGTGAGTTGCCAGTTCACATCGTTGCCCTTAATTTCTACTGTGGTAGAAATTCTTATTTAAAATGTATTTTTTTAATTGATTTGTAAGAACTCAATATATTGAGAATAATAGCACTTTTCATCAATCTCTACCCCCCAAAAAATCTTTCCTTATTGATAATTTAATTTACCCTTTTTGTAGTTTGGGAAAAAAAAAATTATTTTTAGGTAATCATACATATGGGCTTCCCTGCTGGCTCAGACGGTAAAGCATCTGCCTGCAATGTGGGAGACCCCAGTTCGATCCCTGGGTCAGGAAGATCCCCTGGAGGAGGGCACGGCAACCCACTCCAGTACTCTTGCCTGGAGAATCCCCATGGACAGAGGAAACTGGCAGGCTACAATCCGTGGGGTCACAAAGAGTAGGACACAATGGAGAACACTTTCACTTTCAATCATGTATATGAATACTTCCCCTTTCAATTACTTAAAAGCTTTCTTTATGTTTTATTATGTAAATGTTTAAGTTGATACTTTTAGTTTTCTTACATATTTATGTTTCATCATTTCTGTCTATAATCTACCTGTATTATATTTTTCAATAGAGTTCATTGTAGGAAACTATGTTAATTTTTAAAGAAATATTAAATAAACATAATTTGGGAGTAAATCCATTCTTTATTCAATAACTTAGAGAGCTAGCTTATTAAGTACTAAGTCATATATACAATAATATAGTATATTATATATGAATGTATAAATAATACAGCACATGCATTAATATTTTAGGGCTTCCCAAGTGGTGCTAGTGGTAAAGCACCCATCTGCCAATTCAAGAGACGCAACAGACACAAGTTCAGTCCCTGGGTCAGGAAGATCCCCTGGAGGAGGGCACGGCAACCCACTCCAGTACTCTTGCCTGGAGAATCCCCATGGACAGAGGAGCCTGGCAGGCTACAGTCCACAGAGTCCCAGAGCTGGACATTAATACATTAATACACACACACATTAATATCTAGTTAAAAATATATTATATATGAATTCTTATGATCCTCCTTGAGTAGTTAGTGCTATACTTTTGTAATTACTGTAGGTTCATAATAAATTATAAACAGACTACTTAACAATGAAAGAGTCTCTCATTCTTATTTTCTTGCCTCTTTTCCTCCACTTAGTCTTCAAATTTGGAAAGAAAATTACCCTGGTGTGACACTTGTTAAACTATCATTAAAATTAAAAAAATTTTTTTTTAATTAATTAGGGGAAGAACTAATACATTTAATGTATTTTTGTCCCCATCCAGGAGGAAAGTAATCTTTTCTTTTTTAATAGATTTTTATGTCATTCAAGAAAGTTTTGTAGTATTTGCCATATGCATGTTTTTTAAGCATTCCTGTATGCTATTGTAAATGGAGTATATTTTGTTGTTTTATTTTAATTGCTAGTTGCTGCATAAAAGAAAGTTGATTTTTACAGTTAATTTTTTAATTTAATGATTTTTGTACAATTTTTCAGTAACTGACCCATTTATCAAAACTTCCTTTTCAAAACCTTCTATTTTTAGGTGGAAAATAATATAATTTACATCCAACAATGTTTTTGTCTCTCTTTTTCCAATAGTAATATCGTTTCTATTTTTCTTGACTTGCTGTATTACCTAGAATGTCCAGGGGGGGAAAAATCTTTTAAATTATGATGGTCAGCATACTGAGCTTGTTTATTTTAATAGAAATGTCTATGATATTTCGCCCTAAAGTATATTTCAGCATATACATTTGAAGTGGTTTGAAGTAGTTAGGTTAAGGAAGTAACCTTCTGATCTTAGTTCCAAGTGGTTTTAGCTCGATTGGACTCATAGGTAAATAACTTAATCCAAGATAAAGGAAACAACATGAGTTCAAAGTCAAGTACCATGTCACCAAGACCAGTCAGACATCCTGTACATAGCGGATTACCCTTGATTTCAATAACAACTGTGTCAGGATGTATAATCATTCTACATTTGATCTAGATCTGACACCTCCGATGACATCTGTTAGCTCATAATCTCCTTGCCAGCCAGAACACGCCCCGCGTTCACCACAAACAGAATATGGTGACCATAATAAAAGGCAAACATGTAAACAAGACTGTCCCACGGCGGGCTGGGTTTATTCAGATGGAGTCCTGGGGCTGTCATGCCCTCATTTCTTTAATCCTATAGTCATCCCAATCCGGGTGCAATTTTGGACTTCAAGACATGAATAGCAATTTAGGTTGTTACATTTTGAACTAATTACTCTGGAAAGACCTGAGCTTATCTACTGAGCCATCTAGTGGCCGCAGAGAGCACCTGAGAAGGATGTGAACAGCCGTGCGGTCTTCAATTTCAGAACAAAAATAACCGGAACAGAGATGCAGACATAGAAAACAGATTTGTGGGCACAGGGAGGAAGGAGAGTGTGGGACGGAGTGAGAGGGTAGCACTGACATCTACCCACCCATGTGTAAAACAGCTAGTGGGAAGCTGCTGAGCAGCACAGGGAGCTGGGCTCCGTACCCTGTGATGACCTGGAGGGCTGGGATGGGAGGTGGGGAAGGACTCAACAAGGAGGGGATATAGGTGTACAAACAGCTGATTCACGTTGTTCTGCAGCAGAATCTAATGCACTACTGTAAAGCTATTATCCTCCAACAAAAAAAATACTGAGTGGGAAAAATGAATGGGATGACATCCTCCCACCCCCGTCGTCCCCCCTAGACTGTCCCACATCAACAGTCCAGGACTTAACTTTGCACACAATAGGCGTGCCATTGTTTTCGATCTGCAAGGGATTTGATCAGCGAATAGAAGAATAACCGGATTGATGCTTTAGCAAATACAATTTACAGATGCGTTTATGTTACCTGTGTAACAACAGCCAATAACGGAAAGCAGAAAATGTAGGCAAACGCAGTATCGTATTTAACTCAGGGCTGCCAACAAGGTAAAGAATAACATTAGTAAAGATAAGCAGCTAGCGTGTGTGTATCTGCACAGACCATGACTGCTAGGAGGGTAGCATTTTAGTTAGCAAAAATGCATTCCTAATGAAGGTAAAATTCATGGTTCTTAAAGTAACCCACCAGATTTTGACAGTGATATAATTACAAAAGCTATCTTTCATCTTTTCCTTAAATTTCTGCTTCTGTCTATATAAAAACACACGACCACAAAATCAAGCAAACAAAAAGAGAGTTATCTTGGATCATAGCTGAGAATGCTGAAGAACAAAGATAAAGCAAATTGATAGCTTTTGAATCTTAATAGGGTTTGTCACCTCCTGGAGTGTGTAAATTGAAGACATCTGTCTGGTCTAAAATAAATTCCAAAAATCCCAAACTAATTGCCTCACATACACAATGCAAAACCTCAGAATTCCATGCGAAAATAAACCTTCATTTAGAAAATAAACTTCATACAATTATAATAAAAGGGGACCTGTCAATAAGCCAGTGCTTAATACAGAAGGATTATTTTGAAATAAACTTCTTCATTGCTCATTAGAATTGGAAAGAACTGTGAAAATAGATCCTTATACCCAGGTCCTTAGGCATGCGGTGGCATTTGAAGGGGCTTAGCTAAAACTAATACACGTTTACATCAGAAGTCTTGGTTGAATTTTTGGCAATTATATTAATTTATAACACACAAAAGAGGAAAATACTGTGTTTTTTTCTTATCTGATCATTGAAAAACAAATCGAAATGCAGCAAAATCATTCCCGACATAAAGGCCAGACAAGTTGCATCACTGCATCTCACATCTGTGAAGAGCTGTTCCTCCTTGAGTCAGTTCATCCCAAAGGGACTTCGTGTTGCTTGCAAAGTGATGTGAAAGAAATGGCTATTTAAAAATTTTAACACGGGGGCCAACACCGGCAAACTCTTTCCTAGAAAGCATCTGAATGTATTAGGAATACTTTGACATGATATTGCAGGATTGAGACACAGAGGGCGAGGGTTTCATTCACTACTGTTCTAATTCAGATATAAGAGCACCACAGGGTCAGAGCCCTTTTCTTAATTTTATTTTTTATTGGGATATAATTGCTTTACAGTGGTGCTAGTTTCAGTTGTACAACGTCGTGAATCAGCCATAAGTATACATATATCCCTTCCCTCATGGACCTCCCTCCCCCCACGCCCCCATTCCACCCCTAGGTCATCTCAGAGCATCGAGCTGAGCTCCCGCTGCTGTGCCTCCCACTAGCTATCTATTTTACACACGGTAGTGGATTTATGTCTGCGTTACTCTCTCAATTCGTTCCCGCTCCCTCCTTCCCCTGCCTGTGTCCACAAGCGCATTCTCTACATCTGTGCCTCTATTCCCGCCCTGCAAGTGCCTTCACCTGTACCATTTTTCTAGATTCCGTGTGTTGTGTGTGCTTAGTCGCTCAGTCACGTCTGATCCTTTGCAACCCCGTGGACTGTATAGCCCACCAGGCTCCTCTGTCCATGGGGATTCTCCAGGCAAGAATACTGAAGTGGGTTGCCATTCCCATCTCCAGAGGATCTTCCCAACCCAGGGATTGAACCCAGGTCTCCTGCATTGCAGGCAGATTCTTTTCCATCTGAAGCACCAGGGAAGCCCCCTAGATTCCATATGCTGCTGCTGCTGCTAAGTCGCTTCAGTCGTGTCCGACTCTTAGCGACCCCATGGACTGCAGCCTACCAGGCTTCTCCTTCCATGGGATTTTCCAGGCAAGAGTACTGGAGTGGGGTGCCATTGTCTTCTCCGAGATTCCATATATATGTGCATTAATATACAATAGTCATTTTTCTCTTTCTGACTTCTGTCAGTCTGTATGACCAGTTCTAGGTTCATCCACATCACTTCAACTGATTCAATTTCATTCCTTTAAATGACTGAGTAATATTTTGCATATATGTACCACATCTTCTTTATTCATTTATCTGTTCATGGACAGTCAGAACTCCTAATTGCAAGCAAATCACATTAAACTTAAGCAAGTTTAACAGGAAAATGTATTGATTCATGTAGCTAAGCTACAGAAAGGACAGAATCCTGGTGTTCCCACAGATGGCTGAATGGTGGCCAGAGGGGTCGAGGATGCTATTCGAACTAGCTTTACCTTGAAAAGATGCTACCTTGTGCAGTTCAAAAGATCTCAAGGAAGGACTCCTTCTGGCTTAGCTGAGCTTTGTGCTCTTTTCTGCAGTCTGTGTGGCTTCAGAGAGAAGTCGATGCAGAAACTCAGTCACTACCCTGACCCTATCTTATATCAGGGTGAGTGGGATGAGCAGGGTGGGGGTGGTCAACACAGAAAGAGAGAAGGATGGGTACTCTCAGAAGGGAATCAGGCTTTCTACTTTTCCAAAACTGCAGAGCTCATGGGGTCTAAATGATCCCTTTCCTTGTCCCCTGTTGCCCTTTTATCCAATGCCTTTTCTATATTTGCCTCTACATATTATCTCTCTTTTGCTCTCTCTCTCTCTCTCCATCCTGCCCCAGTCTCAATAAACCTTGTCTCTTTAATTTTAGTCTTTTAAGTTTGTAATCAGTGTGTGATGCCAATTACACGCTATAATCTGTTTCTGTTGTCTCCCAGGCAGGCTCTTCAGGTAGCTGGATCACAGAATGATTCAAGCTACGATTCAAATAGGCAAAGAAAATGGAGTTTCTTTGGTCCTTCAACTGGATCTAATCTTTCTTAAAAGCTCCACCCACTGGGTAGCAAAAGACTGTGATAACACATAAGTAAGATTTTCTGTTGTACTGAAGGTGATGATGACGACAACGAGGGGGACAGGCTTCCTTATTTTCCATACTTCTCTTAGGAAATTAGTTCCCCCAGGCTGTCCTCATACTTGCAACCTCATCTTAGCACTGACATAAGCACATTGTTGGCTTTTGTGACAGACCGAAAAGTGTGAGATTCAGTATATTTTATTCCTCTAGAGCTGAACAGACTGTGAGACCTGAGGTAGCAGACTGGAGGTGAAGCCCGCTCATCTCCTTACAAAGAATGAAGACTTTTGGTAACAGTGAACCAACTGCAAGTACTAATTGATTTTGTAGACGTCATATAATCATGAAACAGAAGAAGGAAGATCAAAACGATATAGTTATCTTCCTAACTGAACTAAAGATAAGCATCTAAGAGTCATCAACAGAGACTAGCAGAGCTATAGGTGTGAGGTTATCAAAGAAAATCGTACAGGTTCAGAAGAGAGGGAAGAGATAACAAAATTTGTATAACATCAATATTGTAGATGCAAAAATAAAATGAAAAAAAAAAAAGCTATGAGGTATGCTAGTAGTGAAAGAGGCAGGAAGAGAGCTTAAAAGAGAGTGCATGCTAAGTCACTTTAGTCATCTCTGACTATTTTCGACTCTATGAACTGTAGTCCTCCAGGCTCTGGTGTCCATAGGATTCTCCAGGCAAGAATACCAGAATGGGTTGCCATTTCCTTCTCCAGGAAATCTTCCTGACCCAACGATCAAACGTTGCAGGAAAATTCTTTACCATTTGAGCCAACAGGGAAACCAACAACAGGTAAATGCATATTAACAATGGTATATTGTGATTGACATAAACACACAACTATATATAAAATAGGTAAGTAATAGTATGCTAAGCTGCTAAGTCGATTCAGTCATGTCCAACTCTGTGCGACCCCAGAGACGGCAGCCCACCAGGCTCCCCCGTCCCTGGAATTCTCCAGGCAAGAACACTGGAGTGGGTTGCCACTTCCTTCTCCAATGTGTGAAAGTGAAAAGTGAAAGTGAAGTCATTCAGTTGTGTCCGACTCTTCGCGATCCCATGGACTGCAGCCCACCAGGCTCCTCCATCCAAGGGATTTTCCAGGCAAGAGTACTGGAGTGGGGTACCATCGCCTTCTCCGAACTAATAGTATAGCACAATAAGAAACTACAGTATGATACAGGGAACTCTACTCAATCCTCTGTAATGACTCTCTTTAGATAGGAAAAGAAGTTGAAAACAGAGTGGATATGTGGATATGTATACATAACTGATTCACTCTGCTGTGCAGGAGAAACTAAAATAGCATTTTTTTTTCTAAATTAAATGTTTTATTTTGTATTGGAGTATAGTTAATTATGAGAAGGCAATGGCACCCCACTCCAGTACTCTTGCATGGAAAATCCCATGGATGGAGGAGCCTGGTAGACTGCAGTCCATGGGGTCGCTAAGAGTCGGACGTGACTGAGCGACTCCACTTTTTTCACTTTTCATGCACTGGAGAAGGCAAGGGCAACCCACTCCAGTGTTCTTGCCTGGAGAATCCCAGGGACGGGGGGACTGGTGGGCTGCCGTCTATGGGGTCACACAGAGTTGGACACGACTAAAGTGACTTAGCAGCAGCAGAGTAGTTAATTAACAGTGTTGTGATAGTTTCCGGTGAACAGCAAAGGGACTCAGCCATACATATACATGTATCCATTCTCCCTCAGGGTTCCCTGATAGCTCAGTTGGTAAAGAAACCACCTGCAATGCAGGATACCCCTGTTCGGATTCCTGGGTTGCAAAGATCTGCTGGAGAAGGGATACGCTACCCACTCCAGTATTCTTGGGTTTCACTTGTGGCTCAGCTGGTAAAGAATCCATCTGAAATGCAGGAGACCTAGGTTTGATTCCTGAGTTGGGAAGATCCCCCTGGAGAAGGGAAAGGCTACCCACTCCAGTATTCTGGCCTAGAGAATTCCAAGGACCGTATAGTTCATGGGGTTCCAAAGAGTTGGACACAACTGAGTGACTTTCACTTTCACTTTCACTTTCATTCTCCCCAAAGGGGCTTCCCAAACCTTCCTGCCAATGCAGGAGACATAGAAGTCTCGAACTTCTATGCTCTAGGGTTGGGCTTCAAACCCTCAGTCAGGAAGATTCCCTGGAGGAGGGCATGGCAACCCACTCTAGTATTCTTGCCTGGAGAATACCATGGACAGAGGAGCCTGGCAGGCTGTAGTCTATAGGATCCCAAAGAGCTGGACACAACTGAAGTGACGTAGCACATACATTCTCCCCCAAATCCACCTCCCACCAAGACTGGTACATAACACTGAGTGGAGTATGCAGTAGATCCTTGCTGGTTATCCATTTTAAATGGATATTTAAATGCATGCAGTGTAACACAGCACTTTAAATAAACTATACTCCAATAAAACATTTGAAACATGTATAATATCATATATGAAACGAGTTGCCAGTCCAGGTTCGATGCACGATACTGGATGCTTGGGGCTGGTGCACTGGGACGACCCAGAGGGATGGTATGGGGAGGGAGGAGGGAGGAGGGTTCAGGAGGGGAAACACATGTATACCTGTGGCAGAGTCATTTCGATATTTGGCAAAACTAATACAATTTTGTAAAGTTTACAAATAAAATTAAAAAAATAAATAAAATGGTCTAGAAGAAAGTATCTAAATTGCTCATAGTGGTCACTGCAAAGGAGGGGACTGGTGTAGGAAAGGGTTATGAAAGTCACCTAGTGCACTTTCTCAGCATTTTATTTTTTTACAGAAAGAATCTTCTCATATATTTTTTAGCACTTAAATTTAAGACTTAAAAGGGTCTGAGAAATAAACACCAATAATAATGGCTTTCTCTTAGGAAGAGCCTACCATTGGGGCAGGAGGAGATAAGTGAAAGAAGAACTGAAGTATTTACTAGTTCCACAATCTTAGTTGCTTGAGTTTTCAAATGCATAGGGTTTTTCACGTAACTCAACAAATCAGTTCTAAAATATGTGAGCCTACATGTACCAATTCAAAAATGGATTACAGCACATAATAGATTCCATTTATATGAGGATTTTGCATAGAATAATTTAGCCAGCAATTTAGATCACTGAAGAGAGTGTGGACTTTTGACTAAACGGCTCTAAAATTATGGTATTTCTATTTAGGAAATAGATTTTTGAGTTTCCACAGAAATAAATTCTAAGTGCAGTTAAGGAACTAAATGTAAAAGCAAAATCACATATAAGTATAAATATGCTTACTAATTTCTCGATAGGGGTGACTAATTTCTAGATAGGGGTGGTCTTCTAAAACTTGACTCAAAGAAAATGCATATATAGAAAATCTATTAACACGTAAAACTTATTTATATGAGAAAAGATACAATAAGGAATGTTAAGAGGCAAAGAAAGACTGTGAAAAAATACTTGAAACATTTAAACATAAAGAATTATTAACCAGATAAATATAGAAAATCTGCAGTAAGAAAAAGACAAATTAATAAAGGAAAAAAGAGGGTGTGTAAGCAGCCAACGCACACAGAAAAAGATGCTCCAATTCTTTTGTAATTCAGGGAACACAGCTTAAAATACCATGGAATTTTCTTCTTCTTAGATTGGTAAAATAAAAGGGACCATTAACAGCCAGTATTGGTGGATGTCAAACAATCAGTTCATATGTAGTATTACCATTAGTTTAGTTATTTTGGAAGATAACTCAGAAAAACTCAGAATTACTTATTACAGGATGAGATATCATTTCATCCTCCTATTATCTGAACAACTCAGAATTACTTATTACAGGATGAGATATAATTTCATCCTCCTAATACAAAAAACAAAATAAAATTATCCCTCTCAAGGTATAAATGTATAAACTTGTACAGAAATGGGTTCACAGGGATCAACGGTCGCCTCCAAGGTCACTGGTCTTGAGAGATAGGTCACAGAGCTCAGGAAGATGTGCCAGAAAAACAAGGGAGTGATTCACTTTCTCTTGCTGTTCGGGGTTTTAGAGAGAAAATAGAATCCATATGTTCCTCCCAGAATAAAAAGAGAAAAAGTATTATGATATTGGAAAGTCACAATTACCTGTTTATGGAGGCTTAAGACAGCAGTAGCTATTTGAATCCTCAGACCCCGAACCTGGGGTCCCCAGCCTGGCTCTGCAGCATCTCTTCCATGAGACCTTGGGAAAATCATTCAGCAACTCTGAATGTTAATTTCCTCACCTGGAAAAATGGAAATTTCATAACTTGCACATTATTATTTACCATTGCTTTGAGAACTAAGTGCATTGTTATATGAAAGGGTTTTACAATCTATAAAGTGCTATTCCAATGTCAGAATCGAGAATAGCTACACACATAATTTTCAGTTAACATCGAGCTCCTGATGAATGTTTTTAATATAATTATTTTTTTATTTTGGCTTTGCTAGGTCTTCATTGCTGCCTGGACTTTTCTCAGTTGTGAGCAGGGGTCACTGTCTGGTAGCAGTGTGGAGGCTTCTCACTGTGCTGGCTTCTTGGGTCGCAGAGCCCAGGCTCTAGGGCTCACAGGCTTCAGTGGTTGTGACTCCTAGGCTCTACAGCACAGACTCAATAGTCGTGGTGCATGGGCTTAGTTGCTCTGAAGCATGAAGGATCTTCCTGCATCAGGAATCGAATCCATGTCTCTTGAATTGGCAGGAGGATTCTTTACCACTCAGTCACCAGGGAAGCTTGGTGATGAAGGCTTTAAAAGCCATATTTCAAGTTCAAATAAAATCTGCTTAAAGTAGATTAATACAACATCTGTTAGATCATCAAAAAAGCAAGAGAGTTCCAGAAAAACATCTACTTCTGCTTTATTAACTATGTCAAAGCCTTTGACTGTGTAGATTACAATAAACTGTGGAAAATTCTGAAAGAGATGGGAATACCAGATCACCTGACCTGCCTCTTGCAAAACCTGTATGCAGGTCAGGAAGCAACAGTTAGAACTGGACATGGAACAACAGACTGGTTCCAAATAGGAAAAGGAGTACGTCAAGACTGTATATTGTCACCCTGCTTATTTAACTTATATGCAGAGTACATCATGAGAAATGCCAGGCTGGATGAAGCACAAGCTGGAATCAAGATTGCCAGGAGAAATATCAATAACCTCAGATATGAGATGAC
>NW_011494752.1:11703917-11704023 GCF_000754665.1 Bison bison bison
GATATTCAGATGACACCACTCTTATGGCAGAAAGTGAAGAAGAACTAAAGAGCCTCTTGATGAAAGTGAAAAAGGAGAGTGAAAAAGTTGGCTTAAAGCTCAACAT
>NW_011494752.1:11704123-11716412 GCF_000754665.1 Bison bison bison
CTTTATTTTTGGGGGCTCCAAAATCACTGCAGATGGTGACTGCAGCCATGAAATTAAAGGACGCTTACTCCTTGGAAGAAAAGTTATGACCAACCTAGACAGCATATTCAAAAGCAGAGACATTACTTTGTTAACAAAGGTCCATCTAGTCAAGGCTATGGTTTTTCCAGTAGTCGCATATGGATGTGAGAGTTGGACTATAAAGAAAGCTGAAAAAAAAATCAAAAAGAAAACACACACAAAAGAAAGCTGAGTGCTGAAGAATTGATGCTTTTGAACTGTGGTGTTGGAGAAGACCCTTGAGAGTCCCTTGGACAGCAAGGAGATCCAACCAGTCCATCCTAAAGGAAATCAGCACTGAATGTTCATTGGAAAGACTGATGTTGAAGCTGAAACTCCAATACTTTGGCCACCTGATGCGAAGAGCTGACTCATTTGAAAAGACTCTGATGCTGGGAAAGATTGAAGGCGAGAGGAGAAGGGGACGACAGAGGATGAGATGGCTGGATGGCATCACTGACTCAATGGACATGAGTTTGAGTAAGCTCCAGGAGTTGGTGATGTACAGGGAGGCCTGGTGTGCTGCAGTTCATGGGGTTGCAAAGAGTCGGACATGACTGAGCAACTGAACTGAACTGAACTGAACTGAAAATAGATTACAGAAAATCTGATTGATTCTCTGTTCTGTCTCTCTCTCTCTCCTTTCCCCTTTTCCTTCTCTTTTCTTTCCTCCTTACCTTCTTCTACTTTGTTGTTTACATTTTTAAACTACAATGAAAATTTTAAAGGTTTTAGATATTATGAATAAAGCAAAATTAAGTGGAGAAAACCACTAGACCATTCAGGTATGACCTAAATCAAATCCCTTATGACTATACAGTGGAAGTGAGAAATAGACTTAAGGGACTAGATCTGATAGACAGAGTGCCTGATGAACTATGGATGGAGGTTTGTGACATTGTATAGAAGACAGGAATCAAGACTTTCCCCAAGAAAAATAAATGCAAAAAAGCAAAATGGCTGTCTGAGGAGGCCTTACAAATAGCTGTGAAAAGATGGGAAGCAAAAAGCAAAGGAGAAAAGGAAAGATATACCCATTTGAATGCAGAGTTCCAAAAAATAGCAAGGAGAGATAAGAAAGCCTTCCTCAGCGATCTATGCAAAGAAATAGAAGAAAACAATAAAATGGGAAAGATTAGAGATCTCAAGAAAATTAGAGATACCAAGAGAACATTTCATGCAAAGATGGGCTGAATAAAGGACAAAAATGGTAGGGACCTAACAGAAGCAGAAGATATTAAGAAGAGGTGGCAAGAATACACAGAAGAACTATACAAAAAAGAGCTTCACGACCCAGATAATCACAATGGTGTGATCACTCACCTAGAGCCAGACATCCTGGAATGTGAAGTCAAGGGCGCCTTAGGAAGCATCACTATGAACAAAGCTAGTGGAGGTGATGGAATTCCAGTTGAGCTATTTCAAATCCTGAAAGATGACTCTGTGAAAGTGCTGCACTCAATATGCCAGCAAATTTGGAAAACTCAGCAGTGGCCACAGGACTGGAAAAGGTCAGTTTTCATTCCAATCCCAAAGAAAGGCAATGCCAAAGAATGCTCAAACTACCGCACAATTGCACTCATCTCATACACTAGTAAAGTAATGCTTAAAATTCTCCAAGCCAGGCTTCAGCAATATGTGAACCGTGAACTTCCTGATGTTCAAGCTGGTTTTAGAAAAGGCAGAGGAACCAGAGATCAAATTGCCAACATCTGCTGGATCATGAAAAAAGCAAGAGAGTTCCAGGAAAACATCTATTTCTGCTTTATTGACTATGCCAAAGCCTTTGACTGTGTGGATCACACTAAACTGTGGAAAATTTTGAAAGAGATGGGAATACCAGACCACCTGACCTGCCTCTTGAGAAACCTGTATGCATGTCAGGAAGCAACAGTCAGAACTGGACATGAAACAACAGACTGGTTCCAAATAGGAAAAAGAGTACATCAAGACTGTATATTGTCACCCTGCTTATTTAACTTATATGCAGAGTGCATCATGAGAAACGCTGGGCTGGAAGAAGCACAAGCTGGAATCAAGATTGCCAGGAGAAATATCAATAACCTCAGATATTCAGATGACACCACTCTTATGGCAGAAAGTGAAGAAGAACTAAAGAGCCTCTTGATGAAAGTGAAAGAGGAGAGTGAAAAAGTTGGCTTAAAGCTCAACATTCAGAAAACTAAGATCATGGCATCTGGTCCTATAACTTCATGGCAGATAGTAGGGGAAACAGTGGAGACAGTGGCTGACTTTATTTTTCTGGGCTCCAAAATCACTGCAGATGGTGACTGCAGCCATGAAATTAAAAGACACTTACTCCTTGGAAGGAAAGTTATGACCAACCTAGACAGCATATTAAAAAGCAGAGACATCACTTTGCCAACAATGGTCTGTCTAGTCAAAGACAGGACTTTTCCAGTAGTCATGTATGGATGTGAGAGTTGGACTGTGAAGAAAGCTGAGCATCAAAGAATTGATGCTTTTGAACTGTGGTGTTGGAGAAGACTCTTGAGAGTCCCTTGGACTGCAAGGAGATCCAACCAGTCCATCCTAAAGGAGATCAATCCTGGGTGCTCACTGGAAGGACTGATGTTGAAGTTGAAACTCCAATACTTTGGCCACCTCATGCGAAGAGCTAACTTATTGGGAAAGACTCTGATGCTGGGAAAGATTGAGGGCAGAAGGAAAAGGGGACGATAGAGGATGAGATGCTTGGATGCATCATTGACTCGATGGACATGGGTTTGGGTGGACACTGGAAGTTGCTGATGGACAGGGTGGCCTGGCGTGCTGCAGTTTGTGGGGTCACAAAGAGTCAGAGGTGACTGAGTGACTGAACTGAACTGAACTCTTGTTAATACCACCTAGACCTAACAACTATTAATATTTTTCTCTTGGTTGTTTTCAAGAGAAAGAAAAAGGTATCATTCCTTTTAAACACTATCTCTAGTCCATTTCCTTTCTTTACTTACCAACAATGATCATAAGTCTACTTTATAAACTCTGGCACTGTTTATAACTTCATGTATATAATATGCCCATTAAGACCCCTATGGCTGTGAGTACTATTCCTTATGGATGTTTTTAAAAAACTGTATATGAGTTATATATTACAGCTCCCAACTCTTTCTTTGAGTTGACATTACAGCGTTTGAAAAACCTGGGGTTCTTATGGTTTCATGCACCACATTCTAGGTCAGAAGCTTTGAAATAGAAAAGAATGCACATTTATGAATCCTCTATTATATGGCAGTAGACACTGACCTGCATTATTTCAGTTTTTAAGATAACTGCACACAAGTTTTGTCTCCTCATTGGCCAAATTGGCTAAAGATGTTGTTGGGTTGTTGCAGAAGCTCTTCACGTCCCAGATGAACACCAGGTCCGAGCCACCCTGGCTCCCTTGCATGGTTGCAGTCTAACAGGTTTGCCTGTAGCCTCTTTTGCCTCCTCTAGTTTCTTTCCACGTTAGTCAGGGTGAGGTCTTGACACTTCTACCCAAGGCCCTCTTGTAGTTTGTCACCTAGAGTTAAGAATTTGGACAGTGGCTGCAAAAAGCCTGCACCACTCGGCGCCTGTTCTCTCTCTGACCTGTCGTCTGGCGCTTTCGTTACAGCCGCACTGGCCTCTGTGCATTCCCAAGGACACCCCAGGCGTGCCCCTGCCCAGAACATTGTCAAGGTGCTACCAGTTGTCTTCTTCTGCTTGAGCATTCTGCCCTCAGATATCCTCAAGTCACGCTCTCCATTTTTCAAGTCTTTTCTCAACACTATCTTCACCAGGAGGTTCATTGTAGCCAGCTGCTGCCCTCTGGCACTCTGTGTATCTGTCTCTCCTTAGGAAGCATCGCTTTATGACACACTCACTGATTCTGCCTGTCCTTCTCCCCCAAAGATGTCAGTTTCATGAAGCCAGGGATTTTTGGCTTGGGTTTGTTTTGTTTTTAAAGCCCCAAGTAGCTAGAATAGTGCAGTCACATAGTCAGTGCTCAGAAAATATTTACTAAACAAATGACTCTTCAAGTCTATTTAACCAGTTAGGTGTGGGTATGGAGTCCAAAATGAGTATCTAACCCCAAACAGCGGATTCTTTTGTGCCAAACAGCCTCCAAGAGAATCTCCCCAGCAAAAGATCATAGTCCATGGTGGGAACTGTTGCTGCAGACTTCAGAGAATAACTGTGTAATATCTTCATCAACAAGAGAGAAAATGGGAAAGATTACACATGTGGAGAACCCAGTGGTTTCATCCTGCTCGGAGGATGGGGTGGGGGTGGGGGGTGGGGGATGGAGGGGGAGTTGTGTGCAACTCCCAGCACTTGAACCTGGAAGATTGAATCTATAAGCAGATAAACATACACCTGCCCTTCACACTGTGAGACCAAGAACCAGATGTGAACGTTTCCATATCACTCAGAAAGACCCTGTTTTTCTCCTGTTTTAATTCAAACCTTCTCTTGCCTGGACATAAACTCAGAGAATCATTAGAAGAGTACCAATACATGAGGAAAAGATATCAAGGAAAGAAAATAAATAGCCAGATGTTTTAGAAATACCTTTGATTCATATCAAGCTTGAAGGACTTAAGCAGTTATTGGTCACGTGGGATAGAACTATTTGGGAGTATCCTTTTTTTGTCTCAAGTCTCCCTTTCCCCTAAATCACATACACGTCTTATTTTCAGGGTCACCCTGCTTCTTCTGCAGTGTGCTTCCTTTGACTGCAAGTTGATAGGGGTAGAGTTTTGGCAGGTTCTGCAGATCCAGAGGACAGAGTTAGAACCCCCCAGGGAGCCCACTCTGTGTTTCAGGAGAAATCACGGCTCATCTGTTGAAAATCGTAGAAACCAGCCTGTGAATTATTCTCCAAGGCCATTCCACTCTCACGTATCTACCACCAAGCACCATAGCTTACTTCTTTTGTTCCTTTTACACATCAAATTGTGACAAATGCAAGTGGAAACTTTCCAGGAAAAATAAGTTTATCTTTACAAAACTCTATGGTACCCCATGGCAATTCATTATTTTTCAATTAAATTTACTGCTCGCTGGCAGTTGCCCTAGTTTAATTTTCTGCTGTTTGTTTACCGAACAGGGAAACACATAATACAAAGCATAATAAAAGTCAGATTGAGTTAATTAAATGTGGAACCAGGAAACTCTAACTCTGCCTTTTGAACAGTTTTCTCATTAGATCCCCTTGAAAAATATCATTCTTAGCTGAAATTTATTTTGACATTTGCAATACATTATTCATTCGGGTCACATTTTCTTTTCTACAACCCCAGGAAAGGAGTTGACATTAATTCACATGAGTTTGTCAGGGGATGAAGGGGGTGACAGATAGAGTGGGGACACCCAAACACTGAGATCAACTTGGGGTTCTTCTAGGGCAAGGAAGGGGGTGGTGCTGTCACCCTCTTTCACAGGGCCACAGTACGTCCAGGGACCAGGACGCATCGAGAAGTATTAGAAGGACTTCCCTGGTAGTCCAGTGGCTAAGACTGTACGCTTCCAAGGCGGGGGCCCGGGTTCCATCCCTGGGCAGGAAACTAGATCATGCGTACTGAAACTAAAAGATTCTGAGTGCTTCAACCAAGACCCAGTGCAGCCAAATAAATTTAAAAACTAAAAGAAAAAGAGGCACTATAGGGCAGACTCTATAATTGGATTGCTTCATTTCAAGACATCTTTAGAAACTCTTTGATGCCAGTCTTGTGGCTATGTTGATTTTTGCATGCAGAATATCAGCATTTTGAAAGCAAGAACAAAATACAAACCTGTAAGAGATTGCTTTGAAGTAGGGCAATGAATTCAGAAATTTCTAAAAATTCAGTGGTGTTTCTTGGGTCGAATCTGTCATGTGGCTAAAAAGTGCATTTGAATATATAACTTCAAAGGGCTTAGGGACTTAGGATGGAAAGTTGAATACACTTCTGTTTATCTTATGGTATTGAACCACATATATTCAATTAGAGTATATACATTATTTTCCAGGCCCATGGTGGGATTTTAATACGTGCTAGGGTTATTTAGAGGTGTAGTTTTTAAGGAGAACCTTCTGGGAATCTCTCAGAAATTCTGTCACAATATATAGCAGTTTTATTCAAAGACCCCGATGCTGGGAAAGATTGAGGGCAAGGAGGAAAAGGGTGTGACAGAAGATGAGATGGTTGGGTGGCATCACCAACTCAATGGACATAAAGATAGTGAAAGACAGGGAAACCTGGTATGCTGCAGTCCATGGGAACACAAAGAATCAGACATGACCTAGTGACTGAACAACAATAATGGACATGGAAAAAAAAAGTGATAGTCACTCCGTCATATCCAACTCTGCAACCCCATGGATTTTAGCCCACCAGGCTCCTCTGTCCATGGGATTCTCCAGGAAAGAATACTGGAGTGTGTTGCCATTTCCTTCTCCAGGGGGTCTTCCTGACCCAGGGAGCAAACCCAGGTCTTCTGCATTGCAGGAAGATTCTTTACTGTCTGAGCCACCAGGGAAGCCCCAGGTAATATATATATGTCAATCCTAATGTCCCAATTTGTCCTGCCTTACCTTTCCCCTTCTGTGTCCACACATCCGTTCTCTATGTCTACAGAACCTGACTCTGAGAACTCAAGAAATAAGTTTTCAGAGGCTCAAGTGAGAATTCTTCCAGGCCAAAGTGGAGATTAAGAGGGACTAAGGACAAACAACCGAGGGGGCTGTCTAGAAATATGAGAAGGTCCTCATTGATGCAGAGAGCACTTCAGTAGCTCTGAGGATCCTGGATACTCTAGCAAGCCATGGGATGTTTGTGAATCCCTGGAAGTGCTGCAGGTTAGCAACCAGGGGCACTGTCCCAGCTCACTGTATGTTGCCACAACAAACAAAGGAAATCAACTACTTGTCACTCAGGTGACACCCCACAGCCGGCTCCAGCTGGGGCTTCATCCTGACTCCTGACACACAGACGATTCTCTAATCTGGCAAAGCTAGCAGAAATCTGAACTTCCTGACTGTCTTTATCTGGACCTTCAATACTTAAAGAGAGACTCATGGAAGGTTTTAAAATAATTTCTCTTAATTCTGGATGCAAGACAAACATGTAAGATGAGCAAAAAGAGAAAAATAGCAAGAGTATGAAGAATTTGGGTGAGACTTAGAAAACGAAATTATGGTTGCCAGGAGAAAGGGATAGTTAGGGAGTTTGGAAAGGCCGTGTACTATATTTAAAATGGATAACCAACAAGGATCTACTGTATAGCACATGGAACTCTGCTCAGTGTTATATGGCAGCCTGGATGGGAGTTTTGGGGTAGAATGGATACATGTATATGTATGGCTGAGTCCCTTTGCTATTCACCTGAAACTATCACAAAACTATTCATCAGCTACACCCCAAAACAAAATATAAAGTTTCAAAAAAAATTTAGGTGGTTCAAAAGAGGAGGTGTCATAAAGGAATTAATTTCTAGCATGAGATTATATTCCTTCTGAGGACAAAGCTCTACACCACCTCCAAGCAGACTTCTGGCTGTACTCAAGATGAACAAGATGAAACTCACCAGGGGAGAGCTAAGCTCCCATCTTTGGATGCAAGGCACTTGTCTTACCAATGCAGCATCATTTCAGCATGTCTTGGAAATGGAACAAAAGTGGAAATTGAAGTGAGTTTTAGTCAACAGTAAGTTTCAACTGCTTGCTGAGTGGTGTGAAAACAGTTAATACAACCTTATGCTGGATATAGGGCTTCCCAGGTGGTGCTAGTGGTAAAGAAAAAGTGAAAGTCGCTCAGTCGTGTCCGACTCTTTGTGATCCCATGGACTATACAGTCCATGGAATTCTCCAGGCCAGAATACTGGAGTGGTAGCCTTTCCTTTCTCCAGGGGATCTTCCCAACCCAGGGATAGAACCCAGGTCTACCCGCATTACAGGCGGATTCTTTACCAGTTAAGCCACAAGGGAAGCCCAAGAATATTGGAGAGGGTAGCCTATCCCTTCTCCAGCCGATCTTCCAGACCCAGGAATCAAACCGGGGTCTCCGGCATTGCAGGCAGATTCTTTACCAGCTGAGCTACCAGGGATGCAGGAGACATGAAACTCAGCTGTGATCCTTGGGTCAGGAAGATCCCCTGGAGGAGGACAAGGCAACCCACTCCAGTATTCTTGCCTGGAGAATTCCACGGATAGAGGAGTCTGCAGGCTACAGTCCATGGGGTTGCAAAGAGTCAGACATGACTGAAACAACTTAGCATACACGCAAGCACGCATGCTGGATATATAGAAGTAGAATTGAGGCTTCCATAGTGGTCCAGTGGTTAAGACTCCTTGCTTTCACTGCTGGGAGCATGGGTTCAATCTTTGCTTGGGGAACTAAGATCTCACATGCTCTACAGTGTGGCCAAAATAAATAAATAAATTATATATATATATATATATATATATATAGTATATAGAAATAAAATTGCAACCATAGTCTGACTCTGTGTTGGTCTCATCATTGCTGAAGCACAAAGAATGAAGGATGACCAGAATGGTGAGAACAGAGCATATGTTTGAACGAAGCATGATGCCAAGACACTGTAGAAGTCTATGTTTTGTTTAGCCAAGACAGAACATGAAACATCTTTCCAAAAGTTTAACAGGGTGTCTGTATGGAAGGAGGATTGCACTTAAATTTTATGACTCAAGTAAAAAACTAGGTCAAAATAATGAGATATGTTGACCCACTAGAAAGAAAGGACTTTCTAGTATAGCTATTCAGGATAAACTAGGATAGGGATTTGTATGTTCTCTGTTACTGGAAGGATCTAAGAATAGACAGGGTGAGAGTTGCTCAAACCTTGGAGTTGAACTTAATGGCCGTTACAGCTGTTCTGTTTCTATGATTGTTTGAGTCTTAATTATAAGCCCTTAAAGGGCCAGTGCTATGTAATGTATTTTTATATTCCAGAGAACCTTCCCCAGTTGAAGCATTTAACACAGCATGTTGATATTTATGGCTAGATTGTTTTTCCTTGAATCCTTGGGGCATGGAAGTTTTGCCAAGTTTTAAACAATTAGTTCCAAATAGAAAAGAGAAACTCCTAAAAGAAATATCAGAGGAAGATTATAGCATTTGTCAATCAAGTCAGCAAAATCTAAACTGATCACCAGGAAGCATATCAACCTTAAAAGAAAAACATCATGACAAGTGGATCAGGAAAAGACCTCTTTTGCTGTATTTTCATATATAAGAGATACTCTGTGGCTCAGATAGTAAAGAATCTGCCTGCAATGTGGGGAGACCTGGGTTCGATCCCTGGGTCGGGAAGATCCCCTGGAGAATGGAATGGCAACCCACTCTAGTATTCTTGCCTGGAGAATCCCATGGACAGAGGAGTCCACAGGGTTGCAAAGAGTCAGACATGGCTGAGCACACACACAAAATTTTTTTTGAATGTAATACTATAAGATAATGATTTTTGTGTATGTTAGTCAGCACATCTGGCTCTTTGCAACCCCATGGACTGTAGCCCTCCAGGCTCCTCTGTCCATGGGATTATCCAGGTAAGAATACTGGAGTGGGTTGCCATGAACTTCTCCAGGGGATTTTCCCAACCACCAAACCCTTGTTATAGTTTCCTTTTATTTAAGTTTTAAGTTTATGTTTTGTAAATAAATTCACAGGATTTATTCTTGTGAAACAAATAACTTTATTAAAGGATCTGATTGAACAAAGAATGTGATTTTGATATTTTTAATATTTTGAAGACAAAGTATATCCCTTTGGTTACAATAATTCACCACAAGTTCAAAGTGCATTCTCCAAGCTAAGAAGTAGTGATTCTGCTCACTTCCCTGAGTTCCTGGCTTGTTATCATAGAACTGATAATAGAGATTAGCCTGATGGAAGTAATTATCATTTAGAATTGTATATATTTATAAGGAAAGTCAAATATTTAAAATTCTATATTCCTAGGAAAGCCCACAAAGAATAACTTACTTCTGTAGCAAAAAAAGGGGAGGGGGAGGGGAGAAAGAAAGAAAAGAAAAAGAATTACGCTATTACAGAAAAATCCAAACAAACTTTTTGGCCAACCTAATAAATTTGGTAAGACTAGCCATTCAAGTTATTATGCATTTTTCTCACTCTGTCACTGAGGAGAAAGTGATAATAGCAGTGTCATAAGCCAGAAACAAATAAGCTGAACTTGCTTTGCTATATGGTTTTTAAAATACTTGTAGCATTTTTAAACATTTGAATTTAATGCCAGCATCAGAAAATCAGGAGACTTCATAATTTTGCATTATAAAATCTTGATTTTCATTTCATGTGAAAAATCAAAAGATCTGACCACACTGGGACTCCACTGCCTTATGGCAACAATGACCAGCAATTAAACTGTCCCCTCATGAGAAAGAGCATGCTCTTGCCCCTTTGCCAAACACTCCATGACCTTGGAGTGCACTAGGCTTGGCCTGTCTCACTTCGGCACATGCTTGCAGCTTCACCCCTGCAGGGACTGAATTTCTGACCCTGAGCTCCATTACATACATTTACACGAGTGAAGCGTTCAGACAGCCTGTACCCCATTATTCCACTAGCCAGCTCTGTATATACCCTTCATTGTGGAGTCTAGAGGAAACTTCTGGAATGAAGGTGATTCTCAAGCACCAGCTCCCCCTCCCCGCCCCCATGACTGCTCCTGCCACAAGAGTACTCTGAGAGGAGCCTCACATTCCACATGGGTAAGCAAGGCACTTGACCATTTGTCTGCTTGAAAAGGTTCAAGATGACCCACAGAATGCCGCAAACTGCTGACCTCGGGAGCATCGAAGAAATTGTAAGCCCCCCTTCTCAACCGTTCTACCTATGGAGAGCACAGGCGTTGGAGGGGGATAAAGGATCGTGAGAAGCAGGAGACTCAATTACTCTGGTCCAGCCGTGGTGGGGCTGTGGGTTAAGGATGAGTTTCATCAGTGCTCTAAGCCACGCCCAATGAGAGAGCACCTGGAGTTGAAAGAATTGGGTTTATTTCTAACTACACAAGTGAGAACACGCACTACAGAAAACTGGAGGTATCTCAGTAGGTGGGTGTTAGAAAGAACCCAGCACAGGAACTAAGCTTTGGTTGGGTGATTTGGGGAACGGTCTAAAGATTCAGGGATTCCCTCTGATTTGGACACTGCCAGACAGTGGGACGATTCTATGATTGGATGTTTTATGAGCGGCCCCAGGACCTTGCTGTTATCTGCACTGGGCTTCCCTGGTGGCTCAGACGGTAAAGCGTCTGCCTGCAATGCGGGAGACCCGGGTTTGATCCCTGGGTCGGGAAGATCCCCTGGAGAAGGCAATGGCAATCCACTCTGGCACTCTTGCCTGGAAAATCCCATGGATGGAGGAGCCTGATAGGCTACAGTCCAGGGGGTCGCAAAGAGTCGGACACAACTGAGAGACTTCACTTTCACTTTTCAGTGGTAAAGAACCCGCCTGCCAATGCAGAAGACACAAGAGACGTGAGTTCGATCCCTGGGTTGGGAAGATCTCCTGGAGGAGGGCACGGCAACCCATTCCAGTATTCTTGCCTGGAGAATCCCATGGACAGAGGACCCTGGCAGGCTATGGCCTGTCCATAGTGTCACAAAGACTCAGACATGACTGAAGTAACTTAGCAAGCAAGAGAAAATCACACAGTGGCCTTGTTTTGTTTCTTTTTATCATGGTCTAGGCTTCCCTGACCTGCCTCTTGAGAAATCTGTATGCAGGTCAGGAAGCAACAGTTAGAACTGGACATGGAACAACAGACTGGTTCCAAATAGGGAAAGGAGTACGTCAAGGCTGTATATTATCACCCTGCTTATTTAACTTAAATGCAGAGTACATCATGAGAAATGCTGGACTGGAAGAAACACAAGCTGGAATCAAGGTTGCCAGGAGAAATATCAGTAACCTCAGATATGCAGATGACACCACCCTTATGGCAGAAAGTGAAGAGGAACTCAAAAGCCTCTTGATGAAAGTGAAAGTGGAGAGTGAAAAAGTTTGCTTAAAGCTCAATATTCAGAAAACTAAGATCAAGTCATCCGGTCCCATCACTTTATGGCAAATAGATGGAGAAACAGTGGAACTGGTGTCAGACTTTATTTTTGGGGGCTCCAACATCACTGCAGATGGTGACTGCAGCCATGAAATTAAAGGACGCTTACTCCTTGGAAGAAAAGTTATGACCAACCTAGATAGCATATTCAAAAGCAGAG
>NW_011494752.1:11716512-11716708 GCF_000754665.1 Bison bison bison
GGATCCCTAGGCTGGGAAGATCCCCCGGAGAAGGAAATGTCAACCCACTCCAGTATTCTTGCCTGGAGAATCTCATGGATGGAGAAGCCTGGCGGTCTACAGTCCATGGGGTCAAAAAGAGTTGGACTCAACTTAGGAACTAAACAATGACAACAAAGTAACCTTGCCTGAGGTTGGTGTTCCATAAAACTATGTG
>NW_011494752.1:11716808-11717411 GCF_000754665.1 Bison bison bison
TCACTGCAGATGGTGACTGCAGCCATGAAATAGAAGATGATTACTCCTTGGAAGGAAAGTTATGACCAACCTAGATAGCATATTCAAAAGCAGAGACATTACTTTGCCAACAAAGGTCCATCTAGTCTGTGGTTTTTCCTGTGGTCATGTATGGATGTGAGAGTTGGACTGTGAAGAAGGCTGAGCGCCGAAGAATTGATGCTTTTGAACTGTAGTGTTGGAGAAGACTCTTGAGAGTCCCTTGGACTGCAAGGAGATCCAACCTGTCCATTCTGAAGGAGATCAGCCCTGGGATTTCTTTAGAAGGAATGATGCTAAAGCTGAAACTCCAGTACTTTGGCCACCTCATGTGAAAAGTTGATTCATTGGAAAAGACTCTGATGCTGGGAGGGATTGGGGGCAGGAGGAGAAAGGGACGACAGAGGATGAGATGGCTGGATGGCATCGAGACTCACTCGATCATGTGAGTCTGAGTGAACTCCGGGAGATGGTGATGGACAGGGAGGCCTGGCGTGCTGCAATTCATGGGGTCGCGAAGAGTCGGACACGACTGAGCGACTGAACTGAACTGAACTGAGGCTTCCCTGGTGGCTCAGGGGTAAA
>NW_011494752.1:11717511-11726832 GCF_000754665.1 Bison bison bison
TGTTCCATAAAACTATGTGTTGCAGGAAAACAAAATGGCCTGCCGTGAGCATCAGATGAGCTTGCAATAATACTGTATGGAAGTCCAGCTGTGAATGTGGGTCAGTGGTAGATCAAGGGCTACTTTTCTATCCCAATCCTAGGTTGTGTGAATCCCAAAGAGTTTTCAGTCTTAGCTGGAGAGTCACTCATCCGAGACATTATCCATCAGCTATCCAAGCCAGGATCTTCCAAAGATCTGATCCTTACGCAGTTACAATGGCTTGCTAAAATTACAGTGCTGGCTTTGTCAATACCTTACCAAACTAGGATAAGAAAGGAACATTAATTTAGGATGGACATATGATTGAGGTCAACCGTTGAGTCAGGCCTTTGAAAAAGAGATGTAAAAAAATCACTTTTCCACCTCACAGAGATTTAAAATTTCCAAAATGCTGTCACAGACATTAATCGATTTCATGGTAAAACAGAAAAATTATTGTCACCTGTGTTTCTATCAGCAGGTCTTTGGATATCTTTCATACACTTACTACTCAGTAAAATGCAAGAGGGACCAGAGTTGACCTCCTTGCCTCTAACATGATTGCGAGTAGGGAAGAGAGTGGGCAGGACAAGCGAGTTCTCCAAAGACACTGCTGGAACCACCCCCAAAGCCTTGCACATCTTCACAGGATTACATTGTATAGAAGCAGTCCTTTCCCTCTCATCTCCTACCCTTTTCATGGCAAGTGACCAGTAATCCACTCCAGAATCAGGGCTCTTGCTATGAACAGAAGCTACCGTAGGTCCCCTACATACAAACCTTGTGAGCTTTCAAAGATGGGTATGTGTGTGTTCCGTCAACATCAGGCATAAGGGAAATTGAAGCTTGCCCTCCATCTCCTATTGCTGATGACCCTTCAGCTCTGCCATCTCCCACCTCCTCTCCCTGCTCCATCAGTGGCCCTTCCTGCCTGTTCACTCGATGCCAGCCCCTGTGTGCCAGCTGTCGTGCTGTGCTGCTGGACTCTTCATGGTGCTGTGCTGTGAGATCAAAAATGCTTTCTGTATTTTTGTGTTTTTCTTTGTATTATTTCTGTGATAAGTATTATAAACCTACTACAGTACAGCACTACACAGCCAATTGTGTTGGACTTATGGGCAAACTGGACTTACACGGCCTTGGAACAAGATTTCTTTTTCATATCATATTTTAAACCCTGATCAAAATCCTGTTCTGACTGAAGGGACAATCAGTCTCCTCCAGCCCCTGCCTTCTGGGCTACACTTGAGAACCCATTTCCTTAAGTCTCCAAGTTCACCCCCAGCTTCTGCAGAAATATTTCTTCTTTCATTCCTACAACATCTTCTGCTTCCCCAGGAGAATAGATCCCTTTTGATCTATAGCTCCTGCTGATCCAGAAGCATTTTCCATTCTACATTGTCCCAAAATATCTCTCTGGCCCCACATCAATCAACTGATCAATACCTCCCAATATTGGTCACAAGTGAAAGATGCTCAGTCGTGTCCGACTCTTTGTGACCCCATGAACTGTAGTTCGCCAGGCTCCTCTGTCCATGGGGATTCTCCAGGCAAGAATACTGGAGTGGTTGCCATTTCCTTCTCCAGGGGATCTTCCTGACCTAGGGATCAAACCCAGGTCTCCCACATTGCAGGCAGAATCTTTACCAGCCGAGCCACCAGGGAAACCCAAGAATACTGGAGTGGGTAGCCTATCCCTTCTCCAGCAGATCTCCCCGACCCAGGAATCAAAACTGGGGTCTCCTGCATTGCAGGCAGATTCTTTACCAGCTAAACTACCAGGGAAGCCGATTTAATATGCTTCATTCTATCTTAAAATTAACACTTTCTTGTAAGATTTCTGACCTTGAACTTAAAGCATCTTATAATCTGAGGTTATATTTAATGAAGGTTTTGCCCCCACACTCTGGTGCTTGTTATAAGTGGTGGGGGATGAGAAGTGAGTAAATATTAAAGGTTGTCAGGATATGCTAAGGAGCTCTGTGGGAGTGGGGAAAGTTGGCTAACATTGTAGAAATCTTTCCTGTTGTCATTTTCCCTAAATTTCTGTATTTCAGAATTTAAGATTTCATCTTTTACCTGCCACACATTTAGAAGTTTGATTATTGCCTCTAAGATGATGCTTGTTGAAAGAAAATGAGTTTAGCAACACCGATAAGAAAAATTCCCATTTATTCTACACTGTTTGAAATCACATGATGTTTATTTCATGGTGAACCAATTCCTGCTTGCAGAAATGGACCCATTGCTTTCTTTGAAAGCAACCTGCACAGAGCACAAAGCTCTCGGACCTTCACTACATTGAGTCAAAGTTCCCACCAATGTAATCACAGAGGCATCACAGCTGGTCATGAAATTCCTACATGAAACCTTTGTATCTTCTCCATGACTGCTGCTGCTGCTGCTGCTAAGTCACTTCAGTTGTGTCCAACTCTATGCGACCCCATAGACGACGGCAGCCCACCAGGCTCCTCCGTCCCTGGGGTTCTCCAGGCAAGAACACTGGAGTAGGTTGCCATTTCCTTCTCTAATGCATGAAAGTGAAAAGTGAAAGTGAAGTTGCTCAGTTGTGTCCCACCCTTCATGACCCCATGGACTGCAGCCTCCCAGGCTCCTCCGTCCATGGGATTCTCCAGGCAAGAGCGCTGGAGTGGGGTGCCATCGCCTTCTCCATGACTAGGTTTCTGCAATGTTCTCTCTTACCTTCACTAGCTGCTTTCATTTATTTCCATAAACACTTTTTCTTGTATTTTCTTTTTGAAAAGGATTATTTCTTTTTCCTTTTGACTTCTGAGAGCCTTTTATATATTCTAGATATCAGTCTTTATCAGGTATATGATTTGCAAATCTTTTCTCCCATTTCGTATGTTGCCTTCACATTTTTTTTCAATGTATTTATGAAGGATAATCACTTTACAATATTGTGTTGGCCTCTGTCATATATCAACATGAATCAGCCATAGGTATACATACGTCCCCTCCCTCTTGAACCTCCCTCCCACCTCCTACCCCATCCCACCCATCTAGGCTATCACAGAATGCTAGATTTGAGCTCCCTGTGTCATACAGTAAATTTCCACTGGCTATCTAATTTTACATATGGTAGTGTGTATGTTTCCATGTTACTCTCTCAATTTGTCCTACCCTCTGCTAATGGCATGTCTCCCTGTGGAAAAAGGGTGGGGCAGTGCTGGAGGAAAGGTTTCGGACTTAGTGCTAGGATTTTTCAAGCTTAGCCTTTAGTTTAAGAATTCTGTCACTTCACTTCCTACCCGTGGAAGGGACTTTGAGAAATTGAGAAAAACAATACAAGAGATCCAATAATCATATCATGAGAATTCTAGAAAGAAAGAACAAATAAAATGGAGGGGAGGAAATGATCAAGATAATTAAAGAATATCTGGCAGGACAGAATACATGAACTTCCAGATTCAAAGACCTATTGTCTGAGTGACTAAGAGAAAGAATGAAAAGAGACACACTTCAAGCCTTTCACTGTGTTGTCTCAAAAGACTGGGAACAAAGAAGACACCTTATAGTCTCCTAGACAGGAAGAAAATGAAATACCAGTTTTATACCAAAGATCAAGAATCCCAGTGATTTCAGATTTCATAATAGCAAATATTGAAAACTATAAGAAAAGCAAACAATATTTTCCAATTCCTATTTCTATCCTTAAAACTGGAAACCTAGCTCAACTGTCAATCAAGTGATGGGTAAAATATATAAACAGTTTCAGAAATTGAAGGTCTCAAAACATTTACCTCTTATACATCCTTCCAAGGAAAGTCACTGGAGGAAGTGCTCCACCAAAACAAAGGAGTAAACTCAGAAAGAAGACATGAGCCTGAAGAAACGGAGTATCCAGCAAGAGAGAAGTGAAATAAAATCTCCAGGAGGGTGAAGAAGATCAGAGAAGCTAGGATAACCCTTGCAGAAGATAATCTTTCCACACTGCAACAAGTCATGGAGAAATTTATCCAAAAAAATGAAAGCATTACAATGCCTAATACGTAGAAATTTATTGAGAAGAGATCCAGATCATTGCTAGAGAATATGAATTAAACTGGCAATAAATATGTGGAAAACTGAGCAAAAAAAAAAAATGAACAAAAAGATAATTATTGCTTCCAGGCAGTGTAAAGAGTTGTGCAGGAAAGGAAAATTAATTATCAGAGTTTACTAAGTTCAGCTCTAAGTAGTATTCCCATGACTGTAACAATTTAAGCAATTTTTAAATTAATTTTTAAATTTCTCAGATTCTTTCTATCATTTGATTTATTTTCAAAATAAGCTTTCCTATCTATCTTTATATCCATCTACCTATTCATCTATCATCCATCATCTATCTACTTATCTATTTATTCACTATTCATCATGTATTTTTGCTGATTCTACTTGAGTTGTTAAGTTATCCTCTCGTGCCTTTGTTAATATCTTAGAGATCATCTGCTCCACTGTCTATGTAGATGCTTCTTTTTAATGGTTTGTTTTTCCTCAAGGCCTGCTTGTCCACCTATAATTATGATTGAAAGATGAGAGTGATCACTGTGGGTCACTCCACTGACTCCCGAGAAATTGTGGAAGGTACCATTCCTACCCCAGATCCCTGCCCCAAATGGAAGCATGCTTCAGTCCTCTTTGGGTGGATGGGTGGGGGTATTGCCACAAACAGACTTCTTTTCAGGTTGGGCAAGTAGAGAGTCCATGTGCAGGTTAAGAGCTCATCTCAATGAGTTGGAGCAAGCCAAGCAACTATTCCTCTTGGAGCAGAGAGTTTTAGGACATTTCCCTCAACTACAGAGCTGCTTTCCTATTATTTTTCCCTTTCTGGGAAGCAGAGCCTCCCCTTTATTTACAGAATTCATCTCATTTGCTATATCCTAGGAGAAAATGACATAGCCAGCCTTCTGTGTAGCAGAGCTGAGGACCAGTCCAGCTGGGTTGGCAACCCTTCAATTAATTAGGCTGCTAATTGCCACACAGTCTTCCCATTCATTCAACATCATTCAACAAATATTTCTAGCTCTTGCTGATGATCTTGGAGTTTTTCCAGGGCTCTGTGGGGAAGACTGGTCCTTGCTTCTTCAATGATCCACTGCAGACGTCTCTGTTTGTTTGTGATTGTCTTGGCTCTATTTTCCTGGTCAAACCAGTCTACTTCATAATCTTCCAAAATTCCTTAAAATTTCTGCAGATTAAAAAAAAAATTCTGCAGATAAAATCATCTGTTTTCCAGGGCTGCTGAAGACTTAATCTCATTCTTATCCTTCTTTAGTCATTTTACTGGGATTTGAAGAGAAAACAGAGAGATATATATGTGCTTAAAGTCCCATCTTGATACGGAAGCTATGTTCCTAACATTTCTTCGTTTACTCAAGTTCTCAGGCCACATGTATAAGAAGTGCATGCTGATTGCTGTATTTTATGTGTCCTCACATTTCTGAGAATTTTCAGCACCCTATCACATAAACAACAGCTGGGTATAAAATTCCAGTCTCACGATCTTTCAGCCTCAAAATGGATAACAGTGTTGCCCCTCTGGTGTGTGATATTTGGAGTCACCATCTGGCAACAAAGTGCTTTTAGCTGCCAGTTAAGTTGTTGATCTCCTTCTGCTTCCGTACTTAGTATAATTTTTCCACTAAAAATGACATTAAAAAAATTATATCTAGAAGAGAACTTCCCTGGTGGTCCAGTGATTAAGAATTCCAGTTTCTGATGCAAGAGGCACAGGTTCAATCCCTGGCCAGGAACTAAGAGCCCACATGCCATGTGGCCAAAAAAAAAAAAAATCTAGAATATAACTCAATGTGGTTCTTGGTTTACTCCATCGTGTCTAACTCATATCATTTCTCAATGCATGAGATGTAACACTTTGTCATTCATTAATCATCTCTCTGCTACGTTCTTCTTTATAATTTCTCTTAAATCTCTTCACTTTCTTCAAAGGAATTTCTACTCTGTCAACTGAAGCTCCTATTCAATGAGAAATTGACTCTCCTAAATCCTGTCACTCCACCTTCTTGACATTTTAAAAATGCACTTCCACTTAGAACACTTGTCCTTGCTGCTTTTCCACATATTTGGAGAGGGAGGAGGGAGACAAATTTTCTTCATGCCATTTAAAGCCTCAGTTTTTCAACCACATCCTGACAGCTTGGTTGTTGTTCACTGGCTAAGTCATGCCTGACTCTTTGCAACCCCAAGGACTGCAGCATGCCAGGCTTCCTTGTCTTCTGGAGGAAGGCTTCACTATCTCCTGGAGCTTGCTCAAACCCACGTCTATTGAGTTGGTGATGCCATCCAACCATCTTATCCTCTGCTGCCCTCTTTTCCTCCTGCTCTCAACCTCTCCCAGCATCAGGGTCTTTTCTAATGAGTCGATTCTTTGCATCAGGTGGCCAAAGTACTGGAGCTTCAGCTTCAGCATCAATCCTTCCAATGAATATTCAGGGTTGATTTCCTTTTGAATTGACTGGTTTGACTTCCTTGCATTCATGGACTGTAGCCCTCCAGGCTCCTCTGTCCGTGGAATTTTCCAGGCAAGAATACTGGGTTGGGTTGTCATTTTCTCCTCCAAGGGATCTTACTGACCCAGGAATTGAACCAGCATCTTCTGTGTTTCCTGCATTGCAGGCAGATTCTTTACCTTCTGAGCCATCAGGGAAGGCCCACATTATCACTAGAGAACTCTTTTGAAAATATACATGCAATCATTACTGGAAGTCCTTATCTTTTGGTTACATCCTTCAGTTCAGTTCAGTTCAGTTGCTCAGTTGTGTCCGACTTTGCACCCCCATGAATTGCAGCACGCCAGGCCTCCCTGTCCATCACCAACTCCCAGAGTTCACTCAAACTCACGTCCATCGAGTCGGTGATGCCATCCAGCCATCTCATCCTCTGTTGTCCCCTTCTCCTCCTGCCCCCAATCCCTCCCAGCATCAGAGTCTTTTCCAATGAGTCAACTCTTCGCATGAGGTGGCCAAAATACTGGAGTTTCAGCTTTAGCATCATTCCTTCCAAAGAACACCCAGGACCTATCTCCTTTAGAATGGACCGGTTGGATCTCCTTGCAGTCCAAGGGACTCTCAAGAGTCTTCTCCAACACACAGTTCAAAAGCATCAATTCTTCGGCACTCAGCTTTCTTCACAGTCCAACTCTCACATCTATACATGACCACTGGAAAAAACATGGTTACATCCTTAGGGCTTCCCTAATAGTTCAATTGGTAAAGAATCTGCCTGCAATGCAGAAGACCCCAGTTCGATTCCTGGATCAGAAGATCCGCTGGAGAAGGAATAGACTACCCACTCTAGTATTCTTGGGCTTCCCCTGTGGCTCAGCTGGTAAAGAATCCACCTGCAATGCAGGAGACCTGGGTTCAATCCCTGGGCTGGGCCCCTGGAGAAGGGGAAGGCTACCCACTCCAGTATTCTGGCCTAGAAAATTCTCCATGGGGTCGCAAAGAGTCATACACAACTGAGCAACTTTCACTTTCACTTTAGTCCTAGCATAGGGGTTAAAGTGATTCATACAGACAACAAGATCATTTGCAAGACAGTCTCTTTTTCCACCTACTTCTTGAAGGAGGTTTTAAAATTTAACAGGTTGGCTTTTCATCTGTAAACAATCTGTCTGACCTCAGATCTGTACCTTTTCATGACTCTATATCCACTGATGCCACCTCTTCTCAAACTTGATCAGAATAAGAGGGACTTTCCTGGCCATCCAGTGGTGAAGACTTCACCTTTAAATGCTAGAGTTGTGGGTTTGATCACTTGTTAGGGAACTAAGATCCCACATGCCTCAGGCCCCCCCCCCAAAAAAAAACATAAAACAGAGACAATACCGTAACAAATTCAAGAAAGACTTAAAAACAATACAAATTAGAGATTTTCATGTACTTTGTTCTATCTCCTGTAGGAATTTCATCTCACAGTCTGATTTTTCAGATTGTTTCTCTTCTTTGGCATAATCTTTTCTGTGTGTGCTTCCCTCTGTTTGCTGACATTTATAGAGCTGAATCTACCTAAAAGGGGATACGTTTGAATCACTTTAACTATAGTATTTTAAATCTTTCAGAGTTAGGAAAAGGAAGAATGAAAAATCTAGTTTTGCTTTGCTGAAAATAAGGTCCACTTTCCTGTAAGAAGGAGGAAACAGCCAGTGCAACAGGTGGTACTTTGAGCCTTTGAGCCTCAGGTGGTACTTCTGGGTTTGTGGTAGAACAGGAAATCAGCTGGGCCAGCACCTGCCTTCATGGTGGCACCATCCCTGCTACTACTGTAGGTCAAGAACAATGGTCACAGCTGGTTTCTCTGCCCTGTATGATTTCAGGTGCTTTGAGCTCATCACAGGAAGAAACAGAGCTCACCTTTCTCAGATGCCTACCTGTCCTAGATGATGAGCACATGACTCCTAGATACATGGGGGTCCTTTCAGGAAACTCTGGGGCTTCCCAGGTGGTGCTAGTGGTAAAGAATCCACCTGCCAATGTGGGAGACATAAGATATGCAGGTTCAATCCCTGAATCAGGAAGATCCCCTGGAGGAGGGCATGGCAACCCACTCCAGTATTCTTCCCTGGGAAATCCCACGGACTGAGGAGCCTGGCGGGTTATGATCCACTGGGTCTCAAAGAGTCAGGCACAACTGAAACAATTTAGCATATGTGCAGGGAGTTCTAGCATCCTCTTCAGCCAGGCTGTGAACCATGAAGCCCATGGACCGATAACTTCTCTCCAATCTGTGCTGTTAAAGTGCCTTAAGATTTCTGACATAGTGAAGGCAACCATCAGCAGTTTTCTAAGACTGGTAAAGATTTTTCTGTATTCATTCTTAATCACGTAAATGGGAATGTAAAGATAGCCACCTTTACCTCAATGTTCCTTCCAGAATCTCATGTCATTAGCGGTGTGTCACAAGTTATGGAACCCTTGCTGTGAATATCACCCATCCAAACAAACAATACTTCAATTTTTAAAAAGGCTGACTCCCTAAAACACCTTTATGTTATGGCTCCCCCTGCTGGTTTTACAACAGGCCGATGAAGTTTGAGTAAAGTGGAGACATTTTCAGCTGGAGCCAGACCCCTCTGAGCTGGTTAATTTAAACTCCTAACAAGTATTTAGCATTTCTTAGGAGACATTGGAGAAGGAAATGGCAACCCACTCCAGTGTTCTTGTCTGGAGAATCCCAGGGACGGGGGAGCCTGGTGGGCTGCCGTCTGTGGGGTCGCACAGAGTCGGACACGACTGAAGCGACTTAGCAGCAGCAGCAGCAGCTGGAGACTGGCGG
>NW_011494752.1:11726932-11729941 GCF_000754665.1 Bison bison bison
AATTGGAGCGCCACATCTGCACTTCAGAGAAACTCTTCACGTCTGAGCCCAGGGATGTGATGAAGGTCTTGGCTTGGTCTGGACTCTTGGAAGAGTCCACAGAGAAATACGACCCCGTGCTCCTAGAGGACATGTTGTTGTTGTTCACTCACTCAGTCGTATCCAACTCTTTGCGACCCCATGGACCGCAGCATGCCAGGCTTCCCTGTCCTTCACCATCTCCTGGAGCTTGCTCAAACCCATGTCCATTGAGTTGGTGATGCCATCCATCCATCCATCTCATCCTCCACTGCCCTCTTTTCCTCCTGCTCTCAACCTTTCCCAGCATCAGGGTCTTTTCCAATGAGTTGGTTCTTTGCATCAGGTGGCCAAGTATTGGAGCTTCAGCCTCAGCATCAGTCCTTCCAATGAATATTCAGGGTTGATTTCCTTTAGGACTGACGTTTTGATCTTCTTGCTGTCTAAGGGAGTCTCAACAGTCTTCTCCAGCACCACAGCTCGAAAGCATAAATTCTCAGGTGCTCAGCCTTCTCTATGGTCTATTTCTCACATCCATACATGACTACTGGAAAAACCATAGCTTTCAATATACAGACCTTTGTCAACAAAGACATGTCTCTGCTTTTTAATATACTATCTAGGTTTGTCATAGCTTTTCTTCCAAGGAGCAAGCGTCTTTTAATTTCAAGGCTGCTGTCACCATCCACAGTGATTTTGGAGCCCAAGAAAACAGTCTGTCACTGTTCCCATTTTTTCTCCATCTATTCACCAACAAGTGTCCATATATATGAAAAAAAAAAAAAGAGTATCTGCTGCTTGCCTGTAAGATGCTGCCATAGAGAGCTGGAAACAGCTTCTGTGAGTTTAGAAGAAATGCTTCCTGTGATTGCAAACACACACATGCGTGCACAATTTCTAATTTTTCTTAACAAGATAAAGCTGGGATAATTGAATACTCAGTGACCCCTCACTTACTAATTCCATTTTCCCCTCATTATCTATAATGGTTATAAAAACTGCAGTCTGATGGGTCTTTTATGATTTGATCAAATTCAGAATTATGAAATTTAATCAATAAGAATGGTTTCTGCTATTCAAGACTCTAAAAAACTTGGTGAAAATATGAGAGTAGATGTGTTTTTTCCTTTCAGCTAATGGTGCTCTCAACATCCACACGTTGTGTTTTTGGAAGCTCGACATTTTCTTTCCTCATTACCTCAGGTTATTATTACAATTAGTAATAATAATTATGTGTGTACAAGTGAGTGTGTATATACATCACTGTTGTTTAGTCACTCAGTCGTGTCTGATTCATTGGGACCCCAAGGACTGTAGACAGCAGGCTCCTCTGTCCATGGGATTCTCCAGGCAAGAATACTGGAGTGGATTGCCATTTTCTTCTCCAGGGGATCTTCCCAACCCAGGGATTGAACCCAAGTCTCGTGCATTGGCTGGTGGATTCTTTACCACTGAGCCACATTGGAAGCCTACTTTTTAAATAGTCATTGCTGGGTGCATATGAAAGTGTTTCCATTTGAAATGACTGTCAAAATATTAAAGAAGACACTTTGGGAATTATTAATGAACTAAAATAATGTTTTTCTCATGCTAAACAGAGATTGGCTTTGGTTAACAAGGTCATTTTTTTAAAGATAACTTAGAGGTCTCCATTGTATATAACCTGGCATAGTTGCTATTTTTCATGCAACAACACTCTCAGTCTCTGATTCTCTTCTTAATCTACTTGAGACTCAGTCTGTGGACTACCCTCTTCAGGGATTGCTTATGTAGTTCTGCTTAAGAAAGTATTGATGTATTTCCCCATAATTTGAAAATATTTGACATTTAAATTAAAAGGTATATTGCTTTATAAAAAAACCTTTGTTAGAAGTATGTTATGTCAGAAAACTTAAGCTGCAGAGAGGTAACATTTGTCTCTGATTATGTTTTCTAAGATTTCTTTTTGATGTGTACCATTTCTAAAGTCTTTCTTGAATTTGTTACAATATTGCTTCTATTTTATGTTTTGGTTTTTTGGCCTGAGGCACGTGGGATCTTAGTTCCCAGACCATGGATTGAACCCATAACCCCAGCATTGGAAGGAGAAGTCTTTACCACTGGAGGGCCAGGGAAGTCCCCTGATTCTTTCTCTGGACTCACAGAAGACAGAGGAGGCTACAGCAGTGGCCACCCAGGCCAGCCTGTCTCCTCCTGTTTTCAGAACTTTTTGTAAAAGTAGTCAGAAGCGCCAGTAGGGATGTTCCCGGTGGACCTACTGTTTTTTCTACATGTCAGGAAACTGCTCTAAATCAGAACTCCAGTTCTCCCGTCCCCCACGATTGGGACCTAGAGGGCCAAGGACTACAGTTGGCCCGGTGAGTGAATCCTGGACTTTCAAGGAAGTGAGCAGAGAGAGACGACCAGAAAGGAAGTTCCACCTTATTCTGGATAGAACCTGAAGGCAGCCACGCGGTCATCACCTGGAACCTGAGAACAGGACAACGGGGGACACAGGATGAGAAGAGAAGACACCAGTTACATCACCTGATGCACGGGATCCATCTAAGCTTAAAGCTCTCAACTCTCGGCACATGAAAATATACCATCCCTTTTAGATCTTGTAAACTTCATTGGATTTTCCATCACTCGCCATAGGAAGAGTTTCCAGTGATAAACAACAGTGCTTAGTTTGAATTTCAAAACTAAAGAGTCACTTTTGTAGAGATGTGGACAGACCTAGAGTGTGTCATACAGAGTCAAGTAGGTCAGAAAGAGAAAAATAAATAGCACATATTAACACATATGTGTGGGATCTAGAAAAATGGCACACATGAACCGATTTGCAGGGAACGAATAGAGATGCAGGAGTAGAGAATGGACAGGTGGGTACAAGATGGGAAGGAAAGGGTGGGTGAACTGAGAGAGCAGCACTGACGTGTATACATGACCATGCGTCAAACAGACAGCTAGGGAAAAGCCCCGTACAGCACCGGGAGCTCAGCTTGGTGC
>NW_011494752.1:11730078-11733207 GCF_000754665.1 Bison bison bison
TGTTGTAGAGCAGAAACCAACACAACACTGTAAAGCAATTGCACTCCAATAAAAATATACATAAAGAAAAAAACTAAAGGATCATAACATGTCAGGGCAGGATGAGACCTGCAGAGGCAACCCCAGCCCCGAGACACAAAGAACCAGGCAGAAGCAGGGTTGGATATGGAGGTTCCTTCACTTTCCTTGCCACCTCCTTCAATAGGCAGGACATCGCAGAGGTGGGAGCTGAGGGCTTCCACAAGCTTCCAGGTATACTGTGCCTTTCAGCTCAGAGCTCACGACTTGTGGATCTAGAAGCTCCTCTTACTGGCTGCTCTGGTTTGGTTTGGACATTTTGTAGAACCAGAATTATTAGTAGTGAATTATTTAGCCCTGCATTTTTCAAACTTGGTTTAAGGTAGAAGGACATCCATGAATTCCTCTTGGGGGCGATTTGAACAGTCTGGGGTCTTGGAGCACAATCATCACACACTCACACACACACACACACACACACACACACACTCAGTTTTCTCTCGCCATCCTCTGATTCTTCATCTCTGTCTTCCCAGGAACGGAGTCTTGGCGGACAGCCAGGGGGAACCACAGACTCTAAAAAGGATTTCTTAATCTTGACCAAGCACTGTCTCTGATGAGAAACTGGGTCCAGAAACCTTGAGGAAATGTCTTAAATTGCTCAACTAGGCAGGCTTAGCACTCTTGTGAGGTCATCTTATCTGTATTATTGTATAATTTTTTTAATGTTGTTAATATTCAATTTCTGATGGTAACACATGAGAACATTCTAATAGGATAATATTGAACAAATAGCCCAATCGTCTAAAAATAAACTTAAGTCTTCTTCCCCCAAGGAGGTAACTACTGTGAATACAGTGGAGGGTTCACCTTCAGGCTCTTTCACGGCATATTTAGAAATCTGGAAGATGCCTTTGTGGGGCATTCATTCAGAAATGGTCAAAGAAAAAAGGACCTTGAGTGTGCCTAGTACCCTGGTCTTAGTAATCATTTCATTATGAATTAGGACACTGAAACACTTTTTTAGTGTTGAGATTTAAAAATAATTACTACAAATGTGAACAAATAAGCCATTACAGCATGGAATACATCTTTCAGACTATACTTCCCGCCCCCTCCATACACTGCTCCTGCCCGGCCCCTGCTGGTTGGACACAGCAGACGGCTGTCCCTCCAGGCAGGGGCGCCCCTTTCACCCGGTGGCAAGACACCCCTGGGGAATATCCTACTTGCCATCTCAGAGGTGACTAGAGATGTATATCCCACATATGGTGATAATCATACACCCTGGAAAACGCATAACGGGCCTGCTCATAAAACGCAGACTGATAAACTCATCATGAAGGCTGCAGTGGGCCATTCTTGAGAATTAATGGGAAAATCCTACAAGATTCCCCGTGGTGACTCAGACGACACGGCAAGGGGGCTGGGATGGTTTCATTTTCTGTTTGAGGACGTTCCTACTTTGAGTTGACGTCTCTGGAATGTCATGTAGGAAAGAATGGAAGTCACCAATCACCTTGACTTCTGAACTGCTTGCCTGAAAATGTTTTTTTTTTTTTCTTTCTCAACTCTGTAGAGTTGAACACAACTAAAAATGGCAAACGCTGTAGACAAGGTGGTGGACACACTGTAAGGAGCTGAGACTCTTATCTGAAGATTGACCACAAAGGCCCAGAAATGGGGCTGTGATGTTTCAGGAAGATTCACCCACGAGGTTTCCGGGCCAGCTTACTGGGTCAGGCTAGTTCTGCTGTGAGCTCAGCCTTGTCAGGGTCTCTGCAAGATCATGTCTCATGATTGACAAAACATGGGAAAGAGGGGAAGAAAATCTGTGACATGTTGCTAAGAAAAGCAAAATGATCTAATTTGTTTTAGGTGAGATTTTTGCTTATTGGGCTAAAATGACTCATGAGTGAGCCAAAGAAAGGTGTATATGGATTTCTCCCAGTCTCCAAGATGCTTGCTCCTTGGAAGAATAGCTATGAAAGGCCTGGATAGGGTATTGAAAAGCAGAGACATCACTCTGCTGACAAAGGTCTGTCTAGTACAAGCTAAGGTTGTTCCAGTATTCGTGAACAGATGTGAGAGGCTTAATTGTGGGATCTTCTCAGATCAGGGATTGATCCCGTGTCTCCTGCATTGGCAGGTGGGTTCTTTACCACTGAGCCACCACACCAGGGAAGTCCATGTATGGCAAACACTGTACAGATATCATTTATTTTCAGCCTCACAATAACCATGTCATTTTTCTCTTTTATAGAAAATGAAAATAAGGCTCAGAAGAAAAAAAAACAAGAAACTTTTACAAAATCACATGAAGTGTACCTGTCTGGACCTAGAATTGTATCCAATTCTGCTTGACTCTGAAACCACATTTTTTTTCCCCCTGATATGATATGTTCATGTGTTCCATCCCACCTCTCTTGGGTTCAGTTCAGTTCAGTCACTCAGTCACCTCTGACTCTTTGCAACCCCATGAACCACAGCACGCCAGGCCTCCCTGTCCATCACCAACTCCTGGAGTCCACCCAGACCCATGTCCATGGAGTCAGTGATGCCATCCAACCATCTCATCCTCTGTTGTCCCCTTCTCCTCCTGCCCTCAATCTTTCCCAGCATCAGGAGCTTTTCCAATGAGTCAGCTCTTCACATGGGGTGGCCAAAGTATTGGAGTTTCAGCTTCAACATCAGTCCTTCCAATGAACACCCAGGACTGAGCTCCTTTAGGATGGACTGGTTGGATCTCCTTGTAGTCCAAGGGACTCTCAAGAGTCTTCTCCAACACCACAGTTCAAAAGCATCAATTCTTCAGCCCTCAGCTTTCTTTACAGTCCAACTCTCACATCCATACATGACCACTGGAAAAACCATAGCCTTGACTAGATGGACCTTTGTTGGCAAAGTAATGTCTCTGCTTTTTAATATGCTGTCTAGATTGATCATAACTTTCCTTCCAAGGAGTAAGCATCTTTTAATTTCATGGCTGCAGGCACCATCTGCAGTGATTTTGGAGCCCAGAAAAATAAAGTCTGACACTGTTTCCACTGTTTCCCCATCTATTTCCCATGCAGTGATGGGACCGGATGCCATGATCTTTGTTTTCTGAAT
>NW_011494752.1:11733307-11747455 GCF_000754665.1 Bison bison bison
CGGATGCCATGATCTTTGTTTTCTGAATGTTGAGCTTTAAGCCAACTTTTTCACTCTCCACTTTCACTTCATCAAGAGGCTCTTTAGTTCCTCTTCACTTTCTGCCATAAAGGTGGTGTCATCTGCATATCTGAGGTTATTGATATTTCTCCTGGCAATCTTGATTCCAGCTTGTGTTTCTTCCAGTCCAGCGTTTCTCATGATGTACTCTGTATATAAGTTAAATATTCAATAGAATCTCCTAAATTGTACTTACTAAGTCAATTCAATGAAAGACTCTTTCAAGGAGGATATCAGCAGCCTTTGACCACAGAAGCCACTGCTGCAATGAACTAACTTGTTAGGTCTCCTGACAGTGAATCTAAAGGAAACCTAGGACTTCATCTGTCCTTAGTGTGCACAGACATAGACTCCCACCTTCAGCACACAGGCGCCCTTTCTCCTCCAGACCACAGCTGTTACTGTGCTCCTCTTCATCTGTCTGAGTGCTTTTTGACACCGATGGTGGCTCAGCGGATCTTATTCCTACCTCCTGAACCTTTCAAGAAAGTGCAGATCTGTTTGTTTGCTATGGGCAGGTTGGTGCCTGAGGTTAGATGCTGGCCAGAGATAGATGGACCTTGAGGTAGAGATTCTACAGCTTTGAACCATGCCGAGGCTGGGTAACAAGGCTGGGTACATGGCTGTGTCCCTTTGGGTATCTGGCTGAGCTGCCGAATCTATTTTCTTGCATCTAGAAGGCAGTTATCTGGAGACCCACTCCCAGGTTTAGAGCAGCCCATTGCTCCATCATGTCAATGTCTTTAAGGAGAAGTCTGATCTTGCTGGTTTCTGAAGCTGAGGGCTTCCCAGGTGGCACAGTGGTGAAGAATCCGTCTGCCGATGCAAGAGACACCAGAGATGAGGCTATGATCCCTGAGTCAGGAAGATCCTCTGGAGGAGAAAATGGCAACCCGCTCCAGTATTCTTGCCTGGGAAATCCCCTGGACAGAGGAGCCTGGCTACAGTCCATGGGGTCGCAAAGAGTCGGATATGACTGAGCATGCCTGCACACACAAAGCTCACACAGAACATAAGAGATCTAATCAAACAGGATACCTGAATTACTCTACACTGGTGATCTAAATCTTAAATGTGGATCTGAAAAACAAAAAGCTCTGAATGGGAAAATTCCCATGCTTCTGTACATTTGCCAAATGAATAGATTGCCATGAAAAAAAAAAAAAAGGAATTCCTTGGTTTCCTACAGAAGACCAAGAAAACTCTACATCCTGATGGATTACTTCCCTTGCCATGCCATGTTGGGATATGGATGGGAAAAAAATTGGAAAATGTAGTCATCAATGATTGTGTGTTGCCTTGGGAAGAGAAAGAAGTCCTACTAGATGAGAGTGTGTGACATGGGAGAGGGGCTGAGTTCTGTTAAGTTCCTGTGTTTCCTACATTCAGAAGTTGCTTGGGCTAAATGAACCCAGATGACAATTCAGAATCAATAGGGAATTTTTTTTCTCCCCAAGTCTGTCAAATCCATGGGATCTTTCACATCATCACCACTTTATTATTCCTGTATTGAATCATTCCACGAGGACCTTATTCATATCCTACTTTCTTCTGTCCTGAGGCAAAGACAAAAAAGCTCTCTTGGGCTGTGAAGACACTGCTGCTTTCTTCCCAGTCTGCTCTCTCTGGCAGTAATCAACATTTATGGCCACAGTTACAGTAAAAATAGCAAAAGTCAATATTTGTGCTCCGTATCTGTCAGATAATAAAGCTGGCTGGAGGCATGGTGACAAGACATCTGCATACAACACACAGAGGCTGGTCCCCCCCATCCTTCTAGATGGTTTGTCTAAAGATGGCGTCATATTTGTACAGCTGAGATTCCCAAATCCCCCATGTGTGTCCTTAGGGAAGCTCAAGATTTTTGTTTGATTTTTGATCCTGTTGATTCTGGCCTCTGGACTGGGAAAGATGTTAAAAAGAAGAAAAAGGGATGAAAAAAAAAATGAAAGTAAGAAAATGAAACGAGACAGAGTAACCACTCAGAAAATCTACTAATAACAATCCTCTTTGAACTAGCTTTTTACACCTTGCTACCTCTACAAAGAAGAGTAAGAGACAAAGCAGTGATGGAAGAATTTAAAAGAAGGACCCTAAAACAACCTGGGAAATAAGAACTCCTTTCGAAGGTTTGGGTTTTAGACAAAGACGTGGGTTTCAGTTTTAGCTCTGTGATCTGGGTCAAGTATCTTAATATAAATTAGCCTCAGATGTCTCATCTTTAAAGTGGGACTATTAATAGAATCGAATTTAAATGGTTTTTGAAAAGATCAAGTGAGATAAGGTGAGCAAAACACTGAGCACAGCAGGTGGTTACAATACCAGGATTGTTATTATCAAAGCAAAGTAATTTTGAAGTGAACCAGTTTACTTTTCCTTCAAATACCCAGCCTCGTAAAATGACTAAAACAAGGCGTCAAAAAAAAAAAAAATCTGGAAAGTCAAAACTCAATTTTTATAACTAATTTTCCTGTTGCATTTCCTTACTACTATTATTATTAACCTCCCATGACTTAATTCTTAGTCATTTCCATCTTGTTCAGTATTCCCAAGTCAGTCTTTGTCCCAGTCTGGGGACACCATTGTTATAATTGTTCTGCAGTTTGATGCACTTGCGAATCCTACAGGGTGTCACAGCCTCTGTGTGCTGTCCCTCCCATACAAGCTTTGTTCCCTTTTGCTCTTTTTTGAAGTCGATTGCGTCCAAAGTTCATCTGTCTCTAAAAATGACACATTTTGTAATATGTGAAATAATTCTAGGTACATGGACTCTCTTATTTCTAAAAGTCAGTCATGCTAATATGTATTAGAGAAAATGAATAGAAGACCAAATCCATGATTTCCTAGATATTATCCTTTAGGTTGAAGATAAAGCAGCATGAAGCTTAAAACTTGGCAATGTATAAAAGATTAAATATTAGACTGTGGGTCCTTGCTCCTATTTCCCAGCTCCTTGCAGTTCAGTGGATTCGTGTTTCATTGCTAAGCAGAAGCCTTCAGGAGCCTGCACGCAGGTCTCCAGTTATCTCTTACAGCCGCAGTGACTGATGAGGCTGCCTGGTCCAGGTGAGGCAGGTGTGAGATGCTGAGCCTCCATCAGCCTGGGTCCCCGAGTGACTGTATAGAGCAAAATGCCTATTCACTCATGACCAATGTATAGTATGAGTGGGACCACTTCTTTTGTGATAGTCTTCTGTTTTCAACTTATTCAGTTTTCATTTAATATTAAAATACAAGCTTATGTATTTAGCAAATGCTTCTCAGCACCAATTCTATGGCTGGGTCCCTGTTAGCCATAAATATACAGTGACAGGCAAGATGAATCTGGTCACTGTCCTTACAAAATTGAAAACTATACTTGGACAATCGTTTATTTCTTTAGACGCCCTTCTGCTTTCCTCCCATCAGAATTATTGCCATTTGTGTAGTCAAAACTTTGAAGAATCTCTCATAAGTCATCACCCCATTCAAATGTCACTAGCTGTACAATATCAATAGGGCTTCCCTGATGGCTCAGACAGTAAAGAATCTTCCTGCAATGCAGGAGACCTGGGTTTGATCCCTAGGTTGGAAAGACCCCTGCAGAAGGAAATGGCTACCCACTCTAGTATTCTTGCCTAAAAAATCTCATAAACAGAGGATCCTGGTGGGCTACAGTCTATGGGGTCAAAATTACACATTCTCTGAAAACCCACCAAAGTCTCATTCTAAGGACTGGTGTCGTCTTTTAAATATACCCTTGTGCTCCTGGCTGAGAAATCAGTCTACTTAAGCAGAAGGTGGGCATGCTTGGCTTAGGTGAAGAAAGAAGAAAAACACCCCTGAGTGAACATCACTGTCTGTGAACATAAAGGGCTTCTCAAAATCTACTTCCTTCTCATACTGAAGCCTGTCCGGTAGAACAACTTACCTGATGATTTTCCCAGCTGGCAGCTCTTTCAAAAGGAAAGCTCTGTTACGCTACTTCTTTCTGAACTAACATATTTCAAGAGACTTGCTGTATTATTATAACGACTTTTAGAGTTTTTATTGCAAATGTTGACTGAAGCAATATTTGAAAATATAAGTAGAAAGAGAGAATAAACAGTACTGCGTGGCAGTGGCATAAAACTTGACCTAGAGATCAGTGGAATAGCCTGGAGAGTCTAGAAATAAACTCAAGCTTTTATGATCACGTGGTTTAAACAATGTCCTTAAGATAATTCAATGAGGAAAGAATAGTCTGTACAATCAAAGAAATGAAGCTGAACCCCTACTTCACACCATATGCAAAAAGTTAACTAAAAAGAGATCAAAGACCTAAACGTAAGAGCTAAAATTGTAAAAGTCTTGTAAGAAAATATAAGTACAAATCTTGGATTAAGCAGTGGTTTCATTGTTGTCAAACCCAAGTTCGTGTGCCCAAAACATGGTGAGATCAGACAAACTGAAACATCACAGTTTAGAGCAGAGAAAGGTTTACTAGTCAAGGAGGAACCGATTGGGAAGATGGAAGACCTAGACTTACCTCAGACTTACCATATTTCTTTCTTTTCTTTGAAACACAGCTGAAAATTTACCAGTTTTGTAAAATACACCATAGGATACTACATGGTAGAACAGAGCTCTGATCACCCATACTTAATTATTCACAGCCCATGTTGTCAAATATCAAATAAGCAAACCAATGCAATGCAAAACCATCTGTCAGGGTCACAGTTCCCTAGCCTTCCAGCCAACGCCCCATCAGAGACAAAGCCAAATGACCAACTTGGGTACAAAAAGAAGACCGTCAGCGATGCTCCATTGTAGGCAAAGCCAATCACTAGGGAAGAATGGCCTGCCGTCATCACAGAGGAGTTCCGTTACTTACCAGAGACATCTCAGCTTGCCAATGCAAGTTTACTTTTGCCACAAAATCCAGAGCACTGGGGCCACCGCCAGGTCCTTTGAGCATTAGCTGCCTGGACTCCTTTCTTGGCGCCTGCAGTAAACACCGCACTTTCCTTCACAACAGCCCAGTGTCAGTAGATGGGCTTTGCTGCCCACAGGAGATGGGACCCAAGCTTGGTTCAATACCAAAATCACATCAAAAGCACCACACCAAAAGCACAAGGAACTGAAAAATAGAAATAAATTAAAAAAAGATAAACCTCGTGGGGATCCACTCATAGCATAAAGATTATTTTAAACGAAAACATTTGAACTGAAGAAGATGCAGAAAGAAATTTATCTGATCTTACCTTATCTGACTGAAGTGGAGCCTCAGAAAACACAGCTGCCATTCACCCATGCTTAGGGCATTTTCTGTGAATTCAGCTGAGGTGGAGACAGACTACGCCATTCCATTAGCACCAAAAAGTCCAATAGAATCTTTCATGCCTTCCCACTGAAGTCCTAAAAGCAAAAACAAACAAAAAAACCTTTGTTAAATTTTGTATATAACATTTTAATCTCTGGCTATTGAGGGAGTTACTCTCCACTGAGAGCATACAATAAAACTTGATTTTTCTTCCTGCTAATCTGTTTACTGTTATTTAATTTGCACACCCAGGACCACAGGACCCAAGTTGGAAGAAGAAAAGTTTTCCTCCCAACAACCTCATCCAAAATAAAAACTTTTGTGCTTCAAAGAAGGCCATCAAGAAGGTGAAAGGACAACCCAAATAATAGGACAAAATACTTGTAAATCATGTCTGTAGTAAGGGTGTACCATCCAGAATGTATAAAGAACTCTTACAATAAAAAGACAATAGCCCAGTTAAAAATGAGCCAAGTATTGGAATAGCTATTTCTCCAAAGAAGAGAGGCAAATGACCAATGAGCCATGTGAAAGGACGCTTAACATTACTAATCGCTAGGAAAATGCATATCAAAACCACTACGAGGAAAAACGGTGCTGTTTGGAGAGGACAAAATTTTCCCCTACTCTCTTAGATGGGTCCTTGGGGTCCTGTAAATCGACAAAATATAGACTGGCAAGGGAAAGAACATTTTTATTCATATACATGTAAATGCAGCAGTTCACAGAAAATTGGGACTCAAAGGTGCAGCTGGAACTGGGGGCTGGGCACCATCTCAGCGTTAGGAAGAGGGTGAGAAGGGCACTTGTGAGGAAACCAATGACGCTTGGGGAACATAAAAGAGCCCTTGGGAGAATAGGTGGGCAGTATGTTAGTTTTGAAATGATGGCTGTTTGGCTGTGATACTGATTTCCTCTCTCACAGAAGAGAAAATTCAACTTGCTCCCAAAAAAGGGGGATTTATGACAATTAAACTCTTTGGGGGGGTCTCTGCTTTTAGGCAGATAAAGGGATTTCAGAAACTCAAACGCCTTCAGTTCAAAATAATTTCTATGCCACAGTGCTGATTCTGGATCCTTTCAATGCCAATTACTCAAGTCAGCTAACTAGTTAGGAAGCAAAACAAAGAACTAGAACCCATGCCTTCTGGCTCTGGTTACAAACTGGATTGTCTCCTCAATAAGCTAAAATTATCATCTTTTCTTATTTCTAAAGCCATTGAACAGTTTCCCTCAAAGACATATAAACCTTGGTTTTGTTTTATAGAGAAAAAAAATCAGTGCACAAGCATGAATGTAACAGCTCTTTAGGTCTTGAAATTGTTTCTGAATGTCAAATATTTTATTCTGTGACCTGCCAGGCATTTATCTTATTATAAATGCTTTCTGCTTGTTTTTTTTCTTTTGGAAAAACATTTGAGGAACAAAAAAGAGAGAAAAACATGTACCTTTCCATCCACCGCAGATTGGACTTAGGTGTCTGCCCACAGCTCTTACAGTTCGATTGACAAGCCCAGCTGTTGATAGGCTGCAGGGAGACGGAGAGAGAATGCGATTCATCAGGACACTGGGCAAGTAACCATGTCTTAATGTTACCATTTTCCGTATGGTTGTAATAACCCCCTGCATTGCACACCTGGAATAATTTAACCAAGTCTGACCGATCAGGTGAAGAATTATTTGGAAAGTATGTGCTTTCTGTGCAAGGAGCTGGCGGATTCAGCAGTGAGCTAGCCAGCCAGAACCCACTCTCAAGGCTGGTGATGTGCTGACATATATCTGAAAAGGATTCACTTCCCTCCCAACTGTGCCCCCATTTCTCTCCCAGACCGATTCTTTATGCAGCAGACATGGGTCACAGATTGGCTGCAAAGAGGTCCATGTTTTTGTTGGCAATTGAACTAATTACCATCATGATCCAACTAGGCCATTCTGAAGGAGATCAGCCCTGGGATTTCTTTGGAAGGAATGATGCTAAAGCTGAAACTGCAGTACTTTGGCCACCTCATTCGAAGAATTGACTCCTTGGAAAAGACTCTGATGCTGGGAGGGATTGGGGGCAGGAGGAGAAGTGGATGACAGAGGATGAGATGGCTGGATGGCATCACTGACTCGATGGACATGCGTCTGAGTGAACTCTGGGAGTTGGTGATGGACAGGGAGGCCTGGCGTGCTGTGATTCATGGGGTTGCAAAGAGTCGGACACGACTGAGCAACTGAACTGAACTGAAAATTCATGCTGCTGCTAAGTCGCTTCAGTCGTGTCCGACTCTGTGCGACCCCATAGACTGCAGCCCACCAGGCTCCCCCGTCCGTGGGATTTTCCAGGCAAGAGTACTGGAGTGGGGTGCCATTGCCTTCTCCATGAAAATTCATAAGCTCTTATTTAAAACTTATTTAAGTCTTATTTAAAACTTATTTAAGTCTTATTTAAAACTTCCATCCTGGCTTCTCTTGAAATATCAGTATGTTGGGACCAACTGGGCTTCCATTAGCCCGGGACAGTGCTTCACTGGAGCTGGGTAGCAGCTCTCACATTTAGTTGGAGGCACTGTCCTCTAGAGGGCTTCCCACATGGCTCAGTAGTAAAGAATCCCCCTGCCAATTCCGGAAACATAGGAGACATGTGTTCGATCCCTGCATGGGGAAGATCCCCTGGAGAAGGAAATGGCAATTCATTCCAGTATTCTTGCCTGGGAAATCCCATGGACAGAAGAGCCTGGTGGACTACAGTCCATGGGGTGGGAAAGAGACATGATTGAGGGACTGAGCACACATGTACAAGCCTGAGCCCGTGCACGTGTGTGTGTGCGCACGCACACACACACACACACACACATGGACGGACACATGCCCTCTAGATTACTGGGGTCGCCACTACAACTCTACCCACTATTTCTTCTATTTGCACTCTCTGCTTCAGCCCTGGAAATATTTGAGCTTGCTATCTCTGCAGCCAGAGAAAGCAATGGCACCCCACTCCAGTACTCTTGCTTGAAAAATCCCATGGATGGAGGAGCCTGTTGGGCTGCAGTCCATGGGGTCGCTAAGAGTCAGACACGACTGAGTGAATTCACTTTCACTTTTCACTTTCATGCATTGAAGAAGGAAATGGCAACCCACTCCAGTGTTCTTGCCTGGAGAATTCCAGGGACGGGGGAGCCTGGTAGGCTGCCAACTATGGGGTCGTACAGAGTCGGACATGACTGAAGTGACTTAGCATAGCATAGCATAGCATCTCTGCAGCAGAAAATGAAAAAGAACTGCTTGGAAAATTTCTCTTGGCCCTAAGATTACAGATGATGTTTGTGTTGTGACCAACCACGGTCTTTGCTAAGGTTGGAACTACTAGTTATTCAACCAGATTGGACTTTGGGGTTGTTTCTAATCTCATTTCTCCCTGTCTCTCTCTCCCCTCTCTCTATACATACACTCACACACATATTTTTACTTCTTTTTGATGCCGTGAGAAATACCCAACTTCTAGTTGAGGGAGCCCATGCCTGAAAAGGGTGTTTGAAGTCACAGTCAGTCATAACCTGATGCTTTATCTCAATCTTACAAATGGAGAATATTTCTTGCTGTCTCCAGCCATGTGTTAATGGTTTCTCTGAGGTCACCTGTACAGATAGATCTTTTGAATTTCACTTGAAACACATGTGGTTTTAAGCTAGTTGTTAATTGGAAACATTTATAGTGTCAAACATTTGATTAATGCTCTGGGTTTTAATTGAAAGGAATAAGCATTTCTTAAATCAACTCTTCACAGTAATATGTTTAAAAAAAAGACTCGTAGATTAAACATTTATTTGAAAACTGGGTAATATTTTAAAAAAACAATCTTCACTGAGTATGGACTTGTTGGCATCCTTTTTCAAGAAATAGTTTGGGGATAATCACCAGCCAGTGGATCACTGAAAGTGAAGTGAAAGTTGCTCAGTCATGCCTGACTCTTTGCAACCCCACAGACTATACAGTCTATGGAATTCTCCAGGCCAGAATACTGGAGTGTGTAGCCTTTCCCTTCTCCAGGGGATCTTCCCAACCCAGGGATCGAACCCAGGTCACTAGAAAAAGAAAAGCATATGTCAGTAAATGCAACAGCACTGCTTTTGGCTGATGGTCAGTTACCACTCAGAAAACTGTTGAGTTTGGGGTATAATACAGAACAGTCTGCATGTTTATCCCTTGGATAGCATGGTCTAAGGAAGGGAAACCCATGGTCTACACAGTGAGAACTGCTCTGTGTAGCTGAGACCCTCTGAACTGGAACAGTCAGGATGTGGTTTGGGGACTAAGCGTAGGGTATTAATAATATCCTCCAGGTGTGAGAAGTCCAAAGTGGGACTCAGTTGAGTTCAGAAGAAGGTGCATTTTGACTTTAATTTTTGTTCGTAAAGAACCCAAATTGGGTCTCCAGATGGTGCCCTGTAGACATAATTAACCATTGCAATAAATCACATTCCAGTGACACAGCAATTATTCCTGGGCCTCCACCCCTGCCTTGTCAGGTGGGGGGAGAGGCACCCACATTCTTTCAGGTGTTCTCACACGGCGCTGTGCCATCTATCAGAGGCCTGGAGGGGAATGCCGCCGCTCACTCGGTACTGTCAGCCGGGCGGATAATAGGAGCAAGATGTCTTCTGTGCTGGGATAGTCATTCTCACAGCTGCCCTGAACTTTGTATAGGCAGAGCCCCTAAATAGGGGGGGAAAAGTGTTACAAGGCCATGGCCACATAATTGCCACAGTTGAAATGGAAAAAACTAAATATGCCCATTATGTCTTTGATTTCCCCACCACCAGACAACTCGCTTTACATTTATCCCCACTGAATTCTCTACCTGATTGATTGTTTCGGAAACACGTATTCTTCGGCCCTTTCTTCATTCAACCCATACATATTTCAATGTCCTTCAAAACTGAGTAATGTATAAACATTTTTCAAATTCCCAAGAATATGCCCACAGACATATCCAGGGATATACGGACAAATTCAGAAAACACGGGCTTGAGAACTTAAAATCTTACCCTATGAAAATATATTAGAATCATCAAAATAGAAATAACTTTCATTTTTTAAGTGGGTAAAATATTTTCTGATATGTTTATGAAATGGAGAACACGAAATGTGAAACATTCTCTTTAGTTTGAGAAATGGCTTCCCAGGCAGTGCTGGAAAGGCAGTAAAGGATCCGTCTGCCAATGCAGGAGACACAAGAGACATGGGTTCAATCCCTGGGTCGGGAAGACCCCTTGGAGGAGAAAATGGCAACCCACTCCAGTATTCTTGCCTGGAGAATCCTGCAGACAGAGGGCCTGGTGGGCGAAACAATCCGTGGGGCCACAAAGAGTCAGACATAATTGAGCACAGCCTTCTTTTTGTTTCGTATGTAGCACATACCATAACAGAGACTTTTTAGGGACTGCCCTGATCTCCAAAAGGAGAAAGAGGATCATAGGAAAAAAAAAATAAGAGGGACATAGCAGATCATCTGTGCTCTTAGGAAGCCTGTGTGTGGTTCTGTCTTTGCGCCAATTAGTGGGATTACATGGTTCCCCACTACATTTTGAAACAGAACCAAAAGATTCTGCAAGGACATTTTTCAGCTGTAAGGTCTTCTCCTTCTAGTGTTAACTAGGAGCTTGTTTTAGTTTCTTGTGGCTGCTCTAACAAATGACCACAAACTTGGTGGCTTAAAACAACATAAATGTATTACTTTACAGTTCCTCAGGTCAGAAGACTGAAATCTGTTTCATGGAGCTAAAGTCAAGACATTAACAAGGTTGGTTTCTTCTGGAGGCTTTAAGAGGGAATCTGTGTCCTTGCCATTGTCATTCTCCAGGCTGCCTGCATTCATTGTCTCCTGACCCCTCCCTCATGTGTGTCCACTTTTGCTTCCATCATTTCTCTCTTACTTCCCTCTGATCTCCTTTATTCCCCTTGTAAGGACTGCAAGGAGATCAAGCCAGTAAATCCTAAAGGAAATCAATCCTGAACATTCACTGGAAGGACTGATCTGAAGCTGAAGCTCCAACACTTTGGCCACCTGACGCAAAGAGCCAACTCATTGGAAAAGACCCTGATGCTGGGGAAGACTGAGGGCAGGAGGACAAGCGGGTGACAGAGGATGAGATGGTTGGACAGCATCACTGACTCATTAGACTTAAATTTGAGCAAATTCCAGGACAGAGTGAAGGACAGAGAAGCCTGGCGTGCTGCAGTCCATGGGGACTCAAAGAGTCCGATATGACTTAGCGACTAAATAACAACCACATCAAAGGACACCTAGAATTATATTGGGCCCACAGGACAAAGCATCTCAAGACCTTTAAATTAATCCCATCTGTCAAGTCCCTTTTGCCGCAGAAGGTAACATTCTCAGGTTGTAGGGATGAAGATGTTAACATCTTCAGGGTCATTATTCAGCCTACCGAAGTGCTGAGAACTCAAATCTCTGTCTCTGGTTCTGACCCTTCACTTCCAGGTTCATGCCATCAACCATACACCCCAACTTCACTGTGACATCATTTCGTATAAAAAGTCCCAGGCCAGTGACTTCCCTGGTGGTCCAGTGGCTGAGACTCTGAGCTCCCAATGCAGGTGGCTCAGGTTTGATCCCTGATCCGGAAACTAGATCCCACATGCAACTAAGACCCAGAGGAGCCAAAAATATAAATAATAAGTATTTTTTAAAAGTCCCAGGCAGCTCACTTTCTCTTCCCCCTAAAACCTGTTCCACAACCCCAATTTTCCTTCTCTTCTTTCACACAACCTTGAAATTATAGTGCTATTCCATAACTCAATGCTGCTGCTGCTGCCAAGTCGCTTCAGTCGTGTCTGACTCTGTGTGACCCCGTGGACTGCAGCCTACCGGGCTTCTCCATCCATGGGATTCTCCAGGCAAGAACACTGGAGTGGGTTGCCATTTCCTTCTCCAGTGCATGAAAGTGGAAAGTGAAAGTGAAGTCACTCAGTCGTGTCTGACTCTTAGTGACCCCATGGACTGCAGCCCACCAGGCTCCTCCATCCATGGGATTTTCCCGGCAACAGTACTGGAGCAGGGTGCCATTGCCTTCTCCCCCATAACTCAATATGCTTGCTTTATCCCCTATTTTCTCCCTAAGATCCACCACTTGCCTTTGAAAGGCCCCCAGTTTATTCCTTTGCTCATCTCAGCTGTGACCAAACACCCCCAGACCAGTCAACATTCCTGCTAAGAACCACATGACATTTCTACTTAGATTTTCATACTTTTGACTAGTGTGCTTTTTATCAAAATTGGTAGTACCCAGAAGAGAATAAATTTGAGGTAAAAAAATTTTTGCGTGAAAATTGGTAGAATCTGTGACAAACTCTACATGAAAAATAGTAGCATGTTTCCAGCCATTTAATCGATGGCTCTGCTGTTTTATTTTCCCTTTAGAATGCCTTTGATGTGTCAAGTAGACACTATGATAGATACTGACCTCCACTGCAGAGCTTCTCTCCACTGGCCCGTCACATTGCCATTGCAGTGTGTGAATTCTCTGAAGCTTTCTCCCTGCTCCTATCCAGTGTCATCATCACAGGGGAGGGTCTTCATGTCTTCCTCCTCTTTCATTCACTGACACAAAATATTGGAACTCAGCTCTACCATCTCCCCTTTTTAGCAGGTAGTTTTATCTCCCTTAATTAAAGAGCAATCTAGAATAATTTCTCACAAACAAGCCTTAAGTGATAAGTAATTGTGTGCTCAGTGGTGTCCGACTCTTTGCGGCCCCAAGGACTGTAGCCCACCAGGATCCTCTATCTATGGGATTCTCCAGACAAGAATACTGCAGTGGGTTGCCATACCCTACTTCAGGGAATCTTCCTAACCCAGTGCTGGAACCTGCATCTCCTGCATTGGCAGGCGGATTCTTTTCCACTGCATCACCTGGGAAGCTCTAAACAAGACTTGCTCTTAATTAATCTAAGATGTGGAAGCCCTTGATGACCCAACCTCACAGAACAAGGGTCCCCAACCTCCGGGATCTAATGCCTAATGATTTGATGTGGATTTGATGTAACAATAATATAAATAAAGTGCACGATAAATGCAATGTGCCTGAAGCATCCTGAAACCACCTCTTCCTCCCCATTTCATGGAAAACTGTCTTCCTTGAAACTGGTCCCTGGTGCCAAAAAGGTTGGGGACCGCTGCCATAAAACCCTCAGAAACCAGCATGAGATGTACAACAGTCAAAGCTTATGATTTAACGATTTCTTGGTTGAATGACTTGTCTCTTCTTTATGTTCAGAAATTCTTTGAGGACAGGAACTGTGGGACACAAGGCAAATACTATTACAGACAGAATAAAGCTACACAGAGGCATTTGCATTTATAAGATTTACTCCAGTGTTGGTAAGGAAGCTGATCTCATCCTTTAACTAAACTCCTACCAGCCATAAGCACAGCATATCTTTATAAGTAATGGACATACTTTAAAAGAGTAAGTGGTTCTTACTCCTTTGAGCATGTAAATTCATTGAAGACATCAATTTGCTGGAGTTTGTTCATCTTGGCTCAATCAGTTCAGTTCAGTTTAGTCACTCAGTCATGTCTGACTCTTTGTGACCCCATGAATTGCAGCACACCAGGCCTCCCTGTCCATCACCAACTCCCGGAGTTCACCCAAACTCATGTCCATAGAGTCAGTGATGCCATCCAGCCATCTCATCCTGTGTCGTCCCCTTCTCCTCCTGCCCTCAATCCCTCCCAGCATCACAGTCTTTTCCAATGAATCAACTCTTTGCATGAGGTGGCCAAAGTATTGGAGTTTCAG
>NW_011494752.1:11747555-11747737 GCF_000754665.1 Bison bison bison
AGGGCTCAATCAGTTCAGTTCAGTTTAGTCACTCAGTCATGTCTGACTCTTTGTGACCCCATGAATTGCAGCACACCAGGCCTCCCTGTCCATCACCAACTCCCGGAGTTCACCCAAACTCATGTCCATAGAGTCAGTGATGCCATACAGCCATCTCATCCTGTGTCGTCCCCTTCTCCTCC
>NW_011494752.1:11747869-11757062 GCF_000754665.1 Bison bison bison
ACTGTTGCTTCCTGACCTGCATATTGGTTTCTCAAGAGGCAGGTCAGGTGGTCTGGTATTCCCATCTCTTTCAGAATTTTCCAGTTTATTGTGATCCACACAGTCAAAGGCTTTGGCATAGTCAATAAAGCAGAAATAGATGTTTTTCTGGAACTCTCTTCCTTTTTCCATGATCCAGCGCATGTTGGCAATTTGGTCTCTGGTTCCTCTGCCTTTTCTAAAACCAGATTGAACATCTCATCCATATCTTAATCCTAGTCCTGTGAATAATGTAAATCTTTAAAAATGAATTTTCCATCCCTCAGTTTTAATCCATAATCTTAACTGTTGTATAACAGGAATAGCATAATAATGGATTTCTATCTCTAACTCACATATGAAAATAAAACCATGTCTTTATTTATGCATTTACTACCTAAAGATGTACTTTGAATTCCTGCTATACAACCTCCAGAATTTGTTCTTCATTGGAATGCTAATTGTACTACTTGTAAATTTTAATTTTGAAAAGAAAATGAAAGTGTTAGTCACTCATGTGACTAACAAAGAGTCATGTTCAACTCTTTGCAACCCCATGAACTGTACCTCACTGGGCTCCTCTGTCCATGGATTCTCTGGGCAAGTATGCTGAAGTGGGTTGCCAAAATGCCTCTCAGCATAGACTTCTGCTCTAAGAGTGTGTAAGTGCCTGTGTCTGGGGCTCAGGAAGAAGCAACATATCAAACTTAATGCTTTGCTGGTTTGAGATTAGGTCTTCCCTCGAGGTGGCTGAAGTTTTAGAACAACAGAATTTACAGAGTTTTAAATCTGTCTTCCTTTCCAAAATTCATTTTATTAAACTCATTGATATTGTCTTAAAGACCTGCAGATGAGATCATACATAAAAAGCTCTTTATAAGAAATAAGAGCAACGTTTTAAAAAGTCTCAGCTAACCTGTCCCTCTTCCTTAGTAAGCGGAGCTCTCTTCCTATACTGCGCCATCTTGCTGAGCCCTGAAGCCCACCGTCCCCAGGAAGAGGAGGGATGGGGAATAGGAGTGAGCATGTGTGCTCAGTCGCATTTGACTCTTTGTGAGCCCCGTGGACGATAGCCCGCCAGGCTCTTCTAACCATTCCAGGCCAGACTACTGGAGTGGGTTGCTAGTTCCTACTCCAGGGTATCTTCCAAACCCAAGGATCAAATCCCTGTCTCTTGTGTCTCCTGCACTGGCATGCAGATTCTTTAGCACTGCACCATTTGGGAAGCCCAGGAGTAAGGGAAGAAAAAGAGCAATGAGATGAGGCATAAGGCCTGTCTTTCAGGCCATTGGGGCTGATTCGTAAGGAAGGGAGGTTGTAGAAATGGCCATACAACTGTGCGGAATCACTGAAGGTCAAGATTAGCGCCCTGCAGAAAAGCATAAGCTGCTAGGGGAGCAATCATCAAAGGAGCGGCATGGATGGATGGAGACAACTAAAAGAATGGACTTGAGCTACCACTGTTGATGGAGAAGAAAATGGCAACCCACTCCAGTGTTCTTGCCTGGAGAATCCCATGGACAGAGGAACCTGGTGGGCTACTGTCTGTGGGATCACAGAGTCGGACATGACTGAGCAACCGTCACCTTCACCACGACTGCTGAAAGTGGCCCAGGTATCAGATACAGTGGGCAGGGAACCAGTTGTTTCTGCCTCCCCAGTGATGGAGCCAACATGCTAGAAGCACCAGGGAACCGATGTCCACTGGCTACGAAATGAAGACACAAAACATTGGGAATTAGTTACCAGAGGTGCAGAACCAAGATCACGGGATCCAGCTATGGGTACCCATGAGGCACCACAAGTGGCCAGTCCTCACCAAGAGACTGGCCTGGGCTGGGGTGGGGTCAGCAGCAGCTTTCGGTTTCTTCCTGTCATTGCCAGGAGGGCACAGAAGTGTCCCCATGCGCATGGACAGAAGTAGGGTAGGGGAGAGATAAAACCCATAGACTAAGAATTTATCCCCCAAAGATCTAATAAGTATAAAAAGACGTCAAGTCCCCAAATCCTGCAATATCAACTGGTAAGTTTAGATAGCACTCTGCTTCCAGCCAACAGACAGCAGGTAGGAAAGCCTATCAGTTAGGGAAAACAAAAAGCTACCCTTTTTTTGAATGTTTGAAAGCTGCTGCTGCTGCTAAGTCACTTCAGTTGTGTCCGACTCTGTGCGACCCCATAGATGGCAGCCCACCAGGCTCCCCCGTCCCTGGGATTCTCCAGGCAAGAACACTGGAGTGGGTTGCCATTTCCTTCTCCAATGCATGAAAGTGAAAAGTGGAAGTGAAGTCGCTCAGTCGTGTCTGACTCTTCGAGACCCCATGGACTGCAGTCTACCAGGCTCCTCCGTCCATGGGATTTTCCAGGCAAGAGTATTGGAGTGGGGTGCCCATTGACTTCTCCAATTTGAAATCCGAGCAGTGGGCTTTTTAAATTTTCTACCTTTCTGCATACATGTAAGGTTTTTATTTTGGCATCATTAACACCTGAGAGCAGAACAGTATATATCAGGGGTCCCCAACTTCTGAGATCTCATACCTGATTATCTGAGGTGGAGCTGATGTAATAAAAATAGAAATAAAGGGCACAATAAATATAATATTCTTGAGTCATCCTGAAACCATCCCCTCCCAGTCCATGGAAAAATTGTCCCTAGTGCCAGAAAGATTAGGGATCGCTGATATACTATATATATATATATATATATATATAAAATACAATTTATATATAATACCATACATATATATATTTAGATGTGTAATGAATATTTGTTCAATGACTCTGTAAACTCCATCACTGACCCAGTGGTATGCTGTTATAAAGGTTAGTAAATGCCAGCAGCTCACCACATCCCCCTTTTTCTCAATTAAAAGCAAGATCTTAGAAGGAACCATAAATACATAAAAGAATTTCCTGGGATGAGTTCCTTGTCAAATAGGCACGTTGGAGCCATCATTCATAAATGTAGAGTCCAAAGAAATGAGTTAAAGCAGCATATATAATTCTCCAAAAGAGGGACTATGACCTCATTAAGAGTGTTCAGTAAAAAAAGATTTCTTTTTTCTTTCTTTTCTTCCAACCACAACTGGAGAGGAAGGAGGCAGGCAGGGGAAAGAGAAGGAAGGGAAGCCATATGAGCACAGACCACCCAGCCCATCCCTTTTCCTTCTGAAGCCCCTGCAACCCACAGGTTTAGCCCACCCAGGCAGGAGGCAAAGACAGGGCTTAGCAGGCATTAGATTGAAGGCTTTAAATAAACAGGACTGATTCTACAGAACTTAAATGAGACACTGCAAAAAACCAAAAGGGGCTGAAAAGACATGGAGTCTAGCTGAGATGTCATTAAGCATCCTTACTGCCTAGAATAGAGATTGTGGTTGGGGAGGTTATTAGGGAAAAATAAAACTGTTTCATGCTTGTCCCACAAAGAGCTTAGAGTCCTCAATAAACTGGTTGTCTGAGGCCCATGACTCCTACATCTTACGGTTGCTTAGAAAATTAAATGAGAGGAAAATGATGAGACCTAGTATGTAGGAGGCACTTCATAGATGTTGCAAACATTACTATTTTCTTCTAAATGTTTTTTTTTAAATATACATTTATCTTTACCTAGTTTGATGACATATTTATAGTCATTTACACAAAATACTTAAAACAAAATTATATACTGATGCACAGTGCCTATGAGAGTGTTTAAGTAAAATGGCACCCCCACCATCATTCACTCCTTTTTTCTAGAAGACAAGTCTGCACATCTCTGTCTTGATTCAGAGATGTCATTTGTCTATAGTTGCTGAAAGAAAAACCAAGAGATTTGAGTGATTCCAATAAAAAAGGGGATGGAGTCAAGGCTTCCCTGTGGCTCAGATGGTAAAGAATCTGCCCACAATGCAGGAGACATGGGTTCGACCCCTGGGTCAGGAAGATTCGCTGGAGAAGGAAATGGCAACCCACTCCAGTATTCTTACCTGGGAAATCCCATGGACAGAGGAGCCTGGCAGGTTATAGTACAAGGGGTTGCAAAGAGTTGGACATAACTGAGCAACTAACACTTTCACACTTTCAGGGCATAAAATTGGCAATGAATACAGTCTTTTTCTTTTTTGAAAAACAAATGTTTTTTTTCTTTTCTTTTTCATTGGTGTATAGTTGCTTTACAATGTTGTGGTAGGTTTTGCTGTACAACAAAATCAATCAACGATACATTTCCTTCCCATTTATGTCATCACAGATTATTGAGTAGAGTTCCCTGTGCTATACAGTAGGTTCTCATTGGTTATCTATTTTATACATAATAGTCTGTTTCTCAACCCCAATCTCCCAATCCATCCCACACACCCCTTCCTCCCTTGGTATCCATATGTTTGATATGGATACTGGGTATCCATATGGATATGGATACTGGATATGTAATACTGGGTCCCTTAGCCATATGAGAGATGGCTAAGGGACCCAGTATCACATTAAAGAAGGTGGTTCCCATTGAGGTTAGTAGCAGGAGATAAAGATGGATAAATAAGGAGAATTGTATTATAGTTGGAGGATTAGGATTTGAACCTCTAGGCTTTTCAGCAGTTTCTTTCTCCCTTTCTTCTTTCCTTCCTTCTTTTCTTCTCTCTCCCCTCTCTCTCTTTTTTCTTTTTCTTTAAAGTCAACAGGTAGGTTCTCTATGAATGCAATTTTGCTGGGGAGTGCAATACTTACAGCCGGTAAAGGCAAACTTTCTGGTTGAAGCTGGGGTGAGGACCCAGAGCTGACTCTGCTGAGTAAACCCTCCGCCCTCAGTGATCCTACCCCAGAACACTTAAAAACCCTTAAAAGGGAAACACCACTCTGGGCAGTGCCACACCTTTGGAAGTTTTTAAACAGTGTGCCTGTTAAGTCAGTTCAGCATGTCTGACTCTTTGCAACACCATGGACTGTAGCCCACAGACTCCTCTGTCCATAGAATTCTCCAGACAAGAATAATGGAGTTGGTAGTCATTCCTTTCTCCAGGGGATCTTCTCAAGCCAGGAATCAAACCCAGGTCTCCTGCATTGCAGGCAGTTTCTTTACCATCTGAGCCACAGGGAAGCCCTTTTAGATAGCATGGTGGTTAAATAAAAACTCAACATTCCAAAAAGTCAACTTGGTAGAAGTGTGTGAAACGATACGGAAGAAATGGTAAGAGCCCTTGGTGGGGGTGTTTGCACTTTGTCAACAAGACTAAGCTAGAACTCCGTGTCTCAGAATTCTCCTCCCAGAAGATGCCACAAGAGAGTCCTAAGTGAGATCTGATACAGCTTCCACGTATATGACCAGCTGCTTCAGGAGCTTCTGTCAGCTGAATGCACATGGTCACTTCTCCAAGTGCTAGGCAGCTGTGTGCCTAGCTCCAAAGCACAGGGCTCCCACATGTCAGCCACATGGCTGCCTTCTCTTTCTCATACTTCCCATCCATCCTTCCTTCCCAGCTGCTTGCTACTGAGTTCAAGCTCCAACATGAGAGACAGAAGCAACTCTGCAAACTGCTCACCCAGCTTTCACCATGTGTTGAAGTCAAATCCCCGTAATGAACCCCTTCTCCCACCCTAGTGCCTCAGCTTCCCCAATAGAACCTGGGTGAGGTGCTCAGCCAAACCGCTTCTGTGGCAGGTGGTCACCTCCGATCATGGTGCATTGGTTTTAAAATCACAGTGAGAGACTTAGAGAATGAACTTACAGTTGCTGGGGGGAAGGACGGGAGGAAGGGATAGTTAGGGAGATTGGGATGGACATGTGCACACTGCTATGTTTAAACTAGATAACCAACTGCACACAGGGAACATTGCTCAATGTTACATGGCAGCCTGGATGGGAGGGGAGTTTGGAGGAGAATGGATACATGTATATCCATGGCTGCACCTCTTTGCTGTTCACATGAACTACCAAAACATTGTTAATTGGCTGTACCCTGATACAAAATTAAGTGTTTTTTTTTTTGTTGTTGTTATAATTTAAAAAAAGAGAGAGAAAAAATAAAAGTAAAATCACAGTGAATCTTCCAAAAGTGTCCATCTGGACATGGCAGACAGACTCCAGGACAGAAGAGCTGTTGGTACTAGTTTAGGCATCTTAGGCACCAAGATAAAGAATGAGGTGAGGAAAGAGCCGTGGGGCTTCTGAGAGAAAAAGCAGAGGCACCACAGAAGGCGGAGGACACAACCGTGGGGACTTTTCAGGGCAAGGAGAGAGAAACCAGCGTGGGGCCTGGGACAAGTCAGAGAAGGGAGTGAGGCTCCTGAAAGCAGCGGCGATGAGATTAAAGAGGGAAGGTTCGAAAGCCTTCCAGCCTCAGAGAGTCAAGGAGGAGAATCTGCGATACACAGGAGACCAACACTGGGCTTTGCAAGAACGGCCACTGCGTCGGCTGGGATGCTCTGGCACGCAGGAACCCACAGGCGACCTGAATGACCTACACCCACACAAGGCTGGGCTGGGGTCACTCCCACCTGCAATGCCAAAGCAGCTTCTCCCAGGTTGACTGCAGAGACTTGCCTTTGCCATGTTGCCTAGCAGTTCATCAAAACACCTCTCTTTCTTCTCTGAGAACAGAAGAAATGTAAGAAAACTGACCCAAGGAGTTAGGGGAGGAGGCAGGCAAGATGAAAAGGAAAAAAGAATATACTGCCTTCAGAAAACAGTCAACTCCTCCTGCTACTTTTTATATATTATATATGTCATAGGTGATTTCATTTAGTTATTCCATCAACAAATATTTATATCCAAAATGGGCAAAGCCCTTTCCTATTGGCTGTACCATTCTGATCAGAGAAAACTGACCTGATTATCCATTAAACCCTGGGAGAATCTCATCAGTGGTTTTATTTTAGAGCCATGCCCAAGCCCCACAAAAAAGTCAATAAACATCTGAAAGAATGGTGGATAAATGACTATTAAACTGAGAAGACAAAACACATGATTTCCTAGGCACAGAAATTCTAACCCAAGCAAAGGAAACAGCTTGCAGTGGAGAGAAGGTGATCACTCATGTAATTTCCACTGAAGTCTTCTTGAACTTAACTGCCTATTACCCCATTAATTATCCCAACAGCTCCAACCTTCCTCCCCCACACTTGATGGATGTCATGTGTGACCCATTACCATGGGCACACTGCGAGTCGTGCAGGACTCCTGTGTACTCTGTGAGTCCATGCCTTTCTGTCAGGCCCAGGGAAGCATATTGGAATCCAAGTGACAGACAGATTTCTTAATACGGGAAGAACCTCCAATCTGCTCAAATATATTTTTAGAAAGTAAATGATCACACATATTGACATGCAAACATAATTATTAGTGACACATGAAAGGGTTGATGAAGGCAATGCTATTTTGGTCCTCCAGAGCAGAGAATTGGTGGTTTATAAAAAAAGAGACATAGGCATTCCTTCTGAGATTTTAGAGGACCACTTATATTGCCAACGTGGAAGGCACAGGGGGTCCCAGTGACTAAGGCTCCTAACCACTTTAGTGATGAGCCTTCCAAAATTACCAATGCGGCCACTCTCTGGCATCTTTACGAGACCTCCAGAGCACCTGGGTATCAAGGCTGAAGATATTGCTTGTTCTGGAAAGGCCAGATCTTGGGTGATGGGGCAAGCCTGGAGAGATGAGGCTATAAAAAAGCATACTTGCTCACTGGCATCTGTTCTCTTCAGATTCTCAATAAAAGTGTCCATTAAAATGCCAAATAGCACCACTGCAAAGAGAACAGATGTGGGGAGCAGCGGTGAGTCAGGTTCACACCCGTGGGTCAGCTTGCACCGGGTTCTCCTCCCACGTGTGAGAAATCAGGCTCTTAGGAGTTAAAGATCAAAAAGACTTAACAGTTCATTGGATCCAGCCCCAGACACCAAGGCAGGCGCGCCTGGGTCTCCCGTTGGAGGGTCTGGTTTTGTGAGTCTGGGGTGAGAGCAGCTTTCTCTGAGAGTACGGCACTTGGGCAGAAGGAAGTTCTAGTCACCAGGGAAGGGGAGTTGGCACCGTAAACGCAGGAGGAGTCTCTAGGTGTGCAAAGTCCTTTGTTTTCTAGGGACTCAGAAAACTGTTTCTATGTACACTGCTAAGGAAAAAAATACCATTTAAACAAAAACCAACTGCATACGGGCCTGCTTTCTCAGCCGGTGACGTAACTTGTCTTTGGGGAAAAGGGCTCTTTCATTTCAACCGCTTGTGGAGACATCCTATGGAGAAAAAAGGACTTGGGCACAGCGTGGATAAGTCAATATACAAGAGTATGGATGTCCATACACATGTACACACACAAACATGCACACATGCATACACACTCACACACATGTACTTACACACACACCTGCACACACGAACACATGCATACATACATACATGTGTGGTTATCTACTTAGACACATACATGCTTACATACACATACATAATACTTACAGACACACATACTTACACACATACACGTATTTACATACATACTTACATATACACACTCACACACATACATATATATGCCCATGTACAAGCATACATAGATCTACAGATAAAATACCTGAATTGCTTCTAATGACAGAGAAGGCAATGGCACCCCACTCCAGTACTCTTGCCTAGAAAATCCCATGGACGGAGGAGCCTGGTGGGCTGCAGTCCACGGGGTCACTAGGAGTCAGTCACGACTGAGTGACTTCACTTTCAATTTTCCCTTTCACGCATTGGAGAAGGAAATGACAACCCACTCCAGTGTTCTTGCCTGGAGAATCCCAGGGACGGGGGAGCCCAGTGGGCTGCCATCTATGGGGTCGCACAGAGTTGGACACAACTGAAATGACTTAGCAGCAGCAGCAGCTCCTAATGAAATGAGAGACATTTATGGTTTCCTTGGGGAACCCTGAGAGAGAAGACCCCAGGGTCTGAGAACAGGTGAGAGGGAATTATTATGATAATTAATTATAATTTTGACTATCTAGAGCAGTGGTCTTCACACTTTGCTGAGTGCCAGAACCAATTCAGGAGCCTTCAATGCCATCTCATCTCGAGAATCTTATTTCACTTGTTCCAGAGTAAAGCCTGGGCATGGGGACTTAGCAGAGATCTGCAGGTGATTCTAACAGAGTCAAGACTGAGAACCACAGGCATAGAAAGACCACAGCAGAAGGCTCCATAGAGGGAAACAGCCAGTAAGAGTGTCCCTGT
>NW_011494752.1:11757162-11792584 GCF_000754665.1 Bison bison bison
GTCCCTGTTCTTGTAAGTAGTCACTACATTTCAGTTCAGTTCAGTCAGTCAGTCATGTCCGACTCTTTGTGACCCCATGGACTGCAGCACGCCGGGCCTCCATGTCCATCACCAACTCCCGGAGCTTACTCAAACTCTTGTCCATTGAGGCCATGATGCCATCCAAACATCTCATCCTCTGTCACCCCCTTCTCCTTCTGCCTTCAATCTTTACCAGCATCGGGGTCTTTTTCAGTGTGTCAGCTCTTTGCATCAGGTGGCCAAAGTATAGGAGCTTCAGCTTCAGCATCAGTCCCTCCAATGAATATTCAGGACTGATTTCCTTTAGGATGGACTGGTTGGATCTCCTTGCGGTCCAAGGGACTCTCAAGAGTCTTCTCCAACATTACAGGTCAAAAGCATCAATTCTTCAGTGCTCAGCTTTCTTTATGGTCCAACTCTCACATTCATATATGACTACTGGAAAAACCATAGCTTTGACTAGACAGACCTTTGTCTGCAAAATAATGTCTCTGCTTTTTAATATGCTGTCTAGGTTGGTCATAGCTTTTCTTCCAAGGAGCAAGTGTCTTTTAATTTCATGGCTGCAGTCACCATATGCAGTGATTTTGGAGCCCAAGAAAATAAAGTCTCACTGTTTCCATTGTTTCCCCATCTATTTGCCATGAAGTGATTGGACTGGATGCCATGATCTTTGTTTTTTGAATGTTGAGTTTTAAGCCAGCTTTTTCATTCTCCTCTTTCATTTTCATCAAGAGGTTCTTTAGTTCTTCTCAATTTCTGCCATAAGAGTGGTGTCATCTGCATATCTGAAGCTATTGATATTTCTCCCGGCAATATTGATTCCAGCTTGTGCTTCATCCAGCTGGTATTTCACACGATGTACTCTGCATGTAAGTTAAATATGTTAAAGCCACTACATTATAAAGCCACTATAAGTTAATTTATATAAAGTCATTACAAGTTAAAGCCACTGCATTTACAGAACTATTGTGTCTGGCATTCAACTGGAAATTGTTTCCTTTTCTGTAACGTAATTGAATTTCACAATGCACCCTCGAAACGTCGTCAAAGCTCTCCCACATTCACTCACACAGTAGCCCCATGAGTGCGGGGCTCTGCAGAATAGTGGGGGTTAGATCTGTGCAGACATGGGGCCCAGAGTAGGGGCTGGGATTGAAGAATGGCAACTGGGAATTCAGAGGATCAGGGATTCAGGAAGTGGATTTGAAAATATGACAACCTCCACCCCCATCCTAATTCTAGAGATTCTGGGGAAACACTGACATATACCAGGTCATGTGTGCTTGCATGCAAAGTCATTTCAGTCATGCATGACTCTTTGCAGTACTATGGACTGAAGCCTGCCAGGCTCCTCTGTCCATGGGATTCTCCAGGCAAGAATACTGGAGTGGGTTGCCATTTCGTCCTCCAGGGCATCTTTTCAATCCAGGGATGGAACCCACATCTCTTACTTCTCCTGTGTTGGCAAGTGAATTCTTTACCACTAGCACCACTTGGGAAGCCCCCATAGACCAAGAAATAAATATTCAAATGTTTTAGCATTTAAAGCAGGAGTTCCCAATCTCTGGGATCTAATGCCTAATGATCTGAGGTGGAACTGATAATAATAGTAGAAATAAAGTGCACAAGAAATGTAATGTGTCTGAATCATCCAGAAACCTTCCCCGGCCCCATCTGGTCCACGGAAAAACTTTCTTTCAGGAAACTGGTCCCTGGTACCAAAAAGGTTGGGGATGACTGATTTAAATAAAGGGTGACAAGAGAAAGCTGGAGCTTGAAAATATCCAGGTAACACATACTTGGGTTCCCCAAGCCGTTGGGGGAAGGGTAGACCTGATGACCAGGGTAGAGAAAAAGGATTCTCATTGCAGGGAGTCCTTGGCCAAGGTGAGACGAGAGGCAAAGCATTCTCAGCCTCCAGTCTGGTCTGTCTCATCAGATTCGGTAACTCCATGACCTGAGATTATGTTCCATTGTTGCCCAGAATGTTAAAACTGGACCCCTGGATAAACAAAGCCAGTTGGTGATTCAAGCAGACTTGGCCTTATAGAGCCTTGATACTGGGGACAAACAAGAATGTTTATGTCCTAAAATAGAATATTTATTAATGAGCCCATGTCAATTCAAACTGTATGATCATGACTGCTTAGTCATTTTTTGCTTGTTATTTTAAGGGAAAGAACCTCACTTTGAGGTGAGCATTCAAGGACAGGAAGAAGAAAAGTTGGAAAAGAATTTGGATAATCTTCAAGTGATATAACTGACTATTGGCAATATGTTGCAAGCAGCCCTGTTCAGAGATTTTATTAAAAATATGTTAATATTTTAAAAATGAGTCTTCAGGCTTTACCAACCTTCATTTCTCAGCTCCCAATTTTCTTTGACTTATTCTTTCTCCTTCCTGTCCATATATATTTTTTTTGAACTCTGTTCTAGAAATTCACAGAAATCAGTTTTAAAATTTCAGGATATCACATGTTCCAAATTCTCTTCTTTGCAATCACTGAAAACTGTCTACAAAGAGCTGTGGAATCAAGTAACGCCACTGACGGCACCAGATGTATTAAATGAGATAAATGTGAAAACGTCTGACGAGTTTGTGGCACATAGCAAATACTCCATAAACATTTACTTAAATCATTTATAAGTAAACACCCCAAACTAACGAAGCAGTATTTTGTGCCTCTTTTCCAGCTCATTCTGATTTTTATATTCATGTTCTCCATATTCCTGATTAATTTTGTGTTTGTCCAAATTTAGTATATCTTTTTTTGCTTAATTTTTAAAAGTTAAAAAAAAATGACCAATGCCCTGCAGCCATGGAAATGACTAAAATATATAAATAAAAAATATTTTATTCCCCAAAATATGTATGTACATTTCAATATAATAATCATAAATGTGATATATCAATTGTCAAGATATAAACATGAAAGAATTTTATTTTTCCTATAACTGATTCCAACTATGCTCTATCAAATCCCACTTTCCATAAACCCATCAGAATTTGGTAGCTTTTCTTTGATAAAATAGGCTCATTTGCATCCAGAAAATTCAGTCTCATTTAAAACTTGAATTTTACATTTGAGTCAAAGCTCTGCTTCCTCCCCACCACCCAACCCCAGACCCCAATACTGAAAGCACTGATGTCTCTAGGGAAATGCCAACATTAAACTGAGAAAATGGGACTACTTAGTCTTTTTATCTCAACTTAGTTTTAATCTTTGGAAAAAATTACTTGCCCCTCCTCCATACCACCCTGTTAAATTTTCAGTCCTAAGTCTCTTATTTCTGTAGACTGAATGTGCATAAGTAGAAACCTATGTCAAAGAATGTGTAATTTTTTGTTGATATCACTAGATTAATTTCCTCAAATGCCAAACCCACTCACTGTCCCCAAGACAATGTTTGAGAACACCATGCCCTTGTGTCCTGGCCTTCAGTATATGTTTTTAAGCTTCACTTTTAAATTGGGTATTTTTTAACAGACTATGTTAAAAAATATTCGCATTTTCATCTTTGGACCTTTAGGAGACTGGAAAAAAAATCGAAGACGTTGAATACAGGGACATGAGTCATTGAACAAACATTTAGTGAGATGAACGTGTCTTGATTTATACAGTGAAGAAACGGAACAGCATGACTTTCATTATCAGCCCTTGAGGATCCTGATGTTAATCACAACTCTCCTTGTGTGACTGGGGACCATTTAACCAAGACCCTGCTCCTCCGGGATGAACAAATAAACACATTTATAAGAAACAGATGGTTGTACGAAGGCTTTTCATTGTAACAAATAGCGTGTCAAGATGATGGCTTTCTTCTCAAAGCACCACAAAGAACGGGGCTTCCTTTGGTGTGGACGGTAGATGCTGCGTGCACCAAGCAGACCTCCAACCTGACTGCAGAGGCTGAAGATAAGAATGGGAATTGCCCAAATAGCTCAAATACCAGTGTTAAGACTGTCTCCAGATCTGACTGCCTCTGAAATGAGACGGATCATTTCTTCTTGGTTTCGGTTGAGTCTCCTTTGATAGATGACTGGCTTTCTATTCAGATATTCTTTTGATCGACCTGTCATTTTGGGAAGTTCTGGGTTAGAAAAGAGAAATTAGAGTATTTCTAGGGAGGAATGGCAATAGGCTTACAGTATTGATAGGAGTAAGGGAACTGTTAAGGCTTTTGGTCTAAGGAAAAGTATTTGGTGGAGGTCAGAATTTTTTAAGTCCTTTAGCAGGTGATTAAAATGCTCAGTAACTCACATAACTCAAGGGTTATCTACAACTCTGATGCTAACTCCAGGGAACACAGCCTGACCATTTAATTTTCTTTCCAAATACCGACCCAGATCATAAGAGCAAAACTCTTTTTAGTGACGGTTGGGAGTCAGGGTTTCATCTTCACACCAATTAGAAATTCAGACTTTCATAATTACAGAGTACTACTGAGGGAAGCTTAGCCAGCATACCAAGCTTTCAAATTCTAACTCATTCCATGTACAGACTAAATGGATTACTTTCCCTACTCTAAAGATAAAAAGGTAATTTCCCACTGAGTTCTAAAAGGATTTTAATTCCTGCATTTACGTCTAGTTGCTGCTTCCATCCTGCCACCTGATATAAATACTCTCATTCTTGAATCCTATAGGCATGCTCTATCCTATTCAAATATATATCTATTTTCTAACAAATCAAGAAAATTTGGAAAGTATCTCTAGGGAAAGCATTTCTAGGGAAGCTTCTACTAAATTTAAGATCAATAGATATTCAGTCACTAAGTTGTGTCCGACTCTTTGTCACCCCATGGACTGCAGCATGTCCCTGACTTTCACTATCTCCCAGAATTTGCTCAAACTCATATCCATTGAGTCAGTGATTCTATACAACCATCTCATCCTCTGCCACCCCTTTCTCTTTTTGCCTTCAATTTCCCCAGAATTAGGGTCTTTTCCAATGAGTTGGCTCTTCGCATCAGGTGGCTAAAGTATTAGAGCTTCAGCTTCAGCATCAGTCCTTCTAATGAATATTCAGGGTTGATTTTTTTTTTAGGATTGACTGGTTTCATCTCCTTGCAATTCAAGGGACTCTCAAGAGTCTTCTCCAGCACCACAACTCAAAAGCATCAATTCTTCAGCACTCAGTCTTCTTTATGGTCCAACTCTCACACTGGTGCATGACTACTGGAAAAAACCATAGCTTTAACTAGATGGACTTTTGTTGGAAAAGTGATATGTTTGCTTTCTAATATGCAATGGAGCATATTTAAGACCGATGAAGCAATGCAAATTAAAACTACAATAAGGTACCATCTCATACCGGTCAGAATGGCCATCATTAGAAAGTCTACAAATAACACATGCTGGAGAGGGTGTGGAAAAAAGAGAACCCTCCTACACCATTGGTGGGGATGTAAGTTGGTGCAGCCACTGTGGAGAACATAGGGAGGTTCCTTAAAAAACTAAAAGTAGAGTTACCATCTGACCCACCAGTGCCACTCCTGGGCATATATCCAGATCAAACTCTTATTCAAAAAGATACATGCACCCCAGTGTTCACAGCAGCAGTATTTACAATAGAAAGACCTGGAAGCAAACTAAACATCCACTGGCAGATGAATGGATAAAGACGTGCTACATATATTGGAATATATGTACAAGGGAATATGACTTAGCCATAAGAGAGAATAAAACAACGCCATTTGCAGCAACATGGAGGGACCTGACGATTATCATACAGAGAAAGAGAAATATCGTATGATATCATTTATATTGTTGTTCAGCCACTAAATTATGTCCAACTCTCTGGGGCCTCATGGACTGCAGGACGCATATCACTTGTATGTGGAATCTAAAAAAAAAAAAAGTACAAATGAACATATTTACAAAACAGAAATAAACTCACAGAAAAAAAACTTATGGTTACTAAAGAGGAAAAAGAGTTGGGGGAGGAATTAGGAGCTTGGGACTAACAGATACACACTGAGGTTTGAAGAGGACAACCAAATAAAACCCTACCTTCACAGAGCTTCCAGTGTAGGGAAATGAACATCAAAGGAATTGACAAATCGATATATCATAAGACTTCAGGAAGCGATCCCAAAATTTTCGAGCAGTGCTTGTGTTAGGGATACCAGAATACAGGGAAATTTCAATTCCTGTAGTCTATGTGGCTACAATACTTTCATTGGATAGTAACCATGTACTTTATTTGTACAAGGTAAAAATAGTTGGGATTAGTCAAAAGACCTGTATATGCAGTGTAATTCCATTTTTACAAAAATACTGTAAAGGGATTAAGATCGGTTGCTATTTTTCCTTTATGTTCTTTTCTGACTTAACTTATAAATAAGAGTATAATGTCAACAATCAGAAAAACACTTTGGAGAATGAATTTTTATGTTTAAAATATACAAATATGTGAAGGCAGCAATCCACAGAAATCACTCAGTTTTCAGGTTCTATATTTCAAGTCATTGTATAAAGTCTCCTTTTCTGGGTGTGCTTTTCCCTCTCTTCCTTCCTTTTTTCCTTCTTTCCTTCCTTCCTTGCTTCCTCTCCCTCTTCCTTCCTCCCCTCCTTCCTTTCTTCCCTTCTTCCTTTCTTGCCAATGAGTCTCTTACAAGATTTCCAAAATGAAAAGGCCCAAAAGAGTTCTGATATGCACACACCACAATAAGGACATTCAGTTCAGTTCACTCAGTTGCGTCTGACTCTTTGTGACCCCATGAATCGCAGCACACCAGGCCTCCCTGTCCATCACCCACTCCCGGAGTTCACTCAGACTCACGTCCATCGAGTCAGTGATGCCATCCAGCCATCTCATCCTCTGTTGTCCCCTTCTCCTCCTGCCCCCAATCCCTCCCAGCATCAGAGTCTTTTCCAATGAGTCAACTCTTCGCATGAGGTGGCCAAAGTACTGGAGTTTCAGCTTTAGCATCATTCCTTCCAAAGAAATCCCAGGGCTGATCTCCTTCAGAATGGACTGGTTGGATCTCCTTGCAGTCCAAGGGACTCTCAAGAGTCTTCTCCAACACCACAGTTCAAAAGCATCAATTCTTCGGCGCTCAGCCTTCTTCACAGTCCAACTCTCACATCCATACATTACTTCCTAAGATTTATACAACTTTGGTGTCGTTTGCATTGCTAGTAGCCTAAGTCAGTGAGCAGGCAAGCAATTTTTGCTGAGTTACATTACATTATCATACCAAGAGAAGGTTCCAAGATATCAACTATCTGGATTTCCATCATGACAAACTGCCTTTTTTCTTGATTAAGTCAAATGAAAGTAATAACACTCAGCCAAAATTAGTCTAGGTAGGGGAAAAGCCCTTTTGTATATCAGCTTCAAGGGAACACGCTGCTGAAATTGAAACGATCTCAGAACCACAGGATCATCTCCTTGTTTCCTTTTGCACCTAGGCAAATTGATATAAATTCTGCCCATGTGCAGAACTGGTCCACTGAGAAACCTTGGGAGAACAAGATTTAGCAACCAGATGGACAAAAGCTCTTTTTGATTCTAAGTGGAGTCAAGCTGATATTCTCCAATGAACCACCCACTTTCAGATTTATGTCTGAGAGCTGTTGATCTTATTAGGCAGATTCATGAGTTACAGTCTCCAACTTTTATAATCTCTAGGTGAAGATGGGAGTCCAAGTAAAAACTGGAGGTATGATTCTTCCAAGGCAGTGGGCTTTCAGTATCTTTCTAGACTTCACAGTTCAGCTTAAAAGGAAAGGAAAAAAGAAAAAAAAATGCTCTGATGAACTTAACAGAATGCCAAAGTGAGAGAAATGAGGAAAATGAGAAATGGGAGTGTGTGCAGAATGATAAATGGACTCTCCGTCAAATGAAATAGATTCTGAAATAACTGTGAAAAGTATAAAATGTCTGAGCATAAAGAGCCTGCCACTGACAAAAGATGAATAAATGGGGCACTTCAAAGAAGGAATTTCCCAGCTGTGGCTCACAGGAATCTTCGAAAGCTGTTCCATATGACACAGCAGGGAAATATTTTAATAATAAATAGAAACAAATAACGGTGTGTAAGGATGTCAGATATGGGGTTTAGATAAAGCTATTTGCTCCACATCACAAGGACCAAATAGAGGTGATGCTGGTTGCGTTTTAAGACATTTAGGTTTTCAATGATTCTAACTTAAGTTCAGACAACAGAATTTCAAGCGTGATTTTTTCCTCTGTGTTCCCAGGAGACTGAATGTAAAGTAATTCTTCAATAATCACAGGGCAAATACTTGAGAGACCACAGAGATGCTCCTGGGAAAGAAAGGGCAGGAGCACAAAAGACTTGACCTGGCCGTAGAGGGAAGTGTTTGGTGTGCTCACGTGCTATGAGGAATGAAGTGGATCTCACAGGTGTGAGCAGATGTCCATGGCACCGAACCTGGAGGTGACACTGAGGTCCAGGGTCGGGTGATGCCACATTGGCTGGTTTGCCAGTTCGCCTCTTCCCAGCCTTGGAAGAGGCTGAGCTGCTCACATAGTCATATCTCAGGGACCCCATCCCTTTTCCTGGAGCATCTGGTCAACCCTCTGAGAAAGAAATCTTTTCTCTGCTGCAGCTGACATGGTTCTCTCGCTGTCATCTTCATCCCTGTAACCCTGTTCAGTTCCAAGCCAGACTGGCCAATGACCCAAGAAGGAGCCACCTCCTTTGCTCTCCCTGAAAGGACTTCAGGCCAACAGCCACTAGGCAGCCCTAGCCTCTGGTGCTCAGAAGGGCTCGCCTGCTATTTCAAGCTCTCTGGTGGCTGCACTGACATTCTTAGTAAGTCTAATATATTCCTCGATGGCACTAGTGATGAAGAACCTGCCCGCCAATGCGGGAGACTCAAAAGATGCAGGTTAAATCCCTGGGTCAGGAAGGTCCCCTGGAGAAGAGAATGGCAGCCCACTCCAGTATTCTTGCCTGGAAAATCCCATGGACAGAGGAGCCTGGCAGGTTATGGGATCACAAAGAGTTGGACACAACTGAGCACACACAGCAGATTTGACTATTACTTAGACCCAACTTTCTCACCTCCTGAGAATTCCTGTGTATGCTATGTAAGTTCCAACTGCTTCCTGAAGGCTGTACACAGTCTGAGTTTCTGTTCCTTGATTCTTCTGCTGGATCCTCCTCCACCTGGCTTCCAAACTTCCCTATACCCTCAACAGTCTCAAGATATCAGACCCTGTTTAAGGGTCACCTTGAGAATCTCCAGGGTGGAATGAAAATCCTCTCCAGTACAAGTCTTCAGAGCATCTTATTTGCTTCTCTCATGGTTGATATCACCATGTAGCTTGTATTATGTCTCCATACACATCTTTCCCTCCCTAAAGAGCTTCCTGAGGCCAGGATCCACATACAATGTCTCTTGGAAAAAAATCCCAACACACTAGATAGGATTTGATTTTTCCTGCTTGTTTCACTTTTATTTAATAAATCGATGACCTTTTATAAATAAGGTCCCTAAGACACTTTTTCCTCATCTAGAAATGTGCTCAAATTGTGCTCTTCCAAAGCTCAAGTTTTCTGGAAGTGAAAGTTGCTTAGTTGGGTCTGACTCTTTGCGACCCCATGGACTATACAGTCCATGGAATTCTCCAGGCCAGAATACTGGAGTGGGTAGCCTATCCCTTCTCCAGCAGACCTTTCCAACCCAGGAATCGAACTGGGGTCTCCTGAACTGCAGGCAGATTCTTTACCAACTGAGCTATGGGTCTTCTGTAATTCCACCTATTTTTTTTTCTTTTTAAAAAATACGTTTTTCTACTTTGATATCTGCAATATATGAAACATTTTAATAAAATTTGAAAATATTTTCTTTTAAAAATTTTTACTAAACACAGTTTCTTCTTGAGAAAAACTTTCTAGATAACTTTGAGGACTTTAAGAAAAACAGTTGAAATAGCTTACAGTTTAAAGTTATTAATAATGTGCTACAAACGAGTTCCACTACAAAGTGTCATCCAGGAGGGCTCACCTGGCAAGACCCCAATCTCCTTAACTTCCAACTCCTATGGTTCATGATAGGTCTCAAAAATGAAACAAAAGGGGCTCTATTTTTTACAGCTAAAATTTTATAAAAATTACAAATGGAATATAACTTTAACAAATTGTGAGTCATTATGTTGTACACGTGAAACTTTTCATATTGTACATCAGTCAGTTCACTCAGTCATGTCTGTCTCTTTGCAATCCCATGAACTGCAGCATACCAGGCCTCCCTGTCCATCACCAACTCCCGGAGTTCACTCAAACTCATGTCCATCAAGTCGGCGATGCCATCCAGCCATCTCATCCTCTGTTGTCCCCTTCTCCTCCTGCCCCCAATCCCTCCCAGCATCAGTGTCTTTTCCAATGAGTCAACTCTTCACATGAGGTGGCCGAAGTACTGGAGTTTCAGCTTTAGCATCATTCCTTCCAAAGAAATCCCAGGGCTGATCTCCTTTAGAATGGATTGGTTGGATCTCCTTGCAGTCCAAGGGACTCTCAAGAGTCTTCTCCAACACCAGAGTTCAAAAGCATTAATTCTTTGGTGCTCAGCTTTCTTTATAGTCCAACTCTCAGTTGTACATCAACTACACCTCAAATTTAAAAAAGAAAAAATACTGCATCTTTATCACTCTGTGTACACGTGAGGCATGTTCCAAGTGTTGGTTTGGGATTTGTGTACTGATGTTATTCTGTGTGCTCCATATACTCTCCTGTTCAATGTTGCATCAGTTGCTTGACTGATAATGGTGAAAATACTTAAGGAGTTGGCTGGACTCTTCGCCTTCAGTTATTGGTTTTACTCCTTATTTTTTTGGCTAAACCTTGCAACTTTCAGGATGTAAGTTCCCTGACTACTGACTGAACCCAGCCATTGGCAGTGAAAGCACGGAGTAGGAGAGGCTCTATTAAGAAATGTTTCCAAAACACCAGACTGAAGACTTTCCAGCCTCTTCCTCATTTACCATCAGATGAGGCTAGGCTTCCAAGTGTTGCTGAAGTAGGACTTCCTCTGCCTTCTGGTGCCTTCATGTGGAGAGAGACTCTCTGGGGCCAGAATGTCCTCACGGCCTTATCCTGCATAGCCCCCCACCATTTCTGGTTGTTAAATGTGTTTATTTGCTTGCTTCTTTGTTTTCATGCTGTGTCCTTCTGTGATAAGGGGCGCACACCTTTCCTTCTGGGTGGAGGGAGAGTGACAGAGAAAGAGGTGGGTATTCAGGACCACCAATGTGGCACCGTTTCAAGCCAATATCATTTAATCTTCGTTCAATGTCTGTTTAGAGAAGAGCCTGAGCAGTGTGAGGGGGAAGGACTAGAAGGACCTACCTGCTGAGAAGTGTCTTCTGCTTAGTAGATACAATCTTTCTGCAGGAAGACAAAATTCTGCAGTTCATGGAGCACGCTCTCTTGAAAGGCAGCTTGAACATGCCTTCAGGCATGTCACCCTCACCACTTATCAAGTGTTCCCTCATCCACAGAAAGTAGTCTCTTTAAAGGTCAAGAGAGTAGAGTCTCTCCTCATCTCCTGATAGTTGCAGAGTTTAAGAACTGGCAGGTATAAACCATGCTGTGCTTGGTGATGCCGGCTGCTTTCAACTTCAGACATAAAGTTGTTGTTCAGTCACTAAGTCACATCCGACTCTTTGCAACCCCATGGACTGCAGCACACTGGGCTTCCCTGTCCTTCACTATCTCCTGGAGTTTACTCAAGTCATGTCCATTGAGTCAGTGATGCTATCCAACCATCTCGTCCTCTGTTGTTCCTATCTCCTGCCTTCAATCTTTCCCAGCATCAGGGTCTTTTTCAGTGAGTCAGCTCTTTGTATCAGGTGGCCAAAGTATTGGAGTTTCAGCTTCAGCATCAGCCCTTCCAATGAATATTCACAGTTGATTTCCTTTAGGATTGACTGGTTTGATCTCCTGGCTGTTAAAGGGATTCTCAAGAGTGTGCTCCAATACCACAGTTCAAAAGCATCAGTTCTTCAGCACTCAGACTTCTTTATCATCCAACTCTCACATCCATACATGGTTACTGGATAAACCATAGCTTTGACTATACACACCTTTGTCAGCAAAGTGATGTCTCTGCTTCTTAAAACCTTCTATCAAGGTCTGTCATAGTTTTCCTTCCAAGAAACAAGCAGTTTTTTATTTCATGGCTGCAGTAACCATCCGCAGTAATTTTGGAGCCCAAGAAAATAAAATCTCTCACAGTTTTCACTTTTCCCCATCTGTTAGCCATGTAAATTTGCAAAACTCAGCAGTGGTCACAGGACTGGAAAAGGTCAGTTTTCATTCCAATCCCAGAGAAAGGTAATGCCAAAGAATGTTCAAACTACTGCACAATTGCACTCATCTCACACGCTAGTAAAGTAATGCTCAAAATTCTCCAAGCCAGGCTTCAACAACACATGAACCGTGAACTTCCAGATGTTCAAGCAGGTTTTAGAAAAGGCAGAGGAACCAGAGATCAAATTGCCAACATCTGCTGGATCATCGAAAAAGCAAGAGAGTTCCAGAAAAACATCTATTTCTGCTTTATTGACTATGCCAAAGCCTTTGACTGTGTGGATCACAACAAACTGGAAAATTCTTCAAGAGATGGGAGTACCAGACCACCTGACCTGCCTCTTGAGAAATCTGTATGCAGGTCAGGAAGCAACAGTTAGAACTGGACATGGAACAACAGACTGGTTCCAAATAGAAAAAGGAGTATGTCAAGGCTGTATACTGTCACCCTGCTTATTTAACTTATATGCAGAGTATATATATCATGAGAAACACTGGGCTGGAAGAAGCACAAGCTGGAATCAAGATTGCCAGGAGAAATATCAATAATCTCAGATACACAGATGACCATCCTTATGGCAGAAAGTGAAGAAGAACTAAAGAGCCTCTTGATGAAAGTGAAAGAGGAGGGTGAAAAAGTTGGCTTAAAGCTCAACATTCAGAAAACTAAGATCAAGGCATCCAGTCCCATCACTTCATGGGAAGTAGATGGGGAAACAGTGGAAACAGTGGCTGACTTTTTTGAGCTCCAAAATCACTGCAGATGGTGACTGCAGCCATGAAATTAAAAGAAGCTTACTCCTTGGAAGGAAAGTTATGACCAACCTAGACAGCATATTAAAAAGCAGAGACATTATTTTGCCAACAAAAGTCCGTCTAGTCAAGGCTATGGTTTTTCCAGGGGTCATGTATGGATGTGAGAGGTGGATGGTGAAGAAAGCTGAGTGTCGAAGAATTGATGCTTTTGAACTGTGGTGTTGGAGTAGACTCTTGAGAGTCCCTTGGACTGGAAGGAGATCCAACCAGTCCATCCTAAAGGAGATTGGTCCTGAGTGTTCATTGGAAGGACTGATGTTGAAGCTGAAACTCCAATACTTTGGCCACCTGATGCAAAGAACTGACTAATTTGAAAAGACCCTGATCCTGGGGAAGATTGAAGGCAGGAAGAGAAGGGGATGACAGAGGGTGAGATGGCAGGATGGCATCACCGACTCAATAGACATGAGTTTGGATAAACTCTGGGAGTTGGTGATGGACAGGGAGGCCTGGCGTGCTGCAGTCCATGGGGGTGCAAATAGTCAGACACAACTGAGCGACTGAACTCAACTGAACTGATTGGCCATGAAGTGATGAGACCAGATGCAATGATCTTCATTTTTTGAAAGTTGAGTTTCAAGCCAGCTTTTTCACTCTCTTCTTTCACCCTCATCAAGAGGCTCTTTAGTGCCTCCTGGCTTTCTGCCATTGGGGTGGTATCATCTGCCTATCTAAGGTTGTTGATATTTCTCAGGCAATAAAGTGATTTGTTTTGGTTTAAAGATGACCTGCCTAGCCTCACCCTTCCCCTCTCACAGCCTGTATACACCATGTCTTGTCTGAGGGGTTGCAAGCCTTGGAGATGTGGAAAGATGGTGGGCTGTGGGTAAGAGGCCCTATCCAGGCACTTCTTCTCCCTAAGCTTCCAGCCCACCCTCATCCTTGCCATGATGAGCAATTCTCAAAGGGTTGCATATTCCCCATGAGACGAGGAGACAGACATAAAGTGAAACCAAGTTCCTAGGCTTTTTCCCCTTTGTATTCACCCCAGAGAATTTTGTCACCTGGATTTCTTCCAGAAAATTCTGACACCTTTAATTATTCCTGCTCGCCCATCAGGAGCAGACCAGGTGCTACTGATGGAAGGTTTAGGGTTTTGTATTTGCAGCACCCTAACATGAGGCAGCCAACAGATTTCTTTAAGGATGAAGGATTCACTCTCTGTCAACCTGCGTGACCCCTGCCAGCATCTCCTCTCTGGAATGGATGATGAACCGTTTATAGCCGAGATCTCATTTCTTCTCTTCCTTCTTCTTGGATTTCAGTTGGGATTGGCATCTTCCCCTGAGTTTCTAGCAGCTGCAAAATAAAACTCCAAAATGGTGTTTGGCTCATTCTATAGAAGCCAGTTGACCAAGTCTGGTCATTCCAAGGTGGGGGGCAATTGTGGTGTCAGAGATGCTCATTCTGGGGGTATCACATATCATCAGCAAATCGGGGGCTTCACCCTCTTTCCAGTGGAAGGGTGGAAGAGTCACTGTCTTTGTGTTAAGAACATTTCCAAGTCTTCTCCCCAGGGTCAGTTTATAGAGTGTTTACATTTTAGTATATTGCTCCATTCCCAGTGAAAGTGGCCATCTTTGTTTATTACCAACTTCCACTTTTAGCTGAAATGTGATTCTTCTGAGTTTTATAACCTCATTACATGATATCCTATCATGCAATGCTGTAAAGTGAGATGAGATCATGTAAGTTAAAGGGGTCATTCTAAGGAAAGAAAGTATTTGTATTCATACCAAGTTTATATTGAACTCACTTAAAAAAAAAAAAAAACATTTCAAAAACACTTAATTTGAACCCTTGGCAAGAATGGATAGTGGAGCACTGTGTTTCTCTTTCTGGATGACAAAATGAAAATGATAGGTAAGATACCGGGACATTGCTTCTGTGAAGAAAAAGGATCAAATGCTCTAAAATGTTTTTCAGTGATACCAAAGTTTTCAGTTAGTGTGTATAATTCAATATATCCTTCTCCTTCTCCTGAGAATTTAAATTTAGGGCTTGGTGTTTTGGGAAGCCATCACCATGTGCTTTACAACTGTAACTTTATCTTCATATCCAGTGGCACCTGTGTGGTCTTCTTTTTTAAATACGATCTAAAAGTTTTGTTTTGAGTGTGTGAGCTCGCGTAGGGCATACAGCTAGAGAACCAAATGGGAAATTTCTGAGGCAAATGGCCCTTTGTTTATAAGAGGAAAGGATCAGACTCAATAAACAGATCTCCAGCTCTTGAATAAATCACGCTAAGGGTTGCTGTTGAACCCAAGGTGGAAGACTGGATTAAACCACATTGATACAGCAGTGATACTGAAATACTCTCTCCCATTCCCCCTTTCTCTTGTGCTATCTCCTTCCATCCGTTCGTTCACTGATTAAACAAATATTTATTAATATTCCAGAGAACCAGGCACCAGCCAGTCAGATGCCAAATACACCAGGTCTAAAAACTATTCATCACCCATAAGGTAATAAATAGGTATGTAATCCTTACCATTTCCCAAGTCTACCACCTAAAAATATGTCCAAAATACCTGGTTTTAGCTTTGAGTAAATTCACTCAGCCCACAATTTTGCAGTCACACTTAAGAGAGACAAACCCAGTAATACTGTCCGGAAAAACAAGTTCCCCTTCTCACCCTTTCTGATCTAAGATTTTATGACCCAGAGCTTAGATAGTAAGGTATAGTCATTTTATCAGATGGGCTTCCCTGGTGGCTCAGAGGTTAAAGCGTCTGCTCGTGATGTGGGAGACCTGGGTTTAATCCCTGGGTCGGGAAGATCCCCTGGAGAAGGAAATGGCAACCCACTCCAGTATTCTTGCCTGGAGAATCCCATGGACAGAGGAACCTGGTAGGCTACAGTCCACCGGGTCGCAAAGAGTCAGACACAACTGAGCGACCACTTCACTTCACTTCATTTTATCAGACAGAGTACTTACGACAGCAAATAATAGAAAATGCACTTAAATGGCAAAGGGTATATATTTACTCATGGGAATAAAATGCCCAAAGATAGGTTTGGCTTCAGGCATAGATTTTCAACCAGGTCCCTCAGAGACACTGTATGTTTAGAGAAATGTATGAGAATATAATTTCACAACATTTTTGTTATATAACCTACAGTGTCCACACTTAGCTCTTTCTTGCATTTCAGAACCTAAACAAAAGAAAACCAACAATTAATAATAATTATAAAAGTAAATATAACTCAGAAATTCAATTGGAAAAAGTAGAATCAAGCTAAATCATTAATAAAATATTAAACTGATGGTGTTATTTGTAAAGACTGCGCATGTGTGTGTGTTATAATTTCAGGAATAATCCATGGGAACTATACACTCTATGGAAATTATCTATATCACAACTTGCTAGATGGATTAATGGTTTATAAAAAAAATCCGTTAGTTTTACTTCCCAAAGTTCATTTTTCCTTGTGCTGTCATATAATAGTTCATCTTCAATAAGTATCTGTAATGTGGGATAAGAAGCTCTGAGGGCCAGGCACATAATTTATAACCATAATGGAAATGGCATGCTTAGCAGGGATAGTCAGGGGACCCCTGCATGTTTGGAGGAAAGGAGAAGTTATATCACCCATGAAAAGCCTAATGAGATAGGCAGATTTCAGGGGAAAATGATCTTATTGTCCTGGTCTTAGACCTTGTTCTACCAGTGAGACTCGTGTCTGATACATAATGATTCCAGCATGTTCTAAGCATAACGTTATATGGCGTACAGGGCTAGCTATGCAGAAGTCAGAGCCCTGACCAATAAATGCCAGCTTCATTGCTAAGGCATTTCAGTCATGTCCAACTCACAGTGACCCCACAGACTAAGCCCCAGCTTCATTGGGTGCCTTAATTATGTCACCTTCCCTACCAGGACACACCCCCAGGGACAAACCGAGGACTAGTTTTCGGTTTGAAATCTGTCTCTGGTCCCCAACTCTCAGTATAGTCCTTAGCTATTGTCTTCTGCAAGTCAGGAAATGTTTGTATATTTGGCAGTTGGAAATGCAATTCTGAAGCTCAGGAGAGGTTGCAGGGGAAGGAATAGAGATCTGAGAACTGAAACACGTTTAACCCAGCTTGGCCTGTTTTACAAGGCCATCCTGACCCCATTCCTCCTCTTTACTCAGCAGCTGGGAGTCACCCATCTTGAAGCAGGTGGAGCGGAAGGATGCCATTGGCCCTCTTCCAGCCAGCAATGACTCCCCTTTGTATCCAGATGTTGCTGCGGTACAGGACTGTTTCAAAATGACCAGAGAATTTGTTATTGTTTCAAGTTTTTCTGAAACTTTAGGATCTTAAACTGAAAGTCATTCACCAAGCTTACAATGTGTGAGCTGGTGGGACACAGGAACTAATGGGGGTGGGGGTGGGAGGAAGGGGCATTTGGGATACATTAGAAATTCAATATCAGCTTTGTGAAGTTGTTAATAATTAGCCACAGCTTTTGTCTCTACCCCTGCAGCTAGTGACATGAAAGTGCTTAGGTTTCTAAAAAACAGATTAAGCTTACTAATGTATTAAGTAACAAGGTTTTTAATCAACAGCTTATTGATTCCAGCAGGACAGTTGTGAGAGCAAAGAGCTCTGAATGTTGGTGGAATGAATTTGTAGCCCAGTTCACTGGTACTTAAAAAAATCAAAGTAAGAGATATTTTAGAGGAAATTAATTCTACCCTCCCCCACCCCCATCGTTGGTAATAGCTCCATGACAAGTGGAAAAGTTACCATATTATCCAAAATAATACTCTAATATAAAACTAACTTTGTGCCTCTCATTCTTCTCCCTCTTTTCTGATTTACATTTTAGATAAAAGAGGTTAATGATGTGTTACTTTTAGAATCAGTTCAATAAGCATTTCTTGAGATTTTCAATTTGAAATAATATTTCAAGAGAACCCACCAAAATAGCTGAAAACTCAGAAATAAAAAAAAATTTGCAATCATACTAAAAATGACAAGAAACAGGATGTCTGAAATCTATAAGCAACACAATGCCTGAAACTTGAAGGATTATTCCTTACCTATGAAGAACTGAATTGAGAAAGACAAGTGCTGGCTTTTCCACATGAAGCACAGTCCTCCTGCAAACAGATTGGAAATTCAGGGCCATACTGATCAGAAGACCAGACGGCCATCCCCTTATGAAGTGGGTTTTACTTTGTGAGACTTTTCCATCATCGGTCGCCATGTTTATCCTGGGCCACTGCCTGCATTCATCCTGCATGGACTCCATGTATTTCTAAACAAGTCATCAGCAGCTTGTGTTTCTGAAATCAAATGACATTTTCACCCACAACTGTGTTTCTACAAAGGCAAAGGGATTTCATTTTAAATGACTCTCTTCTTGCTGAAACTAGAGCATATCAACAGCTGGGAGACTCATGGAGTTCTGCGGTCCATTTGTTTAGGGATGGTAAACATCTGCCTTGCAGCACCAATTTCCACTTAATATTTGGGCCAGTGCCTAAACACTTCGTTTTCCAAACACATGCCACAAATCATTGTTTAAAGAGCTGCATTTTTACCTTTACCTTGGAGATCAGTCAGTAGTTCCCTATGGCGATCTCCAAGGTGCCATTCACAAATGCACCTTGGTGGAAACGGAAGATACATCAAGAAGTTCATGCTGTTACTAAATATGAATACCTTTTTAATCCTTTCCTTCTTTCCTTCATGCTTGGTTGTGCTAGGTTTTCGCTGCTGCACACGGGCTTTCTCTAGGTGCAGAGAGGGGGCTACTCTCGAGTTGTAATGCACAGGCTTCTGTTGTTGCAGAGCACAGGCTCTAGGCACGCCAGCTTCAGCAGTTGTGACATCATTGGGCTTAGTGGCTCCTTGGAATATGTGGAATATTCCAAGACCAGGGACTGAACCCGTGTCCCCTGCATTGGCAGGCAGATTATTATCTATTGCATCACCAGGAAAGCTCCCAAATACTTTAAATTCGGCATTTGGATACTGCTGTCATGAAAAATGGAGTTCATGCAACTACCTACCAGGCCCATGTTGGGGGTTACAGTAGCTGATTCTGACCCAAAGTTGGAGACAGCATTGGAAAAAAAAAAAAAGAAAGAAAGCTTAGGCAAAGTAGAAAGGGTACTGTGCTATAATGTTACACTAGATTTCTTTTCAGTTTAAAGAAAACCCATGATTGCCTTCAGGAGCCATGAAGATAAAGAGAATAATTTCTGTCATAGAGGAAGAAAGTACACAATTTTATGAGCTCTCTGAAGGGAACGGGGGAATTCTCTTTTGGGTGGGGCTGAGGTAAACATGGGCTTTGCCGGTGGCTCAGTGGTAAAGAACCTGCTTGCCAATCCAGGTGACACAGCAGACATGGGTTCAATCCCTGAGTGAGGAAGAGGGGAAATGGCAACGCACTCCAGTATTCCTGCCTGGAAAATCCCATGGACAGAGCCTGGGGGCTACAATCAATGGGGTTGTAAAGAGTTGGACATGAATGAGTATGCATGCATAGGTACTCTTGATATTTTACAGTTTAATAATTCCCAGTGGAAATCAGTTCTGGACCTCCAGTTCTATCTTTATTTGACTTCTGAGTTTTGTGTTTCTCGAGAGCTATATCTTTTTCTTAAACACAGGAAAACTTAAGTTCATAGTTGCCAAGTGAACAATTATTTTCTTAAATCGTTATTTGGAAATTTTTATCACGCTCAAGCTAGACGTTCAGGTAGCCCTTGACACTAGTTAGTGACGGCTCTCTGGACGTGTGTGTTGGTTACAAAGAATGTGACAGTTATGCCTGGCTCATTAGGTGGTGATGAAATCCCTCATCTCTTCCCGTCCCAACCTCCCCTGCACACAGACAGACACACCACACAGTACACTTAAGAATTCTTAAGCAGGAAAACCCAAATATTTTGGGGAGGGAGGGAAGAAGGAAGGAAGGGAAGAAAAGGGAAGAAATGTCCTTAAAGGCAGAAAATATATATATACTTAGCAGACATAGTATAGAAAACTAAAAATCAAATGAGATTTCAAACACATATATTTGAGTAAAACTGGAAATAAATGACTAGGTGAGAGGATTTAGGTTTCATTTTCAAAACAGTAAAAAATTACATATCACTAAGGTGTACATATTCAGTAAAATGAACCAGACACCTTCAGATAAGTGGTAGTTGTTATGAAGGTAGAAGAGAAGAAAGAGCAATTGATTTCAAAAGGAAGAATCAAGAAATCTTCATGAAATAACTAAGGGATGGAAGAGCCAAAGCAACTAAATTTTACTGAGTATGTGCAAAATTCTACACTAGATATTTTCATAGGGATTAACATTAACACAGTTACTAAAGAGCAATTTTTTTTCCTCTAAGATCTGTCTTACGGATTTAAAGAATTTAGTCAGGAGAAACAGCTTCACAGGTGGCTTCAGTGGTAAAGAACCCATTTGCCAATGCAGGAGACACAGCAGACGTGGGTTCGACCCCTGGTCCAGGAAGATGCCCTGGAGGAGGAAGTGGCAACCCACTCCAGTATTCTTGCCTGAAGAATCCCATGGACGGAGGAGCCTGACAGGCTACAGTCCATGGGGTCGCTCAGAGTCGGACACGACTGAGCGACTTCACTTTCAGTTTTCACCTTCATGCATTGGAGAAGGAAATGGCAACCCACTCCAGTGTTCTTGCCTGGAGAATCCCAGGGACAGGGGAGCCTGGTGGGCTGCTGTTTATGGGGTCGCACAGAGTCGGACACAACTGAAGTGACTCAGCAGCAGCAGCAAACAACTGCAATTAGGACAAAGGGGATAATGGTGGCCTGGGAGGAGGACAGTGCATCAGTGAAAATATTTTAAAATCTACTGTTCAGGAAGGAAAATCGGATTTGTCTGCATTATAGGTCTAAAGAAGCGTTGTTCTTTCTTGGAAATGTAAACCAAAGGGTGGGCATAAGTGTAATTTGTAATTTATGTCCATCTAGCATCTTTGAACATGCATCCTAGTTTTGGCTTAAAAGCAATATGCCTAAGGTAGAATCCAGAATACTTGCATCTTCACCTAAATTTGAAGCAAGGATACAGATGGCAGATGAGGGGGAGGTGTCTAGGTTTTAAGGTGTTCTTAGTGAAATCATTAAGAAGACCTTGGAAGCCAGAAGCAATTTCAAGAAAAGTCACAAGTGATGCCCATGCAGTCGCGTCCTAGCAGGCATGATGCAGAATGTCCAGCTCCTCCAGACAGCAGTCCTAGGACTCCTGGTATTCAGCCTGGAATTATGCATTTTCATACCTTTCATAAGACGGACTCTGGCTCTCCTGGAGAGTCTCAAAACTACTTAAAATCCTTTAATAAGTGCTTCTGCTTAAAGAAAGCATTGAGGATTATTTCATCTACAAATAAAAGCCTCAAATTGTATATATTATTATTCTTGCATAGCAGAATGTACAATAGTTGCTTAAAAATGTGCTTTTTGATTTTCAAAAAATGTATGTGTAACAAAATACACAAAAAATGGTATTGGGGGGGCGCTTCCCTTGGGTCCAGTGGTTAAGACCCCACAGTCCCAATGCAGGGGGGACTGGCTTCAATCCCTGGTCAGGGAATAGATCCCACAGGCCACACCTAAGAGCTCGCGTGCCACAGCTACAAATCCAGCATGCCACAGTAACGATCCTGTATGTTGCAAATCAGACTCAGCACAGCGAAATTAAAAAGAATAATAAAATGTTCTAAAAACTTGTAGAATTCTGAGCGGTATGATTTTGTTGTTGTTTTGTTGGTTTTCACTAAATTTTAATTTCATATTATTAAAGATTCACATAAAGCTATAAGAAATAATAAAGAGGGATCTCTTCTACTCTTCACCCAGTTTCCCCTAAAGACAGCGTTTGCAAAACTACAGTACGACATCATGACCAGGATACTAAAACCACACAGCCGGTAATCTTTTTGGTACTGGCTCTTCTCGCTAAGCATCAAGCCCCAGACACTCATGATTCGCACGTCACTAGTCTCTCCTTTTTCCTGCCAAGTAGTGTTATATTTCATGGTATGGATGGACCACAATTTAATCATTCACCTGCTGAAGGACATCTGGGTCGTTTCCATTTTGGGAATACTACAAATAAAACTGCTACAATCTTTCAATGCACATCATTTTGTACATAAACATCAGTTGTCATTTTTCTGGGATAAATGCTCAAGAGTGTAATCGCTGGGTTGGATGATCATTCTGTTTAGTTTTATAAGAAACAGCTCCACTGTTTGCCAGAGTGGCAATACCGTTTTACATTCTCACCCACGATGCATGAGAGAGAGTTCCTCTACACACTAACCAGGCTGGGATGCTGTCAGTGTTCTGTGTTAGCCATTCTGATATGTATGCAGTGGTATCTCATTATGGCTTTATTGTGCAGAACCTGGGCCCAGTCATCTCTTTATCCCTCTCTGTCTACTTATGCTCCAGCCACTGAACTTTTAACCATTTCTTAATCTACCTTTTCCCTGCTGACTCAGTGGTAAAGAATCTGCCTGCCAATGCAAGAGTGCAGGAGACGTGGGTTTGATACCTGGGTCGGGAAGATCCTTTGGAGGAAGACACGGAAACGCACTCCAGCATTCTTGCCTGGAGAATCCCATGGACAGAGGAGCCTGGTGGGATACAATCCATGAGGCTGCAGAGAGTCGGACACGACTGAGTACACACACACAATGTTTTCTAAAGGAGGAATGGACTTGGAGGGGAGACAGAGAAAGACAAATACAGTGTGATGTCATTTATATGTGGAATCTAAAAAATATAACAGATGAGTGAATATAATGAAAAAGAAGCAGCCTCATAGACACAGACAACAAACCAGTGGTTACCAGTGTGGAGAGTGGGGAGGGAGGGCAGTATAAGGGTCAGGGATTAAGAGGTACAAACTATTAGGTATAAAATAAGCTACAAGGATATACTGGACAACATGGAGAATACACTTAATATTTTATAATAACTGTAAATGGAGTATAACCTTTGAAAAGGATGAATCACTATATTGTACACTTGTCACTTAAATAATATTGTACAGCAACTATACTTCAATTAGAAGTATATACTCCAGGGGATCTTCCCAACCCAGGGATCGAACCCATGTCTCTTATGTCTCCTGTATTGGCAGGCAGATTCTTTACCACTGAGCCACCTGGGAAGGCCTCAAAAAACACCTACTCAGCCTCAGATCTCAGCTCAAGGATCACTCTCGGATGCCTGTCCTCATTCTTCCTTATCCCTGACAGAATTGACGCTAACCGTCTTTGTGAACTCCCTGACACTCGAGCGTCCTTCAGGCCCTGCAGTGGCCCCAGGCTCTCCTGCTGGTCGGAGGAGCAGGGAGCATGTGTTTTATTCTCAGCACCTAAGACAATACCCATCCCACTCTATCACAGGTCTTGGTAGTGCTTTCCACAAATACACACAGAGTCCAGGCACAGAATCTGGGCGTCCCCCAACATTAACGCCAGTTACTGTCCCAACATGAAACTCTGTAACTACAGGCCGTGCAGAGGACAGCATGGCACACACTCTCGGATAAGGGGATAACACTCTGCAGGATTTTCAAATGACCTTCAAAGTGGGACCAAGTGAGGGACTCCCCTGGTGGTCCAGTGGTTAAGAATCTGCCTTGCAATGCAGGGGATGTGGGTTTGATCTCTGGTCTGGGAATTAAGATCCCACTTGCTGTGGAGAAACTAAGCCTGCAAACTGCCATTACTGAGCCCTCACGTCACCATTAGAGAGTCTGTGCTCTGTAATGAAAGATCCAGTGTGATGGAACAAAGATCCCAAGTGCCGTTAACTAAGACTCGACACGGCCAAATAAACAAATATTAAAACACACACACACAAAATATGGCTTACCTGGTGGCTCAGTGTTAAAGAATCCACCTGCCAATGCAGGAAACAGGCTCAATCCTTGGTCCAGAAAGATTTCACAGGCTGTGGAACAACTAAGCCCACGAGCCACAACCACTGCGCCTGTGCTCTAGAGCCCGGGAGTTACAAGGAGGCCACCACAGTGAGAAGCCCGCAACTAGAGAGCAGCCCCTGCTCTGCACAATTACAGAAAAGCCCACTCAGCAACGACAACCCAGCACAGCCAAAAACAAACAAATAAATAAACATAAACATTTAAACACACACACACACAAATGAGGCCAAGTGAGAGAACACTCCCCCCGCCACACACAATGACTTGTCCTTGAAATACAGATTCACCTATTTCCTTAATTCTGTCCTGCAAATTTCTACAAGCCGGGTATGGGTTTATCATCATTTTACTAGTTAGAAAACTGAGGCCCCAGCACTGACTAAGATCATTGCTAATAAGAGGCAGAGCTGTGCTTCCCACCCATGTCCACCTGATTCCAAAGCCCATTTGTTTTTTCTTTGCCACACTGTCTTCTGCCCTGGAATTGACTCTCCTTGAAAAGTGAGACGTAGCCCAGGCCACCGAAACTTCTTGAGTATCAGAAGCACATAAAACAATTCTCCATGGCTGCCTGTCTTGAACGGTGATACCATTATCCTCTTACGGATCGATGGGTGTGAAATCGGATCCAGCCTGGGAGCGGGAGAAAGAAAAGAAAGGGACGATCTGGCTCCAAGCTCGGCAAGATACAAAAACTTACTGGGGTTCTGCGGAGGTCTGTTCAAAGTCTGGGTATGTTCTGTCATTTGGCAAGAATTAAATAGAGCCTTGTGTCTTCGAAGATGATTCTGTTACCTTCAGGATTAGGTTACCTGTCATTACATTTAACCTATGGGAAAAAGCAACACAAAGCTGTGCTAAAGATGTAATAGAAAACATATAATGAAGAGCCCTCGTGGCAGAGAAACACACGTTTCCCACAGAGAGCTGGTGCTGAATGAAGACTTTCTGCTTCTGCCTTGCATTCCCTAGGGGAGTGCAGCCTCAGAAGCCCAAAGGGATGCAAATAAAACAGCTCCGGCCCCTCCTGGACAGATACAGGTGCTCTGGTCTTATTCATCCATGAGGTGACTGCACAGAGGGGTGCAGGAAGAAGAGAGGGGAGTTCAGAGTGGACCTTATCTTGCTTAATCTGTTAGAATTCCAGAAGGCCCTGGGGAACCTGAGATTCCTAGACTTTTCCCCTTCTCACGTTTCCTCCTAGAAACCCCTCCAGCTGGTGGGATGCTAAAATAAGGACCATTTAGCTAGCTGGTTAATGAAGTCCATATGCAATTGTTAGAAACATAACTGACACTTCAGACTTCGGACCTACATTTTCCTTTGTGAGGTCTTCTCATGTCCGGCGTGGCTGCCTGCTGCGATCGCTTCTGTTTTCCAAGCTTCTTGGCCCTGGCTGGAATTAAAAGTAGACGCTTGATGTGCTAATGTCGGGTTAGAATAATACCTATCTGTTATGCTGATTAAATAAAATAACATTTGTAAAGCAATGTGCCAGACACAAGGTGGACACTGTCTAAATCAGACCGTATTTACAGCCTGACCCCTACCCAGCTTCTCCGGGCTCCTTTCTCAAGAATTCATCCGGCCCCTAAGGCCCAGCCCAGCACACCTTACTGTCTGTCTGCACTGAGATGGTTGTTGTTCCCAGCCTAACAGCCCGCCACAGAGAATGCTGTGTGGACCCATGATTCACCTCCAGAACAAAAACTCAAGATACATAAGGGTCTGAGAACAGTCTCCACGAACTTGGGCCCTCTCTGTGATACATAACTCTTTTGACTTTGGGGGATAGAGCTGGCACTCAATAAGTGGTTGTCAAATGAATGAACACATAAAGGAATCAGACTGCATCTCTCATATATCAGTTTTCAAGTCATTTAAATTATCAAATACAATTTCCCTGAAAAGTACAGTTTGGCTTAATGCACAGGGTAGGACATAGATAGCTTGAGCCAGCAGTCTGGCTGTATTCCTTCTGTCTTTCACCTTCCTTGCACCCGGAGGTTGATGTGACCGTCGCCCCTCTAGAATAAAATACTCTTTTACAGAAACTAAATAAAACACATAGAAATAAACTTCAGAAAATGCAATCTCTCAAAGACAAAATGTCGTATGATATTGCTTATATGTAGAATCTAGAAAAATGGTGAACTTATTTACAAAACAGAAATAGTCATAGATATAGAAAACAACATTGTTAATCAACTCTATTCCAATATAAAAAGAGAGAGAGAGAGAGAGATTGTGTTATCAATATAAATAGCATATTAGTTGAATTTGGTACAAGATCAGCCAGCTTTGGGGCTTCCCTGGTGGCTCAATGGTAAAGAACCTGCCTGACAATGTAGGAGAAGCATAGGTTAGATCCCTGGGTCAGGAAGATCCCCTGGAGAAGGAAGTAACAACCCACTCCAGTATTCTTGCCAGAGAAATCCCATGGACAGAGGAGCCTGATGAGCTACAGTCCATGGGGTCGCCAAGAGTCAGACGCGACTTAGCGACTGAACAACAGCAAGTTTTAACGAATTGTTCCTTTGTCACTGCCCAATCCAACTACTTTGAACTTCTTACAAAATAAACACAAAATAAACAAATAACTAAATTAAGTGCATGTTGAATTTAATATTGTTTCAGCCCTAGCACTGACTGGTGTTTTTCACCTCAAAATGTCTTAATTTCCTGCCTCATCTGCATTGCACCTGTGAACCCAGAAGCACATTATCTATCTTAAACACTTAATTCATACAAAATAAATTACGCCTACTTCTTAAGCATAAAAAACCCCAGCACTTCCAGACCTCATTTGTGGACATTATTTAAAGAGAATTCAGAGGTGCCAAAATCCTTCCTCTTATAAACCTTTGAAAATATATTAATAAAATTACACATTAGTAACCATTTTTTCCTGAACTCATAAACATTTTAGGAAATACAGATTAGCAAAATAAATAAATCAAAAGTAATCCAAATCCTGCTATGTATTTAATATTATTGTGTATGCATATCTTCCTGGACTTTAGGTACATAAATATTTATCACCAGATTATCTCATACAAATCTACATTCCAAATGTATATAACAATTTTTAGTTTTCTTTTATCATTTCAGAGGATATCAAGTCTTTCCAGGTCATGATAAGTTTGCAATCTTTTTTTTTTTTTTTTAGGAAAAGACTCAAAAGGCAAGATTTTTAATTTATTTATATATATAAGTTTCATAGAATGTTTAATCCAAACTTACAAGTAGGTAAACCTTCTTCCATAATCTTAGAGTTATAATTGTTATTTCTACAATTATAATCATATCCATTACTATTTAACCTTATACACTTGTTGCCAGAACTACTATCTGTAAATGCTCGATGCAATCTCAGTTAAATAGCACAGAACAGAAAAATAATAGATGCAGATATAGGTGCAAAGATCATCATGTATGTGTATATAAAGACATACATGTATAAATATAGGTACAAAATGTATACAAAATATAAATATTATTTAACATATATATATAGAGACAAATCTGTTTACATATACTGTGTAAAGCTAGGCTTTATTTTAAATAATCAAGCCATTAATCTTTTATAATATCTGTTTGTCCTTGTGATTAAAGTTCTATACATATTTTAAAATACAGAAATGACTATAGCTTTTTCAATATATTTTAAATCCATCTAACAACTGCTTCTGGCACCTGCTGGGGAAAAGGCATTTTAGGTGTTACCAAGATGGATCAAAAACAGATGCTGCCAGGGGCTCTCAGTCAACTCTGAGACAGGTGTGGGCACAAAGACTTCTGAGAGATAAAGAGTTTTAATTATTATACCAAATGCTAGAAAAGCAACAAGAAGAAAGCAACCATACCCTCTGGAGGTAGAGAGAAGGATCAAGAAAGTTATCACAGAGGGAATGGCTTTGCACAGATGTTCGATGGGTAGAGAATGAGAGGAGAAATATTTGGGCTAAAGGAAAACATGAGCAAAGACCCAGTTAAGTTGAGTCGCAGGGAATTTATCCCCAGATGAAATCTTTAGTCAATTTAGTTCCAAACACCACAACAAAGCAAAGTGGTTCCTGAACAGTGCTCAGTAAGAGACACCAGGTGGGCAAAAAGTGCAAAAGCCTTTCACGACGCACTTAAGACTGTACGTACTGTGACAGATCCTTCATTGAGGCCAGTTGGCTTCTCTGATAATACATCCTTTCTTTGGAAATATTAAAAGTGTGGAATAATAACAACCTTTGGTTTATCTTTAGGCAGCCAAGGAGACGGAGTTTGGTATATCTGCACCTACCCCACCCCTGATGCTAATAACTGGACAGAAATGTGCTTGCTGGAATTCTCAAGCCATCCCTGAGTTCGGAGTGTAACTGAATTCCCTATTAAAGAGCCAATTTGCTATGAGGGAAATTAAGTTATTATTGCCTCTTGAATGTCAGCTGGCAGGCTCCATCTCTGGCTAATGCCTGTAATTATACAAGCAGCCTGCTGAGCACACCCCGTATGGCAGCTGCATATGGCATTTGCAGTTGTTATAATAACACAACAGCAAGCCGAGAAGCACAACACAAGCACACCTCTAACCTGCAAGTGACCTGCTAATTAGCAGCCATGTGGGGTTAACAGACAGAGCAGCTCATGCAGGACAGTGTGTGATCAGGGTAAACAGGGACCCTGGTAAATGGGAAAATATATGCCGGGAGGAGTCTCCTTGCTCCCTGACAGTGCTGGTCAAACAAATGAGAAAAGTGCGCACTCAACGGAGAGAGCCTCTAAAATTAATACCGCGCTGAGGAAAGGGAAACTGCTGTCTCTTTCCCACACCACTCCCACTCCCCTGAATTGGAACCATGGAATTAATCTTTGGGTTTGGATACTGGAGTTAAATACAACCTTTCCCAACACCCCATTCTCTACCCCAGCTCTGATGGCTTCATCTCCCATCCCCTTGGATGCTTTCAAAAGCTTCTTTTGTTTCCCACACGGAAGTTATGTGTGTTTTGTTTTCTGTGCTCAGAAGACTATTTGTATAATCGCGCTATTGTTGAAACCCATAATGAAAAGTAAAATGCCTCCTGATATTTCTCTTCCTCCTATCCAACGACTTCAAAAACCAGTGTATCTGCTTCAGTCTGGTCCCTTCTAGGTCTAATTCCAGATTCTGCTGGAGTCAAACATTTCAATGTTATTCTTTATAACCGTCATTGACAAAAGTCATTTACAAACCAACTTCTGAGGTACAACATATGTGGATCACAAGTGCTGCTGATGGGCCCTCTACTTCTCATATTTGGGGTTTTATATATATATATATATATCTTTTTTTTTTCTCATTGCAGCACTTATTTTCCCTCTTGAGCTTTCTTCCTCACAAAGTTAAACTCCTTTCTCCCTTCCCTTTTACAACTTACATCACTTATCATGTGACAAAGTGAAAGGATATCAAATTAATATGTATATGTATGGCTGGTTCACTTTGCTGTATAGCAGAAACTAACACAACATTGTAAGGCAACAATAGTCCAATTTAAAAAAAAGATATTGTTAATAAAATAATCAATTTTGGCAAAAAAGAAAGGATGTTAAATTACGCGATCATTATTAACCACAAAAACGAATGTTTACTGGGTATGCAAGTCGAGTCAACCTAGATGATCATCATAATCAATGAAAACAGCAATATTTATTAGGCTAGATCACTTATAGCCCTATGCTGAGTGCTGCATAATCTGATTCTATCCTCACATCAACTCCACGACGCACGTTCTGTTTTCTCATTTCATAGATGAGAGAACGGGGTCTTAGAGAAATTCAGCACCTGCTCAGAACCTCCCAGCCTGTGAGAATTCCAGAACCCAAACTGGACCCAGCTCATTCCAAAATCCAAAGACCTGAGTCAGTTAAGGGCTCTCCGCTCAGAGCCCTGGTCTTCTTGTGTATTTATAGAGAAGAACAATTACATGAAGTGATCTCTACAATGAGGTGACTAAGAATTACAAATGCAGTCCTCAAATGATTTCCCATCTATTCATGAATCAGATAATGAAGACGACGTAAATTAGCAGACGTACTATCTTGTGATGTGAGCGTTATTTATAAACGTGATGTGATGTTATTTAAAAAGTCTTCCTATTTAAAAAGTGACGTGATGCTTTCATTTCAGAGGAGCAGATCTGTTACATGCCTCTTCTTCCTGTTCTCTCTCAAAGCTCGGGGCAATGTGGGTAGAATCATACTCCAAGAAAATAAATTCTCAACCAGAGAGAAAAGGGAAATGGCAGTTATCAAGGGATGTCCAGGATGGTTTCACATGTCGGAAACAGATGGGACTGTGCTAAGAAGATAGCTTTGAGGTTAGGGAGAGCCCAATCGATAGAGAGATGCATGGCAGGCTCCCAGTGTGGAGGGGGCAGGTACGGATGCTGGAGTGGGACACAAGGAAAGATGGGGATGACCGGGAGGTTTAAGTAGGATTGGCAGTTCCACTTGCTCCACCCTCACCCTGAACCTAAGAAACCTCCTTTCCTTCTGCAGTAAAAAATATACAAGCCTCTCCTGCAAATAAATAAAGCAAATTACCAAGAAAGAGTTTACATTACTGGGTGTTCCTGGTACAGAGTATAACCCTTCTGATGCTGTGTTTGAATGACCTTAATCTCACAGGTAGTCATCTCCCTTCTAAGGCACCTTGAAGGGAAGCCAGCCTGCTTCTTCTCAGAGCCTGCAAAAGTACACAAGAATCTCACATCAATTCTAACAATCATCAACATGTTCTTCATCCTTAAATATAAAGAGACAACCAAGAAGTACAAGAGATATGATTAAAAAAAAAATCAGCAAGAAAAAATAGCAACCGGTGAATCAGATGAGTAAAAAGATAACAAATAAGATAGACATTATTTTAACCTCAAATTTGAGAGGAAAATTATCTATTAGGAAATAGGATGTTGAGAAGTAATGAGTTCTTAGAAATTAAGAATAATATTGCCAAAATAAAAAGCGTCAATAGCAGGACTGGAAGATAGAGTAGGATAAAGTCAAACTGAAAGTGAAGTCACTCAGTCGTGTCCGACTCTTTCAGACCCCATGAACTGTAGTCTACCAGGCTCCTCTGTCCACGGGATTTTCCAGCAAGCATACTGGAGTGGGTTGCCATTTCCTTCTCCAGGAGATCCTCCTGACCCAGGGATTGAACCCCGGGCTCCCACATTGTAGGCAGACCCTTTACCATCTGAGCCACCTGATAAAGGTAGACAGAATGAAGAAAACAGTCACAAGTAGGTTCCGTGCGGTCCAGCATCTTACTGATGGAAGTCACTAAAAAGGAAATCAGAGAATGCAGAGAAAAGTAACAAATACAAAGTGAAAACAACTCAGACACGAAAAAACACAACATTCTTCAGAACAAAAAGGCTATAGTGTGATAATCAAGATAAATGACAGAAGACCACATCTAAAAGATTGTCACGAAACTTAAGAACAGTCTGGATTTAACAAAATAAATAAAGCCTGAAAGCTTCCAGAGGAGGGGGAAAAAATCTTATCTCCTCAAAGGAGCGACAATCTGATTTTTTCATGAAGATGACTGGTTATAAGAGATTGCCTTCCAGCTTCTGGGAGTAATTAAAAAAAAATACACTGTATATTTCAGAGTTCTTGTAGATATACAGAACTGAGAAAATAGTATAGGCAGTTCCCATAAATCATCTTACATCAATATGGTACATTGTTAGAATTAATCAACCAGGCTTGATGCATTCTTATTTAGATTGGCTTAGTCTCTAGCTACGGAGAAGGCAATGGCACCCTACTCCAGTACTCATGCCTGGAAAATCCCATGGATGGAGGAGCCTGGTAGGCTGCAGTCCCTGGGGTTGCTAAGAGTCGGACATGACCGAGCAACTTCACTTTCACTTTTCACTTTTATGCACTGGAGAAGGAAATGGCGACCCACTCCAGTGTTCTTGCCTGGAGGATCCCAGGGACAGGGGAGCGTGGTGGGCTGCCATCTATGGGGTCACACAGAGTCGGACACGACTGAAGCAACTAAGCAGCAGCAGCAGTCTCTAGCTAATGTCCTTTTCTGGGATTCTACTCAGGGTATGACATCACCTGTAGCTGTCCTGTCTCTTTAGACAACTTTTTTTTTTCTTTCTTTTTTTTTTTTTTTTTATGCAGACCCTTTTTAAAGTCTTTATTGAATTTGTTACAATATTGTCTCTGTTTTACGTTTTTGGCTTTTTGGACAGGAGGCATGTGGTATCTCAGCTGCCCAACCAGGGATCGAACCTGCACCCCTTGCATTGGAAGGCCAAGTCTTAACCACTGGACCACCAGGGAAGTTCCTCTTTAGGTAACTTTTGACTGTGATGGTTTCTCAGGCTTCTCTTGTTTCTGATGATGGGAACAGTTTTGAGGAGCTCTGATTGGTATTTTGTGGAATGTCCCTTTATCAGAGCTGTTACTCTACTAGACTACAGTTAAGTGTTCCAGGGAGAAAGATCACAGAATGAAGTGCCAGTCTCATCACAGCAAGGGTAAATGCCATCGGCATGACTTATCACCACTGATGCTGGCTTTGATCGTGTGCTGAGGTCATGCTTGCCACACTTTTCTAGAGTAAAGTTGGTCTCCCTGCTTTCCATACTGCCTGTGCACAACCCATATTTCAGGCCTGGGGGCTTACGAAAGCAGAATATCCGTACTATTTTTTGGAATATCTCTGCGTTGGGGGTTTGTCTCTTCCTCTCCATCAATCAATCATTTCTTTACGTCACTATGGATTCGTGGCTGCTTTTTTTTAACCTTTTGTTTTATACTGGAATATAGCCAATTAACAACATTGTGATAGTTTCAGGCACACAGCAAAGAGACTGTCATACATACACATGTATCTACTCTACCCCAAACTCCTCTCCCATTCAGGCTGCCACAGGACACTGAGCAGAGTTCCCTGTGCTGTATAGTAGGTCCTGGTTGCTTATCCAGTTTAAATATAACAGTGTGTACCTGTCAAGATGGATACTTGTTTTGTACTTTGGGTTATAATTCACTTTATTTTGTGGCTTGCATTGTTCCAGTTTGGGGCACAGAAGCTCTTTGACTTCACTACTGTGACCTTCAACATAATGTGGATGGGCTGTGGTTTTATTTTTGTATTTCTTGAGTTCTTCCTAACTTTGTGTCACTATAAGATGCTCCAGGCCCATCTTTGTATATCTTCTGCCCAAGCCCTAGAATCCACTATTTCTCCAACATCCCCTTTTTTGGAAATGGTATTAGAAACCAAAATCTGAGTGAGAAGTGTATTCATAGATACTGAGATGTCACTGCTTCTTGGCTCTTTGAGCTGACAAGTCAAGGAAATATGAGTGTGTTTACTAACACATATGTATACACATATTTATAAACAGGGCTTCCCTGATAGCTCAGTTAGTAAAAAAAAAAATGTGCCTGCAATGCAGGAGACCCCAGTTCAATCCCTGGATTGGGAAGATCCCCTGGAGAAGGGAAAGGCTACCCATGCCAGTATTCTGGCCTAGAGAATTCCATAGACAGTATAGTCCATGAGGTCACAAAGAGTCAGACATGACTGAGCGACTTTCACTCAAGTAAATATGAGTGTCTTTACTAACACATATGTATACATATATTTATAAATATTTCTATATGCAAATATCTGGGTCTAGGTTAGACTAAACATGAGTTCATACCGATGTCTCCAAACATAACCCATTACCATATGGATTATTCTAGCCCCTTCCCTTGTTTATCTGTAAAATATGACTCTCACAGTAAGAAACTTGACTCCTCCTACCTTCCATTCATCCACTTAATTGTTCAGTTCCAGTATATGCATAAGTATGCAGTATCAGGATTGTTCCATCATACCTTCATGGGAAAGAACTTTAACAGTTAGGACATAGTACTTACATGCAGTTCCTTTTGCCTTGATGTTTGCAGACTCCACTCACTTCCAGAGTTACTTAAATCAACACCTTTTCCTCTGGCTGAATTGTTCTTTCGTTTGCATACATGAATATTCATTCTGTACTATAACAGTCTATGGTTTTGACAAATCCATAATGTCTTGTGTTCCCCATTACAGGATCATTCAAAATAGTTCACACCTTAAAAAAAATATTTCTTGTGATTCACCTATTCAACCTTCCTCACCTCCCCCTAAACATCTGGCAAACACTCTGTAGCTTTTCATTTTCTAGTGTGACATGTAGCTAAAAATCATACAATACGTAATCTTTCCAGACTGACTTGTTTCCACACAGCAATGTATCATTAAGATTCCTCAATGTGTTCTTACAGCTAAATAAGGCATTTCTATGTAATGGGAAAAATAGAAAATGATAGATCATTTGTTTAATTATTCAGTAAATACACTAAATAACACTTTGCTGTATGGATGACCCACAGTTTCTTTACCCATACTGAAGGACATCTTAATTGCTTCTAGTTTTTATATATTATTTAAAAAAAACCTACCATAAACATTTTCATGCAATGCTGGATTATATGGTAAAACTGTAACTTTGTAAGAAACTGCCAAACTGTCTTCCAAAGTAGCCTGCATCATTCTACATTTCCAGTTTCTCGGTGTCCTTTCCAGAATTCGGTATTGTCAGTGCCTTGGACTTTAGTCATTCTAATAGATGAATACCCCCCTGTTGTCCTAAGGTTTCCCTAAGCACTCCTCCTTAAATAAAGTTTGTATCTTGCAGCTCTTTCAGTTTTAATACATTGTTATTATACTAGAGCCACTACTGATGTGGTGGTCAGATGTGGGGGAACAAAAGCATTCTTTACTTTTACAATTAAATCTGTCTTTCAGTGGCCTGTCCCTGGGTTGTGACTTTCACAAATGTTTCTTAGTATTCTCCTTTCCCTCTTCAGTGAAACAGAAAGACTAGTGGGGGTCAGTTCAGTTCAGTTCAGTCACTCAGTAGTGTCCAACTCTTTGCGACCCCATGAATCGCAGCACGCCAGGCCTCCCTGTCCATCACCAACTCCCAGAGTCCACTCAGACTCACGTCCATCGAGTCAGTGATGCCATCCAGCCATCTCATCCTCTGTCGTCCCCTTCTCCTCCTGCCCCCAATCCCTCCCAGCATCAGAGTCTTTTCCAATGAGTCAACTCTTCGCATGAGGTGGCCAAAGTACTGGAGTTTCAGCTTTAGCATCATTCCTTCCAAAGAAATCCCAGGGCTGATCTCCTTCAGAATAGACTGGTTGGATCTCCTTGCAGTCCAAGGGACTCTCAAGAGTCTTCTCCAACACCACAGTTCAAAAGCATCAATTCTTCGGTGCTCAGCTTTCTTCACAGTCCAACTCTCACA
>NW_011494752.1:11792931-11803105 GCF_000754665.1 Bison bison bison
CTCCTCTTTCACTTTCATCAAGAGGCTTTTGAGTTCCTCTTCACTTTCTGCCATAAGGGTGATGTCATCTGCATATCTGAGGTTATTGATATTTCTCCCGGCAACCTTGATTCCAGCTTGTGCTTCTTCCAGCCCAGCGTTTCTCATGATGTACTCTGCATATAAGTTAAATAAGCAGGGTGACAATATACAGCCTTGACGTACTCCTTTTCCTATTTGGAACCAGTCTGTTGTTCCATGTCCAGTTCTAACTGTTGCTTCCTGACCTGCATACAGGTTTCTCAAGAGGCAGGTCAGGTGGTCTGGTATTCCCATCTCTTTCAGTCCACAGTTTATTGTGATCCACACAGTCAAAGGTTTTGGCATAGTCAATAAAGCAGAAATAGATGTTTTTCTGGAACTCTCTTGCTTTTTCCATGATCCAGTGGATGTTAGCAATTTGATCTCTGGTTCCTCTGCCATTTCTAAAACCAGCTTGAACATCTGGAAGTTCACAGTTCACATATTGCTGAAGCCTGGCTTGGAGAATTTTGAGCATTACTTTACTAGCGTGTGAGATGAGTGCAATTGTGTGGTAGTTTGAGCATTCTTTGGCATTGCCTTTCTTCGGGATTGGAAAACTGACCTTTTCCAGTCCTGTGGCCACTGCTGAGTTTTCCAAATTTGCTGGCATATTGAGTGCAGCATTTTCACAGCATCATCTTTCAGGATTTGAAAGAGCTCAACTGGAATTCCATCACCTCCACTAGCTTTGTTTGTAGTGATGCTTTCTAAGGCCCACTTGACTTCACATTCCAGGATGTCTGGCTCTAGGTCAGTGATCACACCATAGTGATTATCTTGGTCGTGAAGATCTTTTTTGTACAGTTCTTCTGTGTATTCTTGCTACCTCTTCTTAATATCTTCTGCTTCTGTTAGGTCCATACCATTTCTGTCCTTTATCGAGCCCATCTTTGCATGAAATGTTCCCTTGGTATCTCTAACTTTCTTGAAGAGATCTCTAGTCTTTCCCATTCTGTTGTTTTCCTCTATTTCTTTGCATTGGTTGCTGAGGAAGGCTTTCTTTTCTCTTCTTGCTATTCTTTGGAACTCTGCATTCAGATGGTTATATCTTTCCTAGTGGGGGTGGCAGTGTGTAAATGCCTTTAACCTAGGTTTTATAAGGTTCTGATGACATCTTTCCCCTTGGATAGTAGGTCTTTGTTATAGAGACAGCTTTGGGCATCTTCCAAAGTTTGCTTTGGGCATCTTCCAATGTTTGCTTTTCCCTTCCTCTTCTCGTCACCAAGGGATCTTTCTTAGTTCTTCATGATGAGCACCTGGTGAGGTCCCTAGAAGTAAAATCCATGATTGTGGAAGAGGACATGCTGGACTGCAGGCTCTAGGAGGTTTCCACTTCATGCTGTTCTACATTGTCTCCAGCAAATCATCCAAATTACCACGTCATTGTCTCTACCAGTTTAAGGCTCCAGCGACTCCTGCTCTATGGAAACAGGTGTTAGCTCTAGATTCACCATTCCTTCCAGATGCACGAGTAGCAAGTAGCAATCTGCCCTGAGATCTCAATTCTCTAATGGGTCTGAGAAAAGCATGATTTTCAGTGTTTCAGCTCTTTTCCTGTTATAAGGACAAGAATGATGACCTCCAAGCTCTTTAAATTTTGGAACTGAAACCAGAAGTCTGGATCATTTATTTTGAAACTATATTCAATACCTAAGCAAACCAAATGGTGACTGCAGCCATGAAATTAAAAGACGCTTGCTCCTTGGAAGAAAAGCTATGACAAACCTAGGCAGCATAATAAAAAGCAAAGACATTACTTTGCCAACAAAGGTCCATATAGTCAAAGCTATGGTTTTTCCAGTAGTCACGTATGGATGTGAGAGTTGGACCATAAAGAAAGCTGAACACTGAAGAATTAATGCTTTTGAACTGTGGTGTTGGAGAAGACTCTTGAGAGTCCCTTAGACTGCAAGGAGATCAAACCAGTCAATCTTAAAAGAAATCAGTCCTGAATATTTATTGGAAGGTCTTATGCTGAAGCTGAAGCTCCAATTCTTTGGCCACTTGACATGAAGAACTGACTCATTAGAAAAGACACTGGTGCTGGAGAAGGCAGGAGGAAAAGGGGACTACAGAGAATGAGATGGTTGGATGGAATCACCGACTCAGTGGACATGAGTTTGAGCAAGCGCTGGGAGTTGGTGATGGACAGGGAAGCCTGGTGTGCTGTACTCCATGAGATCTCAGGGCCAAACACAACTGAGGAACTGAACTGAACTGAAGCAAACAATCAGTCAAGTTTGAGAATTAAATAAAGACCTTTTTAGATGTGAATCAACTGAGAAATGTCCAATAACTGAGGAGTTCTTTCATGAGAGGACAAAGTACAGAAATGAAAAATTGGAAGCCATTGGATCTGAGAAGTAGTAGATTTACTCTAGCAAGCAGAGATGGGTGATCTCAGGACGACAGCTGATGAATCCATGATCTGTAGAGAAGCAGGAGGTTTGGGGAATCTCTAGGGAATTACTATGAAGGAAGTAGGTTCCATATAGATAGGCTGCATAATTTGAGAATATAGTAAGGACACACCATTCTCTTGTCAACAAGAGAAAAGAAAGGCAAATTAGAAACTGTGTTGCAGGGCTGGGAACTGTTTAAGAAAGTCATGGTTGGCTTCCAGTTCCAGCAATAACCTGAACAACCATCTAGCAACAAAATATCAAAAAATGATTATTTAACATGTGTGCCTGAGCTGGCAAGAAAATAAGGAAAATCCTCAGAGGCCAATTACAGCGCAAATGCAAGAAACCGGCAGCCTGAGCTTTGAAGCTGTTGACTACCCAAAGGGCACCCATATTACTTTGTTACCAAAATACTCGCTTTTAACAACTGCCCAGGGAAAGGAGACAATGTCTAGGAATGTTCCCTCCCAGAAAATGTCCCTTGCCAGACAAAGTAAAGAATTACATACAAAAATTCCTGTGACTAGAGGACACCTTCAGTGAGAGAGAGAACTGGTGTGGGGGGTGAGCAGGAATACTGAAATACACCCGCTAAAGCAGGTACCAAAGAAAATTACCTAGCATGTCTTTATCTATGCTAGGGTGAAATGAAAACAAAAATCTTTCTTCATAATTTGCAACTATGACCTGGCTTTTATATGGATTTGAGGTCCACATTTATGTTGTAGGGTTATTATAAAAACAGGCAAAGTAAATAATAAGCTAAGAAGTTAGTTTAAAATGATTCCACGAATTTATAATGCCTGCGGGCAGGATTAAGCGCAATTTTTTTCAAAGATATTGTCTTTAACTTAGACCTCAAAGAATTCTGTCCTACTGATAAATTTTCTTTTTTTTAAATATAAATTTATTTATTTTAATTGGAGGTTAATTACTTTACAATATTGCCCAGAATAAAAAACAAAATAATATATAATGACAAACCATACAAAGAAAAAGATACCATGAGTGAGAATAAGTCAATATAATAAAGAATAGAATTATATCTGAAAGGACTTCAGATAGGAGAGTTGGATGAAGGCGGCCACAAAGGACAAATTTCCAATTGTAAGATAAATAACTACTGGGGATGTAATCGGAGAAGGCAATGGCACCCCACTCCAGTACTCTTGCCTGGAAAATCCCATGGATGGAGGAGCCTGGTAGGCTATAGTCCATGGGGTCGCTAGGAGCCGGACACGACTGAGCGACTTCACTTTCACTTTTCACTTTCATGCATTGGAGAAGGAAATGGCAACCCACTCCAGTGTTCTTGCCTTGAGAATCCCAGGGACGGGGGAGCCTGGTGGGCTGCTGTCTATGGGGTCTCACAGAGTCAGACACGATTGAAGCGACTTAGCAGCAGCAGCAGCAGCAGGGGATGTAGTGGACAATATGATGACTATGGCTGACCATGCCACATGGTACATTTGAAAATTGCTAGGAGAGTAAATCCTAAAAGCTCTCATCATAAGAAAAAAAAATGGTAACTATGTGAGATGACAATAGTAGCTAAACCTATTGTGATCACTTTACAAAATGTATGTATGTCAAGTTATTAGGCTGTACACCTTAAACATATACAGCATTGTATGTCAAATATACCTCAGTAAAACTGGAAGAAAATAACATAAATAAAAAATTATGATTGCATTATAAAATATTTTCAAATTCAAGATGTGGTTAAAATAAATTCTATTTAATGCAAATTATTTAAAAAAATTATTTCAGAGGTTGTTTTTATTAGATATAAATAAGAATATTTTAAATGATTATAGAAATAAAATTGGAATAAAAAAAAGTATGAGTAAGGAAGAAAAGGTTAACAAAAATGACCAGAAGAAAGATAATGAAAAGAAACAGCTAGGACTTATATACGGACTTCCCTGGTGGCTCAGCAGTAAAGAATCTGCCTTCCAGTGCAGAAGATGCAGGTTCAATCCCTGGATCAAGACCATCCCCTGGAGAAGGAAATGGCAACCCACTACATTTTCTTGTCCAGGAAATCCCATGGACAGAGGAGTCTGGTAGGCTACAGTCTATGGAGTCCTACAAGTATTGGACGCAACTCAGCGACTAAAACAACAACTTATGTAAGTGTGTTGGGGTCAGGGGAGAAGTCCTGATTTGTTACTTGGTTGTGAACTGAGAGAGCTATTCTACTAAAGACCTATAAAGTTTGGCCCAGGAACCTTTACCACAAAACATGCCAAATTAAGCTGAATGGAAGGCTTGGTGAAAACTGTGAGTGAAGCACCTAAGCCGGTACACATGGAAGAGAAGGGTTTGGTTCAAGCCAAGCTTGCAGTGACCTGCCAAGGTCGTTAACCTGGTTTTTGACCCTACTCGAGGGCTGTTCTGGATGCAGCAGTGGCCACTGCCTGGCTCCAGCTCCAACATTCCACTGATGGTCAGCACCACCAACCTCCCAATCCCATCACTACCCCACCATCTCCCAGGTTTCTCTTCCAACCACTGTTGCCAACTCAGTTATCACTGGGCCCTTCTCAACTCAATCACATTCACAAGTCTATCTCCTAATCAAGAGATAGATTTCCATCTCAATGACAATCTCCTCCAGTTACTCAAGTCAGAAAGTTGAATGATCCATCTTTCCTACTTTCCCCCCTCCCCTAAATGGAAATCACCAAAACCTATCAATTATGTTCCCCCTTAAAGGAGAGCTATAAAGTACTGTATATATGTTAATTCCAAACTCCTTAGTACAATACAAAAAATAGATAACCAACAAGGACCTACTATAAATAGCACAGAGAACTATACTCAACATCTTGTAATAACCTATAAGGGAAAAGAATCTGAAAAAGAATTATATATATGTGTCTAATATAATAATTGATATATTAATTAATAATTAATATACTAATTAACAATTATTGGGCTTCCCTGGTAGCTCAGTAGTAAAGAACCCACCTGTCAATGCAAGCGATTTGCATTTGATCACTGGGTCAGGAAGATTCCCTGGAGAAGGAAATGGCCATCCTCTCCAGTATTCCTCCCTTGAGAATTCCATGGACAGAGGAGCCTGGAGGGCTACAGTCCATGGGGTCGCAAAGAAGGTGACAGGACTTAGTGACTAAACAGCAACAATTAATAATTATCAATTAACATACTGTATTAATAATTAATTATATTATCAACAAATATATTAATGATTAACTATATATTATTAATATATATCTGAATTGCTATGCTATACACCTGAAACAGAACATTGTATATCTACTATACTTCAATAAAAATATTTTAATTAAAAAAGAGATATAAAAATCAGATATGCCTTTGTTTTCATTCTCAGGGACCCATCTTAGGTCAGAGCCCCACTGAGGTGTCTGTGTCTCCAGGCAGGATCCCTTCAGCCCATCTTCACCTTGACCATCTTGCAGCAGATGTCCTCTGAGGCTGATAAGATGTGTTTTGTGGTCCCTCATTTGCACCAGCCTCTGCCAAGACTTGCAAAGAGCCCTGGTAGCATGCCCATTGGCCATGTGCTTTGTAAAATTTTGCAAAAGTAAGGTGCTGTAACCACAGTTGGTTAAGACTGTTGACACTCTGCCCCGCTTCTCCTCCATCACACTTCCTTTTGTTTCAGGTGGATCTGGGCGTTGAGCCAAGGAGAAGTTAAGCTGGGATTACACTTGCAGTTTAGTTAGATACATGTACATGGTTTGTAGTCACTTCCACATAGAGGTAAGTTGTTATTTATGGCTCCCAAATAAGAATGACTTCCAGAAATATCAATACTACTACCATCTCTGTGCCCACTGTTCTAGCATCATGACATAAAGCCATCAAAGAAACGCTGAATAATTAGTCATCCATTCAAAGAGTATTTATATTAGTAACCACACAAGAAAATCTGATATGCCATGTCAAAATCATATGGCTCATAATACATGACATAACCTTGAAAGGTCTTCTTAGATTTGATAAACAAACCTAGAAACCTATATAAGACCACCAGTAAATTGTAAAGATGAAAGAAACTTTTAAACTCTTAATAATAAATAAAGTTTCCATTAACCACGCTGGAGGATAAACTAAATTATCTTTCTATTCTGTCAATAGGAAGTGATATAACAAAATTACTGTCATGTGAAGAGGTGAACCAAAGGTTGAATTCTGCTAACATCAGGGGAAATCTTTTATAGAAGTATGTTGGCAGTAAATTAATAAAATATGTTATTTTTCCAGTTTTCATTATTTTTCTCAGCATTTTAAAATGTATAATTTGTTGTGCTTTCTCTCATTCTAAACACATATTCACTTTTATATCTAATTTTGTATTTTTTAATTCTTTTTTTTTTTCTTAAAAAGAGAACCTCCCCCATTATAGAACAAACTTTTGATTATCAGGGATAGGGGAAAGACTGGGGGTGGAAAGTTGAGAGTTTGCGACTGACATGTACACGCTGCTATATTTAAAATAGATAACTGACAACGATACAGTCCATGGAATTCTCTAGACCAGAATACTGGAGTGGGTAACCTTTCCCTTCTCCAGGGGAGCTTCCCAACCCAGGGACTGAACCCAGGTCTCCCTCATTGCAGGCGGATTCTTTACCAGCTGAGCCACCAGGGAAGTACAGTGCAGGAAACTGCTCAGTATTATGTAATAACAACCAAAATGGGAAGATAATTTGTAAAAGAATGGACAGACGTATAACTGAATCAGTTTCTGTACACCTGAAACTATCACAGCATTGTTAGTCAACTCTACTCCAATATAAAATTAAGAAGTTTTTAAAAAAGGTTATCTGTTCAGTATTTTTGTTTTTATTAAGTGAAATGTCTTCATCTTAAATAGACTCTATATAACGAGCTATGATTTTTCTAGTAATCATGTACAGATGTGAGAGTTGGTTCATAAAGAAGGCTGAGCACCAAAGAATTGATGCTTTTGAACTGTGATGCTGAAGAAAACTCTAAAGAGTCCCTTGGACTGCATGAAGATCCAACCAGTCCATCCTAAAGGAAATCAGTCCTGAATATTCAATAGAAGGACTGTTGCTGAAGCTGAAGCTCCAATACTTTGGCCACTGATGCTAAGAGCCCACTCACTGGAAAAGACTCTGATACTGCGAAAGATTGAGGGCAGGAGGAGAAGGGAGCAACAGAGGATGAGATGGTTGAATGGCATCATCAACTCATTGGACATGAATTTGAGCAAACTTCAGGAGATAGTGAAGGATAGGGGAGCCTGGCATGTTGCAATCCATGGGATCTCAAAGAGGGAGGAGGGTTCAGGATGGGGAACACAGGTATACCTGTGGCAGATTCATTTTGATATATGGTTAAACCAATACAATATTGTAAAGTTAAAAAATAAAATAAAAAGATTTGGACACTACTTAGCAGCTGAACATCATCATCAAAGCACATCTTTGGAGCCTGGCACCTGGTTGTGAATGCGACCTGCTCAGCTTGGCTTTCCCTCCCTCATCCTTGTGTCTTCATGGAAGTGCAGTGAAGTGAAGTGAAAGTTGCTCAATTGTGTCCAACTCTTTGTGACCCCATGGACTTAGTCCATGGAATTCTCCAGGCCAGAATACTGGAGTGGGTAGCCTTTCCCTTCTCCAGGGAATCTTCCCAACCCAGGGATCAAACCCAGGACTCCCACATTGTAGGCAGATTCTTTACCAGCTGAGCCACAAGGGAAGCTCAAGAATGCTAGAGTGGGTAGCTTATTTCTTCTCCAGAGGGTCTTTCCGACCCAGGAATCAAACTGGGGTCTCCTGCATCGCAGGTAGATTCTTTACCAACTGAGCTATGAGGACCTTCCCCAATTAACCTGTCTATATGCAGTACCTTCCTCTGGGTTCTTCCCCATAACACATTTCTCTCAGGTGTCAATCATTTATCACATTCATCAACATTATATTTGTTTTCACTTTGATTTTCATGTTTTCCTCAGTAGATTCCAAACTCCCTAGGAGCAGAGCTCAGAACTATCTCAGTGTTGGTATCTAGCATACAGTAGGTGCTCCGTAAATACTTATGGGATGAATGAAGTACAGGACTGTGGGTGTGAAAAGATAGTGTAAGATGAAGTAGAACTAAACAAGGTTCATTTCAGGAGGAGTTTCTGAATAGGACTTGAAGATAAATAGCCTGAATAACTAGTGAGCCAAGTAGTTGTGATTTTACTATACTCTCTACCACCACCTCGCCCCTCCCCCCCCCCAATGTTCTATTCTTAAAGAAAAAGTGAAGTCACTCAGTCATGTCCAACTCTTTGTGACCCCATGGACTGTAGCCCACCAGGCTCCTCTGTCCATGGGATTCTCCAGGCAAGAATACTGGAGTGGGTTGCCGTTTCCTTCTCCAGGGGATATTCCCGACCCAGGGATCAAACCCAGGTCTCCCACATTGTAAAGAAATTCTTAAAGAAATGCCTGGGTAAATAACACACTAATGAATAGAAATGCCAAATACCACTGATGAACACAGAGGCAAAAATTCTCAACAAAATTCTAGCAAACAGAATCCAACAGCATATTAAAAAGATCATACATCATGACCAAGTGGGCTTTACCTCAGGGATGCAAGGATTCTTCAATATTCACAAATCAATTAATGTGATACACCACATTAATGAACTGAAAGATAAAAGCCATATGATTATCTCAATAGATGCAGAGAAGGCTTTTGACAAAATGCAACACTCATTTATGGTTAAAAAAACTCTCCAGAAAGCAGGCATAGAAGGAACATACCTCAACATAATAAAAGCCATATGTGATAAACTCATAGCAAACATTATCCTCAATGGCGAAAAATTGAAAGCATTTCCCCTAAAGTCAGGAACAAGACAAGGGTGCCCACTCTCACCCTCACCATTCAACATAGTTTTGGAAGTTTTAGCCACAGCAATAAGAAAAGAAAAAGAAATAAAAGTAATCCAGATTCAAAAAGAAGAAGTAAAACTCTCACTGTTTGCAGATGACATGATCGTCTACATAGAAAACCCTAAAGACACCACCAGAACACTACTAGAAGCTAGTCGATGAATATAGCAAAGTTTCAGGATATAAAATTAATACACATTAATTAATACACAAGGGATATCCCTTGCATGCCTATACACTAACTGAGAAAACAGAACGAGAAATTAAGGGAATGATCCCATTCACCATTGTGATGAAAAGAATAAAATACTTAGGAATAAATCTACCTAAAGAAACAGAAGACCTATATATAGAAAACAATAAACATTGATGAAAGAAATCAAAGATGACACAAATAGATGGAAAAATATACCACATTCATGAATCAGAGGAATCAATATATTGAAAATGAGTATACCACCCAAAGCAATCTATAGATTCAATGCAATCCCTATCAAGCCACCAACGGTATTTTTCACAGAACTAGTAACAGATAATTTCGTCATTTGTATGGAAATACAAAAAACCTTGAATACCCACAGCAACCTTGAGAAAGAAGAATGGAACTTGAGGAATCAATCTGCCTGACTTCAGACTATACTACAAAGCTACAGTCACCAAGATAGTATGGTACGGGCACAAAGACAGAAATATAGATCAATGGAACAAAATAGAAAGCCCAGAGATAAATCCACACACCTATGGACACCTTATCTTTGACAAAGGAGGCAAAAATATATAATGGGGAAAAGACAATCT
>NW_011494752.1:11803205-11804698 GCF_000754665.1 Bison bison bison
AACAAAGGAAAATATAAGCAAGGTGAAAAGACAGCCATAGGAATGGGAGAAAATAATAGCAAACGAAGCAACTGACAAAGATTAATCCCAAAAATATACAAGCAACTCCTGCAGCTCAATTTCAGAAAAATAAACTACCCAACCAAAAAATGAGCCAAAGAACTAAACAGACATTTCTCCAAAGAAGACATACAGATGGCTAACAAACACATGAAAAGATGCTCAATATCACTCATTATCAGAGAAATGCAAATCAAAACCACAATGAGGTACCATCTCACGCCAATCAGAATGGCTGCTATCAAAAAGTCTACCAACAGTAAATGCTGAAGAGGGTGTGGAGAAAAGGGAACCATCTTACACTGTTGGTGGGAATGCAAACTAGTACAACCACTATGGAGAACAGTGTGGAGATTCCTTAAAAAACTGGAAATAGAATTGCCATATGACCCAGCAATCCCACTGCCGGGCATACACACCGAGGAAACCAGAATTGAAAGAGACACTTGTATCCCAGTGTTCATCGCAGCACTGTTTACAATAGCCAGGAAATAGAAGCAACCTAGATGTCCATCAGCAGACGAATGGATAAGGAAGCTTTTGTATATATACACAAAGGAATATTACTCAGCTGTTAAAAAGAACACATTTGAATCAGTTCTAATGAGGTGGATGAAACTGGAGCCTATTATACAGAGTGAAGTAAGTCAGAAAGAAAAACAGCAATACAGTATATTAACATATATATATGAAATTTAGAAAGATAGTAATGATGACCCTATATGCAAGACAGCAAAAGAGACACAGATATAAAGAATAGACTTTTGGACTCTGTGGGAGAAGGCGAGAGTGGGATGAATTGAGAGGATAGCACTGAAACATGTATATTACCATATGTGAAATAGATGATCAGTCCAAGTTCAATTCATGAAACAGAGCACTCAAAGCCAGTGTACTCGGACAACCCAGAGGGATGGGATGGGGAGGGAGGTGGGAGGGGGGTTCAAGACAGGGGGACACATGTATATCCTTGGTTGATTCATGTCAATGTATGGCAAAAACCACCACAATATTGTAAAATAATTATCCTCCAATTAAAATAAAGTGAAACAGGAAAGTGAAAAAGTTGGCTTAAAGCTCAACATTCAGAAAATGAAGACCATGGCATCTGGTCCCATCACTTCATGGGAAATAGATGGGGAAACAGTGGAAACAGTGTCAGACTTTATTTTGGGCGGCTCCAAAATCACAGCAGGTGGTAACTGCAGCCATGAAATTAAAAGACTCTTACTCTTTGGAAGGAAAGTTATGACCAACCTAGATAGCATATTCAAAAGCAGACATTACTTTGCCAACAAAGGTCCGTCTAGTCAAGGCTATGGTTTTTCCAGTGGTCATGTATGGATGTGAGAGTTGGACTGTGAAGAAAGCTGAGCGCTGAAGAATTGATGCTTTTGAACTGTGGTGTTGGAGAAGACTTTTGTGAGTCCCTT
>NW_011494752.1:11804798-11805273 GCF_000754665.1 Bison bison bison
TAAAAGAATGAAATTAGAACACTTTCTAACACCATACACAAAAATAAACTCAAAATGGATTAAAGATCTAAATGTAACACCAGAAACTATAAAACTGCTAGAGGAAAACATAGGCAAAACACTCTCTGACATAAATCACAGCAAGATCCTGTATGACCCACCTCCCAGAGTAATGGAAATAAAAGCAAAAATAAACAAATGGGATCTAATTAAACTTAAAAGCTTTTGTACAACAAAGGAAAATATAAGCAAGGTGAAAAGACAGCCATAGGAATGGGAGAAAATAATAGCAAACGAAGCAACTGACAAAGAATTAATCCCAAAAATATACAAGCAACTCCTGCAGCTCAATTTCAGAAAAATAAACTACCCAACCAAAAAATGAGCCAAAGAACTAAACAGACATTTCTCCAAAGAAGACATACAGATGGCTAACAAACACATGAAAAGATGCTCAATGTAGAATGTTAAACTA
>NW_011494752.1:11805373-11807273 GCF_000754665.1 Bison bison bison
CTCTTACTCTTTGGAAGGAAAGTTATGACCAACCTAGATAGCATATTCAAAAGCAGACATTACTTTGCCAACAAAGGTCCGTCTAGTCAAGGCTATGGTTTTTCCAGTGGTCATGTATGGATGTGAGAGTTGGACTGTGAAGAAAGCTGAGCGCTGAAGAATTGATGCTTTTGAACTGTGGTGTTGGAGAAGACTTTTGTGAGTCCCTTGGAGTGCAAGGAGATCCAACCAGTCCATCCTCAAGGAGATCAGTCCTGCGTGTTCATTGAAAGGACTGATGCTGAGGCTGAAACTCTAGTACTCTGGCCACCTCATGCAAAGAGTTAACTCATTGGAAAAGACCCTGATGCTGGGAGGGATTGGGGGCAGGAGAATAAGGGGACGACAGAGGATGAGATGGCTGGATGGCATCACCGACTCCATGGATATGAGTCTGAGTGAACTCCGGGAGTTGGTGATGGACAGGGAGGCTGGCGTGCTTCGATTCATGGGGTTGCAAAGAGTCGGACACGACTGAGTGACTGAACTGAACTGAACTGAATTAAAATAAATTAATTAATTTAAACAAGAAGAAATGCCAAAGCTTCAAGTGATAAACTGAAGGAGAGAAGAGCTTATGCATAGGAAGGGAGAAAAAGAAAAGAAACAGGGAGGGAGGGAGGAAGGAAGAGAAGTGTGAAAAAGAAAACGTGAAAAGAAGGGAGGATGGAAGGAATTAAACATCATTATAAAAAATAAGAAAACTTAGGTAGCATCTCAAGAAAATTACTTATTTCTTAACTAAAAGTGGGTGTGGTTAATATAAAACCTCAAAGAGAAGAAAATATGGGACAAATGGACCCACATAAGTAGCAATGCATGTCTGCATGCTCAGTCACTTCAGTCATGTCCAACTCTTTTGTGACCCCATAGACTGTAGCCCACCAGACTTCTCTGTCAATGGGATTCTCCAGGCAAGAATACTGTAGTGGGTCACCATCCCCTCCTCCAGGGGATCTTCCTGACCCAGGGATCGAACCCCCATCTCTTACATCAGCAAGAGGGTTCTTTACCACCAGAACCACTGGGAAGCCCGTAAGAAGCACACTCTCATCTATTGAATACATTCAAGTTTCCTGTTTGATTCTATCATTCACTCTGGAGCCTTTAGGAAAATCCATTGGCCTTGCCTGTCCGTTTATCTATAGGGCATGCAGATCAGTTGGAGAACACGGCTGAGTGTATGAGTGTATGAGTGTGGGCAGTGGACAATGGGTCAAGGGACATCTTTCTGAAGGAGCTTTGTCTCCTGTTTGTCCTGCCACAGGATAAGGGAGGGAGAACAAAAGGGGAGGAGAGAAGGAAGAAAGAAAACCATACCCTGTTTGATAATGAAGATCACAGCACTCAAGATCTGAGCTAAAATGCATAGATGAAAGTTTAAGACATATTTTCTGAAATATTCTATACATCACATGCACTGAATCGGTACCGCAATCTCCTAGGTACTGTCAGCTAAAAGGTGGAAAGGGAAGCATTGAAATGAGACTACATATTTTGCTCCTTGAGGCCTATTTCTGCACTGAGAATGTCCTTAGATAAAGCTGCCTTTTGGAGACAGCAAAATCAAACAACTGGGAAGCCCCTCAGGGGAGCATTTGGTCCTGTTCATTGGATGAGCAAAGATTCAGAGAGGTGAAATGATATAGCCAAGTTCTCAGAGCTAGCAAGTGTTAGTCGCTGACTCTGTGACCCCAGGGACTGTAGCTCACCTGGCTCCCCCGTCTAGAAAATTCTCCAGGCAAGAATACTGGAGTGGGTTGCCCTCCCCTTCTCCAAAAGATCTTCCCAACCCAAGGATCAAACCCAAGTCTCCTGTACTGCAGGCAGATTTTTTACTGTCTGAACCACCAGGGAGGCC
>NW_011494752.1:11807373-11823367 GCF_000754665.1 Bison bison bison
AAATTTTAAAAAAAAAAAAAAAAAAAAAAAGAAAGAAAGAAAGAAAGAAATCTTGAGCAGCAAAAGGAACATCAGGAGACCACTTGCTAAAAATGGGCAAGCAGAGTGACTGCCTAGACTAGGAAAAGAAACATAGTTGCCAGAATCACCAGATGGAAAGGGAAGTTATTAAAACTCAATTTTACTATTCTATTGATTTAAGCAAGAATAGAGCAGCAGGATAGGTTTGCCCAGAGATGCTAGAATTACTACGCTAGAACTACTGTCTACGTAATTCAGGCTAAGGAATTACTAGTAGAAAGTAGCCCATAACATAAATGCTCATTTTGCACAAGTTCAAAGAGAACTGATTTTCACTGCAATCTGTTAAGGAAAAAAGAGATGACATTTTAGCACTAGCTGCCATCAGCTACAAGTACTGATATTCTGGAAACAATGCAAATGATTGACACGGCAAAGCCCCAGATTGGAATGGGTCCTGGGTGCTTAATGCATTTTGTAATTTGGTTATGACTTCAAGGAAGTTGTTCTAAGCAATGTTCTAAGCAATGTTCTAAGCAAATGGCTCACAGGGCAGCACATTCAGGATTTATCAGGGTTAGGTTGCTAGGTGTAAATTGTGTCAAGTCAGTCAATTCAGCCGCTCAGTCACGTCTGACTCCTTGCAACCCCATGGACTGCAGCACACCAGGTCTCCCTGTCCATCACCAACTCCCAGAGTTTACTTAAACTCATGTCCATTGAGTTGATGATGCCATGCAACCATGTCATCCTCTGTCATCCCCTTCTCTCACCTTCAATCTTTCCCAGCATCAGGGGCTTTTCAAATGAGTCAGTTCTTCACAGTTCATAGATTGTGTAGATGTTTGCAAATGCTGATATGTGTATGAGTTCCTCAAGGACAAGATGGAAATTAAAAAGAATGGGGAAACTTACCAATGGATGCAGGCAGACCTAGAATTTGAGATTATTACAATAGCCCTCGATGTTGCAGTCCCAAACAATGAGATTTGGTTGAAGTTTACCAACAGCATTGCTAAGCTGCCAGATTTCTAAGCCATGGATCAAAATCTATACTTTTTTTGTTTGCTTATGTTCATTTTTGAGTCAAGAAATAGGTCTTTTTATGAAACTGTGAAATGGAATAACTCCTGCCATATCGATAAACAAGGATGTCACAGCTATCTGAGATTCTGGCCCTCCACGTGTAAGCCGGTGAATCTTAAGGGAATTCAAGAAGAACCTGCTGGCAAGCTACAGTGCCTACAGACACTCTTTACAGACAGGTGGGGGTGGGGAGGGGGTATAAAAACACAGGATGCTGGCCCCAAATAGCTGAGATGCATATGAAAGAAGTGATTTCAATAAACCCAGAGGCTTGCATTTTCCCATATACAGAAGAGGACTAAATGCTTTGATATATCTGGTTTTCCTTAATTAACGGTAATCTTTTGATATTCAGACTACCTGCCCCTTGCAGCAAACTTCTATATAACCTGACCTCTTCCCCCACCTCCTCAGAGCAATTTCTCAGGGCTACCTGAGTTGCTGCCTCCTGGGCTTAAAGTTCTAAGAACTCCTGCTGAATAAAACAAAACTCTTAACTTTCTTCTTGGGCCTCCCTGGGGGCTCAGTGGTAAAGAATCCTCCTGCCAACAGAGGAGACACAGGTTCAATCCCTGGTCCGGGAAGATCCCATATGATGCGGAGCAGCTAAGCCCATGTGCCGCCAACTATGGCAACTGTGCCCTAGAGCCAGGGACCCACAACCACTGAGCCCACATGCGTAACTACTGAAGCCTGCACTCCACAACAAGAAAAGACTGTAATGAGCAGGCTGCACAGCGCAACTGGAGAGCAGTCCCTGCTCAGCGCAACGAGAGGAAATCCCACGGACACCAACGAAGACCCTGCACAACCAACAACAAGTAAAATTAAATAAAAAGAGCCTGTGGTTAAAAAAAGAAGAAATAGGTCTTCTTGACATGGTTACAAAATTAAAAAAAAAAAAAAAAGCCGGGGGAGGGGGGTACAATTCAGAAAAATCCCCTGAAGAGCATCTTCCTATCCACAGCCTGCCGGTTACTTTAATAAGTGAATAGGTTTCAGGTGGTCCTGGTATTGCTGTTATTGGAGTCACACCATCAAGCAAGACCCTGGAGACCAAGTTTCTCCACACCCTTGGCAGAAGTCCATTCACAGTGACTGCTGACAGTGTGTATCTGTGAAGACGGAGCAAGGGACCAAAGACAGCCAGCTGGAATATTCTGAAAGCAAACGCTTTCTTCAAAAGACATCAAATACTAGCAAAATATATCAACCCGGCTACCACTGTGAGCCCCCAAATATTCGTTCACTCTTTGGTGTCCCATTTTCATAATCAAAGCCTTAACACCATGTTGAAAAGAGAATTTGCTGGATAGGATTATAACAATAAGGAAAATTTTAACAGGAACATAAAACCTTAAAACTCCTATAAATCTGCTGGATACTGAGGTCAGGACAAAAGAGAGAAAGGAATGAGGAGAATTTGCCAGGTACTCGATGCAGAGACGAAACACATCCAGGAAAAGTCTATGGCATATTTCATTCTCTTGTGAAAAATACCCAATAGAGGGCTTGCTCAGAGAAGATTCTAAACAGAACTCATTTGACAATTTTTGCAGTAGGCAAAATACCTTCAATTAATTAGAAAGGCAAAACCATGTGTGCACATATACAAACTGCAGATGTGCAGAAATAAATACCATCTTGGGCTGGCCCAGATCCAGGTAAACATGGGCCCTGAAGACCTCCCTAATTTCAGTGGACTGAAGTCTGGAAAAGTGATTAACTATCTAAATGCAAGTGTAACTGCTCCATGCCCCCAGAGAATGCGGGGAGAGAAAAGAAGGCTCTTACATCCTAATTAAAAGTCCGAGCTTTTGCCCCATGGAATGCAAGACCGCTTTGGACACAGGAAACTGTTCTTTATCCAGCTACACTCATAAAGCTGTCAATAAGTTGAGAAAGTGGCCTTGATGGTGTGAAAAAAAAAAAAGAAAAAAAAAACCTCTCTTAGAGCACTGGCTGCTAATAAAATTCTTTTCTGTTCAATGAAGTCCAGCAAATCATCTAGGATCATATAAATAGCAAATTTAACAGCAAATTAGCAAGGCTTATAAAATATATGACCACTTAGGCAGCAAGGAAAGCCAAAAATCAAGGTTGGAGAATTACTAAATTATGGTTAAAAGATATATTTCTTTCTTTTGATGCCTTTCATTGAAAGTCTTTAAAAATCTATTTTGAGAGAACTAAACTGCTTTTCAAAGGGGACATTATTAAACTAGCTGTGTTTGATAGGGTCAGGACCTCTCACCCTTGATAACCACCCAAAAATAAGTAATGACCTGCACAGCATGAGAGATCTGTGCAGAGCATCCAGGCCTCCCGGGTCCAGTGTACCATCTTCTGGTTTCTGGTAAGGATTTTAGACTTTGGCACAAAGTCATCGTGGTTACAAAGAAAACGTGGCCCTGTCTCTACACTTTCTAATACCTTCAGAAAAATAAAATAGCTACTTCCCTTTATGAAACTGGCAACCATTTAAAGAGTTTCTGACAGAACGAGGAGCCAGACTCTAAAGAAGTCATTAAAACAATTCATACATTAATACCTGGAGATCTAGCTTAAATTCTCGATTTTCATCCCTCCCCCCGCCGCTCCCCGTTAAAGAGATTCTCATTAGTTGTGCCCTAGAACACAGGTAGCGTCATTATTAAACTGGCCCCTTCCTGATGTTTCATGGAAGGTTATAGAGACTCTTTATGAGGACCAAATTCTCAAAGCTGGTAACTTTGCAATAAAGTTCTTTTCACCAAATCTTGGCACACACAATCTATGCTTGGCTCTGAAACATTTTTAGAAAAATTTACACAGGAAAAAATTCAACACTTTTGAAGTTTCCATCTTTATTAAGTATTGGAATAGTTGATGTGTTAAAGGTAAGTTCTCAGCTGGTTATTCTAAGGTATTGCTGTGATTCCCAAACTTTTAGTGACTTGACATAATGATAAAATTGAACACATATATTGAGAACTTTTTGTCATTGTTTAATCACTAAGTTGTGTATGACCCTTTATGACTCCGTGGACTGTGTCCCGCCAGGCTCCTCTGTCCGTGGGATTCTCCAGGCAAGAATACTGGAGTGAGTTGCCATTCCCATCTCCAGGGAATCATCCTGATTCAGGGATCAAACTCATGTCTCCAGCATTAACAGGTAGATTCTTTATTGCTGAGCTACCAGGGAAGCCCTGAGAACTTCTTAAGAGCCCCCAAATTATGCTAAGTGTTAAGGATACAAAAGCTCTCTAGGAGATCCACTCTTGGTTGAGGGGGACACAGAAACAGAAAAAAGTTGAATAACAAGGAAATAAGCATGTGATTAGCCACAAAAATGAAGATGGGAAGAGTAGAACCAATGACCAACTTAGAAGAAACAGACCAAACAGACCACGCAGTTGGACACCAACTTCAAATTCAGAGCATATCATAGGTCAGGCTGCTATAATAAAAATGCCACAGACTGGGTAAATTTAAACCACAAACATTTATTTCTCAGTTCTGGAGGCTGAAAGGTCAAGGCACCAGCAGACTGAGTGTTTAGTGAGAACCCACTTCCTGGTTCATTGACAGCTGTCTTCTCACTGTGTCCTCATATGGCAGAAGAGGTGGTCCCTGGGGTCCCTTTTCTAAGGGCACTCATCCCATTCACGAGGACTCCACCCTTATGACTTCATCTCCACATGCCCAACCTCCAAATGCCATCACTTTGGGGATTAGGATCTCAACTTATGGATTGGGAAGGGATAAAAACATTCAGTCTATAAAAGGGGGGGTTCCAAAATCATGCTTTGTTGTTGTTCAGTCACTAAGTTGTGTCTGAGTCTTTGCAACCCCATGGACTGCATCATGCCAGGCTCCTCTGCCATTCACCATCTCCCAGAGTTTACTTAGATTCATGTCCATTGAGTCAATGACACTATCTAACCATCTCAACTTCTGCCACCCACTTCTCCTCCTGCCCTCAATCTTTCTCAACAAGTCAGCTCTTTGCATCGGGTGGCCAAAGTATTGGAGCTTCAGCATCAGTCCTTCCAATGAGTATTCAAAGTTGATTTCCTTTAGGATTGACTGGGTTGATCTCCTCACGGTCCAAGGGACTCTCAAAAGTCTTATTGAGCACCACAATTTGAAAGCATCAGTTCTTCATCAGTTCTTCAAAATCATGCTTAGGTCTGATAACTCACAGAAAGCTGTCATACTCACAGTTATGGTTAATTATAGGGAAAGAACACAGATTAAAATCAGCCAAGGGAAGGGACACCAAGGGTAGAGTCCAGGAAATTTCCAAATGCAAAGCTTCTGGTTATCCTGTCCCTGTGCACTTGTGGATGGAGTCAAATCCTCCCAGTTGCTGTGTGTGGTAATATGCCAGGTGTACAACCAACCTAGCATGCTCACCTCAGCCTTTGGTGTCCAGAGTTTCTACTATGACTCAATCTCAAGCCACCTACATGACTGACCTTTACTACCCAGCTTCTCCCTGAGGTGGGGTCACTCCCTTTGGTCTCCAGCCCCTCCAGGGGCCAGAACTGATGCCACATAAGGCCTCAACATGAATCACATTATTAAGACTGTCCAGTGGCCAGAGCCCCCAGGCAAACAAAGATACTTCCCTGAGGCAGGATATTAATCACTTTCCAATAGTTGAGGACAAAGGCCAGACACCCCTTTGGATAAGGTTAATTCTTCCTTAATCAGAAAGGTACAGAAACTCGACTATGGAAAGATCAGGGTAGACTGGAGTAATTAGAAAGGATATAGAAATTTCGTTCAGTGCTTTAAACATTAAAGTGAATTACATGCTAATAATTTAGCATGGAAAAAATGGGAAAAAATTAGAATCATTGAGCAAGAAAGCAGGAAAACAGTCAGTAAAAGAGTATTTTTAGAAGATTAAAGTGATTATGAGCTCCACTTTTCCATCTCTCTCTTTCCACTCTCTTCCCAGGAAATCAGGTGTAGTCTCTCAGTCTCTTGTTAAATAAGTTGGCAGGGCTCTAACTGACATGTCTAGACTTGAACTCCACCTAGAGCTGATCTAAAACTTCCACTGGGATGTCAAATGGACATCTCAAGAGAACTTGTCCTAGGCATCTCTCATCTCCATATGGTGCCATGAGTGATCCAGCTGCTCAAGCAAAGATACCAAGCCATCCTCTCAACCAACATCCATCTAATCCAGAAGCAGTGACACCCCTAATTCAAATTTTTTCCTAAATTCAACCATAATAAGCCAATCCTACTGCCACAATCCAAGCCAAGTCATCATCATCTCTCATTTAGAGAGATGCCCGGGAGGTGCCTTCTTTCCCTTCACAATCCATTTATCCTCTGCCCAGCAGCCTGAGTGATCTCTATAGAGTATAAATCATACCATGTTATACCTGTGCTTAAAGCCCTTCAGTGGAAGCTCCCAACTCCTTTAAAATAATATACAAACTGCCACTATCACCCCCAAAACTTCGAAAAGCTTGACCACCTTAGATTTCATCTTGCATGGTTCTTTGCTGTCTTCCGGTCACACTGGCCATTCCTTGAACACAATGAGCTTCTTATAGCTGGGTCTCTACAGGCTATCTTCTCTCTCTTTGGAACACTTTTCTCTCGAATCTTCTGTTGGCTGGTATCTTCTTATCATCTGGGTCTTAGGTCAATGATAAACTCCACCAAGAGGTCTTCCTTGGCCATCCAATCTGAGTGGCAGCCACTTTCAATCACTATCAGAGCACCCTGTTTTAATTCCATCATAGCAAGCATCACTTTATTGACTTGTTCGTGAATTTTGTTTGTTTACATGTCTATTGCTTTTCTCTCTTACTAAGATATAGGCAAGTAAAATGTTGTCCATTTTGCTTACTTCTCTGTGTCCAGTTTCTACTACAGAGATGGACACATAGTATCTGTGTTCTCATCAGATCCTTATTGAATGAACAGGATATGGTATTTTAAATTTATCACAGGCATTCAAAATAGTTAAGAAGGAAAAGCCTGTCTTTTTACACTCCTTCCTTCTTTGAATTCTTTTTTTGGTGTATGATTCCTCCTCTCCAACAGTAATTTTTAATTACTTTTATCCTCCACCTTATTATGACTGGCTTCTTCAAAGAAGCTAAGGCATCCATTTACTCTAAAATGTAAATGACTGATAAATGTGTTAAGGCCTTTGAAGTTGGAACAAAGTATGAAATCAGTGATTTTCAGACCATGACATTCCCAGACCATGTAAGGTGAAGTTCTCAGTCCCTCAATTCATCCAGTTTTTTTGTATTTGAGTACTTTTTCATACTGAGCTTGCCAGAATACCTAGTTGCCGCATATCTTTTTAAGTTAATGGTGATTACAGAAATGATTTTACAGACAAGTATCAATGGAATAGACCCTCGATGATAACCTTTGTAGCCAACTGAGCTGGGGAGTCTGGGATCTTCCTCTGTAACCTTAAAAATGTGTCTACCTGAGTACACAGCCCTAGTTAGGGGAATAGGAAAAACAGAGGCACAAAGTATGTTAATGCTACTTCTGGAGGCCTTGTGAGATTCTAGACTAAACTTTAGGAAATAGTGGGAGTCAAAGGAAGGAGATATTTTAAACAAACAACTGCAAAGGGCAACTGCTTGGAAACAAAGGACAACAAATAGAATAATCAGATGTGAGGCCAAGATATTGAGCCTTGTTGCAAAATGAACAGTAGAAAGTTTTGATGAATGTAGAAATATTGAGATGCATAGATAATCTTGTTAGGGAAAAATGTATCAAGATTGAAGTCATGGCAGAACCATCAGCCATAAATATCAAACAAGCAGTCGGGAAATATGAGAGTGGAGTTAGATGCAGCTTGAGGCTAGAGATCAGATACTGGTAAACCCCTGGCCACATATGCACGTGGAAAGCCCCCAATCGATATACTTGAGAAATTCCTAGTCCTGAAACAGGCACAAAGAGAAACATCATAACTTGTGGTACAGACACAGAAAACTGTAGTCCCATAAATATGAATCACCAAATATTTAATGACTTGAGACCCAGACATGAGGCTTGGGTGACATCGTGTTCTGAGCGGCAAAATCACCATGGTAACAAGCTATTTCTAGGTCCTGGTGTGGCTATTCCAACAGGGTAGATAATAAAAATCTGGGAGTCCCTTTGTTCAACTCTCTGCAGATCCACTAGCTTCAAATGGGCAGTCAACTGTCACAACTACCCTGGGTGCACACATGCCCATGAAGCACAGAAGGAAGAAACTGAAGATTCCTGCTCACTAAGACATAGTCTTTCTCTAGGCTGGTTTCCTATCATTTTTGATTCTTAATAAAGCTGATGTGTAGACATAGAAAGTGTTTCAGTCTCTCATTTCTAAAATACTTAAAATCCAGTGTTTGTGTTCCAGGATTCAAGCCTAAGACACTAAAATTTTATATTAAAAGTAATAAAACACTTTTATATGAAAAGTAAAAAAAAACATAAAGTCATCAGAAAAGAGAGATAAACAATAAATCTACACCCTCAACTTTCTCAAATGGGATTATATTAGAAGGCATGGGCTCCTGCCAGCCAATGAGGTAAAATTGACCTCATTCAAATGGAACCCTAGCTATTTCTGATCTTTTGCTGTCAGGGATTTTAAAACACTGCATTTAGGTTTCTTCACTTTGGCTTTCTTCTAACTTCACTGCTTATTCTAGGCTGATGACTACCCCAGGAGAATGACCCTCTGATGAGCCAATGACCTTCTGTCCGAGACCATGGAGGAGGCCCCACTGTCTCCTTTAGTCCAACTTGAGTTTCAGTTGCCTAGACCACCCACCAGTGGAGCTGGAAGTTAGAGTTCATGGTCCTGGAGAAAGCTGCCCAGAAACTGCTTCCTGGGAGTTGTTGACTGTCACACCCCTCCCTTGGCTTCTAGCAGTGAAAGATGGGGGTCTCACTCAGTTACCATCCTTGTGCCTAGAGTAGGAAGCTACTCCTGGTCCCAGACTGAAGGTCTTGCCCTAGGACTGAGTACATCTCTGAGTGACTGTGGGTTGATGAACACTACCCTCTATCCTGAAAAGAGAACCCCACCCTAATCCCTGGAACCTGGGAAAGTCACCTCATATGGCAAAAAAGACTCTTGAGAGTCCCTTGGACAGCAAGGAGATCAAACCAGTCAATCCTAAAAGAAATTGACCCTGAATATTCATTGGAAGGACTGAAGCTGAAGCTGAAGTTCCAGTACTTTGGCCACCTGATGTGAAGAGCTGACTCCCTGAAAGAGACCCTGATGCAGGAAATGACTGAAGGCAAAAGGAGGAGGAGGGCAACCAAGGATGAGATGGTTAGATAGCATCACCAACTCAATGGACATTAATTTGAGCAAACTCTGGGAGATTGTGGAGGACAGTGGAGCCTGGCACGCCACCGTCCATGGGGTTGCAGAGAGTCAGACATGACTTAGCCACTGAACAACAACAACATGGAAGAAAACAGCTTTTGCAGATGCTATTAAATATCTTGATATGACCAGATTATCCTGGATTAAGAGGATTTAGGGGTGGGCCCTAAATGCACTATAAAAGTGGAGCAGAAAGAGATTACAGCACAGAAGAAGGGAACGCATGTGATGACACAAGCAGAGATGGGAGAGATGTTTCCACAAACCAAGGAACAACCACCACCAACCACCAGCAGCCGGAAGAGATTATAAACAGATTGTTCTTTAAAGTCCCTGAGGGAGGGTGGCCCTTCTGACACCTTGATTTCAGCCCAGAGATATTGATTTCAGACTTCCAGCTTCCAAATCAGTGAGAATAGAAATGTCTGTTGTTTTAAGATACTAAGTTTATGGTAATATGTTACTGCAGGCAGTGTATTGAATATAGTGAATACAGGTAAAACGGGGATCGAAACAGAAACAAGATGTACCACTTCAAGAAAAATGCCTTCCCTACCCAAGCACCCAGCAGAACAGACACAACATTATCCAATACCTGGAAAGTTATGACCAACCTAGACAGCATATTAAAAAGCAGAGACATTACTTTGCCAACAAAGTCCGTCTAGTCAAGGCTATGGTTTTTCCAGTGGTCATGTATGGATGTCAGAGTTGGACTATAAAGAAAGCTGAGCACCGAAGAATTGATGCTTTTGAACTGTGGTGTTGGAGAAGACTCCTGAGAGTCCCTTGGACTGCAAGGAAATCCAACCAGTTTATCCTAAAGGAGATCAGTCCTGGGTGTTCATTGGAAGGACTGATGATGAGGCTGAAACTCCAATACTTTGGCCACCTGATGTGAAGAGGTGACTCATTGGAAAAGACCCTGATGCTGGGAAAGACTGAGGGCAGGAGGAGAAGGGGACAACAGAGGATGAGATGGTTGGATGGCATCATTGACTTGATGGACATGGGTTTGGGTGGACTCCGGGAGTTGGTAATGGGCAGGGAGGCCTGGCGTGCTGCGGTTCATGGAGTCACAAAGAGTTGGACATGACTGAGCAACTGAACTGAATTGTATTTTGTTCAAGGGCAAGGCTATTCAATTCCAGCTATGAAAAGAAATATATGTACAAGTACCCAATGCTTGATGTACATTATAAGGATTTTTTCCCATTTTTTTTTTTTGCAAGTAGAATGTAAGTATAATCTTAAAAAGCTATTTGATATTTAAGATTTTGATTTAATATAAACTACCTAAAACAGCCAGTAGTGGCTCAAACTTGAAAAAAGTACTACTATTTTCCCCCTATTTTTATGACATGTGTATTGAGAACTACAGAAAAGCTCTAAAAAAATAAAAACTGACACTATAGGTGATTTCTTTGCCTTGAAATACACAGTTAATTAATTTTTCCTCCACTCTTTGCTCCTCCACTCTTTGCATGTATAAATATTTTTATTGCAAAGTAAGGACTGTAAGATCTTCTACAATCTTTTAGTTTACGGCTCAATAATGTGACATTTTGTGATTATTTTCCTTTCTCATTAAATTCTCATCCAAAGCATGTTTTCATAACTACATAGAGTTTTTCATCTTTGGATCTTACCATGAGGATTTTAATTTTTACATAATCCCTCCATCAGTCTAATTACATATCTATTTACCTTTGAAAATATGCTTAGAAGCTCATTACGCTTTCTTTTAGTATTTTATGGTGTCTGGTCTCTTAAGAGTGTTAATGCACCCGGAATTTATTTTAATATATGATTTGGCAGCATGATCTAATCTTCCCTCCCCCAAATGGCTCAGCAGTTAAGAGTCAACAAGTTGTGAGATGACTTTTTAATGAAGGATGCTTTCTCCACTAGTTTGACACATACTAACTTCTGATTTATGTTTCTAGGCTTACTCCTGAAAGTGAGTTAGTCACTCAGTCATGTCCAACTCTTTGTGGCCCTATGGACTACAGCCCGCCAGGCTCCTCTACAGGTGGAATTCTCCAGGCAAGAATACTGGAGTGGGTCGTGATTCCCTTCTCCAGGGGATCTACCCACCCCAGAGATTGAACCCAGGTCTCCCGCATAGTAAGCAGATTCTTTACTGCCTGAGCCACCAGGGAGGCTTACTCCTGATATTGTATTCTGCTCCACTGGCCACTTTGTGTATTCCTCATCATAAAAAATTACAGAAACTTTATATGATTGAACAACTCCCTCCTCATAACTGTTATTTTTCAAAACCATCTCAGTTCTTCTGAGGCATTCAATTTGGTCAAATTCAACATTTTAAATGATAACATTTTAATGAAAAACTACTTTTTAATTGCAGGGGTTCACTCGGAGATGACAAAGTATATTTACAGATCCTGTTATCTAAGAATAAGTTTTCTAACGATTTATGAAGGTTTTCTCTTCTTCATCCTCAAATGTTTTCCCCCAGCAATAAGCTCCCTCTCCAGCATAAATAATTGACCCTTTCCTGGATTATTTTAATCAGCAAATAAACACAATTTACTTTCTATCTTCATTGGCGGGGGGGGGGGGGGATTATCCCAAACTCCACACTCTCATATCTCTCTTTCCTTTCACGTTAAAGCCTTTGGGGGTAGAGTCTCAGATGTAGAAAACAAACTTTGGTTACCTGGGATGGAGAGAGGGATAAATTGGGAGATTGGGACTGACATACACACTACTATATATAAAATAGATAGGTAACAAGGACCTACTATATAGCCCAGAGAACTCTGCTCAGTACTCTGTAATGGCCTATATGGGAAAAGACTGAAAAAAGAGTAGATACATGTATACACATAACTGCTTCACTTTGCTGTACACCTGAAACTAACTCAACATTGTAAATCAACTATACTCCAATAATGGAGAAGGAAACAGCAACCCACTCCAGTATTCTTGCCTGGGAAATTCCATGGACAGAGGAGCCTGGCGGGCTACAGTCCCTGGGGTGGTGAAGGGTCGGACATGACTTAGCGACTAAACAACAAATACTCCAATAAAAACTGGAAAAACAAAAAACAAAAAAACCTTTGGTGAGAGCTGTCTGCAGTCTGCAGTGGCTACCACTTATTCACATCTCATTTACTGTTTAACATACTTAAAAGGAGATTTTTCTCCACGAAATCACTTTGTTAACACCAGAAATTAACACAACGTTGTAAATCGATTATACTTCAATTTAAAAAGGAAAAAAAAAGTTTTTAAAAAGGTAACAAAAAAACCCCGAGATTCTTCTCACAATGGTCATCCACCATGATTTCTGAAAGGACATCAAAAACCTCATTTCTGACCTCCCAGCAGTAGGCCCCTGGCTGCTAGGAAACGCTCAGCTCCTAGCTCCTGGAGTTCCACCAGCAATGCTCCTCCTCCGACCTCATCACAGGCCAAGCCCATGAACAATTCACAGGAAATAAACATAGAATCTGGGTAATAAAATAAAGTCTTACCTTTCTTTTCCTCTGTGCGGAGTCTAGTCTCTCTGGCTCACAGCGGGCAGCGGGCAGCAGAGGCCTTGTATCCGGATCTTCAGTCCAGAGTTCCTGATGCAAAACAGGCTACACCTGCACCTTAGCTACAGGGGTGGGGCGTGTGCAGAAGCTCCGCCCACAAGGCTCCATCCAAGATGGCGGCCACGGGCCGTGTGCAGAGACGCTCTGCCTGTCCCTGAGATCTCGCCCCACCTCGCGAGAACCCAGTCGACTCTCCCAGCCTAAAAGCAGAAAGACTCTTGTGGAGTACCGACTCAGGAAGGTCAGTAACAAATGGGGAGGGAGGAGGGAGGAGGGTTCAGGATGGGGAACACATGTATACCTGTGGCGGATTCATTTTGATATTTGGCAAAACTAATACAATTATGTAAAGTTTAAAAATAAAATAAAATTTAAAAAAATTTAAAAAAATAAAAACAAAAAAGAAAAAAAAACAAAATGCTGACACCCTAGGTGGGACAGGCTGGCCTTATTCACCTGCACTCCTCCCTAGGTTCCAGGCCCACCCTGACTCCAGCCGGGAACATAGCGGAGGCTTTGGGAGCTTCCTCTGATCCCAGAGGACACTGTGACTGAGTGGAATGCGACTGCCTGGGGCCAAATCCAGAGCAGCTCTGCCCAGGAACCTGGTGCTAGGGTGTGGCGCAAGCAGGCCTTAGACCCTAGTAGTCCCCCTTGAGGGGACCACATTGTGACATATTTGGGGTTGGAGACTGAAATGACATGACTGCATTTGGCTGCCTCTGGCTGGCTTTCCCATGGTGTCAACCCCAGGGACGGAGGGAACCAAGGGCAAGAGGGAGACAGGGCAGCCTTGCCTGCAGTATCGCTGGGAGTGTGGTCGTCTCTACCTCTCTATGCTACACCAGTGCGATGTGTCCTCTTTGCTCACCTCCAGGGGTCAATGGTAGCATCCTCCATGGTCACTTCTGGTTTGGTGAAGGATGGGATAGCCCGAGACCTGAGAGGCAAAACTGGGAAAAGGCCCAGGTAATGGGGACACCGGACAAAACGGAATAAGGACTCACGATCGGAGTTCAGGAAAAGACATGGGGATGCCCAGGGCAAAGGCTCCCAAGGTGGGTACAGATCCATGAGGTAGCCCCACCCAGGCAGTGCTGCTTTCTCAGAAGTGACCTGGGGGCCCTGGTGCTGGTACTGGTGCTGGTAAGTCACTTCAGTCATGTCCGATTCTGTGCGACCCCATAGACGGCAGCCCACCAGGCTCCCCAGTCCCTGGGATTCTCCAGGCAAGAACACTGGAGTGGGTTGCCATTTCCTTCTCCAATGCATGAAAGTGAAAAGTGAAAGTGAAGTTGCTCAGTCGTGTCCGACTCTTAGTGACCCCATGGACTGCAGCCCACCAGGCTCCTCTGTCCATGGGATTTTCCTGGGAACCCCTCAAAAGGCCAGGAACCCCATGCTCAGGAGGGAAGCCCAGAGAGCTTCTGGCAAGAACAGGAAACACTCTTCGGCCAAGGTTCCTGGGCTCTCCTCCCAGGATCAGAACAGGAGGATTGCAGCTGCCCCGGAGATCAGGTGAGTACCATGGGGAACCCCCCACCCCACCCCATACCTTTAGCTCTCACCTGGTAAGGGGTCTGAAAACTTCTCCTTTTCAACCTAAGGGAGGAAAGAGAAGAACTACCCCCCTCACCCCCATCTGAGAGCAGTGCCACCCACTAAGGGACCAAGCTGGTCAGGAACTATAGAGGCCAACCGTCTCTGGCCAGGATGTTCTGATTGAGGAAGGACTAACTAGTTCAAGCTCCAACCATTACAAATAGGGGGACCCCAGTTACATCAGAGTTCACACCATTTGGATACCTCCTATTTGGGTCTTTTGAGGAATCCATTAACTGTTTGCTGCTGGGTCCAAATTTCCCAAGCAAATCTTCTTTGGGTTGAATCTTATGGCATTTGTGTGACAACAGGTCACTCCAACTGGCCCCCTTGGCCTTTGGAAACAAATCTAACAGAGAGCATCTAAGGGATGGGGAACCAAGAGTCCACTGAGCTGAAGGGTCACCCATTAGGGTCCATCAGGAAGAAACATCTTACCATTCTGTGTGGTATAGCCTGGGCCCCAGACAGGCTGGGAGATGGGAAGGTAGACCTGGCAGTGGGTAGCAAACTTGGGTGACCCACCTCAGCTTCATCCTCACGGAAAGTTGGAGAAGCCACTTCAAAATGGAACCAATCCATTTGCAGCTTCACTCCTCCTAAAAATGGAAGACAGCCTAGGGGTATCCTGGGAGTGTCCAGGTCCTGAGCATCTAGGTCTGTAATTATGGCCTAACAGCTAGGCCTCTAGGTGGCAAGTTGAAAGGAAAGGATAATGATTTTTTTGAATAGAATTCAGAATGCAAAGGGGCCTTTGGAGAATTGAAAAAGCCATTAAATCAGGCCTCCTGCTGGCCCTCCCAGATGGAGCTAAACCCTTTGACCTTTACATTCAAGAGAGAATGGAATTATCATTACTGTCTTCATATGTGTTAATATATGATCTTTGTCTTTTTCCGACTGACTTCACTCTGTATGATAGGTTCCAGGTTCATCCACCTCACTAGAACTGACTCAAATGCATTCCTTCTTATGGCTGAGTAATATTCCATGCCACAGGCCTGGAAAAGATCAGTTTTAATTCCAATCCCAAAGAAAGGTAATGCCAAAGAATGCTCAAACTACCACACAATTGCACTCATCTCACACACTAGCAAAGTAATGCTCAAAATTCTCCAAGCCAGGCTTCAATAGTACATGAACCATGAACTTCCAGATGTTCAAGCTGGATTTAGAAAAGGCAGAGAAACCAGAGATCAAATTGCCAACATCCGTTAGATCATAGAAAAAGCAAGAGAATTCCAGAAAAACATCTACCTCTGCTTTATTGACTATGCCAAAGCCTTTGACTGTGTGGATCACAATAAACTGTGGAACATTCTTCAAGAGATGGGAATACCAGACCACC
>NW_011494752.1:11823634-11823891 GCF_000754665.1 Bison bison bison
GACTGGTTCCAAATAGGAAAAGGAGTACGTCAAGGCTGTATTGTCACCCTGCTTATCTAACTTATATGCAGAGTACATAATGAGAAATGCTGGACTGGATGAAGCACGAGCTGCAATCAAGATTGCCAGGAGAAATATCAATAACCTCAGATATGCAGATGACACCACACTTATGGCAGAAAGCGAAGAGGAACTAAAGAGCCTCTTGATGAAAGTGAAAGAGGAGAGTGAAAAAGTTGGCTTAAAGCTCAACATTC
>NW_011494752.1:11823991-11834584 GCF_000754665.1 Bison bison bison
TTTGAAGCTGTGGTGTTGGAGAAGACTCTTGAGAGTCCCTTGGACTGCAAGGAGATCCAACCAGTCCATCCTAAAGGAAATCAGTCCTGAATATTCATTGGAAGGACAGATGCTGAAGCTGAAACTCTAGTACTTTGGCCACCTGATGAGAAGAACTGACGTATTAGAAAAGACCCTGATGCTGGGAAACATTGAAAAGCAGGAGGAGAAGAGGATGACAGAGGGTTAGATGGTTGGGTAGCATCACTGACTCAATGGACATGAGTTTGAGTAAACTCTGGGAGTTGGTGATGGACAGGGAGGGAGGCCTGGTGTGCTGCAGTCCATGAGGTTGCGAAGAGTTGTACATGACTGAGTGACTAAACTGATATGTATCACAACTTCCTTATCTATTTATCTGCTGATGGACATCTAGGTTGCCTCCATGACCCAGCTATTAGAAATAATGCTGCATTGAACATTGTGGTACATGTGTCTTTTTCAATTATGGTTTCCTTGGGGTGTACCCTGTGGTGAGATTGCTGGGTCATATGATAGTTTTATTCCAGAGTTGTTTTTTTTTTTAATAAATCTCCATATTGTTCTCCATAGTGACTGTCTCAATTTGCATTCCCAACAGTGCAAGATGGTTTCCTTTTTTCTACATCCTCTCCAGCCTTAATTATTTGTAGATTTCTTTGATGATGACCATTCTGACTGGTGTGAGATGATACCTCATTGTAGTTTTGATTTGCATTTCTCTAATAATGAGCGATGTTGAGCATCTTTTCACATATTCGGATTCAGTGGGGGAAGAAAAGAGTGGGATGAATTGAGAGAATAGCATTGAAACATGCACATTATCATATGTAAAATAGATGGTCCCTGGGAATTTGCTGTATGATGCAGGGAACCCAAAGCTGGTGCTCTGTGACAACCTAGACGGGTGGGATGGGGAAGGAGGTGGGAGGAGGGTTCAAGGAGCCGGAGACATATGTATACCTTTGGCTGATTCATGTTGATGTGTGGCAGAAGCCATCATGATATTGTAAAGTAATTATCATCTACTTAAAACACACACACATACACAGAAAAAAAAAAAAAAGAGAGAGAGAAGAGGAATCGCCCTTAGGTGTTAGCTCAAATACTGAGCCCCCTTACTCAGGTGGTTGCTTATTTCTCTAAACAATCACATCGATTGATAAGGAATGGTGTCTGCCTACGGGCAGTAGCAGCTACTACAACCCCACTAAGGAGGCTGGAAAGTGACTAGTTTGCTCAGCTGATTACTATATGGACTCCACTCTGGGTCCAGGCTTTGGTAAGTTCTAAGGGAACAGGATGACTATCCCCAGAAAGTCAGTTCAAGTTCAGACTTGAACCCAGTGGCTACCACAAAAACGTGTGTGTGTGTGTTAGTCATTCAGTTGTTTCCAAATCTTTGCAACCCCATGGACCATAGCCTATCAGCTCCTCTGTCCATGGGATTCTCCAGGCAAAAATACTGGAGTGGATAGCCATTCCATTCTCCAGGGGATCTTCCCAACCCAGGGATCAAACCTGGGTCTCCTGCACTGCAGGCAGATTGTTTATCATCTGGAGCCACAGACTTGTCACATGCTAAATCCTGCTATCCACAGAAATGGGTATATATACTAGAATATATATGTCAATGAAAAATTAATTAGTCGATCCAAGAAAGAAATGAAAGATTTTATTCGAGTCACGTTCGAGGATTATAACCTGGGGAAAGCATCTCAGAATGCTGAAGAACTGTTCTGCCCATTAGAAATCCAGGCAGTTATAGAAGATTTTTGAGATGGAAGGTTGAGCATTAACTGATGTATTATTGACAGTTTACATGATTCAGATCTGCAAGTACAAAGTGGTTGGTCATTGAGATCCCTTGTAAGAACAGAAGGAGTGTTATTTTTTAAGTTGTGTTGTTGATGTGATGAGAATGTTGCTCTTTATGGTTGAGCAGAGATGTTTCTGCCAATGAGGGGGGTTTGGTCAATACCTAATGCAGACACAGTGCACAGTGGGGAGAGGAGAGGCCAAAGGGCAAAGAAAATTTCTTATATTTAAATTATTTCTGTCTTGCCATAAAATATGAATTTTATTCCTCATATGTATGCCAAGTCGCTTCAGTTGTGTCTGACTATTTGCGACCCTATGGACTGAAGCCTACTAGGCTCCTCTGTCCATGGGATTCTCCAGGCAAAGGTACTGGAGTGGATAGACATTCCCTTCTCCAGAGGATCTTCCCAACTCAGGGATCAAACCTGTGTTTCTTGCATTGGCAGACAGATTCTTAACCACTTTGTGTGCGTGCATGCATGTGTGTGTGTGTGTGTGTGTGTGTGTATACAAGTATATATACTGCTATATTTGATTTGTTGACATTTTATTTAGAATACTTGATTTTTCATATGAATCAGTCTCTCTATTCCATGTTTTATCCTATATATGTTAGGTCTATGATCAGAGATATGAATTTTTTTCATTTCTTTCTAAAGACTTGGCTTGCTTTGTAACATAAATAACTGTTTCACAGAAATGAAGAACTGACCCCATAGACTATCTGTAGTTATCCCTTTTTTAAAGAGGGTAGAGGTTTGGGGTTTTGCCATAAATATTTTTTCTCTACTGCATTTCTAAATTCAGCAATCCTGTTTTTTACTAGAAAAATTTCTGATCTCATGTCAGCTTTCATTCCCTAGTTTTTGTTCTGTTTCCATTTTTATAAGGTTATTAAAATCACAAAGATTAACTTTTTTGTTTTCCTTTTCCAACAAAAGTCTAAGACTCTGATTATTCTTTGAAATGTATTTAAGATGAAAAATATTTTCATATGCTTTTATCAAGAGTACTTCATTTGCTCCTTATCATAAGGCAAATAGGGGAATTTATATAAGATAAAACTTAGAAATGCATGAAATATCATAGTTTTGACACAAATTAGCTTGATAAGAATTTAGGAAAAGGAAAGAGGAAGTGAATTTATAGACATGTAAAAATGGAAAGTTTAAAAAAGTAAATGAATAAGTCCAACATCTGGAATACTGTGCAGTTCAATAAATGTTATTCAATGAATGGACAAAATTCCCTTAGCTGTTAAGTCAGTTGGATTTAGCAGTGGAAGATAATTAAGCCTCAGTCTGACCTCTTATTTGGGATTAGAATTCACATCATGAGCCTCTTGTGAAAAGCAGAAATTTGAAAACCCAGATAAATACACCCAGTAGAAAAAGAAATATTTCTTTAAGTCTTTTACAATTTTCTTTCCATTATTGGTCTTACTGTATATTTAGCTTTTCCATTTGTCTTCTGTTTTATTTCTGTGACAAATCAGCCTTCATTTCTGGACAAATGGGACTTCACTGTTATCAATATTGTTTTTCCATCTTTTCATTAACAAGCTTAGAGCAGCGATGAGATGCAAAGTAACCTTCACCTTTGGACTGAAAAAATCGGGTTTGCAATAACCGCTCGATTTCAGGTTCATCCTCTCCTGCAGTCAACCTGGAGAGGTGATCACAGGTCTGCACTGGGGGCAGCCTGGAGGGTGGTCTGCGAGAGTGAGGTTGGGGTCATTGCAGGGGCAGGGTGATGGGTCAGGCTTTCCCTGCTGCACCTGGAGGATTTATAAATGGGGATATTTTAGTCTCGGCACAGGCCACTCCTTAGCCTGAGAGAGCACAAATATTTACAGAAGGAAAACCAAATAAGAGCACCACTGCATTGCTGGGCTGGGCTGCTGGACTTAATGACGGGTTTCTTTCCCCCTATGGATTTCAAAGCAGCCTGCACTAAGGATACCAAAGCAAACAGCATATCTGAGATTTAATGGAAAGGAAAACATGCATATGGCATAAAAGCCCCATTATCATCCCTTAGCACTTAATTTTGGGTGAAGTGCATTGCGGTGACTTTTTGATGCACCTTTCTGTCCCCCTGCCTCTGAAGCAGCCCAGCCCTCAGGCAGTGACTGGGTTTGATGGCATCCATCACCAGACTCAGCCTATTGAGGACCAGGAAGCAGTGATGTGCACCTAGGCTGGATGGATTTATAGAGCTATGACACCTACCAGCAGGACAGGGAGCAAGCCCTGGAGCCTGTGGTGATCTCAGGGAACCTGTCAGCTATGATGAGAAAGCCAGGTCTACCAGGTGCCCTATAGTCTTGGGACATAACTTGATAAATTGCTTTTTATCCCCCTCTCCTTTAGTCTTTTTGTTTTTAATTGGCATAATTAACAAGTAGTAACAAACGTTACCACAGCACAGAGCAAGATAGAAAATGTTTTCATCTCCCCAGAAATTTCCTTGAGTCTTTTCTCACCAATCCTCCCCCAAAACTAACCACTATTCAAATTTTGATGAGCATGGATTACTTGTGCCTCTGCTGGCATCACACAACACACACTCTTTAGGGCCTGGGCTTCTCTCACTCAACGTAGTGACTGAGATTCATCTGGGTTGCTGAGTGTAACAGTAGTTCATTCTTTTTATTACTGAGTAATATTATTTTGTACAAATGTGTAATAGTTTACTATCCTATTGCTGGATGTTTGGGTTGTTGAGTTTAGGCTTTTAAAACAGAGCTGCTTTGAACTGGTTTTGTGAGAATATCTTTTGACAATTTGTATACCTTCTTTGCATACAGTTATATTGAGGGTTTTTGCATATTTTTAATTGGGTTTTTTGTTTTTGGTTTGCAGGATTTATTTTTCTTTATTATTCTGGCAATGAGTTATTTGCTAAATATAATATTTAGTATATATCCCTTAATTTTATATTCTAATCTATCAGTACAGTTCAGTTCAGTCGCTCAGTCTTGTCTGACTCTAGTCTATAGAACAGGCCTAACACTGCTAATGAGGTGTTATGTATGGTGTCTAATACCATTAGGCTACATTTCTATAGCCCTGAACACAGCTTCCAGGACAACAAATCTTGGATATAGCTTCCCTGGTGGTTCAGATGGTAAAGAGTCTGCATGCGATGCAAGAGACCCAGGTTCAATTCCTGGGTCAGGAAGATCTTCTGCAGGAGGGAATGGCAACCTACTCAGTATTCTTGCCTGGAGAATTCCACAGAAACAGGAGCTAGGCAGGCTATAGTCAATAGGGCCACAATGAATTGGACACAACTGAGCAACTATCACTTTCACTTTCCCAACACCCTGCTGTTAGATGGAATAATTATATTAGATATAAAATATATCACAAGTTATTTTTCACTAAAATAAATATGACAAAAGGAATCAGGATGCCGAGCAAGTGCTCAGTCAGTGTTGTTATTGGTGGTGTCATTGCTGCTGTAACTGTGAACGTCGTCAATAGAATAAGGCTTCAAAGCTGCCTGTTACACTTAAGCATGAGAGAAAAGGTGGTATTCTCAGCAACTTATTGTTGAAAGCTGTTGAAAACTGTGTCAGCAGTTTCTAAGTGATATTCCAGAAATATTTTAATTATAGTCATTAATTCTCATCTTTATTTAAAAAAAACACGAGCACTTACTATACTAAGGATTTGGTAATAGGGATTTCCTCAAAATAACTTTGCCATCATAGGGTTTTTCATTCTGTCTGGAGAGATGGCGGGGGGTGGGGGGGAGGGCGGTTAAAATGTAAAAAATATAAATAACAAGTATTACAAAGGAAAAATATCAGGAAAAAATGGATTTGAAATATTAATGTGGGGGTGGCTTGAAATATTAGAAATAGAGGTCAGGATAGCCCTCCCTAAGAAAACAACTTTCGAGTTAAGACTTGAATAAACAGGATGAGCTGCTTATGTCGGTGTCCTGAGAGGAACCCTCCAGGAAGGGACCAAATGGCGAAAAAACCTGGAAGAGAGAAGATGCTTGTGAGCGATGCCATGAAGATTCCTGCGGCTGGAGCAAAGTGGATGGGAGTGAGAGTCGAGGAGCCGTGGTTCTTCAGGTCAACTTTAGGTCTCTGAAGAAGCTGGGAAATCCTTGAAGGGCAGAAGAGACATTGTTTAAGAAGAATAGCCCTATGTTGACAACAGACAACCCAGAAGCAAGTACAGAAGCAATGACTTATCTGGAGAACCATCTCGGTCATCCCACAGGAGATGAGGGAGATGCGGACCCAGGTGGTGGCAATGAGGTTGGTAACAAGAAGTCATATCCCAAATATATTTTGAAGGTGGGTGGTGGTGGTTTCATCACTAAGTTGTGTCCAACCCTTGCGACGCCATGGACTGTAGCCTGACAGGCTCCTCTGTCCATGGGATTCTCCAGACAAGAATACTGGAGTGGATTGCCATTTCCTTCTCCAGGGGATCTTCCCGACCCAGGAATCAAACCTGGGTCTCCTGCATTGCAGGCAGATTGTTTACCAACTGGCTATGAGGGAAGCCCATTTGAAGGTAGAGCAGCTCTAAATTTATTCCCCTGTCCCTTTCTAACCCACATATGTAGCATCAAGGTATATTGTTCTAAAACAGCCTTTTAGGTTTCATAATGTATCTTGGCTAATTTTTCCACTTGAGTAAATGAAGAGCTTTCTTATCTTCTTATGTTTATGCTTTATTCCATCATATGAGTGTTGCCATAATTTATTTAAGCAGCCTTACACTGATGGATATTTGGATTGCTTTCTGACTTTTGGCTACCACTGTGTGTGCTGAAATGAATAATCTCATATATGTGTCACATTAGACATTTGAGAATATGTTGACAGGATAAATTCATGGAACAGAATTTTCTTAGTCAATGAGTTCTTGTATTCATAATTTTGACAGATATCTGACCTAATGATTGTCATCCATTACAATTATTCAAGATGACACTCCCACTAGAATGCATGAGACTTTCTGTTTCCTTAGAAACTTGAGAATAGACACAAGATCATAGAGGTTTATTCTGGTCCCACCTTAGCAACAATGTAACACAGATTTTGTTATTGTTTTTGAATGCTCAAACTACAGCAGGATTGCCCTCATCTCACACGCTACTAAAGTAAAGTTCAAAATTCTCCAAGCCAGGCTTCAGCAATATGTGAACCGTGAACTTCCAGATGTTCAAGCTGGTTTTAGAAAAGGCAGAGGAACCAGAGATCAAATTGCCAACATCCACTGGATCATGGAAAAAGCAAGAGAGTTCCAGAAAAACATCTATTTCTGCTTTATTGACTGTGCCAAAGCCTTTGACTGTGTGGATCACAATAAACTGTGGAAAATTCTGAAAGAGATGGGAATACCAGACCACCTGACCTGCCTCCTGAGAAATTTGTATGCAGGTCAAGAACCAACAGTTAGAACTGGATATGGAACAACAGACTGGTTCCAAATAGGAAAAGGAGTACGTCAAGGCTGTATTGTCACCCTGCTTATTTAACTTATATGCAGAGTACATCATGAGAAACACTGGACTGGAAGAAGCACAAGCTGGAATCAAGACTGCCAGGAGAAGTATCAATAACGTCAGATATGCAGATGACACCACCCTTATGGCAGAAAGTGAAGAGGAACTAAAAGAGCCTCTTGATGAAAGTGAAAGAGGAGAGTGAAGAAGTTGGCTTAAAGCTCAACATTCAGAAAACGAAGATCATGGCATCTGGTCCCATCACTTCATGTGGAATAGATGGGGAAACAGTGTCAGGCTTTATTTTTTTGGGCTCCAAAATCACTGCAGATGGTGACTGCAGCCATGAAATTAAAAGATGCTTACTCCTTGGAAGGAAAATTATGACCAACCTAGACAGCATATTGAAAAGCAGACATTACTTTGCCAACAAAGGTCCGTCTAGTCAAGGCTATGGTTTTTCCAGTGGTCATGTATGGATGTGAGAGTTGGACTGTGAAGAAAGCTGAGCGCTGAAGAATTGATGCTTTTGAACTGTGGTGTTGGAGAAGACTCTTAAGAGTCCCTTGGACTGCAAGGAGATGCAACCAGTCCATTCTGAAGGAGATCAGCCCTGGGTGTTCTTTGGAAGGAATGATGCTGAAGTTGAAACTCCAGAACTTTGGCCACCTCATGTGAAGAGTTGACTCATTGGAAAAGACTGATGCTGGGAGGGATTGGGGGCAGGAGGAGAAAGGGACGACAGAGGATGAGATGGCTGGATGGCATCACTGACTCGATGGACGTGAGTCTGAGTGAACTCTGGGAGATTGTGATGGACAGGGAGGCCTGGCGTGCTGCGGTTCATGGGGTCGAGAAGAGTCAGACACAACTGAGTGACTGAACTGAACTGAACAAAGATTTTCTAGCTTTTTGCTCCATGTATTTATGAAAACTGAGTATTTAAGTATCACTGTAGGAAATTCACTTAAAGATTGTCCACAATGTTATAATACAAGTTTGACGTTTGATAAAATTCAGTATTCATTCCTGACTTAAATCTTAGCTCAGAATAAATGGGTATTCCTTGTACTTTAAAAAAGATTTTCTTGAACTTGAAAGTAAGCACAGTTTTAATAGTGAAATACCCGAAGTATCCCCAATGAAGTCAGAAACAAGGCAAAGATGCCCAATATTACTGCTCAGAAAGTCCCTGACAGTGCAAAAAATAAAACACAGGAAAGTAAAAGAAAGGAATCAAATCTGATTATTTATGAGTAGTGTAATGATCTACATAAAAATAACATCAGAGTAAAGCTTTTAAAAGTTCCTTCTGTCAAAGATGAAATATCTGACATGATTATAAAGTCTATTTAAATTAAATTTAAAAGTTAAGTATTTAACATAAAACAATTTAGCTTACAGTGATTATATGGAAAACAAATTATGGTGGTGCATAGGACCATAGTAAAAATAATGTTTTTACTAAATTAAGAAATTTAGAAACAGAAATGCACTTGAAAATAGCTTTGATGTACACATCATTGCAAAACTGGGCTTCTCTGGTGGCTCAGACAGTAAAGCATCTGCCTGTAATGCGGGAGACCTGGGTTTGATCCCGGGGTCAGGAAGATCCCCTAGAGAAGGAAATGGCAACCCACTCCTTCCATGGATGGAGAAGCCTGGTAGGCTACAGTCCATGGGGTCGCAAAGAATCAGATATGACTGAGCAACTTCACTGGTTCACTGGTTCATAGCAAAACTGAATTCAAAGCCATGACATTATATTAATTGAAATAGAAGCTGTACTTGCCAAAACTTACCAGTGTTTAAGATAATTTTAAAGATTAAGTCACATTGAAAACTACATTCTCAAGGAAAATACCACTGGCAAGATATTAGAACAAGAAATGGCTAAAACATTGGTCATATAAATATGTATCAAAATATTCATTGTGTTTATGTTTGTTTTAATTTTCAAATAATTTATATTTGTTCTGCTCTTAGGGGACTCTTCCCAGGATCTTAGTTTCCAGTTTTCTCCTGCACAGTAACTGCCCCATAGTCTAGAATACACCTTCATTAGATTCATTGATCTCTTCCTAGTTTCCTTCACCATAGTCTCTCCTGCTTTTTAAGAGTTCTTTGGTTTAAATTTCTTGGATGTGTAAAATATGGACAAAGAATGTGGATAGACAGTTCTCTAGGGAGGATATAAAAATGGCCAACAAGCACATGAAAAGATGCTCAGTGTAATTAGTCAGCAGGAAAATGTAAATCAAGACCCCAATGAGATACCACTTCTCATCTACTCAGTTCAGTTCAGTTCAGTTCATTCGCTCAGTCGTGTCTGACTCTTTGCGACCCCATGAATTGCAGCACGCCAGGCCTCCCTGTTCATCACCAACTCCTGGAGTTTACTCAAACTCACATCCATCGAGTCAGTGATGCCATCCAGCCATCTCATCCTCTGTCGTCCTCTTCTCCTCCTGCCCCCAATCCCTCCCAGCATCAGTCTTTTCCAAAGAGTCAACTCTTCACATGAGGTGGCCAAAGTACTGGAGTTTCAGCTTTAGCATCATTCCTTCCAAAGAACACCCAGGGCTGATCTCCTTTAGAATGGACTGGTTGGATCTCCTTGCAGTCCAAGGGACTCTTAAGAGTCTTCTCCAACACCACAGTTCAAAAACAGCAATTCTTCGGCACTCAGCTTTCTTTATAGTCCAACTCTCACATCCATACATGACCACTGGAAAAACCATAGCCTTGACTAGACGGACCTTTGTTGGCAAAGTAATGTCTCTGCTTTTCAATATGCTGTCTAGGTTGGTCATAACTTTCCTTCCAAGGAGTAAGCGTCTTTTAATTTCATGGCTGCAGTCACCATCTGCAGTGATTTTGGAGCCCAAAAAAATAAAGCCTGACACTGTTTCCCCATCTATTTCCCACGAAGTGATGGAACCAGATGCCATGATCTTCGTTTTCTGAATGTTGAGCTTTAAGCCAACTTCTTCACTCTCTTCTTCCACTTTCTTCAAGAGGCTCTTTTAGTTCCTCTTCACTTTCTGCCATAAGGGTGGTGTCATCTGCATATCTGACGTTATTGGTATTTCTCCCGGCAATCTTGATTCCAGCCTGTGCTTCTTCCAGCCCAGCGTTTCTCATGATATACTCTGCATATAAGTTAAAAAAGCAGGGTGACAATATACAGCCTTGACATACTCCTTTTCCTATTTGGAACCAGTCTGTTGTTCCATGTCCAGTTCTAACTGTTGCTTCCTGACCTGCATATAGGTT
>NW_011494752.1:11834684-11863106 GCF_000754665.1 Bison bison bison
TAGCTTTCAGAATTTTCCACAGTTTATTGTGATCCACACAGTCAAAGGCTTTGGCATAGTCAATAAAGCAGAAATAGATGTTTTTCTGGAACTCTCTTGCTTTTTCCATGATCCAGTGGATGTTGGCAATTTGATCTCTGGTTCCTCTGCCTTTTCTAAAACCAGCTTGAACATCTGGAAGTTCACGGTTCACATATTGCTGAAGCCTGGCTTGGAGCATTTTGAACATTACTTTACTAGCGTGTGAGATGAGTGCAATTGTGCGGTAGTTTGAGCATTCTTTGACATTGCCTTTCTTTGGGATTGGAATGAAAACTGACCTTTTCCAGTCCTGTGGCCACTGCTGAGTTTTCCAAAATGCTGGCCTATTGAGTGCAGCACTTTCACAGAATCATCTTCCAGGATTTGAAATAGCTCAACTGGAATTCCATCACCTCCACTAGCTTTGTTCGTAGTGATGCTTTCTAAGGCCCACTTGACTCCAGGATGTCTGGCTCCAGGTGAGTGATCACACCATCGTGATTATCTTGGGCCATCGTGAAGATCTTTTTTGTACAGTTCTTCTGTGTATTCTTGCCACCTCTTCTTATTATCTTCTGCTTCTGTTAGGTCCATACCATTTCTGTCCTTTATCGAGCCCATCTTTGCATGAAATGTTCCCTTGGTATCTCTAATTTTCTTGAAGAGATCTCTAGTCTTTCCCATTCTGTTGTTTTCCTCTATTTCTTTGCCTTGATCACTGAAGAAGGCTTTCTCATCTCTCCTTGCTATGCTTTGGAACTCTGCATTCAGATGCTTATATCTTTCCTTTTCTCCTTTGCTTTTCGTTTCTCTTCTTCCACAGCTATTTGTAAGGCTTCCCCAGACAGCCATTTTGCTTTTTTGCATTTCTTTTCCATGGGGATGGTCTTGATCCCTGTCTCCAGGGTAGGGATGGACCAAGGCTGAAAATGGGATATTTATTGATACTTTGTTCAAATCTTCTTGGGTTTCCCAACTAGGTACGGAGTTAAATTTTCAAAAGGAGCTTGGAACGTGTACTTTGCTATCATTAAACTCCATTTAAAAAGGCCCAGTGAAAAGGAAAATTAATCTGAATTTGGAACTCAGCCTGATAAAGCTGTTGTCCTGGATCAATAAGTAGGAAATGAGCTGAACTGAATGCACAGTTTGGGAGATTAGTGGACTATATCATGAGCTTAGAATAAAAGCAGGATTCATTTTGATGTAAAAATGTGAAAATAGACTCATATTGACCCTCCTGGTCTAGCTTAGAATATCTCTAGCTGCTAGAAATTGAACTTAGTTATGAGTGCAAAGGGGTTTCCCTGGTGACTCAGGCAATAAAAAAAATCTGTCTGCAATGCAAGAGACCTAGGTTCGATCCCTGGATGGGGAAGATCCCCTGGGTGAGAAAATTGCAACCCTCTCCAGTATTCTTGCTTGGAGAATTCAATGGACAGAGGAGCCTGGAACGCTACAGTCCATGGGGGTCTCAAAGAGTTGGACACGACTGAATGACCGACACACACACATGAGTGCAAAAATCTAGAAATTAGTAGGGACTTCCCTGGTGGTCCAGTGGTTAAGAGTCTGCACTCCCAATGTAGGGGGCAGAGGTTCCATCCCTGGCTGAGGAACTAAGATCCTGCATGCTGCAAGGTAGGGCCAACAAAATAAGTCTAGAGATTGGTCGATTTTGTAGATGGCCACAGCAGGAATGTCACTTAGTTTCTTTGGACTGCCATACCAAATTCTCACAAACTTGGTGACTTCAAAGGACAGAAATTTATTCTCTCATAGTCCTGGAGACCAAGAGTCCAAAGTCAAGCTGTTGGCAGGGCCTTGCTCCCTCTGAAGGTTCAAGATGGAGAATCCTTCCTTGCATCTTCTAGATTCTGCAAGCTCCAGATAGTCCTTGGCTTGCAGCTGCCTAACCCCCATCTTTGCCTACATCTTCATGGCATTCACTTCTGTGTTTGTCTTCTTACCTCTGTCTCTTATAAGGACACTTGTCATTGGTATCAGGTCCCGGTGGATAATCTAGGATGATTCCCATCTCAAGACCATTGACTTCATTACATCTACAAAGTTGCTTTTTCAAAATAAGGTCATATGCACAGAATCTGGGGCTTAAGAGGTGGATGTATCTTTTCTTGGGGCCACATCCAACTCCCTGTGGTCATATTTTACTATGTACAGAACATTAGAAAGCAAGTGAAAATGGGACAGGACTTATAATACATAAGACAGAATTATAAGACAAAATCATTCAGGAAACATTGCTTTGTTTTGGTTTTGTTTGTTTTTTGGTAAAAAAACAGAAGCAATATTGTAACAAATTCAATAAAGACCTTAAAAAATGGTCTACATTTAAAAAAAAGTGGTTGCATTTAAAGGTATGGTAGAGATAGTGTTGGGTTAGCATTAGCTAAAACATTGGGAGGGTGAGTGGTTAGAAGCCAAGTAAAAGCAATTGAAATGAGAGCCACTGAAGAATTTAATACACAATAAAATGATGATCAGACAGGAGAATAATAGGCCAGGTGAGAGCTGACAGGAGTCTGAACTAAGGCAGAGGCAAAGAGCATGGCATGGAGGGGCTGGATACAGAAGGTTTTAAGAGGTGGAATAGATTGGGTATTTCTAAATATCTGACAATCTAATGAGGAAGACATTGCTGCACTTTTTTATCGTCCCTTAACTGAACATAAGACAACCTGGAGTTGCTAAAGCAAAGAGCTGGGATAGAGATAGAGTGACAGATGAGACCAGATCTTGTCTGGTAGGGCTGGGAAATATGTAGCCTTGGGCCTTCACTCCCAGATACCACATCATGGCAGACATCCCCTATCAATCATGGTGCACTTTCTTATTGAGTTCAGATGTAGCATCAGATCCCTTTTCAACAAGAGGCTCCAGGCAGGGAGGGCAAAATCCATCAGGGTGGGTGCAGTAATTGAAACCTACTCACCAGTTTTGGTGCTGGGCTTAGAATGCCCTAAGACAAGGCATCGTCATTACTCAACATGCAACAGGAAGCTATTGATGGCTTTTGAGACAGAAGGCTGACACACAGAGGACACTATTTTTGTTGGAAATGTGAAAAAAGGCAGGAAGAGTAAGTGGGGGCATGCAGATGGGTCAGAACATTAATTACTGTCTTTGATGGCTAGTAACCAGGAAAAGAGAAAATGGTGTAAAGATTAAGCCACAGTACATCCTCGTGGGGCTTCCCCAGTGGCTCAGCAGTAAGGAATCTGCAATGCAGGAGATGCAGGAGACACAGGTTTGATCCCTGGGTTGGGAAGATCCCCTGGAGGAGGGCACAGCAACCCACTCCAGTATTCTTGCTTCGAGAACCCTACAGACTGACAAGCCTGGCAGGCCACAGTCCATGGGGTTGCAAAGAGTCGGACACAACTGAAGTGACTGAGCATGAACGCATCCTTGCATTAGCCAAAACATCTATATTTGTATTTGCCAAAACATCTATATTTCATGACGCTGGGTACCAATTTATCTTTGTGTATCTTATCTCTGAGTATGTTTATGCATATGAAGCTTGATTATGTTTTGTGTCTACCTGCCACGCAGTGGCAGTGAAACTGACGGTGAAATTTGATGAGAACTACTATTACAGGTCAGCAAAGCAGACGAGATTTTGGTAACAGGTGGTTCTGGGTTTTCCTCCCAGTACTCAAGTCCAACTCAACATGACAGCAGCTTCTGATCCGAGCATTTCAATGCAGTGGACTTCCCTTTGATTTTCAAATCAAGACGACCTTGTTTAAGATGACACCCATTACAGACAGGCCATCCACGTGTGCAGAAAGGGCATTGGACCAGAAATTGGGAGGCAGTTACACGAGGTCTCTTTTGTAAGGGCACTAATTCCATTCCCAGGGGCTCTATGCTCCTGACCTAATCACCTCTCAAAGGCCCCACTTCCTGGTACTATTACATTGAGGGATTAGGATTTCAACATACAAATTTGGGGGGACACAGTCTATAGCTGCTGCTGCTGCTGCTGCTGCTGAGTCACTTCAGTCATGTCCAACTCTGTGCGACCCCATGGACTGCAGCCCACCAGGCTCCTCCATCCATGGGATTTTCCGGGCAACAGTACTGGAGTGGGGTGCCATTGCCTTCTCCCAGTCTATAGCAAGTACCAATAATCAAGAAGATGCAAAGAAGCTGAAATGGCACATCTCTACAAATTTCATTTTTATCTGACTTCAGCATAAATATTTTGGCACTTGGGTTAGAAATTTTTGTTCTTTTCTTTTGGAAGCATTCTTTGGTGGTTGAGTGGAAGAGAATGGCAATTACAATATACTTTTCATAAATACAGACCAAGCTGTGATTGCAGAAACTATACTTGGTAAGAGGAAGAAGCCATTCTTGGATGAAAAACCTGGATAAAAGAGAGGACAGTGGTAGATAATCAGGAGTTGGCTTATTGTGTATCTCCATATTACATATGTATATATATATATATATGTATGTAGCAAATTAACATAAATATTATATGCATCAAAAAAGGAATTGGGAGGCAGAGACCCTAAGATATGAATAATGGATGAATTATGTACCCTTGCCTTTTTCTTACTTGGAAAAATAGAGTTGAAATAAATGTTCTCTAAACACACTCCTATATTTTGGCCACCTGATGCAAAGAGCCGACTCATTGGAAAAGACCTTCATGCTAGAAAAGACTGAGGGCAAAAGGAGAAGAGAGCAACAGAAGATGAGATGGTTAGATAGCATAACCGACTCGGTGGAAGTGAGTTTGAGCAAACTCTGGAACATAATGAAGGACAGGGAAGCCTGGCGTGCTGCAGTCCATGGAGTCACAAAGAGTTGGACGTGACTTAACAACTGAAAAACAACAAAACATCCTCATGTGATCCTAATTCTCTCTGGCTCTCCAAGTATCACTGAAAGCTGCCATGGGAGTGGCCATCGGCTGTAACCAAGAGGAGCAGGCACCTCCGGTTATGAAATAAAACCCGAGGCGGACAGCACACAGAGGATTCTTACCCCTGCTTTGCATCTCACATCTCCAACTTCACCCCAAACTTCTGGCTGTGGACTGAGGATTCTGATAAGATCCCAGAATACATGGGGTCTTTCCAGGGCACTGACATAATCATTTATATGTTTTACAGAGAGCCTGTCCTTAGGGTGTGCCCCCAAGTCTCCTTATCCCACAGAAATCAGGGGGCGTTTGCCGTGGGGACCTCCAACTAGACAAATGATGAGGCCTTAAACAATTTACCAACTCTTCTGTAGCTAGCAGAGCAGCTGGTGTTTCATCTTGCATCATTCTATCACGACACCAAATCAGCTCCATATGGTGGGTGAGACCCAGATCACAGAACAGAGGGCCTGCCCATGAGGACATCTGGAAGTCCTTTAACACGTGCGCACAGAGGGACTTGAATGGATCATTTATAGTCGGTCCTGGGCCCATGTGCTGGAGATACCATTACCGTGCTTTATCTGCCATGCAGAGGACTTCCTGCCCGAATAATGCTTTCATTTTTGTTTTATCATTGCAGTGTATTGGATGGCTCGCTTTCTTTGGAATATGTGATCTTTATGTGGTAAATGACTCTGAACCCACCCCCTACCCCCAAAATTTAGAGCCAGATGGTGCCAAGTATCTATGATTACAATAACCAAAGGAAAAACTAGACATGGATCCCAAGGATTCTGGGGATCATTGATACTTATTGGGGTTTATGAGATTATGGAGGGAGTGAATCAGCCTGTCTCAGAAAGCATCCTGGGCATCAGGAGATGTAATTCGGTGGTCAAGTTTCTGTGGAAGTTAGAAACTGGGAGATCAACTTGACGAGTGGGTGTTGGCTCTCTTATTGGGATGGCCCACTTGACTTCCCTCTCCAAAATTTTACAGAGCACCTGAAATCGTAGTGTTGCATTGGCCAGCATACCATAAGAACATGATGTGGGCTTCCCTGGTGGTCCAGTGGTTAAGAATCTGCCTGCCAATGCAAGGGGCACCGGTTCAATCCCTGGTCCAGGAAAATCCCACATGCCATGGAGCAACCAAGCCCATGTGCCACAACCCTTTGGCCCATGCTCTGCAATAAGAGAAATCTCGGCAATGAGAAGCCTGTGCACCTAGAAAGTAGCCCCCACTGGCCTCAACTAGAGAAAGCCCACACAGCAACAAAGACTGACACAGCCAGAAATCATTAAAAAATTTTATAAGAACATATGTGCAGGCACAGATACATACTCTGAAATTCATAACTACTGTAAAAATGAAGACCAACCAGCAATATTTTCATACAACCCAAAAGAATTCACCACTGTTGGAATTTAAGGAACTAGAATTATCCTCTTTTATTATATACCATCTCTGTGCTATAAGTATAGCAGAAAACTCCTGAAAGTAGATGGAAAATATTTACTAAGTACCTTAGTAGTCTGAGGGGCTTCCCCAGTGGCTCAACAAGAAAGAATCCTCCTGCAATGCAGGAGACACAAGAGATACATGTTTGATTCCCGGGTGAGGAAGATCCCTTGGAGGAAGAAATGGCAAGCCACTCGAGTATTCTTGCCAGAAGAATCCCATGGACAGAGGAACCTGGCAGGCTATAGTCTATGGGGTCACAACGAGTCTAACACCACTGATCAACTGAGCATGCACACACACACACACACACACACACACACACACTACCTAATAGGCTGAATAATGCCCCGCAAAGATGCGTGCATGTGTGCTAAGTTGCTTCAGTCATGTCTGTCTCTATGCGACCCTATGGATTGTAGCCCAACAGGCTCCTCTGTCCATGGGATTCTCCAGGCAAGAATACTGGAATGAATTGCCATGCCCTCCTCTAGGGGATCTTCCTGATTCAGATATCGAACCCAAGTCTATTCCGTCTCCTGCATTGGCAGGTGGGTTCTTTACCACTATCACCAACTGGGAAGCCCACCCCACAAAAATACTGGGTCCTATTTCCCAGAACCTATAAATGTTACCTGATAGAGAAAAAGGGTCTTTGTAAGAGTGATTAAGTAAAGGGTCAGGAGTTGGCGAGATTATCCTGGATCATCTGGATGGGCCTTTGATACAGCCAGAAGTGTCCTTATACAACAAAAGCAGAGGGAGATTTGACACAGAAGAGAGAAGGCAGCGTGGCTGCAGGAAAGCAGCCGGGAAAGCACAATAGCCTCCAGGAACTGGAAGAGGCAAGACGTGGATCTCCACCACAACCTTCAGAGGGAATACAGCCCAGCTGACACCCTGACTTTGGCCTAGTGAAATGAATTTCTGACTTTAGGCCTCCCAAACAGTGAAAGACTGTAATCCTGTTATTTTAAGCCACTAAGGGTGGGGAAATTTGTTAACAGCAGTGACAGGAAACTAACATAGGAACCAGAATAGGTACATTAAAGTTGCTTTGGGACTTCCCTAGTGGTCCAGTGGCTAGTCTCTGAGCTCTCAAGGCAGGGGGCCTGGGTTTGAGCCCTGGTCGAGGAATTAGGGGGCTTCCCAGGTGGCTCAGTGGTAAAGAATCTGCTTGGCCAACGCAGGAGATGCAGAAGATTCCAGTTCGATCCTGGGGTTGGGAAGATTCCCCTGGAGAAGGAAATGGCAACTCACTTCTGTTTTCTTGCCTGGGAAATCCCATGGACAGGGTAGCCTGGAGAGGTGCAGTCCACAGGGTTGCAAGAGTTGGACACAACTGAGCACACACACACACATGGAATTAGATCTCACATGCAGCAACTAAAAACCCCACGTGCCCCAGTGAAGATCAAAGATGCTATGTGCTACAACTAAGGCCCATCACAGCAAAATAAATAAATAGAATATAAATTTAAAAATAAAGTAGTTGTTTCGTGAATTCCCTCGTGGTCCAGTGGCTAAGACTCTGCCTTCCCATGCAGTGGTGGGCCTGGATTCGATCTCCGGTCAGGGAACTAGATCCCACATGCCACAGCTAAGCCCTGGCACAGTCAAATAAAAAATATATTTTAAAGGGGTTGTTTTACACTAGGTGTCTGTTGTTGTTGTTTAGTCATTAAGCTGTGTCTGGCTCTTTGCAACCCCATGGACTGTAGCTCACCAGTCTCTTCTGTCCATAGGATTTCCCAGGCAAGAATACTGGAGTGGGTTGCCATTTCCTTCTCCAGAGGATCCCCCTGACCCAGGGATCGAACCCACCTCTCCTGCACTGGCAGGCGGGTTCTTTACCACCTGAGCCACCAGGGAAGCCCCTGATTTATGCTAGTACTCCTTCCTGAAACTGCTCTGCCTAAAAACGCACTGTGGTAGAGCTGCATGTAGATCTCCTCTCTCTTTCTCCCCCTTGTGGAGTCCCCTTCACCCACTTTGAGAGAGAAAGATGTCCCTCTCCTCCATCCTGAACCTGACTGTACTGCAGTACCCCAGGCTGTGAAAGTGCCCCAGGGGACAGACCATTTCAAGTGTCGGTGTCTGAGAAACTTCTTTTAATCAAGCCACTATAACCTCCATCTGAGGGTTGAGTCGTTTCCCATATTGGTGATACTTCTATTAAGGTCAAAGCATAGTGATTCCCCCTAGGTTGAGACACTCTAAATCCAGACACACTGTAGATTGAGGTGGCAGGAGGGATGGGAATGGGAACTTAATGGCTTTACCTCTTCTGCGCCCCGACTACAGTCCTGTAGTCATCACCCCTTAGGGAGAGTCTGCTGAGAGCAAAGCAAAGGAGCTGTCAGTGTGAAATACTGGAAGCAGTGGAACTTCACTTTAACACAGCCACAAACCAAGGGCAAGGGTCCCTGCCTTATCTCTTTATCTGTCTGTCCTGCTATTAGAACAGTCAGGATTTACACACAGAGATACACACACACACATACATCCAGGGAAGAACCGTCTGCTGCAGGCACGTCTTCTCTGCATTTTCACCATCTCAGGAAAAGTAAGACGTCAAATAAGTGTCAGGTGCATATTTTATTTCATTTCAAGTAGGATGAAGTAAAAAACTTCTCCCCCTCCCCCGTTTCTTCCCACAGATCAACGTTGTGACTTGGAGGAAAAGGAGAATAGATCAGAAGTAAGAAAGAATTTTATATCTTCTTGATCATCTGTTGTTGTTGTTCAGTGGCCCAGTCATGTCCAACTCTGTGCCACCCCATGGACTGCAGCCCACCAGGCTCCTCTGCCCTCCACTATTTTATGTCCATTGAGTCAGTGATGCTGCCTAACCTCTCATCCTCTGTTGCCCCCTTCTCCATTTGCCTTTAATCTTTCCCAGAATCCATCTTTTCCAATGAGTGGGCTCTTTGCATCAGGTGGCCAAAGGCTTGGAGCTTCAGCTTCAGCATCAGTCCTTCCCAATGGATATTCAGGGTTGATTTCCTTTAGGACTGACTGTTTGATTTCTTGATTATTTACTTAGCCCATGGAAGAAATGATTTCATTAACTTTTGCCAGTTGGCTGTTGGAAATCTATATTTACCTTTTACTGGCAACACATCTTCTGCTGTGTTTTCCAACACTTCCTCCTTTCTTCACTTCGATTATATACTTCTCAGGTCTCTATTAGCATAATTGGAATGTTCTCCAGGGGATCTTCCTGACCCAAGGATCAAACCCAGGTCTCCCACATTGCAGGCAGATTCTTTACCATGTGAGCTACCAAGGAAGCCCATACTATATATATATATTAACATAATCCTTCACAACGGGACCATTAAAGTGCCTGTTATAAGCTCCTCAACTACTAGCTAACTAGCAGCCTCGAATTGTCTCTTGTTCACTTGCAATTTATTTCTACAAGTTCATTAGATTCCTCCTTCAAAATGAGAACAGTTATTAATGTATGGATGTATAGACAAAGCATTCCGGTATGCAATCTCAGCTACAATTTAGAAAACACCTTTGTTTAATTTGAATTACTTCCACCTCCTCAAATTTTATATTACTCTAATTCTGCCAAATTGTTTTCAACCATGAAATGACCTTGATTTCATTTCAAGTAGGATGAAGTAAAAAACTTCATCCTACTTGAATGTTTGTGTTATGTGTATAAACTCTCAAGTGTCTGACTATCATTTATAAAGATATCTTGAGATAACATGAAAAATTAAACTTTGAGATGAATAAACAGCTCATTGTTCACAACTTATTTTAAGAAAATACAAAAATGTGAGATTTCAGATTTCATAGGGACAACTTAGCTCTGATGTATCTAATTTCAGCTTTAATAAAAGGTGACTGTCAGTACAAGAGTAGCAAGTAAAATTAATATCTTTTGATAAGCTTCAGTAAAGAGATTTTGTTTTACCTCCTAGAAATTAAGAAGGTTAATGACAAATGATTGGGTTAACAAACTTTAAGTCAGAAAATTTTACTTTGATTAATAATTATTTATCAAAATGTGCAATATATCTCATTTGATATGGAATGTCTTATTAATATGCAAATATCTTATTTGATCAGTTACTTTGTAAGAATTATGATTATTTAATCCTGAATAAACATTTAACACATAAAGCCTTATAGTCAGAAGAAGGAAAGTCAGGCCTTTCCTGGTGGTCCAGTGGTTGAGAATTCACCTCTCAGTGCAGGGGACGCAGGTTCGATTCCTGGCCGGGGAACTGAGATCCCACATGCCACAGAGCAAGCAGGCACGAGTGCCACAGCAACCAAGCCTGCACCCTCCCGAGCCCGCTCACCACAGGACACGACGAGGATCCGGCGCGGGGCACAACGTAGCAGCTGAACAGCAATCGCTGTGCTAAGAGCTCTAATGGACAAAGCGGACACTGTGGGAGAACAGAGGGCAGGGGACAGTGTAAGCGGGGAGATGAAAATTCTAAGGAGGACTCAGAAAGACATGCTAGAGATCAAAACACTGTAACATGAACAAGGAGGCCTTTGATGGGTTTATTAGTAGACAGGGCTTGGCTAAAGAAACATCTCTGAGCTTGAGGATATGTCAATAGAAACTTCCAAAATGAAATTGCAAAGAGAAAAAAGCCTGGAAAAGAAAGCTAGAGTATCAGAGAACTGTGGGGACAAGCGCATAAGGTCTGACAATGCACTGGGCGGATAGGGGGCTGAGGGGAGAAACCAGAAGAAACATTTGAAGCCACATGACTGAGAATTTCTCCCAAGCAATAATGTCAGACACCAAACCACAGATAAGGAAACTCAGAGAACATTAAGCAAGAAAAACACAGGAGAAAAAACAACACCTTATGTGTATCCTATTCAAACTGTGAAAAATCAAACATAAAAAAAAAATCCTGAAAAAAGTCCGAAGAGAAAAAATTAAAACCTTACTTAAAAAAGTAGGAAAGATAAGAATTACCTCTGACTTCATCTCAGAAACCATGCAAGCAAGGATAAAGCAGAAAGAAATATTTAAAGATTTGAAAGGAAAAACAAAACAAAACTACTAACCAGGAATTCTATATCCTGAGAAATTATCCTTCTAAAGAGAGGAAAACACAGACTTTTTTGGACAAACAAAAATTAAGTGATTAGGTGGCCATTAGACCTGCCTTGCAATAAAAGTTAAAATGAGTTCTTTAGATAAAAAGAAAATGATATAGGTCAGAAACTTGGATCTATATAAAAGAAGAAAGAGCATGAGAGAAGGAATAAGTGAAGACAAAACTTTTACTTTTCTTATTCTAACAGATAACAATTTGCTGTTTGTTCAAAATAATAGCAACAACATAGTTAATGATTATAACTTACACAGAAGTGGAAATGACAGGAATGACAAGAAATAAGAGGACGGAATCAGGAATATTCCATTATTATATGGCACCTGAACTGTTCATGAAATGGCATGGGGTTACTTGAAAATAGACTTGGATTTGTTGTAAATGTATATTGCAAACTCAAGGACCAACACTTAAAAGTAAAAAAAAAAAAGTGTAATTGATATGCAAAGAAAGAAAACTGAATGATGTTTAATTAAACCACAAAAGGCAAAAAAAGAGAAAGACAAAAATAGAAAGAAAAAAAAAAAAGAACAAGGACAATAAATAGGAAACAGAAATAAACATGGTAAGTATATTTTTAAAGATTTTTTAATGTGGATCATTTTTTAAGTCTTTATTGAGTTTGTTACAATATTGCTTCTATTTTCTGTTTTGGATTTTGGCCACAAGGCTTGTGGGACCTTAACTTCCAACCAGGGATCTAACTGGCACCCCCTGACATTGGAAGGTGAAGTATTAACCCCTGGACAGCCAGGAAACTCCCAACATGGTAGATATGAATCCAGTAATATCAATAATCATGTCAAAAGTAATTTGTTTCACTATACCAATTAAAAGACTAAAGTCAGTGAATGAAAAAACAAGACCCAACTATATGTTGTCTACAAGAATCCCATTTAAAATATAAAGATACATCAAAATTAAAAGTAGAGGAAAGGAGAAAGATATCCTTGCTCACACTAACCAGAAGAAAGTTGAAGTAGCTATATTAATTTCAAACAGAGCAGACTTCTGAGCAAGGAAAATTATTAGGGTTAAAGAGAGGCATTTCATAATGCTTAAAGGGCCAATTCTCCAAGAAGACATAACAATCCTTAATTGTTAATTTGACCGAGTATCAAAACACATGAGGCAAAAACTGGTATTGTTGTAAGAGGAAATAGATGAGTCCACCACTATAGTTGAAGACTTCAACATGACTCTATCAGAAGTAGACATGTCCAGTAGCCACAAAATCAATAAAGACATAGTCAAACTCAGCAGTATCATCAGTCAACTGGATAAAAGGCCATCTATCGACCATTTCATCCAACAACAACAGAACACACATTCTTCTCAAGCTTATATGGAATATCACTAAGCTAGAGCACATTCTGGACCATAAAGCACCCCTTGACAAAAAAGCATAGAAATCATTCACTCAGCCACTTCAGCCACTCACAGCAACATTTTCAAGCCCCTTCTGTTATTCTGCTGCTTCAGCCCAGCAAAATTCACACCATGGATCAGCTTAACTTTCACTTTCTCTATTTCTACTTCTCACCTTTAAATAGTGAAGGACGGGGACTTCCCTGGTGGCCCAGTGGTTAAGAATCTGCCTTGAAATACACAGGATGTGGGCTTGATCCCTGATCAGGGAACTAAGAGCCCACTCGCCGCAGGGCAACTAAGCCCAAGCACTAACCAGTGTCCATGAGCCGCAAGGAAAGATCCCAAGTGCTGCAAATAAGCCTTGACACAGCCAAATAAATAAATGCTTTAAAAAAAGAAAAAGTAACACAACTGCTCTCCAATTAAAAATAAATAAATTGTGTGCAGCACATAGAACTTTGCTAAATGTTACATGGAAGCCTGGATAGGAGGGGAGTTTGGGGGAGGATACACATATGTGTATGGCTGAATCCCTTCACTGCTCACCTGAAACTATCACAGCATTGTTAACAGGCTATACTCCAATACAATAAAAGGTTCAAAAGGAAAAAAAATAATAAACTTTTAAAAAAAGTAACACTGAAGAAATCACACAACCTCATGAAATGGTAGGATCTCAAATCCACAAGAAACTTCTCCTGAGTCTTCAGAACGCTATGACAATGTTTCTGTGTTTCTCTCATCGAATTTATCTCCTGTTTTTCATGGTCACTGTTTCAAACCTACATCATAGAAAATCTGTGCATTGCCACACCCCATCTCTTTTTCAACAGACCCCCGGCTTCCCACATCTCTGTAAAATAGAAATGATAAGATGGAAACACTTTCTACTTTCCTGCATCTCATCTGCAAACTCATCAGTCTCCCTATAGGTCATATTCACCTTCATATAGAAAGATGGGCAAGGGATCTCCTCTTAACCTAAAACTAGTCCTCCTACTTATGATCTGGATCTCATTCCCAACAGTATCTTTGGGGACTTAATTCTATCAATTACCATCTTTCTCACCTCGAGTTTCAACCCTGCATTCTATACTCTTTTTCCCCATTAGAATTTAAAGGTGCAGAATTCTTTTCTGTATTTGTTTTTCATTAAAAAACTCCCATAAGCACATGTCCCTCATCAAATCTTGCTCTCACATCACATCCTTTGCACAAACTTGAGGAAAGTGTTGCCTGCAGGAGCTGTGCACACAGTTCACCAACACCCATTGCACTAAAGTCTGTTGTGTTCAAACTTTTCCACTGAAAATCCCAGATTCGTGATTGCCAAAGACTACTTGTTGCTAATTTGTATCGTACTTAACAAAGGCCCTCAAAAAAAAAAAACAAAAACCATTAAGCTCTTACGTTTCCTGCATTGGTGGGCAGGTTCTTTACCATTAGTACCACCTGGGAAGCCCAGTGATGATTACACTCAAAAAAAAAAAAACAGTGACAGAATTAGAATCAAGCATAGTAAAATTCAAAGCAAAAACTATGACACAGGAAAGGAAGACTCATTTTGTATTCATAAAGCTTTAAATTGGTAGAAAAGTTAAATTGATTTGAATCTTTATAGATGAGGTATACTGAAATATATAAAAGGAAAATCATTTGTAATATTTGGAAAAATTGACCAAAAAATTGAAGTAAAAAAAATGTGATCCAAGTCTCTAAGTCTTTGTATAATTAAGTAATTCCCTTAATTAGTCCCTTCCCAAAAGCATAAAAGATATGAATAATAAATAAGTCTAAATTAAGAGATGGATAAAGTCAGCTTTTAGTTGCTTTAATAAGCACTATTAACCATATTTTAGGTCAAAGAAAATGTAAATAAATTCCTCCAAAACCAAATGGTTCATGCCATAGTCTTTGGCCCCTAATTTATTGAAACTGGGTGTTAAAAACAAGCAAATTTAATGAAATTTCAAGTGGAAAACTCAACCACCTTGAAATAGTAAACTACTGATACATGTGTGCATGCGTGCTAAGTAGCTTCAGGCATGCCCAGCTGTTTACAACCCCATGGACTGTATGGACTGTAGCCCTCCAGGCTCCTCTGTCTAAGGAATTCTCCAGGCAAAAATACTGAAGTGGGTTGCCATGCCCTCCTCCATATATAACTTCTGTGGTACATAACTCCTACTTTAAAGAGAAAATACAAGCTGAGATCATAGTAATATTAAGCATCAATACTTATTGAATAAAAGAAAATTTGAATTCTCAGAAAACTCAAGCTTTAACTTGTTTTACTGTAAGCCAGATATATTGAAAATAAATGATCTAAACATACAACAAAAGAAGTTAATAAAAGGAAAACAAGGGAATTTCCTGGCAGTCCAGTGTTTAGGACTCCATGCTTGCACTGTGAGGGCTCAGTTTCAATCCCTGGTCAGAGAACTAAGACCCCACAAGCTGCATGGGACAGCCAAAGCGAGAGAGAGAGAAAGAGAGAATTCATATGGTATTTTAATGGTTCACGATCAAGTACACGGACAGAAAGCTAGCAGAAGCCTGATGCCATAATCTGCAAAACATTGCTTTAAAAGGAAAAACTTAGTCAAATTTTTATTTGTTGGTATAGAAGAAAGCTGCAAAATATTAGCAAAGCAAATCTAAATCATAGTAAATAAATCACATGCAGAGAAAAAGCGCAAGTCTTTCTCCAGAGTTGCAAAAATGAATAGTTCTTAGAAAAATCTATGAACATAATTAACTATATTAATGGATCAAAGGAGATTTTTCTAAAGCATATAATCACCCTCAGAGTTGCTAAAAAGATTTTTGAAATGGAAGATTTGCTCTTAACCTCTTTGAAAGTATGATTCTTTGTCAAATAAAAATAGGATATTCGATTAATGTGATACATTATATCTATCTGAAACCAAAACAGCAAATATTACTCTTAACTCTAGAAGTCCAGAAGCATTCTTATTAAAATCAGGCGTGGCATAGATTGCCAGTAACTGCTGTTATTCAAAGTGAATTTGGAAATCCTTGCCAACACAGTCAGAAAGGAATATGTGTATGTTTGTGTACATGCATACATTTACATATAAATACGTGTCTATGTATATATACACATAAATATGTTGGAATTATGGAACAACATTATCATCACTCACAAATTAAACTCATGAATCCATTTTGAATATCTGAAAAACCTATTGAAAAACCATTGACATTAATAAAAGATCTTGCTTTGGTCACTTGTGACAGAATATGTGAAAATCAATAGCCATTTTACATTTCATGAATTGTCAGTATATTATTCAGGATTGCTTTGGTTGCACATGAGTGAAATCATTCTGAAAGAAATTGGGCAAAATAGACTTTCGGAAGGACATTTAGTAGCCCACGTGACCTTCAGTCCTTCGGTCCCATAAGCTGTCGGGGAAAGTCAAGGGCAATTAGGAGCCTCTTGACCACAAGTCTCCTGGAGTCAGGTCCTGAACACTGTTGGTCTCGAACCAACTCTTGTTTGCTTTGATCATCGGTATCTGTCACTATAACTTGGGTCCCTCCGCCTGCTTTGAAGTATGGTATTCCTCAAGTCCCAGGTCTCACCTGCTGTATCTTCCACCAACCGGAAGGGGTCTTGTTCTCTGTGTCCCAAGTTACAAGACATTGGGAAAAACGCTGGCCAGAATAATTTATTCCCATCAGTTTTGTAAAATCCGTCGGTGGCTCAGTGGTAGAGTCTGCCTGTCAATGCAGGAGATGCGGGTTCAAACCCTGGGTCAGGAAGATCCCCTGGAGAAGGAAATGGCAACCCACTCCAGTATTCTTGCCTGGGGAATCTTCCATGGACAGACGAGCCCAGTTGCTACAGTTCATGGGGTCAAAAAGAGTCGGACGTGACTCAGCGACTAAATTGAAACAGCAACAAAATCCCTAGGAGAGTTGGAAACAAAGGTTGAAGCTGAAAATACCTACATATCTTATTTCAGAGTGTTTCACTCTAGATCCCACTTAATTCTGGAGCCAAGAGAAAACAGAGAGGTGAGCTATTCTGATAACAGAGTCTCATCTCACCTCAGAGCCCAAAGGCTGTCGAGTTTCCCTGAGATTTCCCTCGCAAATAATTTAAAAAGAATACATTTCTCAGAACAAACAGTTTAGGAAATATCCGTTGTGGTAATGACTGGCAGGGAGCATTGATCTGAGGTAGGATATTGGCTGTCAAACTGCCACCCAGGCGGGCAGAGAACCTCAGCCCGTCTTTGATGTGGAAATCCAGAGGGCGAGGTTCCTGTTGAGTGGGCTTCTGCAGCCTGTGTGCAGACAAAGGACAGACACAGAGTCAATAAAGTCCCTTTCTTGTTGGTGGCAGCAGCTTGGAATTTGGCTTCCTGTGGGCCAGATACTTTTGATTCTACTGACATCTATGGGCTGTGACTTAGCTATGCTCTTTTCTTTATAGAAAGAAAGAAAAGCAATGCTCCTATTTTTTTTTTTTTAGGTTTTTTTATATGTATGTAGTTTTCTGAAGATGATAGAGTAAAACTACTATTCCTTCAAACATGGAGCTCTTGCCTTTCTGTCCCCCAGAGACAGGCAAGGAGAAAAAAATTCTCATATCAAAAGCTGTACCCAGGGAGAGAAGGGAACCCTCCTACACTATATGTGCATATGTAAGTTGGTACAGCCACTATGAATAGTATGGAGGGGCCTTAAAAAACTAAAAATAGAGCTGCCATATGACCCCGCAATCCCACTCCTGGGCATATATCCAGAGAAAACCATGATCTGAAAAACACATGCACCCCAATATGCATTGCAGCACTGTTTATAATAGCCAAGAGGTGGAAGCAACGTAAATGTCTATCAACAGAGGAATGGATAAAGAAGATGGGGTACATAGATACAATGGAATACTACTCAGCCGTCAAAAAGAATGAGCCTGCCATTTGCAGCAACATGGATGGATGCAGAGATTGTCATAGTCCATGAAGTATTAATAAGTCAGACGGAGAGGGTATTTGGCCTCCCTTAGATGTTCAATCTGGTTTTATAAAAGGCAGAGGAACCAGAGATCAAATTGCCAGCATCCATTGGATCATGGAAAAAGCAAGAGAGTTCCAGAAAAACATCTATTTCTGCTTTCTTGACTGTGCCAAAGCCTTTGACTATGTGGATCACAATAAACTGTGGAAAATTTTGAAAGAGATGGGAATACCAGACCACCTGACCTGCCTCTTGAGAAACCTATATGCAGGTCAGGAAGCAACAGTCAGAACTGGACATGGAACAACAGACTGGTTCCAAATAGGAAAAGGAGTATGTCAAGGCTGTATATTGTCACCCTGCTTATTTAACTTATATGCAGAGTACATCATGAGAAACGCTGGGCTGGAGGAAGCACAAGCTGGAATCAAGATTGCCGGGAGAAATATCAATAACCTCAGATATGCAGATGACACCACGCTTATGGCAGAAAGTGAAGAGGAGCTAAAAAGCCTCTTGATGAAAGTGAAAGAGGAGAGTGAAAAAGTTGGCTTAAAGCTCAACATTCAGAAAATGAAGATCATGGCATCTGGTCCCATCACTTCATGGGGAATAGATGGGAAAACAGTGGAAACAGTGTCAGACTTTATTTTGGGGGGCTCCAAAATCACTGCAGATGGTGATTGCAGCCATGAAATTAAAAGACGCTTACTCCTTGGAAGGAAAGTTATGACCAACCTCGATAGCATATTGAAAAGCAGAGACATTACTTTGCCAACAAAGGTCCACCTAGTCAAGGCTATGGTTTTTCCAGTGGTCATGTATGGATGCGAGAGTTGGACTGTGAAGAAAGCTGAGCGCCGAAGAATTGCTGCTTTTGAACTGTGGTGTTGGAGAAGACTCTTGAGAGTCCCTTGGACTGCAAGGAGATCCAACCAGTCCATTCTGAAGGAGATCAGCCCTGGGTGTTCTTTGGAAGGAATGATGCTAAAGCTGAAACTCCAGTACTTTGGCCACCTCAAGGGAAGAGTTGATTCATTGGAAAAGACTCTGATGCTGGGGGCGATTGAGGGCAGGAGGAGAAGGGGATGACAGAGGATGTCTCTGTCTGGCTGGATGGCATCACCGACTCAACGGACGTGAGTTTGAGTGAACTCTGGGAGATGGTGATGGACCCGGAGGCCTGGTGTGTTGCGATTCATGGGGTTGCAAAGAGTCGGACACGACTGAGTGACTGATCTGATCAGATCTGATATGTGGAATCTAAAAAAAAAATGATACAAATTAACTCACAAAATAGAAAGAGACTCTCAAACTTAGAAAATGAAACTCTGACTGCTAAAGGGGAGGGATAGTTAGAGAATTTGGGCTGGACATATACACACTGCTATATTTAAAATGGGTAATCAACAAGCACCTACTGGGTAGCACAGGGAGCTCTGCTCAATATTATGTGGCAGCCTGAATGGGAGGGGAGTTTGGGGGAGAATGGATACATGTATATGTATGGCTGAGTCCCTTCGCTGTTCACCTGAGATCACAGCATTGTTAATTGGCAATACCCAAATACCAAATAAAAAGTTTAAAATTAAAAAAAAAAAAGCTGTACCCGAGGAATTCCCTGGCAGTCCAGTGCGTAAGACTCTGAGTTTCCACTACAGTGGACATGGGTTCAAGCCCTGGTCAGAAAATTAAGATCCCACAAGCTGCACAGCAAAAAAAAAAAAGAAGAAGAAGAAGAAACAATCAAAGCTGCACCCATGATTACCCTCTTGTCCACCCTGCTTTGCTTCATTCATGAGGGATCTTAGTTCCCCCAGATCCCCAACCAGGGATCAAACCCAGGCCTCCTGCATTGGGAGCATGGAGTCTTAACTTCTGGACCGCCAATGAAGTCCCACTCCACCCCTTTTTAAAGTGGTTGACCACATGTCAACATTTAACTGCAAAAGGAGGGAAGAGATTTTCTTTCTCAGTCAAGCAACCTTGTTTCTTCACTGAGGGTAGTCCCAAATAATCTTTCATTCATGATGAGAAAATTATCAAATCACAAATAAAAATATGAACAGCAGCATGTTCCAGTGGGCTAGGATTTAGCCAAGAACTCCAGTGGTCCATGACCTCTGATTTTATGCTCAGTGAAGATTAAGGATGTATTCGCCAAATGGAAAGACACTTTTCTATCCTGGGACGATCTGAAATCACAGCCAGAGCAAACATTGGAAGGTTGTAAGAAGACAACACTTGGTTTGATGACCACTTAAACAAGAGGAACCATGGAACACCTCATTTCCTCCTTACTTGTAGGCAGGGTGTAGTAGAAAGACCATGTACTTTGTGGTCTGATAAAGCTGAGTTTGAAACTTACTTCTGCTCCTAAGTGTGTGTACATGTGTTTGTCGCTCAACCATGCTCCTAAGTATATGTCATTGTTGTTGTTTAGTCACTGAGTTATGTCCAACTCTTTTGCGACCCCATGGATGGTAGCCCACCAGGCTCCCCTGTCCATGGAATTTCCCAGGCAAGAATAGTGGAGTGGATTGCCATTCTCCAGGAGATCTTCCCAACCCAGGGACCAAACCCACCTCTCCTGCATTAGCAGGTGGATTCTTTACCGCTGAGTCACCAGAGAAGCCTACTAAGTATATAGATGAGCCTAATCAATTCACTTACTTTCATTGAGCCTTATAGTCATCAGCTGTGAAATATAAAAGCTAAGGATTTTAACCACCCAGTTAGTTCCATCCCCATTCTCTCTTCTGGGCAGAGGAGAAGGGACAGCCCCCACAGGGCCCTGGGTGAACAAAGGACCCTTATGAGAGATGAGTCTCAGCTTCCTCTCATCCCAGGAGCATCCCAGTCTCTGGCCCGTTAGCCTGGTGTTTCAGGTCAGGGTTATTTTATCCTCAGGAATAACTGCAGCCTTCGGATGATGAACGCTAAGTCTTTAGGGGCCATTTTTAAATCCACTGTTAATATGGAGTGACACTGAATTCCCTGATAATCGGATTAGTGTATATTGCTCAAGCTGTCATTCAGAACTCAAGCCCCTTTATCTCTTTGCTGATATGAAGCTAAGCTTCTTGACTCACTTTGCTGCTGTCTCTTCGGAGTCATCAAGAATCTGACTTCTTCGAGCCAACAATTTTATTTGCTTAATCTTGGGTGAAGAGATTAGGGATTTAGAGAAGATTTTTCAACATCCCTGCCATTCCTAGAGAGAAGGCAAATTCCTTCCTCCTGCACCTTTCTCTCTCTGCCACCAGTGCACACACAGCAACTAGAGCAATGCAAACACCCAACACACGCAACGCTACACTCAGAGGTACAACATGCAGCACAACACACAAAACACAGATGCTGCACACACACAGTTTAGGAGAAGAAAGAGGAGCGCATGCCTGCTGCTTGTTTCATCGAAAAGTGGCATTTCTGTGGATCCAACAGAGCAGTTCTCAAAGTTTAGGAGGCCACTGAGATCACCCGGCTAAAATGATGCACTTCCTTTGCAAGAACTGTGAACAAAAGGGTGTTTATTCCCATATACTCTGCCGGAGGCCAGCTTAACCACAGCCTGGCAAATGTGGACGCCAAGAGATTAGAATGGGAGAAAATACAAAACTTCATGCTATTGAGATCTGTTCAGTAATGCTCAGCAAATCCCCTGATGCCCATGGATCCTTCAGTCACCATATTGCATTAGAATATGTAGTGCTCAACTCAGAGTGGGCTCTGTAGCTTCACTCAGCATCCTTCCAGGGACAAAATAAGACAGCCACGTCGTGAAAAAAACAACTCTTTCCCAACTTGAGGACTGACAGTAAAATTTTTTATTCAAAGAGGTGTTTTTGTGTTACAAGACCCAGGGTGGTGAGGACTTGGTAAAACCTATCTTAAAAAATGGGATGTAGGGGCTTCCCTGGTGATCCAGTAGTTAAGAATCCACTTTGCAATGCAAGAGACAGGGTTCAATCCCTGGTCTGGGAAGATCTCACAGGCCATGGAGCAACTAAACCCCTGTGCCTCAACTACTGAGCCTGCTTTCTAGAGTCCTGGGAATCGCAGCTGCTGAAGCTCGTGTGCCTAAAGCCTGTGCTCCACACCAAAAGAAGCCACCATAATGAGAAACCCATGCACCACAACAAAGAGTAGCCCCCACTCGCTACAACTGGAGAAAGCCCATGCACAGCAATAAAGACCTGCAAAGCCAATAAAATAAAATAAATAAATTATAAAAAAAGATAGGGACAAATCACCTACTTTAAAAAAAAGAGATGGGAACGTGAGTCAGATGAACTCAGACCCCTCCGTGCACCTGGCACACGTCCGGGTGTAGGTTCACTTTGCATTCGTACTGCCGGGCTGGGCTGCCTCTCGTCCTTCAGCACTAGTTCTGCATCTAAACATTCAATAACTCTGAGTTTACAGCTCAGAGTTGCAGCACCCCGCCTCCTGTGACTCTACTTGTCTCTAGGACCCAGAGTGGACAAGTTAGGAATCAGATATATAGACATAAGTTGCCCAAGTCAGACAGTCTTTCTCCACCCCTCCTTCCACAGTGTGCTGGGCTATGTTACACAGGCACTGCCCTGGATAGTGTCACACACTGTCAACTCATCGGACATCATACATCTCCACATCTCCCAGGGCTCTGTGCCTCAGAGAAGTGAGGACATGATTCTCAATTCCCCGCATGCTTTCCTTCAGCTGTCTTTATCTCTCCTAAGCTTCCTGGCCAAAATGTCTATGTCATTCTGCTATCTACTTTACCTCCTACTCTTGTGTTTGAGGGACCCTAATCTTTATGTGCTAGAGTTTCATATTAGCAGAAATTGGGACTCATCGTCACAATGAAATGTATTAGAAGTGCTTCCGGGGCTGTTCTATAGTGTCCACAGCTCTACGAACAGGTGTTTGGGAAGCAGAATGAACAGTAAACATGGTATTGTATCCACAAGAATGTTCTGAACTGCCAGAAACAAAACACTTGACTAAAAGTGGCTCTGACAATATTATCTCCCATAATAAGATGTCCAGAAGAAGGTGGCTGCAGAGTCAGTGCAGTGGGCCAACCATGGCTTCAAGGACCAGGCCCCATTCATCTTTCTCTTCCATCAGCCTATGGATCTGGTCCTTAAGCTTACTAGGCTCATGATCACAAGATGGCTGCTACTGTTGCAGGCATCATATCTTTATCCAGAGGCACTCAAAGACAATAAGAAAGGCTGATCCTTTTTCTTCATCTCTGTTTAACTGACTTCCCAGAAGCTTCCCTGTGTATTTCCCTTTGACCCCGTTGACCTACAAGATCATACACTCAAACCCAAGCTGCAAATAAAGCTGAGAAACAAACGTCTGGTATGGTCAGCTTTTATGTTAAGGGGAAACCTCTATCCTAAGCAGGCAAGCCCAGTAGGTTGACCATCACATCCTGGTTTTAAAACTGGAAGCTCCACATCCTGGGAAACCCCTCTGTCTTGGGAAAACTGGATAACATCACCCATCTGTCATGGTGGGTGCCTGCACGGTGTTGGAAAAGAGGAACAGGTAGTAAGGATATGCCTAAAGCCTCAGGAAGGGCTTTAGGTACAGTAGGTGGCACTTAGGAGGGATTTGAGAGGGGGAAGAGGGACTGTTGCATGAGCTACTCTGACTAGAATGGATGGGTCATGATTAACATTTAGCTGTGAATCAGGAAGGGGTCATTCATGACTAAGGGGTGGGGGGAATCTTGTCTCAAGTAGCAAGAATGCCCACTTATTATCTCATAGTTCCACGAGTCAGAAGTCTGGGCACAGAGTGTCTCAGCTGAGTCTTCTGTTCAGGATCTCACAAGGCTGAGATCAAAGGGTCTATGCTTTTTCAAGTTGTTGGAGGAATTATCTTCCTTGTGGTTGTGGGACTGAAGTCCCAGTTTCCTTGGCACATAATTTTCTTCATCTTCCAGCCAAAACAGTATTCTACCTTTTCCTGCCTCAAATTCCTTATTTTCCCTTATGTTACCAGCTAGAGTAGGATTTCTACTTTTAAGGGCCCATGTGATTTAATTACGGAGAAGGCAATGGCACCCCACTCCAGTACTTTTGCCTGGAAAATCCCGTGGACAAAGGAGCCTGGTGGGCTGCAGTTCATGGGGTCGCTAGAGTCGGACACGACTGAGCGACTTCACTTTCACTTTTCACTTTCATGCATTGGAGAAGGAAATGGCAACCCACTCCAGTGTTCTTGCCTGGAGAATCCCAGGGACAGGGGAGCCTGCTGGGCTGCCGTCTCTGGGGTCGCACAGAGTCGGACATGACTGAAGTGACTTAGCAGTAGCAGCAGCAGCAGTGATTTGATTAAGCCCATTCAACAACCCAGGATAATCTCCCAGTCTTCAAGACATTTGATTAGTAACCTTAATCACACCTGCAAAGTCCCTTGGCCATGTAGTGTAGCATATTTATCAGATTAACACTGAGGGGTAAAGGTCACAGGAGACAAAAGTCTCCCTACAGATGGTTAGATAGACAAATTAGATCACTGGTCACATTTTGCCACAATAAAGAAGAAAAAGGTTTCTAACAATAGAAATAAGCCTTAGGTTAGATGGTCTGTCTTATGAAGCACTGAGCCCTCCAAATCTAGAGCCACTTGAAATGCTCTTAAAGAAATTCCTACAGTGAGCAAGACGGGACTGGATGATTCCTAAGATTCCGTCTAACTCTGCTGCTGCTGCTAAGTCACTTCAGTCATGTCCAACTCTGTGCAACCACATAGACGGCAGCCCACCAGGCTCCCCGTCCCTGGGATTCTCCAGGCAAGAACACTGGAGTGGGTTGCCATTTCCTTCTCCAATGCATGAAAGTGAAAAGTGAAAGTGAAGTCGCTCAATCGTGTCCGACTCTTAGCAACCCCATGGACTGCAGCCCACCAGGCTCCTCTGTCCATGGGACTCTCCAGGCAAAAGTACTGGAGTGGGGTGCCATTGCCTTCTCCACCATCTAACTCTAGGATCCTACAATTCCAGTTTTCAGTTATACGCCTGCCAAGTAGAGAAAAATGTAGTATGTTTGATTGATGAAAAGACAGAAATTCTCAGAAAATGATCAAACCCTTCTAATACAGGTGTTTTTACTTTCTCTGCAATGACTTGCAGTAAAACTTGAAAGCAAAGACTTGCAGAAACCAACCTCTCCTTTCCCATTTCATGGAGTTATTGGCTCTGAGAAAAAGCCTGGAGACACCTAGAGATCCCCAATATTGCCTGTCTTAGACTAGACCCTGGGTGATTGGGAAATATTATGAAACACTCCCTTGGAAGAAGCTGTTAGGATAGCTCACCGATTTGTAGTCCTAGGGACCTTTCCCCTTTAGGTGATAGGCAGAGTGCTGAAAGTGGAAACAGATTCTTGTGGCCCGCCCTGAGACCAGGCTTTTATTGATGGTAAGGCAGGAAGTGGTTGCAGGCTGGATGGAGCTGTGAGGAGCTGGAGATGATGAATCATGAAAATCTGCTTTGAAAAAGGAGAATTCTCATGGTTCTAAAACCCTGTGAGAGTGGGAATTTAATTAGGATATCTTCTTTAGCTATTAAGGGAACACTAATACAAAAGCACAGGACACTAATTTCTGTCATATTCTTGCCAAGTGTTCATAACTTCAATAGAACCCGAAAAAGCACTAGATAAACCCAAACTGAAGGACGTTCTATAAAACGCCTGACCAGTATTACCCAAAAGCATCGAGGTCCCCAAAACTAAGGAAGAGTCCAGGTTGGAGGAGGCCAAGGACACTTGAGAATTGAACACAATGTGAGACCCTGGATTGGTACACACTAGTCAAAACACTGTAAAAGATGAATAAAGTCTGTTGTTTAACCTAACAGTATGATCCCAGTTTGAATGTCTTAGCTTTGATAATTGTACCATGCACCTACATTCCATTAGAGAAAGCTGAGGAACTCAGTACTAACTTTGTTAACTTTTCTATAAATCCGAAAATGTTTCAAAATAAAAACTTAAAAAATGCAATGACAGGCCTTTAAGAAAATAACAATAATATTTAAAGTTGTACTCTGCAACCAATGCTAAACTCAAACAGAAATCCCTGTTCTTCAGTGCCTTTTGTTTTTGCCACCCATGAGGCATGCAGGATATTAGTTCCTCCACCAGGGATCTAACCCGTGCCACCTGCAATGGAAGCATAGATTCTTAACCACTGAACCACCAGGGAAATCCCTTAAATGGCTTTTATTATTAAAAAGAAGGACTGAAAATAAAATAATTAAACATTTTTCTTTCAGAAAGTTTAAAACTATACACAGATAGCTGTACATGCATAAAAGAAGAAAGGAAAAATTACAAGAGCAAGTATCAATAAGCTGAAAAAAAGAAAAACAGACTAAAGCTAAGTGAATCAAAAGAGAAAACATAAGTACACAATTTAGAGTCAAAGAAAGGGCTATTACCATTTATATCCATTTATAGCCATGGCTAGAGAGACAATTTTTAAAATCCTAAACAAATGTTGTGTATTAACCTTCCATTTTAATAAGTGGAAAATATTCCAGGAAAGCATAAATTATGAAAATTGACATAGGAAAGTTTAAAAGCCTAATAACAATGGAAGAAATGGTTTTTTAAAAATTGTTAAAGACCTATACAAAAAGAACAATAGTCTTTAGTTTTATGAATGAGTTTTTTCAAATGTTCAAAGAATATTGAACTGTCATCAATTAAACTACTAAGGGCATGGAAAAATATAGAAAATTTATCAACTCACTTTCTGAAATGAGAATGATTCTGATGACACAAATTTGGTAAAGGATAAAAATGGAAGTGTTCATCTTACATATGCAATATAATCACTATCTCAGAGAGCTTTGCTCCCACTTATAGAATTTTCTTCAGTTTCTTTTAAATTTAGAGATTGCAAAATATAGAAACAGAATAAAAATAAATTAAAAAAATGTTTGAGTCATTGTTGTTTTACTATATTCTCTCTTAACCTATTACATCACTTGCCCTGCTGCTAGGTCGCTTCAGTCATGTCCGACTCTGTGCGACCCCATAGACGGCAGCCCACCAGGCTCCCCCATCCCCGGGATTCTCCAGGCAAGAACACTGGAGTGGGTTGCCATTTCCTTCTCCAATGCATGAAAGTGAGAAGTGAAACTGAAGTCACTCAGTCGTGTCGGACTCTTAGCGACCCCATGGACTGCAGCCCACCAGGCTCCTCCATCCATGGGATTTTCCAGGCAAGAGCACTGGAGTGGGGTGCCATTGCCTTCTCCACTCTTGCCCTGGGGAGAGGCCTTATATATTCTTTGTAATTCTTGTTCTGGATGCATCTTAGGAAACCCCAGTCTTCTTGGTGTTGTTTTCAAGTCTCAGCATTTTTCCATTTTTACACATTCATACTAGCCTCTTTTTCACATGCCCTTTGCTTTCTGTTTCTCCTTATATCTCGTACGTGTTCTTTTAAAATGGGAATTAATGAGAAAGTCTAGCCACATTGATTTTTTTATAGATGTCTCCCCCTTTTCTTCTTCATCAAAAAAATCATTCATAATATATTATCATAATTTAATTTTGAGAGCATTTCATACTTTGTGGATTAAAGGGACCATTGTTGTTGTTATTCAGTCAGTACGTTGTGTCCAACTCTTACCCCCCATGGACTGCAGCACACCAGGCTCCCCTGTCCCATCTCCCAGAGTTTGCTCAGGTTCATGTCCATTGGGTTGGTGCTGGAATCCAACCATCTCATCCTCTGCCGCCCTCTATACAAGCACAGATATGTATGTATGAACAATATTATAATGTTTTGTGAGTTTGTGAAAGCTATATAAAGGTGCTGTAGTTCACATTCCTCTCTCTCCCTCACTTTCTCTCTCTCTCCATACATATACATATATGTATGTGTCTATATGTGTGTGTCTATATGTACATATAAGATAAACCATAGATAAATGGAGGGATGGCTAGATGGAGGGATGAATGGGCAGGCAGACAAAGATAGATAGGTAGATAAAGATAGACATGTAGATAAAGATAGATAAACAATATATATAATGCTTTCTGGTTTTCAGTCCAGTTCAGTTCAGTTCTGGAGAAGGAAATGGCAACCCACTCCAGTACTCATGCCTGGAAAATCCCATGGACGGAGGAGCCTGATAGGCTATAGTTCATGGGGTCACAAAGAGTCGGATACCACTGAGAGACTTCACTTTCACTTTCGCTTTCAGTTCAGTTCAGTCGCTCGGTGGTGTCCAACTCTTTGCAACTCCATGAATCGCAGCACGCCAGGCCTCCCTGTCCATCACCAACACCCAGAGTTTACTCAAACTCATGTCCATCGAGTCTGTGATGCCATCCAACCATCTCATCCTCTGTCGTCCCTTTTTCCTCCTGCCCCCAATCACTCCCAGCATCAGAGTCTTTTCCAATGAATCAACTCTTCCCATGAGGTGGCCAAAGTACTTGAGTTTCAGCTTTAGCATCATTCCCTCCAAAGAAATCCCAGGGCTGATCTCCTTCAGAATGGACTGGTTGCATCTCCTTGCAGTCCAAGGGACTCTCAAGAGGATGA
>NW_011494752.1:11863346-11868221 GCF_000754665.1 Bison bison bison
CACTGCTTCCACTGTTTCCCCATCTACTTCCCATGAAGTGATGGGACCAGATGCCATGATCTTCATTTTCTGAATGTTGAGCTTTAAGCCAACTTTTTCACTCTCCTCTTTCACTCTCATCAAGAGGCTCTTTTAGCTCCTCTTCACTTTCTGCCATAAGGGTGGTGTCATCTGCACATCTGAGGTTATTGATATTTCTCCCGGCAGTCTTGTTTCCAGCTTGTGCTTCTTCCAGCCCAGCGTCTCTCATGAAGTACTCTGCATATAAGTTAAATAAGCAGGGTGACAATATACAGCCTTGACATACTCCTTTTCCTATTTGGAACCTGTCTGTTGTTCCATGTCCAGTTCTAACTGTTGCTTCCTGACCTGCATATAGGTTTCTCAAGAGGCAGGTCAGGTGGTCTGGTATTCCCATCTCTTTCAGAATTTTCCACAGTTTATTGTGATCCACACAGTCAAAGGCTTTGGCACAGTCAATAAAGCAGAAATAGATGTTTTTCTGGAACTCTCTTGCTTTTTCCATGATCCAGTGGATGTTGGCAATTTGATCTCTGGTTCCTCTGCCTTTTCTAAAACCAGCTTGAACATCTGGAAGTTCACGGTTCACATATTGCTGAAGCCTGGCTTGGAGCATTTTGAGCATTACTTTACTAGCGTGTGAGATGAGTGCAATTGTGTGGTAGTTTGAGCATTCTTTGGCATTGCCTTTCTTTGGGATTGGAATGAAAACTGACCTTTTCCAGTCTGGTTTTACTGAAATGTAAATAAATACTGCATTCACTCCCTCCTCCACCTGGTTCACTCACTGCTCTTCCTTTGTGGAACCTGGTACGTGAGTCACCACGGTGTATCCATCACGGCTCCCCCTCCCCACACTGAGAAACATTCGCTGTTTCCAGGTTTTCTGAGTACAAACAATATCAGCAGGGGCACATCTTGCAGCCCCCATCTGGGGGAGTTAAGCATCCACACCTAGAAATGGAATTGCTCATCTAGAGCAGAGGTCAGCACAACACATAGGAAATATTTTAGTATTTTAAGTCTCAGTCAAAGTTACTCAGCTCAGCTCCTGGAGCACGAATGCAGACAATGCAAAAGGGAGTGAGGGCCCTTCTGCACCAGAGAACCTGCCACCTCTGCCCCGAGTGGATCATCTTCACATCACTCCCTATGGCCAAACAGCTCCCCAAGGTGGTGCCCACTCAGCCTTCCTTACAGTCTTGCTTCCATCTATGTCCCTTGATCGTTTCTTGTCTTAGAGATATTTGCAGAGCTGAAAATAGAAGCTGCCCAGGTCAACAGTTTCTCCTATATTTTAGGAGCCTGGGTTCATTGAAAAGATTGCGTGCTTGAGGTTCAGAGAAAAGAGGTGTTATGTATGTGTGAGAGAGAGAGGGGCTTTGAAGGCCACCAGAGGAGTAAAGGAGAGACTTTCCCCAGACTGTGGTTGGTTGCTTGCTCCCTTGAGCAGGGGCACCCTCAGTCCTTAGGGACAGGATGTGGCAGAATCACAGTGGAATGACTCAGAGGTGGCCCAAGAAGGTTCCCAGCCTCCAGGAAGAAAAATCCCTGGAGGTGCCAGACTACATCCCAACAGTCACCAGGGTGGGAATAAGAAGAGAGACTCCCCGCCCCCAGCCACTGCAATGACCTGAACAGTTGACTGTCTAGGATTATTATGTGATCTGGAGGAGGAGAGAAGAATGAATCCCCATTTATAAATGTTTCTTGAGCTTGGAAAATTGTTTTCCAGGTAAAGAAAGAAGTCTGATATTTACACATTATATTAATGGAAATGTAATCATAGATTATTGCTTGGTTCTGCAAATAAGAGGTGTTACATTATCTAAAAAAGGATAAATGCTGTGGCTAAGTTCTCAACTTTTAGAACCAACTCTAGCCTTCATGGGTGGCAACCTTGCTTCATAACAAAATGTAAACTTTATAAACCTTAATGATGGGAGCATAAAGTTTTTGTGCATAAAGTTGAGGAGGTAGATGGGAGCACTGGTGAAGTATGGGGGAAGAAAATTGCCAGTACGGAATGGAGATGTCTTGGGGTTTCTAGAAAAAGAAATGGAGATCAAGTGCTCGCTTTGGCAGCACATATACTAAAATTGGAACGATACAGAGAAGATTAGCATGGCCCCTGCGCAAGGATGACACGCAAATTCGTGAAGCGTTCCATATTTTAAAAAAAAAAAAAAAAAAGAAATGGAGATCAAAGGATAACTTTGAATATGTAGGTCTGACTAAAGAAGGATCTGGGTGATGCTAGTCATACACTACACATAGGGGATAGGATTGGTGGTGATAAAAGTGACAAAAATTCTTATCTATCAAACTGAAAGGCAACAGTTAACAATTAGAGTGGATTAAGGGACTTCCCTGGTCCAATGGTTAAGAATCCACCTTGCAATGCAGGGGATACAGGTTCAGTCTCTGGTCGGGGAACTAAGATGTAGTAAGGGGTAGATGTGCTACCCCACATGTAGCAGAGCGACTGAGCCTCCATGCCACAACTGGAGAGTCCACAGACCACAACTAGAGAGGCCACAGACCACAACTAGGAGTCCACAGGCCACAACTAGCCAGGTCACAGACAGCTAGAGAGGCCACGGACCGCAGCCAGAGAGCCTATGCACCGCAACCAAGATCCTACAGGCTGCAACTAAGACCCGATATAGGCAAATAAATACGTTTTAAAAAAAACTGATTAGAGTAGATTCATCTGGAATTGGTAACCTAAATGTACGCTTTAACTGTGGTGCAGGAGAAGACTCTTGAGAGTCCCTTGGACAGCAAGGAGATCAAACCAGTCAATCCTAAAGGAAATGAACCCTGAATATTCATTGGAAGGACTGGAGTTGAAAGCTGAAGCTCCAATACTTTGGCCACCTGATGCAAAGAGCCAACTCACTGGAAAAGACCCTGATGCTGGCAAGGATTGAAGGCAGGCGAAGAGGGTGACAGAGGATGACATGGTTCAGTGGTAATCACCGACTTGATGGACATGAGTTCGAGCAAGCTCTAGGAGATGGTGAAGGACAGGGAAGCCTAGCGTGCTGCAGTTCATGAGGTCGCAAAGAGTCAGACACAACTGAACAATAAATCTGTATAGAGACAACACCCAAAAGAACAGATACACACACATACATATCTGTTAATCAAGGAGTAAACTAATGTCAACCACAGAATGCAGCCCTTTTTAAAAAATATAGTAGGAAAAGTACAATATGCTGATGTCATGAGTTTTGCTGGGATCCTTCATATTTGGGTGGAAGCTACTTTCTTCATCAAAATCTGAGGGTAGCGGGGCAGAGTGCAGAGCCAGGATTGAAAATGAGAACAGGGGAGGCAGGCAGACAGACCAACTCAGGGGAAAGCTGCCCCACGCAGGTGGAGACACTCCCAGCCAGATGGACCTTAAGTTGAATCAGGGATAAACTTCGGAATGGACGGTAACCAGGAATGCGACGTCTGGCATTTTGTAATTTCTGAAGAATCCCAGTTAAATTCCCTTTCCCTTCAGTAAACAAGATGAAAACCGCTGTCGGCCATGTGTGTGGTCTCCGTGGCACACAGGAGTCAAGGTCACAGCCAGGACAGTGAAAGGGAAACCCAGCGGCCACTGCACCCCCGGTGCTGAGAGCAGGGGGCAGCACCCCCTCTACTGGCGTCCTGGGGGGACTGCCGCTTGGAGGCTGAGCCCTGGCTTGGAGATGGGCAAACTTGGACAGCAAGCTTCTCGGCCAGTAGCAAACAGGGTAATGCCTTCCTCTACCAGGAAATTCCATGAGGGAAGAGGAAACAAACCAAAACCATCTTCACAGCCAACTAGAAATTTTGCAAAGAAATTATTTATTTTTAAATGATTGTAAAACTGGGTTAGAATCATCACCATAATCTTTTATTTGCCCGGTGACAGGTACTTTGCAAACACTCTGACGTTTGTCATCTCATCATACCCCTAGCAATTACTGTTGTCCTCCTTCACAGAAAACATAGCATCCCTAAAGTATGACAACAATGCGTGACTAAGGTCCCACATCAATTCCAGGCTGCCCTTTAGTTTTGTCTCTGCTGTACCATCCAACCCAGAGGCCCTAGGAACAGCCCAGTAAATCAGAAAATGTTTGTGACCAGCCCTCAGATTTGCAGAGATTCCTACATCTGTATGCACAGAACCCTCAAATGGACTGGAACCCAAGGGCACTTCCTGTTTACTCCACCCTGGTGCAGGAGGCTGCACCAGGAAGAAGAAATGAAGCCCAGGTTTTGGGATTTATGGATTATTCACAGGCACCCACACGTAACCCACACCTCCCCTGCTTTATGGCATCGCAGGAGAGTTCATAAAAGAAACAGGCTTTTCTTCTCAGCAGAGTTGCATGTTTTGCAATTATAAGACAGTAAAAGGAAGCTCAGATGAAAGAGTGGGCTGGCTGCACTTTTTCCCTGTACCCACCATTTAAACTTTTGACGCCCAAGTCACCCTGCTGTTTCAAATGGGGAAGCTGGGTCGAAGCTGGTGAGACGAGAACCATCAGTAGCAGATCAAGCAAAGCCCGCTTGTCTTAGCCCAGCGAGGTGGTGAGCCCCTTAGCACCTTGTCAAACACTAAATTTAATCCCAGCTTTATTTTCAAATCGCTTTTTAAAAATACACTAACCATTAAGCAATCTGGGGAAAGGTCCTTTTAAAATGATTTATTACCTGTTAACAGCTAAAGAAAACCTAAACAATGTCTCCATAAAGACCCACGATCACGTTTTTAATTAAGAGCCACAACTTTTAATGGAAAGCATAATATGCCCATTCATTTCAGGGTGCTGGTGGCAGCCGGGCCAGGCAGCATCGGACTCCGGGGAG
>NW_011494752.1:11868321-11912551 GCF_000754665.1 Bison bison bison
GGACTCCGGGGAGCACCGCAGCTTCGATTCACACCTCAGGGTCTTCTGCTAAAGAAAATAACAATAAAGTCATATTCCTTTAAACCTTGAGTTTGGGAATTGCAACCCAGAGAAAGGACACATTTTGTTCCACTACAGAGACGTTTGTTACTGTTGCTAAAGTGCCCACAATAGCTCACTCAGTGCTCTGAGTAACTCAGACGCCCCCTGAGTTTTAGTATGCGACTAGGTTGTTCTAAATGTGACCCTGGGACTTTCCTGCCCAACCTCGGGGGAGGCTCTGCCCTCTGAGAAACAAATCATCACTCTTTCTCAAACCGGCCCCTTAGATGTTTTTTTTCTCCTCCAGCTCTTTTATTTAAGGTTAAAATTCCATGATGGAGGAGAACAGAGCTGTGTCCCTCTGTATGGTCCTGCAGGGAAGCCACCATGGTACCACCAGCACGGATTAGCTGCCTCCCACGAGCCTGGTTCTGCAGACTCTGATGAGGGCCCCAGAGCATCATCTCACGTGACCCTAGTGACAAGGCAGTAAAAAGCATATCAGCCCCCATTTGCAGATGAAACACTGAAGCTTAGACAGGGTGAGGAATTTTCTCTGGTTGCTGAGCAGCCTCACACACGGCGGGCTGTGGATGGGTAGGGTGGGGCTGGACCCAGTCCTTCCCCCAAAAGAGGTTTAAGTCTTGTTGGGAAGATAGGACTTGAGCACATTGAAACAGAGCCAGCCACACAGGACTGTGGCTGGAAGAATCCAGTGGACAAAGCGGACAGATAGTTGTGTTGTTCCTGGGTACCTGCAGGGAGTTGGTTCCAGGACCCCACAAACCCCAAAATCCATAAGTGCCCAAGTCTCACATAAAATGGTGTGGTACTTGTATATAGCCTACGCACATCCTCCTGTGTACTACATATTTTTTTAATATTTTACTTTTATACAATTTAAAGGTTACTTTCCATTTACAGTTATTACAAAATATTGGCTGTATTCCTATGCTGGACATATTCAAGCTATCTTTTAAAAATAATTTTATTTATTTATTTTTGTCTGTGCTGGGTCTTCGTTGCTGTGGGGCTTTCTTAGTTGTGGCGGGGGTCGGGGGGAGCGTCTCTCTTGTGGTGGTGGGCAGGCTTCTCATTGCTGTGGCTTCTCTTGTTGCAGAGCAGGGGCTCTGGGGTATGTGGGCTTCAGTAGTTATGATTCTCAGGCTCTAGAGCACAGGCTGAGTAGTTGTGCAGCTCCTGTCCTGGGGAAACTGGGAATGTATATAGGATATGCCTTGCCTCTCCTTTCAGTAGCTTGTATACTAAAGAACTCCACTTAGAGGAACGTAAGTCAGGGGTGACAGTTAAATTAGAGAGGAAAGAGGACTAGCAGTTGGACAGGCAGGAGAAGGAGTAGGACATTCAGCCTAAGGAAACATTTTGTGTGCAGGCAGGTCTAAAGAAGTTTCTGTCCTGAGTGGCTTGCAGAGTATGGCTTTTGGTCCCTGGAGGGTATGGCCACGGAGCTCCCATTTGGCATTCTGCACAGCTCTCCTTGTCCCTCTGCCTGCCCGGCTAGCTCCAGAGGGTGGACTGAGCTGGGGTGGAATTCTAGGCTCAGGACAAGCACCGGGGGAGCATTGCCTGGACAGCTGTGTGGAGCAGGGGTGCTCAGAGTCCAGACAAAGCCCCACCCATGGATGTCCACAGCCGTGGTCTCCATAGCAGCAAAGGTGCACACAGCCCAAACGACCAACAGTGGATGAGTGGATAAACAAAATATAATCTGTCCATGCAGCAGAAGACTTCTCCACCTTTAAAAGGAACAGAGTGCTTTACAAGCTGTAATACGGATGAACCTTGAAAACAGTATGCTCAGTGAAGGCAGCCAGGCACAAAAGCCCTCTTATTATATAATTCCATATGTATGAAGCACCCTGGATAGGCAAATCCGTAGAGGCAGAGAGCAGATTAGGGGCTGCCAGGGGATGAAGTGGGGGCCACAGGGAGTGGGGGGGAACAGAGTGCCACTCAACAGAGTGGTAAAGAAACTCTACCACTGAGCCACCAGGGAAGCCCCTTCAACACAGTTTTTGAAATGCAAAAGATTTTTTTTTAAGTGGATGAATAAAGAACTAGACCTCACTATGGGTTTGTGGAAAGCCCTCTGGAGCACAGACAGGAGAGCCACAGTGAAGGCGACCGTGGTCCCTGATCTGGTAACCAGAGCAGCCTATTTCCTGCAGCAACTCAGAAGGGATGTCTCACGGTGTGGAGGGATGGGTGAGCCTGGAAAGAATCAGAACCTGGGTCTGCATGTTCACTCTGCCCCTCTCGAGATGTCTGATCTTTGGCAAGATGTTCACGCTTTCTTTGAACCCTGACCAGTCTCACAGGACGTCCCGCTTCTAGTCAGCCTGCCCTCAGCCTTTCCCCTCCCCAAGCCAAACAGCTGCCATCAGGGCAGCCCTGAGCCTTCTCTTCCACCCACCGTGACTCCTTGTCTCCTCTGCCTGCCTTGGAGTCTCTCCAAACTCCAGTGCCAAGGCTACTGCCTTCTCAGGGCACGGTCAGCGTGAAGAAGAGACTCCGCTGCCCATTTGGTTGGCCTGCATCACAGTTCTCAAATATGATCCGAACCACTGTTATCGACCTGAAGGCCACGGGTGTCCTCCTCAAAGACCCCTACCCACTCCATGTCGGGTTAGATTCTGTGAGTCTGTCTCCCTTAGAGCATCTCTCCTCTCTTCAAGAAGACAAACTTCCAACTCAAGATCTGCACAGCCTTCCCATGATTCCTCTGAAATAAAAAACAGAGAAGTTCAGAAAGCACTGGGACCAGAGCATTTAAAATAACAGGTCTCCCATATTGCAGGCAGATTCTTTGCCACCTGAGCCCCCAGGGAAGCCCACGAATACTGGAGTGGGTATCCTATTCCTTCTCCAGTGGATCTTCCCAACCCAGGAATTGAACCAGGGTCTCCTGCCTTGCAGGTGGATTCCTTACCAGCTGAGCTACCAGGGGAGCCAATTAAAGTAACAGGAGGGGAAAACTGTCAGTGCCCACAGATTTCCAGAAGATGTATGTAATAGAAGGGATATGAGAGTATTGACAGTGAAGCAGACCAACAACGTAGCTGAAAGTGGCAGCCTGGAGCCCTAAGTGTTCTGAGCAGGTGGAGACTCCCAAGTGGGGAAAGGTGGGGTAAAATGTAATGCCCCAGAGGGCCTTGTAAAGGCCTGTGTGTGGAGTGTCTGTTAGCATCAGCATTCCTACCCCATAGGCAGAGCTCAGGCAACTGATATTATCCCCTAGGGGGCGGAAATCATGAACATCTCTTTTTCTTGAAAAAAAAAAAAAAAAACTTGTTAAAAATATTAAACGTAGTAAAAGTGTCTTTAGGAAAATTGATTTTTAAAATTTCTTTAAGACCCCCAAATTTGCCTCACTCCTCTAGCAGGGAATGCTAGAATTGTAAATTCTGTCAAAGGGGGACTGATTTCTAAAGTAAATCAATTTAAGGACTTCCCTGATGATCTAGTGGCTAAGAATCCACCTTCCAATGCAGGGGACACAGGTTCAATTCCTGGTCAGGGAACTAAGATCCCACATACTGCAGAGCAACTACTGAGTCTGTTCGCCACAACTAGAGTCCGTGAGCTGCAATGAAATATCCTGCATGTGCAATTAAAACCTAACAAAGCCAAATAAATAAAATATTAAAAAAGAAAATTCCTTAAGAACCTCTAGGGCAGTAGCTCCTAAGATTTACTAAATAGATCCCTAGTAGAACTACTAAGTAGATCTAAGTAGATCCCTAGGCCCACCCAGGGATCGAACCCAGGTCTCCTGGATTGCAGATGGATTCTTTACCAGCTGAGCCACAAGGGAAGCCCCAAAATACTGGAGTGGGTAACCTATCCCTTCTCCAAGGGATCTTCCAGACCCAGGAATTGAACCAGGGTCTCCTGCATTGCAGGCTGATTCTTTACCAACTGAGTTATCAGGGAAGCCCAAATAAAATATTAAAAAGGAAAATTTCCTAAGACCCTCTAGGGCAGTAGATCCTAAGAACATCTTTACTGCATAAATAAACAAAGACAGGCTTACAGGGCTGAGGGTTTCCCAGGTGGCTCAGTGATAAAGAATCTGCCCGCCAGTGGAGGAACTGCAGGAGACCCACATTCGATCCCCTGAGTTGGGAAGATGCCCTGGAGAAGGGAATGGCACCCACTCCAGTGTTCTTGGGCTTCCCTGGTGGCTCAGATGGTAAAGAATCTGCCTGCAATGCAGGAGATCCAGGTTCAACCCCTGAGTTGGGAAGATCCCAAGAGAAGGGAATGGCAACCCACTCCAGTGTTCTTGCCCAGAGAATCCCATGGACAGAGGAACCTGGCAGGCTACAGTCCATGGGGTTTCAAAGAGTTGGAACAACTGAGCGACAAATGCTTTCACTTTCACTTTCCAGTATTCTTGCCTGAGAAGTCCCTTGGACAGAGGAGCCTGGAAGGCTACACAATCTATGGGGTTCCAGAGTCAGACACAACTGAGTGCACACACACACGGGAGGGCTGACGTTCATGCTTCTGCCCCATTCTGCCAGCAGAGTGGCTCTGACTCGGGTCTGACACCCATGGAGCAGCAGCCGTACAGCAGGCAGTTGAGGGCAAGGCATGTTCATGAACCTCATCTCAGCTGTGCACAGCTATGTGTCCTTGGACCAGTTATTCACTCATGTACTTCAGCTTCTTAAGCAGTCAAGTGGGGGATAATAACACTGTCTCATCATGAGATCATCCTGGAGGACTGATTCCTCTAAATGCATAGTGTTGACATCAGTGCCTGGCACTCACAAAACCTGGGGGAAATCTAGGCATCTAAGGTCTCAGCCAGCTCCTCACCCTCCACCAAAAGCCTGTCTGCACTTGGGCCATGCTGGGGAAGGACAGAAAGGCTGCAGCACTGGGAAAACCAGCCGGAATGTCCATCACTCACATCTGTGATTCTGTAGCAGGGGACAAGGTAACTTATTCCTCCCCACACATTTTCCATTAACAAAAAGAAAAAGAGGAAAACCTCTGGCACCATCTGGTGCGGCCATCCCCTGGGTTTTGTTCAGGGAATGGCGAGCAATGACTAACCTAATATCAGAGGAGCTTGACAGCCAAGGACTTAATTTATGAAGTGTTTAGTACATTTCTGACGAAAATCGGCTCCAAAGTATGGACACGCGTTCATTCATGCCTTATGGTTCCCAGCTGCGGCGCTGCAGCCATAAACACACATTGTTGGAAGGCTGGGGGAGGCTTGGAGTGGATTTCCAGGAACGACCGTTTCTTCGAGGGAAAGGGCCAGAGAGCAAGGCTCCCTCAAGACCAGGGGTCCCCTGGCTGGAGCAGGAGGAAGTGGGTGGAGTCTTGCTCCCTCTTGGTCTTCAACTCTGCAGTTCTGATGATGATCATAGCAGGCTGGGGTACAGGCCATTTATTTCCCTCTAATATTCAGGGAGGAATGCCGAGACCTAGGATTTCCTAGAGTGGATTTGCATAAAAGAAGTGTCACACATTTTCATTGTTCCTGTTGTTCAGTTGCTAAGTCATGTCCAGCCCTTTGAGACCCCATGGACTGCAGCACACCAGGCTTCTCTGTCCTTCACTCTGTCTCCTGAGTTTGCTCAAATTCATATCCATTGAGTCAGTGATGCCATCCAACCATCTCTTCCTCTGCTGCCCTCTTCTCCTTTTGCCTTCAATCTTTCCCAGAATCAGGGTCTTTTCCAGTGAGTCAGCTCTTCGCATCAGGTGACCACTGTATTGGAGCTTCAGCATCAGCCTTTCCAATGAATATTCAGGGTTGATTTCCTATAGAATTGACTGGTTTGATCTCCTTTCTGTCCAAGGGACTCTCAGCCATTTAGCAGATCAGAAAACAAAAACAAACAGGGACTTATCTGGTGATACAGTGGTTAAGAGTCTGCCTTCCAATGCAAAGGACTCAGATTCAATCCCTGGTCTGGGAACTCAGATTCTATATTTGGTAGGGCAACTAAACCCTTGTGTCACAATAAGACCCAACACACCCAAATAAATTTAAATAAAAATTTTAAAAGAAGAGAAAAAAAGAAAACCAAATGTGTTTTTAAGACAATTTAGGATAGAGTCTTCTACAGGCTGAGAAAAGGTGATTTTAGTCAGAAGATAGGAGATTGAATTGTTACTCAGTTACTAAGTGTCTGACTCTTTGTGACCCCATGGACTACAGCATCCCAGACTCCCCCATCCTTTGCTATCTCCCAGAGTTTGCTTAAAATCATGTCCACTGAGTCGGTGATGCCAACCAACCTTGTTGTCCACTTCTCCTGCCCTCAATCTTTTCCAGTATCAGGGTCTTTTCCAATGAGTCATCTTTTCACATCAGATGGCCAAAGTATTGGAGCTTTAGCTTCAGTGTCAGCCCTTCCAAATGTATAATCAGGGTTGATTTCTTTTGGGGTTGATTTCTTTTATCAATATTAATTGTTTGATGTTTGATTACCTTGGGTATTATGGGTTTTTTTTTCTTAAGTTTTTTTTTTTTAATGTGGACCATTTTTAAATTTTTTATTGAATTTGTTACAATATTGCTTCTATTTTATGTTTTGGTTTTTTGGCCATAAGGCATATGGGATCCTAGCTCCCTGACCAGGGATTGAACCTGTACTCCTTGCATTGGAAGGCAAAGTCTTAACCACTGGACCTCCAGGAAAGTCCCTGTTTGGTTTTGGTTTTGCAAAAACTCCTACATACCCTGGATATGCCCTGGCTTTTCCTTCATGTTGCTTTTAAATAACTTGGGGAGCCAGAGGATGGCTCATCACATACAAAACTTCATCTCCTCTGAATCCACCTCTCACCACATGGGGGGAATTATCTTTACTCACGTGATACTGCTGCTGCCTGAAGTTTAATTTAAATAATGGAATGTCATCCAGAAACATCTGTTTGTTTATAACTTCTTTCCATAAAAGTGTATGAATTAAGGAAGAATTAAGGAGGAAAAGCGGGATCTTGGTGGGGGCACAAGGGTGAACTGTGATGGCAAGTGCTGAGTCCTTGATGATTTACAGCTCATAAGACGAGAAAAGAACAGAGCTGCGGGAGGGGCGGTGAAAGGCCTGGGCTGTGAGGCTCTTGGGAGCCCAAGATCCCCTTGTACCAGACACAAGTTCTCCCAGGTCCATCTCCCTATTCAAGGGTATTATCCATGGACACACCTATTTTAGAGATAGGAAAATTGAGGCCTGGGAATGATCATGGGAACTGACAGCAGGAGGTCTCCTTGGCTAAAAATCTATGGGCTAAACCCAGAACTTGAAACGATCAGTGACTTAGTAGTCAGTTCATATGTAAAGTTAAAAGGACTGCCTAGGGACTTCCCTGGTGGTCTAGTGGTTAAAAATCCACCTGCCAGGCGTGTAAACTGATACAGCCACTATGGAGAACACTGTGGAGATTCCTTAAAACAAAAAAAAAGCTAGGACTAAATCTACCTTATGACCCTATAATCCCACTCCTGGGCATATATCCTGAGGAAACCCTAACTGAAAAAGACACATGTACCCCAGTCTTCATTGCAGCATTATTTACAATAGCTAGGACATGGAAGCAACCTAGATGTCCATCAACCAATAAAAGGATAAAAAGGTTCAGTCGTATATACAAAGTGATATTACTCAGCCATAAAAAGGAACAAATTTCAGGCAGTTCTAATGAGGTAGATGAACCTAGGGCCTATTATACAGAGTGAAGTAAGTTCAGAAAAACAAATATCATATATTAATGCATATATATGAAATCGAAAAAGGTGGTGCTGAGGGACCTATCTGAGGGCAGCAATGGAGACACAGACACAGAAATTTTTAAAAAAAAGAAAATTTAATTTTTTTTAATTTAAAAAAAGAATCCACCTCCCAATGCAGGGGACATGAGTTTGATCCCTGGAAGATTCCACCCGCCACGGAGCAACTGAGGCCATGCGCCACAACTTCTGAGCCTGTGCTCTAGAGCCAGTGCTCCAAAACTAGAGGAGTCACTGCAATGAGCAGCCTGCACACAGCAGCTAGACAGTAGTCCCTGCTCACAGCAACCAGAGAAAGCGCGTGCGCTGCAGTGAAGACCCAGGGCAGCCAAAACACAAACACACAAAAGCCCACGTGCTCAGCACGCAGCAGCCAGTTCTCCCGATAAGTCTAGAAAATGATCCACACAACTGCCAGCTTAGTCCTTTCTGAAGGCAGCCTAAGCGGCAGGGTCATGGCTGAGCTGCTGGGAAATCAGCGTCAGATGCTATCCTGTGTGCATCTCATTACAACTAGTGCACACACACACACACACGCACACACTGCACCCTTTGCGGGCTTCTTGGGAATCTTGGCTATCTTTTAATCAAAGAGTTGGTGCTAAACTGGACCTTGGCTCCACTGGCATTTTCTTCTCAGTAAATGACCCATCATGGCACATAGGTCCTCTGGCTTGAAGAAGAAAGCCCTCTGGCAAGGAGACAGGCTCCTGGTGGAGTTCAGCAGTGCCTCACTGACTGCCTCCAATCTGTCTTTCCTCTGTTGCACAGCTGTCCCCAGAGCCCACACAGCGCCTGGAGAAGAGTCTGAGGACGGACCTGGCTTCTGGCCGTGGTTGTCCCGGCCAGGCAGGAGGGCTTGATAAGCTGCTCTCCGAGATCCCGTCCCACTCTGATGTTTTATGAGTCTACGATTACCTAAGATTTGTAAAACTGACACCAGGGTCTTTTATGCACATAAAAAGAAACAGAGCTTTTAGCTCAACAATTCCACTCCTAGGAATTTATCCTAAAGAGGTAATCTAACATGTGTGCAAAGCTGTAGGTATAAGAATGTTCACCGTGGTGTTATTTATGGCAGTAAAACTTGGGAAAGCTCAGGATTCAGCAATAAAGGACTGGTTAACTCAGCATTTCCCAAAGAATGTTCTGTGATATAAATAGGTATGACTGGGAGAAAGAAAAAAAAAGGAGGAGGCGCTTGTGACATTCCGTGGTCAACGATTTTAAAGAAGCATCACCTTAAACAAAGGAAGAGTTAAAAAGGTTTCTTTCAACCGACATTTCATTGGACTTTTATGCCGCAGATATGAAGTACTCGATAAAAACTGTTGAATGATTGAAAATCTGTTGAATGATTGAACAGGAAGTGAATGTTTATAGGCAGCCAAAAAAACTATTGGCTTCACTGTTTCAAAGCTACAGAACATTATACCTTCCAGTATGGGAGAATGGTCATTTATAGCACCTAACGAGATCGTAGCCGCTAGAATATGTTTATTTCTGTCTTTATTTATTTTCAGCCTTTTTTTTTCCAGGAAAAGATTTAAAGTGGGTAAGTGGGGGGGTTACACCTTATTAAGTTCCTGGAGGGCAAAAGACTTTGCCTCAGGCACTCCTTCAATACAAAGACCCCGGCCTGGAGAACAGACAAGAAACAAAATATATTGTTCATATGCCCCTCCAACAAGCCCCTTCTGTTTCCTATAAAAATGATTAGTTCAGAATGGAAATGTATATTTGTTTGGAATCCCAGATCTCAGAGTCTTCAACTAGCACCTACTGACATTGCCGCTTTTCACAGGCAGTGTGTAGGTTCTAAACAAGACGAGGGATATTTATATTATTTATGACCACAAGCCTGCACTCCCAGGCTCTTCTCCAGACTCGTATTCCTGGTGAGTCAGGCTGGACCACATGTGAGGTAGAAAGGCTTCTTTGTGCTCCTGACCTAAGACTGAATCTGAAAGTAAACATAATATATGGCAGAATCAAAAGTTTATAAACATCTTAACAGGCTGGAACCTAAGACCCAGAGCAAAAAAAAAAAGTTATTGGCCACAGTAATACTAACTAACATTTATTGAGTGCTTTGGGTATGCCAAGCATTGTTCTAGGCAGTTTTATAAGAATTAACTCAGAATTCGTACAGAAATCCTATGATGTGAGAACCACAGTTACCCCCTTTTACACAACCGAGAAAAACTAAGGAACAGAGAGGTGAAACAACTCACCCAAGGTCACCCAGCTGGTGACAGAACTGAGGTTTAGACCAGCAGTCTTTCTGCATGTGCTTAGCTAGCCCATAGTGCTTTAAGTGAACCTAGGTTAATAATTGTTTAAATTGTCCTGTAGAAAATACAGCAAATTTACAGCACAGCTTGAGGAGCGTTATAAAGTGAACATGGCTAAATAGCCACCATTCAAATCACAAAATAGAACATTAGCCGCAGCTCAGAAGCCTGCCTATTACACTACTTCAGGTAGCCACTGGTTTGACCTTTATCACCCTAAGTTAGTTTTGCCTGGTTCTGAGCTTTCTTTAAGTGGAGTCATAAACTCAATGCTTCTTTTTGTTCAGTCTTTCTTCACTCGACACTATAATCTGTGAAGTTCATCTATACTGTTGAGTGTGTAGCAGTGGTTAATTTCTCTTCTTTTTTTAAAACTATTTATCTATTTGGCTGATTCAGATCTTGGTTGTGGCATGAGAGATCTTTTTTGACTGCAGCATGTGAACTTCTAGTTATAGTGTGTGGGATCTAGTTTCCTGACCAGGAATCGAACCCAGGCCCCCTGCATTCAGAGAGTAGAGTTTCAGCCACTAGACCACCAGGGAAGTCCCCTACTTTCTCATCATTTCATTCCCAAGGAGAGAAAATGTTTTTGTACAGCCTATGAGCTAAGAAGAATCTGTATAATTTTTAATAGTTGAAAACAAATGCTTTTAAAGGGTAACATTTTGCAATGTGAAGATTATATGAAATTCAAATTTCACTGTCCATAAATAAAATTCTAGAGGCACAACCATGCTCCTGCATTTGTGGGTTGTCTGTGGCTACTTTCACACTAGGACAGCAGAGATGAGTGCTTGTGTCAGAGGCAGCAAGTCTAGCAAATCCTAAAATATTTACTCTCTGACCTTTACAGACACAAAGTTCAATGCATAGCTGCCTAGGAGGGTAGTCGTCCCCGAAAACAGAGTCTGCCAGTGCCTAGATTCTGGATGTCCCAGCTTCCAGAGCTGTAAGAAATACATGCTGTGGTTTATAAGCTGTCTGTCCGCGGTATTTTGCTGTAGGAGCCCAAACCTGCTATACAGTGTTCCATGGTACAAATGAGCTATCGTTTTTTTGTTCACTTTTTTTTTGTATTGGAGTATAGCCAGTTAAGTCAGACACAACTCAGCAACAGAACAACAACTAACATAGCCAGTTGACAATGTTGTGATAGTTTCAGGTCCACAGCAGAGGGACTGTGGACCTGTATCCACAGGAGAATGGACATGTATCCATTCTCCCCCAGACTCCCCTCCCATCCAGGCTGCCATGTAACATTCAGCAGAGTTCCCTGTGCTACACAGTAGGTCCTTGTTGGTTATCCACTTTAAATACAGCAGTGTGTGCATGTCCATCCCAAACTCTCTAACTACCCCATCCCCCAGCCCTCCCCTCCGGCAACCCTAAGTTCGTTCTCTGAGTCTGTGAGTCCATTTCTGATCTGTAACTACATAAAAGAGCTATAATTTGTTATCCATTCAATTGCTGATAGGCATTTGATTTGTTTCCAGTTGGCAGTAATAATAAATAATAAACAGTGATCTCATGTATATTCTTGCACTTAGGTACACATTTCTGTTGATATACCTAAATATGGAGCTGTCATTGAGTATTCATGTGTCGAAGGAGATCAAACCAGTCAACCCTAAAGGAAATCAACCTGGAATATTCATCGGAATGATTGACACTGAAGCTGAAGCTTCACTACTTTGGCCACCTGATGTGAAAAGCCAACTCATTGGAAAAGACCCTGATGCTGGAAAAGATAGAGGGCGGGAGGAGAAGGGGATGACAGAGGATGAGATGGTTGGATCATTGACTCGATGGACATGAGTTTGAGCAAACTCCCAGAGATAGTGAAGAACAGGGCAGCCTGGTGTGCTGCAGTCCATGGGGTCACAAAGAGTTGGACATGACTGAGGGACTGAACAACAGTCTTATTAGATACGATCAAATGGTTTTCCGAAGCTGGTGATCCAGTTTACACTGCCACCAGTGACGTAAGTGGTAACCTTGTTTAAGTCACGTGACTGAATATGTATCAGTCGCGTATGTCTGATGTTTATTCCACTTCACCGATTAATGTTCCTATCCGTATATTAGAAAAATGACAATCTTCATTACTATAGCTTTTTCATAAATCATAAAGTATAATCATCTTGATTCTTCTTCTACCACAGCTCTTCTTATCCTTTTCTTTTCCCATATGAATTTTAGAACCAGTTTGTCAATTTCCACAAAAATTAAATCTGCTGGGTTTTTGATTAAGATGCCAGTAAATACATAAATTGATGTCAAGAAAAGATGCCAGTAAATATATAAATTGATGTCAAGAAAAGAAGATAATGTAACAAGACTGAATCGTCCAATCCATGAACATGGTATTTCTTTCCATTTACTGAGTCATGATGTGTAGTTTTTTGTGTACAAGTCCTGAATATCTTTCTTTGGTCATTTCCTAGGTATTTGATTTGTTTAAAAATACTCTTTTGAATCACAACTCCCCATGAGTTCTCCAAACCAAATGAAACAGCTCTATTCATTGATGCCTGAGAATCTCTGAGATGTCCTTTTCAGGTCTTTTTTTTTTTTAATACTTATTTATTTGGCTGTGCTGAGTCTTAGTTGTGGCATGTGGGACCGAGCTCCCTGAATAGGGATTGAACCCAGGCCTGCTGCATTGGGAGCAGAGTCTTAGCCACTGGACCACCACATCCTCTTTGCTTTTCCTGCCTTCTAGGATTTCAGTAGGAGATGCAGACTGGATCCCTGGATCAGGAAGATCCCCTGGAGAAGGAAATAGCAACCCACTCCAGTATTCTTGCCTGGGAAATCCCATGGACAGAGGAGCCTGGCAGGGTGCAGTCCCTGGGGTCTCAAAGTGTCAGAGACAATGGAGCACACACACATGCAGGATTTCAGTTGTATCTGAAGTCCAGGAAAAAAAAAAATTCATGTTTTACTTGAAATCCTCCCAGACCTCTCCAGTCCTATGGGAATGCCCCATTGCTATCAATTGGTGGCACCTATTAACTTATTGATTTACTAATTAATGATCATCTGTTACTTGGCCTTTTCTTGGGAGTAAATTTTTTTTCACTGCACCACAAAGCATGTGGGATCTTAGTTTCCCAACCAGTAATCAAACTCCCATTCCTTCATTGAAAGTTCAGTTTTAATCACTTATCACTGGACCATCAGGGAAATCTTCTGAGCAAATTGCTAGAAAAATTTTAATGTATTTATTTATTTTTGCTTGCGTTGGGTCTTCATCGTTGAGCAGGCTTTTTCTCTAGTTGCGGTGAGCAGGGACTACTCTCTAGTGGAGGTTTGTGGGGCTTCTTATTTCAGTGGCCTCTCTTGCCACAGGGCACAGTCTCTAGGGTGCACGGGCTTCAGTTGTGTGGCTCCTGGGCTCCAGAGTGCTGGTTCAGTAGTTGTGGCACACAGGCTCAGTTGCCCTGCGGCATGAGGGATCTTCTCAGACCAGGAATCAAACCTGTGTCCCCTGCATTGGCAGGGGGAACTGGGCTGCCAGGGAAGCCCCGATAGAAACCTTTTCAATGTCAACACACAACTTCTGAAGTCTTGTCTCCCTCCAAAAGTACACATTCACTGAAGATAAATATTCATTATCTTTTACTTTTGGTGCCCCTTAAATATTCTTCCAGAGTAGTGTGTTCAGAAGGAACTTAATGTTAGCTCCTTCTTTGACTGAATCCTAATTTTCCTGAACATAGTTTAGCTGGAGATTGATATGAAATGGTTAGCTATTTCCTATTCTTTCTATAATTGGCTCATATATCATACACACAGTAATTCATGGACTTAAACTTGTCTTGTGCTTTAAAGCTAAACTCTTCAGTGAATTAAGACAAACATATTTTTTTGTTTTTCTTTTTGATGAAAGAGGTAGGCAGCTTTTTCAAAAAGAGATTTGAGGAGGAAAAGAAACCATTTTATCATTTAGCCTATTTTTTTTTTTAAGTCCCATTGAATGACGCCATGAAATTATGGAAGATGCAAATCTGTAACCCATAATTTGAAGTTGTTGACATGCAGGACGACCCTCTGTGGGTTCAGAAATCATTTTTCAAAATGCCAGGCAGCAATTCTTGGCTCATAAACAGCAACGGTGGCCTGTGTGACCCAAATAATTTGTTTCTTCAACTGGGAAATCCTTAGATGTAGCCAGGCAAGTTTAGAAAAGAGAAAAGCAGAAATACAGAGAGAAGGAATTGGATCGGGATTGGATTCTATTTTACTCCCACACTGACTTCCATAAACTGGGATCAGGCCAAATGATGGGGGAATAAAAATTAGAAAGATTGAGTTTTTGACAAAGGGGATTTTGTGGAGAGTCTATACACAGATCACTTGGGGCTTATGTTTTGCTTAAAAAAAAATCACATCACAACAACCAGCCCGATCTCTCAAAATGTTCCCAGCAGCTGGCAACTAGAGATAAGGCAGAGGTATTTCACAGTCTAATACTAATCATATTTGAGCACTTCAAGTAAGATTGGACCATCTATTTTTTTCTTTCATACTGTTTATTTTTAAGTTCAAAGCAAGGACTTGTTATATATATGAAAGATCCTCTTGAATCTAAAATATGAAACAGAGGGAGAGAGAAGTGGGGATGCAGCATGAAGTGGGGAGGGTAGGAATGAGAGAAAAGATTTGTCTCCTTCCAGCAGAACCTAGTCATTAATGTTGGAACGCTTATAAAAATCCAGGCTGCCCCAGCTGATACCCACATGAGGGTAGAGGCTTCTACTGAGGCTGCCAGACCTCTGGGATGAAAGGGTGGAGTTCAAAGACCAGCAGTGTCCTGGGATGTTCTAGGATGTCACAAAGAGGAGGACCCAAGGGGGAGGAGACCTATTCTGAATCAAGATGAGCAGCTTTATTCCTCTGCCAGCCCTGCAGATCCACGCTCCCCACAGTCAACCGTCCTGTAATTCTACATACTCGCTGCTTCATTTACTTGGACCATGATTGAAGGGAAAAAAAAAAAAAAAAATAACTGCTGTGTATGCCAGAAAGTCTCATTATGAACTCCCTTTACACGAAACCATCCCTTCCCCGTCTTGTCCGTGCTACAGGTCTCATATGTTTTCCTTCATGTATATTAATCCAGGTGTGAGTCAATGGCTTCAGGCTAAAAAAATTTTTTTGTAAGCCCATCATTAAATTAGGTCAACCTTGGGACTTCACTGGTGGTTCAGTGGCTAAGACTCCATACTCCCAAAGCTGGGGGCCCTTATTCAATCCTTAGTCAGGGAACTAGATCCCACATGCTGCAACTAAGACCTGGCAAAGCCAAAAATAAGCTCAACCTGGAGATAACCTGCTACTGGCCATCTTTAAAGCTGCTTCATCCCACTATTCTAGCTTTTTGTTCCAAATTATCTCATGAAATCCTACAATTCCCCAATCCCGAATCATATGGGATCAAAATGGGAAAACCCTCATCTGCTAATCCCATTCACTGTCACAGAGATAAGACGTCACACCTCTGTAACAGTTGTCAATTGTGTTCCCTTTAAGACCTAAAATGCTTACACTTCTGTCTCTGCTGGTTGAACTCCTGGTGTTAATCAAGAGCAGCACAGACTGTTGCCTTCTCAGGGAAAATTCCTCTAAAATTCCTAGAAAGAAAAATCTTTCTCTGTTATGCTGTCTTAGCCTTCTCCGTATAGCACAACTGTGATACTTGACAAATAATCAAATATTTAAAAATCAATTCAGTGGTCACTCCTACCAGGTAGTGAGCACAATGAAGGAAAAATTATTTCAGTAATACTACTGTATCCATAATCTCTAGTTGTGGCTGATACACAATGGATATGCAGTAAAATATTGAATGAATAGATGGGTAGATGGAAGGATGGATGGATGGATGGAAGGATGGATGGATGGATAGGTAGATGGATGGATGGACAGATATATGGAAGGATGGAAGGATGGATGAATGGATGGGTGGGTGGAAGGAAGGATGGATGGATGGATGGGTGGGTGGAAGCAAGGATGGATGGCCAGATATATGGAAGGATGGATGGACGGATGGTTGCTTAGATGGAGCAGAGGAAGATTGGTGCATTGATCTTCTATTGTTGAGTAATAAAGTCTGATTCCAGTTTTTGATATTTGACTGCTGACAGCATGTAAGCATCACCCCATATTATTCTCTTTTTGCCCCACATCTGGGAAAGCGGATAAGAATTGGTATTAACAGGATATGAAATTCAATTCACCCTGTCCCCACTTCCTACCCACCACAAAACCTCCACCCAGCCTTCTTTTCCCACTTTCTCAAACTGTTTTGGGACCTGCTTGGGATCCACCCTGAAAGCTTCATTATGTAAGTAACAGATTTTTTCACGTCCTTCTGTTGTTTGTGTGGCATCCTCAGTCTCAACATCTGAACCAAATTGTGGGTGGGGGTCCACCTGTCCCAGAAGGATAGCTATAGCAGGCTGTGACAAATGGCCACAGACTTAGTGACACAGCCCGGAATATTATCCACAGCCCATGAGGAGGAGCTGAAGGTCTTTGACCTTCTTTAATGACTTTATTATTATTGGGTTGGCCAAAAAGTTCATTTGGGTTTTCAAGTAAGATCCCAAATGAACATTTTGGCCAACCCAATTTTTTGTTCTGCTTGACTGCTTTTCTTTGCCTTTGCGTGTTTTTTTCATTTCTCTGATTAAATTTATTCTTTGGCAAGGGCAGGCAGAGGACATGTGGGGTGGGAGGGGAGGGAGATCTGTTTGGGGGAGGGAAGACCCCACAGGGCTCTGCTCCATGACAGAAACCTGCTGCTGAATGAGATTCTGGGAGGACAGGGCTGGGTAAAGAAACAGAAAAACTGAACAAATTCAAAGTTATTATCTCATTGTTTTTACATAGAGGCAGTAGAACCTTTCAATTCCTCATTTTGTCCCCAATCTTTTCCCAGAGAAAGCTATATTTATCTTTGTTTTGCCCCAGTAGGTAGCATGAATATGAATATTGAACAGGGCACAATGGTTTTCCTTGTCTATTCTCCTGACCTCGTTAAACCATCCAAGATTTTTAAGCTATAAAAAATGATACAAAGATTAAGTCATCACAATTATTACTATCATTATCATTATTAGAGCAGAAGAATGTAATAGAGTAGAGGATACCTCAGACCAGGCATCAAGAAACCAAGCACACCCATACTTGGGGCATATTAGCTGACCTCTCTCTGCCCAGGGTCTCCATCACCAAGAGAGGAGTTAGGTCACATGATTTTTTATGGTCCCCTTTAGCTCCAAAATGTTCATTATTTTCGGCATATTTGGTAGCTCGTCTAAAATGCTGGTTCTGGATCTTGTGGTCTGAATGCATCTGCTGTCCAGTCCATTTTTAGCATGGGTGGTCTTTTTGATGTGTTGGGCTCAGCAGAAGCACGTGTTAGCAGCAGTTGCTTTACCCGGGGCCCAGCTGCCTGATTAAAAGAACACAGCAAGCATGTGCAGATCTCCATAAGCACCGTGTTACTGCACAGAATGCTCATGTTCACAAAGTCAGGCGTGGTCATTCCCAAAGAATATTCCTAAAGACGCCAGCATCATTTGAAAAGAAGGGAAGTTCAGGGCTCCTCTGGTGGTGCAGTGGTAAAGAACCCACCTGCCAATGCAGGAAACGCACAGGTTCGATCCCTGACCCAGGAAGATCCCACATGCCGCAGAGCAGACAAGCCTGGGCACCACAACTATTGGCCCACATTCCCTAGAGCTGGGAGCCACAACTAGAGAGTAGCCCCCACTTGCTGCAACTAGAGAAAACCCCATGCAGCAACAGAGACCCAGCACTGCCAAAAATAAAGAAAAGAGAAAAAGGAAAAATAGGGGGAGCTTGGGTTTGAGTTCTGCTCCCACTGGTACCACTTAGAATGTATGGAATGATGGTGCCGCACCCATTTATGTTCATCACATTCACTCTCTCAATAGCCCTGGGTGTGTTTATAAACTTTTACACGCCACAAAGATGAATGAGAGGAGCGGGTGGTGGAGGAGGGGGAGGAAGAAGAAATCAGCTGGCCAGCTTCCACTGTTCCCTGCCCATAACCATCTGACCCATGTTTGAGCCCACTGGGTGGGCTCAGTTCCATTATTTACTGTTTCTACTATGTTGTGCTAGGTCACTTCAGTCGTGTCCATCTCTTGTGACCCTATGGACCATTGCCTGCCAGGCTCCTCTGTCGATGGGGATTCTCCAGGCAGGAATACTGGAGTGGGTTGCCACGCCCTCCTGCAGTGTGTCTTCCCAACCCAGGGACTGAAACTGCTTCTCTTACATCTCCTGCATTGGCAGGCGGGTTCTTTACCACCTGTGCCATCTGAGGAGTGAGCTTTCTACTGTGTTATCCATGACTTTAATGAGCCTAAAATCCCCTGAAAACTTGGCATAAGTGAAAACGTCCCACAGGGTACAGCCCTGCATGTCATCATTAGAGATGATCTCCAGCTTGAGGCTGATCTTTGTTTTCCATCTTTCAGACCCAGATACTCAACAAGGTGCAATTCTTCCTAATTATTTTGTCATTCAAGTTGCTGTTTTCTGTGTATGTGGAGACACTAGGAAAGCACAGTTCTAATACCTTAACTCAAATTCAGTGAACTAGTTAAGCAGGAATTGGGAGGTAGGGGGAAAGGTGTGTGTGTGTGTGTGTGTGCTCAGTCCTGTCTGACTCTTGGCAACACCATGGACTGTAGCTTGTCAGGCTCCTCTGTCCATGGAATTTTCCAGGCAAGAAGGGTGAAGGTAGTTAAGAGGCACAAACGTTCACTTATAAGAGAAGTTCTGGGGATGTCATGTACAACATTATGACTGTAGCTAATAATACATATTATATATTTGAAAGGTGCTAACAGAGTAGATCTTAAAAGTTCTCATCCAAGGAAGAAAATTGGTAGCTATGTGAAGTATATAGCTATGGAAAATTGGTAGGTATGGAAGCTCTGTGATGAGCAATAACTAAGCTTACTGTGGTAATCATTTTGCAATGTATACCTGTATCTAATCATCACATTGTAAACGTTAAACTTATAGAATGTTATGTGTCAATTATATCAGTTAAAATTGGGTTGAGGGAGAGAAGCCAGAACAACAATAACAAAAATGCAAATATACAAAATAAAAGATGCTCTAAGATTGTTGTACTTCCTTGATAGATCCAGTCTAGCAATCCCATCAAAAAATAAAGGGGTCCAGGACTTCCCTCGCAGCCCAGTGGCTAAGATTCTGTGCTACCAATGAAAGGGTTTCAGGTTCAATATCTAGTCAGAGAACGAATTCCCACATGCAACTAAAACCTGGCACAGCCAAATAAATAATCAGTTCATTTCAGTCGCAGCACGCCAGGCCTCCCCGTCCATCGCCAACTCCCCGAGCTTGCTCAGACTCCTGTCCATCGAGTCAGTGATGCCATCCAACCATCTTATCCTCTGTCGTCCCCTTCTCCTCCTGCCTTCAATCTTTCCCAGCATCAGGGTCTTTCCCACGGAGTTAGTTCTTCGCATCAGGTAGCCAAAATTTTGGAGTTTCAGCTTAAGCATCAGTCGTTCCAATGATTATTCAGTGTTGATTTCCTTTAGGATGGACTGGTTGGATTTCCTTGCAGTCCAAGGGACTCTCAAGAGTCTTCTCCAACACCACAGTTCAAAAGCATCAATTCTTCAGCGCTCAGCTTTCTGTATTTTAAAAATCCATGGGGTCGCAAAGAGTCAGACATAACTGAGTGACTGAACAACAACAACAATTTTAAAAATGAATGGGTCCATTCTGGTACCACATGCATAAAAAATAACTTTATCTGTATTTTATTGTATTTTATCTGCATGGTCATTTTTATCTGTAAGTGCTTCCAATGCCATCAAAACTCAGGCAGGCAGGTCTGATCAAAAGCCAGACAATGGGTTGGGTTAACAGCCTGCCCTCAGGCGTTTTTAGGCACCGACTGTGGTCTGGTTCACAGGAATAGTCTGAGTGGTCTCAGTTGTGTCCGACTCTTCGTGATTCCATGGACTATAGCTTACCAGGCTCCTCCGTCCATGGAACTTTCCAGGCAAGAATACTGAAGTGGGTTGCCATTTCCTACTCCAGGGGATCTTCCCGACCCAGGGATCGAACCCAAGTCTCCTGTGTCTCTTACATTGACAGGTGCGATCTTTACCACTAGCACCACCCGGGAAGCCATAGGAATAGTTAGAGTTGAAAGTCTCTCTTGATAATCTGAGTACTGGTCTCTCTCCAGTTTCCTCCTTTCCACCCAGTTCTCTCAATACCTCAATGTGCCCTGGTAGCAGCTCTGATCCAATAACGTTTAGGAATTTGCGGAGAATAAGCTACAGTTTCAGAACAGGATCAACCTTAAACCCTTACTAGGCACTGAATCAGAAAATATATATAAAAGAACCGAGGGTTAAGCTATTCAACCTAGAGATGGGGAAGATGGCAGTGGAATTTCTAAGAGATTTATTTGGTATGAAATGCTTTGCACAGATGTAAACATTGATCAAATTCACATGTTAATGATCTGACTGGCCACTTCTGTTTGCATCTTCTCAAGACGCCTCTGGTTTCAGGCCAGGAGGCCAATTGCCTGCAGCTTGGCACAGGAGAAGCCTCGCTCCTAGGACAGCCCTGGGTGTAGCTGGCTTCTTGATGATGTTAACCAGAGCTGGCTTCTGGGATCTTAGGGGATCAAAAGGAATTTTTAAAAATTGCACATGAGCCCAGAAGAAAGTCCATAAAATCACTTCCTTGTGTCTGTGGGTTCCACCCAATAATAGCCTGCCAAACCCAAATACCTGAGAAGGGAACAGGATAGAGGGAGAGGAAAAGGAGAGGTTGACTGCAGAGGGCAAATGAATCAAACCCCAAATTCTGTATTCGTCAGCAGACAATAGGGGCCAACGGGGATGCGTCCTTCCTGTGTGCACCGTTTATACATGACTTTAGGGAGAAATTGGAATCATCTTCTACCTCTAGCTAATGTTCCTCATCAGTGTTTTAAGAAATCCAGCAAGCCTAGAAAACTGCTGCTGAATGAGATCTAGGAGAAGAAAGTGATAAGGACAGAAAGAGGAGTGGAGACATTGAGCTAATCCAAAGACAATTAACATCTCTCCAAAGCAGTAGATACCTTCTGTTCCTCATTTTGTCCCCAGACTCTTCCCATTATTTTGCTTTGCCCTGGCATATCTCTTGACTCGGAATATTAACAAGGCACAATTTGTTTGCTTTCTGGTGACCTCATTAAACCATATAAGATAAGCTCTAATTTTGCAGTCTTCAAATTGAGTTTAATCACAAAGTCCACCTCCTTTCAGTTCAAGTTCACTGCAAAACAGACCGTTAGGCAGGTTGAGCAGTCAGCTCCAGTGTGCTTGTGTGCATTTGCATAAGCTGTCCCCACAGTTCGCCTGCTTTTCTCCCTTACCCACCTAGTCTCATGACTCACCCAGTCCCGACTCCCACCCACCCGCTCTGTAGCTCTGTCTCCTTCCCACCGCACAAGTGGGCAAGCCCCGCCTCCCTGCACAAACACTTCTCTATATTCTCATTAATATTTGTACTTCTGCTGGTGTGTTGTCCTTTGCTGTTGTTCAGCCGCTCAGTCGTGTCCAACTCTTTGTGACCCCCATGGACTACAGCACACCAGGCCCTCCTGTCCTCCACTATCTCCTGGAGTTTCTCCAAACTCCTGTCCATTGAGTCGGTGATGCCATCCAACTGTCTCATCCTCTGTCACCCCCTTCTCCTCCAGCTCTCAAACTTTGCCATCCTCAGGGTCTTTTCCAATGAGTCAGTTCTTCACATCAAGTGGCCAAAGTATTTGAGCTTCAGCTTCGGCATCAGTCCTTCCAATGAATATTCCGTGATGTCCTTACCCATCTGGATTTCTCAACTACGAGTGGCCCAATGGCAAGATTCTCCTCTTATTCATCCTTTTTATTATTAGCATCAGCAAACGATGGTTAAATGAGTAAGCTTTCATCAGAAGAAAGCCAGTCTGCCCCATGTTTTTTTAAAATTTTCAGCCACACCCCATGGCATATGGGATCTTAGTTCCCCAACCAGGGACCAAATCTGCACCCTCTGGGCTGGAAGGCAGAGTCTTAACCACTGCACCTCGAGGGAAGTCCCAGCTAGCCCCATTCTTTATCTCATTATGAATCTTTTGCTCTCAGTGAGGACAGTCCATACATGATGGACAGGAAAGATCACAGGTAACGGTCACCGTACCATCATCTGTGCGTGTGTGTGGTTCTATAGGTGGTCTGTACATGGAGCATAGGTGCCCTTACCTTCCATCATCTGTTTGTTTGTTTCTTCCCTCATCATCCGATCAGTCACACTCAGTTCAAAATGACTATAGTAAGAACTGAGGCATGTTAAGTGAGAGTTTTGGTGCATGCTCAACAAATGATTGTTGAATAAATTAGTTGAGTCATGGAAGGAATGAATAAAAGCAATTTTATTAGGGGCAAGTTTGGAAGATGTTAGAGTCATTTCCTGCCATTGTCTTTCTGGCGTATGCGCTGGATGGGGCACAAACGCCGAATAACTGTTAGTCCTCATCACCATCATCATCAACATTGTCATCAGCAGTGCCTGGTATTTCTATTTAGCAACAAACCTCTTCCCATTAAAGCCTGATGTCCACCATTACAGTTAGTAGTCAAGGTTCTGGGCGCTCCAGCCAACTGCAATCAGACAAGCAGTAATAGACTGTGTATGTGCCAGGTACTAAGCTGTGTGCCTTATGGACAATATTTCATTTAATCCTCAGAAGATCCCTATAAAGTAGGTATCATTATCCCTTTTTACCACTGAGGAAACAGCCCCAGAAACTGGGCAAAAGGCAGAAGGTTTGAGTTAGTAGGCAGTGCAATACGAATGTACCCAGGTCTGTCGGTCTGAAACAGTGAGGCTTCTTCTTTTTTTTTAAGTACTATACTATATTGATCTAGAATAAGAAAAAAAATTCAAAATTCTAAATATTGACAAATATTTCTTGCAAATAAAATGATCATCTCTTTGCCAAGCCCAAGATATCCAATCTAAAAATGATTGCAATATCACAAAATATAATGGAATTGAAAGATCTCTCTCCCTTCCCCTGCATTCCCTTTGGTAACCATAAGCTTATTTTCTATGTGTGTGAATCTATTTCTGTTTTGTAAACAAGTTCATTTGTATTATTTTTTTTAGATTCAACATATAAGTAATAACATATGATATATGAAAAAAAATAAAGGTCTCATTCAAAACAACCATTTTTTGAAAAATTAAAACATTACATCATGTGCTCCAGTCCAGGAAATTTGCTTGCTAGCATGGTTCCCAGTCCAATTCACCCTTATTTTCCAGCACCACTCCAGAAACTAGGGCCAAGATTTTGGCAAGGTGGGAGTGAAATTTATAACCAATGTTCGAGGCTGGGAGAAAGAAAACAACTAATAAACTTCAAAAAGTGACATACAAGAATGAGAATAAATTAAAAGATATACCGTATTCCTAGATGAGAAGACTCAATACTGATAAAAAGTCAAATATTCACAAATTTAGTTTTATATAAACAATGCCAATAAAAAACTCTGACAGGACTATTGTCTGACATTTCACAAAATAGCTTCAACATTCATATTGGAGAACATACGAACTAAAAAAGCCAATATTTTAGAAAAGAAGGATTTACCACACAAATATTAACATGTAATATATAGCATAATAATTAAATCAATATGTTATTTGTACCAAATTAGAAAGAGTAATAGAATAGGAAACATAACAGCAGACCCAAATATGTATATAAATGTAATATTTGATAAAGGTGAAATTTAAAATCAGTTAAAGAAAAAGAATAATAATTCAATAAGTGGTTTGAGTGGCTAGCCATTTAGAAACTAAATGTAAATATCAAACTCACATTATGCCCTAAATAAATTCCAGATGTACTAAAGTTTTAGGCATTTTTAAAAGGTAAACTATAAAATATAGCAAATATTTATATATAATTTTTAGCAGGGTATATCTAAGTGTCTTATCAAAAGTAGAAATCTAAGAAAAAAACTGAGAGATTTGACTAAATGCAGTTTTATAATGCTTGTAAGAGAACTGACATACGAACAACAAATCAAAGTGAGCCTTTGGTAAGTTATATGGTAAGAGGTAAGTTTTAGGGTAAGAAACTTAATCCCTCCACATATAAAGATCTTGTATGAATCAATTAGAAAGGTATAAATATTTCAACTAAAAGCTCAGCAAGGGGACTTCCCTGGCAGTCCGCTGGTTAAGACTCTGTGCTTCCAACGCAGGGCTCAAGAGTTCAATCCCTTATTAGGGAACTAAGATCCTGCATGCTGTGTGATATGGCTAAAAAAAAAAGCTCAGCAAAAGCAGGTCACAAAAGAAATGCAGGTGGTTTTAAACCCAAATAAACACTAGAAATCCAAGAACTGCAAAGCAAAGCACTTTTGAGATATTGCGGCTTTGATTTTTAAAAATTATTATCGAAGTGGCAATCATTTTTTAAATTATTGATTAGATTAGAGTAAGAAGTGCTTTTGTATCCTGCTCGGGAGGTGTATAAATTTATGCTGTCTTTCTGGAAACTGGGGCTTCCCTGGTAAAGTTCCTACAATTCATGAAATGGAGGTTCAATCCCTGGGTTGGAGATCCCCTGGAGAAGGGACTGGCTACCCACTCCAATATTCTTGCCTGGAGAATTCCATGAGCTGGTAGCTCAGACAGTAAAGAATCTGCCTGCAATACAGGAGATGTGGGTTCGATCCCTGGGTTGGGAAGATCCCCTAGAGAAGGGAATATCAACCCACTCCAGTATTCTTGCCTGGAGAATCCATGGAGAATTCCTGGCAGGCTACAGTTCATGGGGTCTGAGTGACTAACACCTTCACAAAGAAAATGACCTAAAAACCCTGCAGTCTGCTTTGGAAGAAAAAGTAAGAAAGTAACCACACAGAGCAATCAACATTTAGCATTTTATAAGTTTATTCAATCACAGGGACAAACCAGACATGATTTAAATTTTGAACATGAGAGAAATGGTTTAAAAAGCGACTCAGTAGGGACTTCTCCGGTGGACCACTGGCTGAGACTCTGCACTCCGAATGCAGGGAGCCCAGGTTACATCCTTGGTCAGAGAACTAGATCCCACATGCCATAACTAAGAACCTGGTGAAGCCAAATAAATAAACTTTTTTAAAGAGTGGTTGAATGTGGACACAAAGGAATACTATGCAGTTGTGGGAAAGGCTAATGTACACTTATATTTTGTGATAAGAAAGACATTCAGTCGGTGAGAAAAGCTCACAGGACTGTATATATGAGCAGTACCATCCAGCAGAGTTTTCTGTGTGGATGGAAATGTTCTTTATATAAACTTCTCAAATGACTATATGGGGCTTTTGAGTATTTGAAATGTGGCCAGTGTAACTGAGAAACTGAGTTTTTGTTTTTATTTAACTAATTCTAATTTGAGTGGCCACATGTGGCTATTGGCTGCCATAATGGACGGTCAGATCTATAGTGTGATCGATCATATTTTTATCTACATTTACCATTTTGCTGGTAGCTCAGATGGTAAAGAATCTGCCTGCAATACAGGAGATGTGGGTTCGATCCCCAGGTTGGGAAGATTCCCTGGAGAAGGGAATGTCAACCCACTCCAGTATTCTTGCCTGGAGAATTCCATGGACGGAGGAACCTGGCAGCCTAAGTAAATGGGATGGAAGAGAGTTGGACATGACTGAGCAATTATCACTTCACTTTTTACACCATTTCGAAGCACTTGTGATTAGTCATGTCCAACTCTTTGCAACACTTTGGACTGTACTCCGCCAGACTCCTTTGTCCATGGAATGTTTCAGGCAAGAATACTGGAGTGGGTTGCCATTTCCTCCTCCAAGGGAACTTCCAGACCCAGAATCAACCTGTCTCCTGTGTCTCCTGCATTGCAGGTGGATTCTTTACCCACTGAGCCATGGTGGAATACATGCAGTAATAATATCAGAAAGATGTCCACCAAAATGTAAGCCATGGTTATCCCCGAAGACTGGGACTGTGGGTGTTTCATTTGTTTAAATATGATTAAATTTGATTTAATATGGGGGTGGGAAGAGTTATGTCCCAAATAGGAGTACAAGGTGCTAGGAAATGCTTTGAAAACCCTTTTCTGTGCAGAGAGTGGTGAAAACCCTGGGTCTACCTCATGGGTCCCCCATGGGTTTGCCTGGCCACCCAGGCTAAGTCATATTTCACTGGAGCTCCCAGTTTTTTCCCCAAAGACCATTCTAGATGTCACTGCCCCGTATCCTGACACACCAAGAATCACTTCCCCAGAGTCATGGCTCTGGGCTTTGGTCAATGTTACTTGCCTAACAGTTTTCTTAACTGATGGGCAGAGAGAAAGGCAAGCTAGTGTGAGTGACGGGCCGGGAGGCCTGGTTTTAATAGAAGTTGTGGGATCAGCTGTGCATGCTTCCACTCAGCACTTCTTATCTCATCCACTGTCAGAGCTTTTCATCACATCACGGGCCTCGATCCTGTGAGATTTGCTTCTCATTATGGCCCCCAGCCCTGTTCTCCATCCCAGGAGGCAGGCCCAGGCATGCCTCCAGGATGAACGATTACCCAAGCTGCTGGTACGGTGGGAGGACTAACTCCCACTACAGGCACTTCGACACACTTAAGAACCCCTCTGGTGCTGAAGGAAGTATCACTGGGTAGTTTTGCCAGATGCCCATACCGTGGGCTCCTATAGAACTTTTTTTTAATATTCATGTATTTATTTGGCTGCATCGGGTCTTAGTTGCACCATCCAGGATCCGTCGTTGCAGCACATGTACTCTCTAGTTGGGGCTTAGTTGCTCCTCAGCATGTGGCTTCTTAGTTCCCTGGCAGAGATTGAATCCATGTACCCTGCACCACAAGGAGGATTCTTAGCCACTAGACCAACAGGGAGGTCCCTTCTCCAGAACTCTGGAGAGCCATCACAGGATACTCATTTTGTCTTCATTTCTCTGCTGCCCCCCAACACCAGCATGGAACAATTAGGCATGACTATAACCTCCCTCCCCTCTCCTAACTGTTTCATTTACAGTCACTGTATCGTCCTCTGCTGAGTCCAACAAGGCCTCAGCATCCTTCTCGACAGAGGACAGTCTTCACCCATCACACCAAAACGAAGCCATTCGACCCCCTCCACCAAGTTAAAGTTTGTTGTATGATTGTTCAGCAATAGTAGAGCCCCTGTGGAAGCCAGAGTCTACATTTTTGTGTGTACGCATGCTCAGTTGCTCAGCTGTGTCGATTCTTTGTGACCCCATGGACTGTTGCCCACCAGGCTCCTCTGTCCGTGGCATTTTCCAGGCAAGAATACTGGAGTTGGTTGCCACGTCCTACTCCAGGAGATCTTCCCCATCCAGCAACCGAACTCTCATCTCCTGTGTCTTCCGCATTGACAGGCAGATTCTTTACCACTGTACCACCTGGAAAACCCATATTTGGGGGTATTTGAGAGAAAAGAGCAACTTGCTGTTGTGTTACATTTATAGCCTGCCATGGGTTTGTAAGGCACTCTCGTGCACATCTCTTGTTGTTGTTGTTCCATCACTAAGTCACGTCTGACTCTTTGGAACCCCATGGACTGTAGCACACCAGGCTTATCTGTCCTTCACCATCTCTCAGAGCTTGCTCAAACTCATGTCCGTTAAGTCAGTGATGCCGTCCAACCTTCTCATCCTCTTTTGTCCCCTTCTTGTCCTGCTTTCAGTCTTTCCCAGCATCAGGGTCTTTTCAGTGAGTCAGCTCTTCGCATCATTTGGCCAAAATATTGCAGCTTCAGCATCAGTCCTTCCAATGATTATTCAGGGTTGATTTCCTCTAGGGGTGACTGGTTTGATCTCCTTGCTGTCCAAGACTCTTAAGAGTCTTCTCTAGCACTCCAGTCTTTGATGTTCGAAAGCATCAATTCTTTGGCACTCGCCCTTCTTTATGGTCCAACTCTCACATCCTACATGACTACTGGAAAAGCCATAGCTTTAACTATATGCAGATTGCTAGGTTGGTACATTTTGTCTAGACCATGTGACTCTAAACACAGGGTTCTCTCTGCAACATTGCACTGCAGCTCCACTCAGACGGCAGCAGGAAAGTCCCCAAGATCCCCAGGGCTGTCCACATCCAAGAGTAAACCAGAGGAGTGGTAAGGAGTTGGTTAGCCGCTAGCGCTGGGTTCATAATTTTCCTTCACCACTTGCTAGTTGTGTGAACCTGGGAAATTCCTCAGCCTCTATAAGCTTCAGTTACCCTAGCTGCAGAAAGTGAACAATCACATTATCTCCCTCACAGAGTTGTTGTGGAAGCAAAATCATATTTAGCACACTGCTGGGCATACATTAGGCTTCCCAGGTGGCACTAGAACCCGCCTGCCAGTGCAGGAAGCATAAGAGACGTGGGTTCGATCCCTGGGTCAGAAAGATCCCCTGGAGAAGGGAATGACAACCCACTCCAGAATTCTTGCCTGGAGAATCCCATGGACAAAGGATCCTGGCAGGCTACAGTCCATGGGGTCGTAAAGAGTCACACCTGACTGAAGTGACTTAGCATGCACGCAGGAAAGCTCTACCACCAGTCCAGTTTGAGAGCAACCCCTGGAAAGTGACCTGCCTTCCAGCCGAAGAAGATGATCTTTGCACCTGGAATTGCCAAGTATATTCCATAGAAGACTGAGAAACCACCCAGAAGAGAAGGACTGGGATTTGATCCTGAATCATTGGCTGAGAGTAATTTCTTTCTGGGAGAGGCAATTCACCACTCCCCGGGCTCAGTGTTCCTGCATGCTCTAACTCTGTCTACCTAAAAAGCAGCATCCCGACCACTCTCTGCCTGGTAATCCATTTCTCAAGATTGTGTTTGCAACAGGTAAGCTTGAGCAATGAAGTATCAATCCCTCCTGGCCAGAGAGCGACTGTGCTTACCACTCACACCAAGCTCAGGGTTCCTCTTCTTTTATGCAACCCACTGGGTATGAAGGCATCCTTCTAGGTTCATCCGTGTGACCCTCCCATGAGACTAGGGAGCCAGGGGAATGGACATGACAGGAAGCTCATGCTGCTTGCTAGACTATGGTTAAGACCTTTGTCTCTGACCCAAGAATCTCGTGTCTTCTGCCAACATCCATGAACTAATCATGGGTTTGCCTAAGAGCCTACAAGTAGGATAGACTCCCAGATTCTTTATAGTTCTTGGCACTTATATATTAACAAAATTTAGCATTTTGTTGTATTGTGTCCTGTACAGTTTCCTAACTGGAGGATATTGTAGTAGACAGGATTACCGTGGTGCCTCCAAGACCACAGCCTCTTCTAAGTGGAACCGTGTCATGAAGATGCAGCTTGATACAGGCCAGCTGACTATTCCCGTGTGTGTGTGTGTGTGTGTGTGTGCACGCACGTGCTCTCAGTCATGCCTGACTCTTGCAACCCTATGGACTATAGCCCACCAGGCTCCTCGGTCCATGGGATTTTCCAGGCAAGAATACTGGGAGAGGGTTGCCATTTCCTCCTCCAGGGGATCTTTCCGACCCAGGGATTGAACCCACATCTCCTGCACTGGCAGGCAGATTCTTTACCACTGAGCCACCTGGGAAGCCCCATTTCTCTATTATATCCCACTTTTTGGACCATGTCACCTTAAAAAATGGACACAACCCATCCAAAAAGTAGCAGCCTATGACACATTCCTCAAAGCCACAGTCACATTCACTGACTCTTTTTCCACATTCTCATTTTCCTTCTTTCCAAGCTTCTGTCCTACATTTCGAATCAAATATGACAAACCACATCAGCACAACACAATCCAAACCACACATCACTCCAGGGCAAATTAATAACAGCCTCAAGTAAAATAATAGCAGCATTGAGCAGAGAGTTATATTTAAAATGAGCTTAAGTCATTCCGATGGAGAAAGTCAGTAAACCATCATGCGAAATCAAACCCAGCAGTCTGAGAGGAATCGGAGCAAATGATTTTAAGGGCATTTTCTCAGAAACGTGGACAAGCCTTCCCAGTCAAGCATAGCCCACCCTAGTCCATAATGCAGGTAGCATCTGTTGAACATGAAATTCCCTTCCAGTCCCCATGTTAACATTTCAGGGTTGATACCAACCACAGTTTGTAACCAGCGCAGTTCAAGATTTCCATCGTTTCCAGGCAGCTCAGCCCTCACTGGATGAGTCATTTTCAAGGGATGGGATGCATGCTTATCTCAACGTCTCTGAAGCTGTAAATTTCTTCATGATGTCCATTTACTCCTCCGAATGAGCTGTTAGAAGGCTGTACTGATTATAGAAGCAAATCAACCTTTAATGGGCTGCAGCGTAATTACAAAACAAAAACAGTTACACACGTTCCACTCCTTCACATATTGACGAGGAGTGACTGCAATGATTCTTCCAGACCCACCAGTCCCTCGGTGTTTTGACGAGGCTGGAACATTCTGGTTTGGTCTTGGCTTTCTCATGGGTGAGGGATCCTACAGGAATGACTCTGTCATTTATCCATTTTTACTTTCCCCCAAGAAACGGTACTCATTTTATGATGGTGTGGATGAGGTTCAAGAGTGGGGGACGTAAGTATACCTATGGCTGATTCATGTTGATATATGGCAGAAACCAGCACCACAATATTGTAAAGAAATTATCCTCCAATTAAAAATAAATCATTTAAATTAAAAAAAAAAAACAGTGCTAAGACAAAAATTAAAATTTATTTGGCTGTACCAGGTCTTAGTAGCAGCATGTGGGATCTAGTTCCCTGACCAGGGATCGAACCCTGGCCCCCTTGCATTGGGAGCACAGAGTCTTAGCCACGGGACCACCAAGGAAGTCCCCCACACAGAATATTCTTTTCTGGTTTTAACACAGAGGATCACGCAGAATATCCTCCACTTAAAGCAAGTGTCTCATTGATTTCCCCTCTAACCTGTGGAGGCTCACGGACCCCAGAATCAGAAGACAACGTCACAGATGGGCTGAGGCACGGATCCGATGATGTTGAGGTTCCCCAAGGATGGATTTAGGACTCTGCCACGGCCAGTTTCCAGTCCAGCCCACTGTGGGAACATTCTCCATCGTGCTGGCCAGGTACCAACTCCACGGAACGTGACCTCTCACACACTCCATGTTTTAATTAACCTTGGATCAGCAAAGCACTATCTGTTCTCCAAATACAGTCATATTTTATGCAAGCAGTGACAAGCTAATTAAGTTAATTATTATAACACCTATCTGTATAATGAAACTAAGGTTGGATGATTCCAGCTGCTTCTCCTTAAAGTGCCTCCCAGTGATGATTAAAAAATAATTAATATCACAGCAAAGACAGGAACAAGAAGTTAATTAAAAGACGGAGGTGCAGTCTTAATGAAACATATCCAATTGTGTTCACTACAACGCTCCACGGCCAAATCCTCCTCTGAATAAAGATGAACAGCCGTGAACACCAGTTGTTCCCTGAGAGCATTTAGAAAACATTAACATCTCCCATTGGCTCCATCCAGCAAACATTCTAGAAGTCTCATTTTGCCTTTTAACGAGATAAAAGAAACTTGTATTTATTTGGGTAAAGTCAGTTGGTTGAAATGAATTCCAAATCTGGACCAGAAATATTACTTTGGTGGGGGGGCACCTACATTATCAAAGATTGGGCTTTGCTGGTGGCTCAGATGGTAAAGAATCTGCCTGCAATGCAGAAGACCCGGGCTCAATCACTGGGTCAGGAAGATCCCCTGGAGAAGGGGTTGGCTACCTACTCTAGTAGTCTTGCCTGGAGAATTGGAAGGACTGATGATGAAGCTGAAGCTCTGACACTCTGGCCATCTGATGCAAAAAGTGGACTTCCTGATGCTGGAAAAGATTGAGGGCAGGAGGAGAAGGGGGTGGCAGAGGATGAGATGGTTCGAGAGCATCATCGACTCAATGGACATGAGTTTGAACAAATTCTGGGAGATGGTGAAGGACAGGGAAGCCTGGCATGCTGCAATCCATGGCTTGCAAAAAGTCAGACATGACTTACCAAGTGAAAAACAACATTACCAAACCTGTCCCTTCGCTGGTGGTATCACAGACCCCCAAACATGAAAGCTCTATTTCCCTTTTTAGGTAGTTAATTGCCCTATTGGGACTTCCCCAGTGGCTCAGTGGTAAAGAATCCCTTGCCAATGTAGGAGACACGGGTTCAATCCCTTGGTCGGGAAGGTCCCTTGGAGAAGGAAATGGCAACCCTCTCCAGTATTCTTGCCTGGAAAATCCCCATGGACAGAGAAACCTGGTGGGCTACAGTCTGTGAGGTTGCAAAAGAGTCAGACACAACTTAGCAACTAAACGACAACAGTTGTCCAATCTTCATACAGGAAAAATTAAATAAAACGTCATGGTTGAGGACATTCGGAACTCTACTTTGATTTCTGCTAGTTCAGTGCACTTGTATTGCATTCCAGGCACTGGTTTTACTGGCAGAAGGGGCCAAGGATACTTCTGCTGGCTGGCTAGGGTCCCCCAGGCCATGTCTGTAGGCAGTAGGATGGCTTGCTGGGTGGCCATGTGGGTGACTAGAACAGGTGTGGTGAATGCAGAAGTCAGTGGAGAATTCCAGGGCATCAGCCACACTCAGCCAAATCACTTTGCTTCTTAGGCAGAGGAAGGGGGGACATCCCTGGAGGTCCAGTGATTACGGATTCCATGCTTACATTGCAGAGGTTGCAGGTTCCATCCCTGGTCAGGGAAAACTAAGGTCCCCCATGCTGCACGGCCAAAATACTTTTAAATAAAATAGTCATTTGCAAAGGGATGGATTGGGAATGAGCAAAGTTCTATTTTAGCCAAAATAAGAGTCAACAACCAATCTCCCTCAAAGTTGGAAGACCATGTTTCTGGGCGTCCTTCAACCCCTGAGCAGTTTGTGTCCTTGGACAGAGAGCTTTGCTCCTCCGAGTTTCTGTCTCCTTGCTAATAAAAGGAGGAATCAGGATGTTACCTTGAACTACGGTTGCTTTTCATGCTCTCGCTCTATGTACCTGAGCCATTACCTTGGTGTTTGTAAGGTTAAAATGAGATGACAGGGGAGATATCATCAAACCTATTCTACAGGTGAACAACCTGATCTTCATAGATCTTTCAGAATTTTTGTTCAAATTACTCAGTCTCCTCTGAACCTCAGATTTCAGACTCAACAACAGACACTGCAGCCACAGCAGGTACCCCGTTGTGACGTTCAGAACAATGCATCGAGGAGCATCTCCAAGCCCTTCCCCTCTAAGGAAATCCCCTGCCTTGACAGATCATAGGATCTGCGGGTCCACTGGCAGTGTTCCACCACAAAGCGAGGTGGGTGGGGTGTGTTTTATTCATTCTGCTTCCCTCATGTGGGAGGCTCCCTCACAAAGGGGAAGGGGTTCTGCTCAGGGCCACATAAAAAGCGGTTTAATGTAGTCCATCATGTGGGACTTGGCTACAGTAACAGATCCTGTGGCTCTCATCATTAACACCTCATTTGCAATGAGGTTCTCACGGTCTTCCTCTCAGGAAGCAATTACACACACGTGCGCCCCCGCCTAGAAACTGTATCCTGGCTTCGGGTGGCCCGGGGCACCAGCAAAACCTGGCGGGAAGGGGTTTCTTTCTCATTTATTTGGAATGGGGGATTTGCCTGCTGGTGTCCCGTGAAAGGTGAAGACATTTTAGAAGGACTTTGATGCCTGGAGAAGGATGGAGGGGGAAGGAGGCTGTTCAGTGGTGGAACGCCAAAATGTAAACGGAATTCTAGAAATTCAGACTGGGAAGGTCATAGTTTGCTTTTGTTTTGTTTTTGTTTGTTTGTTTGTTTGTTTTTGCCTGCACAGCATGCGGGATCTTAGTTCCTCGACCAGGGATCAAACCCACACCCCAAGCATTGGGAACTTGGCGTCTCAACTACCAGATGGCCAGAGAAGTCTTAGAAGACCATTATTTTGAGGGTTGGTATGCAAAATAGCATGGCATCCTTGGGGGACCCTCTGCTCCTCCCCGGTCAGGACCCTTCCTCTTTAGAAAGTTCCTGTTATCAAAGGACCGAGGACTGGTTTCCAGGCTCAGAGGATCAGGCCAGTGGGCTGCGTTGGCTGGGTGCTGAGAAATAACCCTCCTGTGTTCCCAGGAAGGGAGTGCAGGCAGGGAAGAATCTCATGCAGGTGGGCACCTCCTCCACACCTGTGCTGGTCATGTTGCCCAAATCTTGACTCCCTGTCCGCCCATGCTGAATAGAAATACAGAAACTGAGTTGGAGGAAATAGAAAAGGAAACAGGGAAACCCAGCAGGATAGTGCCTCAAGGACCGTGGCCCCCTTTCTCGGGGATAGGGAGAGGTTTTATATCCTCCTGAAGGTCTTGCCTTTTTTTTTTTCTTTTGCAAAGTTTCAAAACAACCACAGCTGGATCAGGCAGCTCAGTAACTGGGTCTAGTGAACCTGAAGTTATCAGCGCATGATGTTCTTTCTGAAATACGGTATACTACAAGAGAGTAGGGGGAGAAGAATGCCAGGTGCAGAGGGTAATCTATATGGAGTCATAGTAATTAGCTTTGTGGAGGGTGAGTCCAGCTACAAGTGTTTATTAGTTAAAGAGGGCTTTCCAATGGCGCTAGTGGTAAAGAACCCTCCTGTCAATGCAGGAGACGTAAGAGATGCAGGTTCGATTCCCTGGATTGAGAAGATCCTCTGGAGAAGGGCACGGAAACCCACTCCAGTATTCTGGCCTGGAGAATCCCATGGATAGAGGAGCCTGGCGGTCTACAGTCCACAGGATCACATAGAGTCAGACATGACTAAAGCAACTTAACTCACACACACGCACAACAGCTAAAGAATAACCAAGATTGTTTAATTCTTGTAGGAATGGTTGAGTGGTATGTGCCAAAGGCTGTTCATGAATATGTTTTTGCTGCAAAAGTCACAGCAAAGAACAGACACCGCCTTCTCCCTACCACACTCAGATCAAACAGCTATTTTCATTATCCCCACTTTACAGATGAAGAGACTGAGGCCCAGAGAGGGAACATGGCTTGTGGCCAACATGTTACATGGATCCCGAGCAGCACGGTCACGACCTGGACTGGGTGGTTTGAATTCAGGCATCTCCACAGGTGGACCTCCTCTTACTGTGCTTCACAGATACTTATTTTAAAAAACAAATTGAAGGTGTGACCCTGCACTGTCAGATGATGGGTTAACATTTTTTAGCAATAGCGCATTTTTAAATTAAGGTACATACACTGTTTGTTTTTTTTTTTTAGATATAATGCTATTGTACACATAATAGTCTACAGCTAATATCACTTTTATATGCATTGGAAAACCAAAAAATTCATGCCACTTGCTCTATCATGATATTCTGTTTTTCGCAGTGGCCCCAAATCTTTCCGAGATCTGCTTGTACCTGAGCCCTAACCCATAGAAATGTCTCTCTCCCCTCTCTCCCCCTCCTCCTGACTCCCTTGAAGCCTGCACCTTCTGATGCAGGAATTCAAGACATGCAGGTATCTTTAGAACGCTTCCCCACCATCCCTGTGTCAGAGGTCAAGATACCCGGATCTGTGAGGAATGAAATGAAGTGGGTTTAATAATTCAGTTTTGCTTCCCTAGGAAAACCATGCTTTCCTTTCTGCCTTTCCTCTCCCCCTAAGCTGCTCTGTACACAAACTCATTTACATTTTAGCCTTTTCCCCCAGGTGGTGCCTGGGTGAGTCCAGGTGGTTTGAGTCAATTTAGTAAGCAAGTGCTGAGTCAGAAGGCCTGGGAAGGAAAACCTTGGTCAGACCCCAGGGTTCACATCCCAGCTCTCCCAGGAGGTAGCGCAGGTTCTGACCAAGTGGCTTCATCTCCCTTCTCCTGCGTCCTCATCTATAAAAGGCAGGTAATAATAACAGCACTGCCTCCGAGGCTCCTTCTGAGGGTAGAATGAGATGGATGCCCCTCTGGCATACCGCAAGAGCTCAGTAATGTTTGGTGTTGCCTTTACAGTAAGAGCTCAATAATGTTTGCTCTTAGCAAAAGTGAGGTCTGACTGCTTGCCTCTCTGAAACCGATAAAGAGGCAAGCTTGGTGGAAAGTTTGTTTTATTTTGGAGGCCGGCAAATGGTGCTTGGAAGTCGGGGGTGGACTTCTGTCCAAAGGTCGGTTCCCCTTCCCGGACAACCAGTGGGCAAGAGCTTTTATAGACACAGGGAGGGGCTACATGCAGAAACTGCACAGTCAGCTCTGACAGTCATCTTGAAATTGGTCACTGCTGGTCTGACCAGCATTATCTTGTTTAAGTACAGTTAGTCTTCAGTTTTAATCCCATTTTTGTTTGTTGCCATTTTTCTCGAGGCCAGTTCTCTGAATTGTGGCAGCTTACATCATGGCTACAGTCTGATCATTATGTAGTTAACTTCTACCACTTGGTGGAGGGGGGTTCAATATCTATAAGACAGCCCATAGTATATGGCTCAGGCTTCCCTGGCTCAGTGGTAAAAGAATCCACCTGCCAGGGCAGAGGACTGGGTTCAATTCCTAATCTGGGAAGATCCCCTGGGGAAGGGCATGGCAAACCACTCGAGTATTCTTGCCTGGGAAATCCCATGGACAGAGGAGCCTGGCGGGCTACAGTCCATGGGGTCGCAAAGAGTGCACATGACTGAGGGACTGAGCACGGCACAGCAACCCACAACAACAGCAACATTATCTATAGCCCTTGAGGAGGAACTAAAGATCCTTACTTTGCTTACTGACTAAACCATGCTTTTTCATCTTCTAGGACTGTTTTCTCTTGCTTCTGCATGTTCTCATTTCTCTGATTAAACGTTCTTGGACTCAAGTTTTTCCACAGACAACAGGCAGGTGGAGGACATGTGATAAGGGGAGGACCATAGGCCAAAGGGTTCCCTTTCACTAGTATTAGATTTCATACAGTGGCCGGCCCAGAGATGAAGAAGGCAGAAGTCCTGCCTCAGGGAGTTTACAGCCTAGTGGCTGGAATAACACACAACACAGGACCCTGTACTTAGTATAGAAGAGTGATTTTCTGAATTGAGCTGGCATCTGAGTCCTCCAGCGGGGACGTTAAAACATAGGACTGTCCTGTGTTTTTTATTTTTGATTTATATGCTGTGCCCACCTGGAGAGTGTCTGTTTCAGAAAGTCTGGGGTGGGGCCTGGGAACTTCCATTTCTAACAAGGTCCCAGGTGATGCTGCTGCTCCAGGGGATCCCACTTTGAGAACCACTGCTGTGGGCGCAAAAGCACCAGGCAAAAGCCCGGTCTGCCCTTGAGAGCTGCCTGATCGTGAACTGAGCTCCTGTGATGGGCAGATTAACAGGGACGATGAATGTAAGTGAGCTGACGGGTGAGGACCCTTGCTGCTGGTCCATGCTGATCTTTGCCAGCCGGGCGAGATGTGGCACAAGGAAGAAGAGAGGCTGATCTCGTCTGGGGTGGAGGCCTCCAGCAGGAAGTTAATGTGAATGGGAGGAAAAGTATCTGGGAGTCAAAGTGATAGTCACATCGATGCTTTGAGCCCTTGAGTAGCAAGCCCTTGGCTCCTGAGTCCGGGATCAATTGCAGGCATATTGAAGTGTATTTTGATTGACTTCCACCCGTCTGAACCTTGAAATATGAGTGATGGCTGGAAGCCAAAAGGCCCCCAACTCTTTCCACCGTAATCCGTGTATAAAGTCTTCGGTGTGGTGTGGCTCCGCAAGGCATGAGGGCAACATTTATCATCCCTGCAGCCAAGCATCAGAAAGGGGCACCACAGCAAGGAATTTTTTTTTTTAATTAAAAAGCAAGTTGCTTTGTTACCCGAGCCTGTTCGCCATTGGCACCATGATCCATTCATTCCACTCACTCATTGTTACAATTCAACACTTCATTCACTCGCAGTTCGAAGATGTTGATGTAAAATGTGGCAGCCATTTCCTGAACACACCAGAAATTTGACAACCAGCTCCCAGAAGAGTCATTTCGAATCGATCAGCAAGTGTGCCCACAACCAGACCCAGGACCCTGTATGCAAGCTGTGTCTCTGTGGTTACAGTCCTCCCCTTCGTGGACATTTGCCGGGATCCTGAAATCACAGAGAAAGGAGCCATTTGACATTTGGCAGCTCCTGCAAAGACGCAGAGATGTCGGCCGGGAAGAGGGGTGGGGGCTCAGCCCTACCTGAGAAGGAGTTGGGGCTAGGGCTGCATGCATTCTGGGCTTCCAGCTGCAGCCAAGTGAGCTGAGCCTTGGGGAGGTCCTGATGCCAGGCCAGGGGAGCCCTCGGGCTCACACCTGCATCTGGGACCGCAGGGGAGGAGCCTGGGCGCAATTGGAAGAAATTTAGAGTCTGGGCTTCTTTCCAGCCCAGAGCCCGTCAGGTCACTGCCTGCAGGAATTGGGGAACCTGGTTGTGCTCCTTCAGGAGCAAACCAGTGTTTCTCAAACACTATTTCCTGAAGTGCCCGTGAGCAAGAGGCCTGTGGAGGGCCCGTCATTTCCAAAAAAAAAGTCAGAATCGCTGTCTGTTTCCTTGAGACCTCAAACCAGATGTCTGCAGGCAGCTACTGGCAAGTTCCTCTCTGTCTCCAAACTCCTTCCCAGCTTCTTCCTTCCACAGCTGTCACTCATCTCCAGTCGAACTACTCCTTCAAGAAGATGGGCAGTTAGGTGGGTATATCCTGCCTGGTCCTCCTCTTCGCCTCCTGCAGAGCCCACTACAGAAAAGAGCAAAAGCTGCATCTCTGGACACTGCACCTCCACAGCCTGACAGGCTCTGGATCACCTGGGGCTCTTGTTGAAATGCACACTCTCATTCAGCGGCTCTGGGATGGCGCCTGAGCTGCTGCTTTTTGGACACGCTCCCAGGCGATGCTGAGGCTGCAGGTCTGCAAACCGTACCTTGAGTGACACAGTTGTAAAGGATGACAGGAAAGTATTGAAACCAGAGCAGCTGCGCACTGTTATTCTGGGTCGTCCCCGGGGACACGGAGCACAGAGTTAAATGTATGACTCTTGTCTTAGTGATGCTTTAATGCAAATGGATTTTACTTGTGCAGCAGCTGCCCGTGGTCATGCTAAACTTCAGGGTCATGCATGTCATTTTGGGGGCATTTCTGGATTATACAGAAAGCAGAAGTGAATTATACGAAATGACACCCAACGTGATGGGGTGGACACTTGGAATCAGAAGTTGATGGCATTTGAATGTCAACTTTGCCCCATCGCTAGTGGGTGCTGAGCGAGTTGTTAGAAAGTGAAAGTGAAGTTGCTCAGCCATGTCCAACTCTTTGCAACCCCATGGACTATAGCCTACCAGGCTCCTCCCTCCATGGGATTCTCCAGGCAAGAGTACTGGAGTGGGTTGCCATTTCCTTCTCCAGTGAGTTGTTAACCACTGGACAAATAGATAGGAACAATGACTATCTTACTTACCCTAACAAGGCTGCTTAGGAGATGAAATTAGGAAATATTTGGAAAATTTCCAATGCAGTTTCAAATGGTAACATATTGACAACCCCCTTTGGACTCTGGGAGGATTAGGAAATATGGGCTGTAAAATAGTCTTCTTAGGGACTTCCCTGGTGGCCCACTGGTTAAGACTCTGCACTCCCAATGCAAGAGGCATGGGTTCAATCCCTGGTCGAAGAACTAAGATCCTGCATGCTTCTCAGTATGGCTAAAAGAGTAAAATAAAAATTTAAAAATAAAATAAAATAGCCTTCTTATATAGAAGGCAGAAAACTTTTCCACTGTCACACATGGTGCCAGTCTATCTCAAACTGCATCTTAACACACCATCCCCATTTTATTATCCTTCTTAGAGGATAATAATGGCTCTTACAGCCAAAGGAAATATTGTATTATCCAAACAGCATTCATATAAAACATAAAGAGATCAAAGTCCAGCTCATTTTCTTAATATCATAACAGTGAGACTTATACAAGTCTGGCTTAATTCAACCTTGGCCATCTTTCTGACTAAAACATCCCCAGAGAGTGGGCCTTTTGAAAAACCGTGCTTTTTGGCCTCATGTGAATTCCTTTCTAATGTCAACCCTTAAGGAAGTAATTATTGGAAGTCCCCCAGTCAACCACACATCCAAGTGTTCCTCTTTGCTTGGGAAGATGTCACATTCTTGGAAACCTTCAGGAGGACCAGAAAGGATAACTTGAAGGTGCTCATTTGCAGAACTGGCCTTCAGAAAAATGAGCCCAGCTTCCTAAGACTGAAGTCCGGTCAGAAACGAAACTCTCTGAAGACCATCCCTGGGTAGCATTTACCAAAGGGCCCCAGCTTCTGCGTCTAATTTGTATCACATTTAGACAAGCAATGTGACAGTGCTGGGCCTGTGTATGATACAGTTATGGAAATGTGATCTGCATTATGTTGTTAGAGTGCAAGTTGTGGGTACTCTGGCCATGCTCTCTGCAGACCATCTGCCTATGCAGCATGGTTATTGCTGCTGCCGCCAGGGTCTTGGTGCCACATTCATCCAGCCTCTTTAAGTCCTGTCAGGGCAAACCGGAAGTCCTCCTCGGCCCCCTGGGTTGGTTTTGATTGGACTCAACTTCTGGGAGAAACTGGACTCCTGCAAAGCCCGGCCAAGTAAACAGAGCTCTCCTTCCCTGGTGTCATTAACCCTTTTCTGGGCAGGCAGTGATCCACACAAATTTAAACCAGATGGGTGAAAGAGTCTTTGCAAGAGGGAAGGAAGCCCTTTTTTTTTTATTTTTTATAGGTTCCACATGGAAAACCAATAGGGGTGTGTTTCATGCATTTGTCGTCTGTTTCAGGAAATCTGTGCCGAGCATCGTGTGATCCTGGAATTGGCTGGAGGTTCAGACTGAGTGGGGAACGCGGTCTTCACAAATCACAAATGGAGATGACCCCACTGACCATCCCAACAGGCTTCAGGACCAGGAGGTGGCAGGTCAGACTGGGTCAGCCGCAAATCAAAACTTAGGTTGATAATATCAGTTCAATCATCCAGCAACTATTTATTGTGTATATTCAGTGCAGAAGGGTCATCAGGCTTCAGACAGGGCTCAGAATCAGGATTTCAGAGCAAGGTCAGGAGGTGTCACCTTTGCAAGCAGAAGCTAATAAGAAATAACGTGAAATCGAAGCAATTCGCCATCTGTAGGAGGAAACCACCCTTTGGCAATGTGCTGCAGATGAGCCTGGGGTGTGCCCTGAATCTCCACCTAAGAATGGACACCCCTGAGGTCTTCAGAGGCGTTCAAGAACAATGAACTTTAAGGAACACAGAACAGTGATTATCCTGATGCTCTCAGAACTGGTGGTGGTATATGCCCTGGCAGGTGGTATTCTGAGAGAAACATCTCAACATTGAGGTCAGTTCATCTAGGTGCCCCACCTTGAGAGAAATAAAAAAACAACCAATGCCCTTTGAGTTATTCTGTACTTGACAAGCAAACGAACCCACTGACTGATCCCAGGACCCCCGCCCCAAATGCTTCCTATGGTGAAATAAAAAGTGAATATTCCAGTGGGTGAGACTTGCTTGATTCTGAGGAACAAATTTACAGTAATTAAGTCTGATTGTCCCTAGCATTGGAGAAGAACCTGATGCTGGGAGGGATTGGGGGCAGGAGGAGAAGGGGACGACAGAGGATGAGATGGCTGGATGGCATCACCGACTCGATGGATATGAGTTTGGGTGGACTCCGGGAGTTGGTGATGGACAGGGAGGCCTGGCGTGCTGCGATTCATGGGGTCACAAGGGGTCAGACACAACTGAGCAACTGAGCTGAGATTCATAAAACTGAAACTGGAGCCAGAGAGGACCATACCCCAAATCAGACAGCTTCATTCATTCACTCTCGCACTCATATTCCATGAACTTATAGTGGAAGTTCACCTCTGTATTGGAGACTGCCTGGGGCATAAGGGACCCCAAGGAATCTTCACTCCCTCTGCTCCTTCTACAACATGAAGGGTCTGATTCCTATCATGAGTCCTGTATTCTGTAATTGTTTTTAAAGCTTGAAAAACACTTTACTAGAAACAATATTAGACAGTATTTATAATGATTTGTGTCCACGTCCCTGGTGGCTCAGACGGTAAAGAATCTGCCTGTGGTGCGGGAGACCTGGGTTCGATCCCCGGGTTGGGAAGATCTCCTGGAGGAGGTGGTGGCAACACACTCCAGTATTCTTGCCTGGGAAATCCCATGGACAGAGGAGCCTCGTGGCTACTGTCCACAGGTCATAAAGAGTCAGACACAACTGAGAGACTGACACCAGCGGTTCTACTAAAATATGTAAAACATACAAAGAAAGCCCAGACAGGAAGTGACATTAACAGCCAGGAAAGACTTCTTAGAAGAAATAACCTTGAATGAGGTCTTGAATGATGAGCAGACCCCCAACAGTGTAGAAGAAAAAAATATTCGTGTTACTTGTTAAAAAATGGTGAGGAGGGGTTTATTCAAGGGGAAAGACCATGATAGGCGGACGGATCGCTGCAATGAGGTTTTGCAGTGGAAGAGAGAGCCTGGGCTCAGTGATGAAAACAAGGAAAAGTGGGAATTTATAGCCAAGGAGCAGGGTGATGGGGTGGGGGTCGGTCAGTGGATGGGAACTCGGGGTAGCTCTGGGCTCGACCTGGGCTGTGGCAGCATGGCGAAACGCAGCCAGAATGTTGGAATTGTGGGCAAATACGGGACCCGTTATGGTGCCCCCCTCGGGAAAGTGGTTAAGAAAATTTAAATCAGCCAGCGAGCCAAGTACACCTGCTCCTTCTGCGGCAAGACCAAGATGAAGAGACGAGCTGTGGGCATTTGGCATTGTGGTTCCTGCATGAAAGCGGTAGCCGATGGTGCCTGGACCTACAGCCCAACCTCTGCTGTCACAGAGCCCAGGACTGAAGGACCACTAGACGCACCATCATTTGATAACGTTGCCAGCCTATAATAAATGGGTTACTTTGTATATCGACAGCAACAATAAAAAAGTGCCTGCATAGCAGGGATTCTAGTAAACTGACCAACAGGATTCTCTCTAAGGCAAGGCGGGTGGTCAGACATGAGCTGGGGGATGGTGGAGGATGAGGCTCTTGGTTGTGGAGGGTGATCAAGTATGGAGGATCGGGATGCTGGCCTAACTGACTTGGCCGGATTCTTGCTAAAATCGGACAATGCGGAAATGAACATGCAAGTCCCAAAGTCAAAGCCTTGGTGGAAAAGATCTCAGAGAAGCCTGCACAGAGAATCTGGTCAAGGAGAGCATCTTTGTCACCAGACAAGGACTCACAGCTGGAACAACAAATCTGCTGCTTTCTTTATCACCCTATTTTCTCTCTCTCTTTTTAAAAAACATTTATTTATCGATTCAGCTATGTCCAGTCTTAGCTGCGGCACCTGGGATCTTTTGTGATGGACCACGGACTCTCTACTTGTGCAGCGTGGGCTTAGTTGCTCTGTGGCATGTGGACCTTAGTTACCTGACCAGGGATCAAAGCCAAGTCCCCTGCATTGCAAGGTAGATTATTAACTACACTGGACCGCCAGGAAAGTCCCTCTCACCCTATTTCTTAACATGAGCACCTAACTCCGACCCTGGGGGCTTCCCTGGTGGCTCAGACAGTAAAGAACCTGCCTGCAAATGCAGGGGACGTGGGTTTGATCCCTGACCCAGGAAGATCCCACATGCCTCGGAGCATCTAAGTCTGTGCTCTAGAGCCCAGGAGCTGGAACTACTGAGCCCACACACTGCAACTACCGAAGCCTGAGCACTAGAGCCGGGGCTCCACTACAAGAAGCCACGGCAATGAGAAGCCCACGGACAACTAGAGTAGCCCCCACTTGCTACAGCTAGAGAAAAACCCACACGGCAACAAAGACCCAGCACAGACAATAGATAAATACACAAAACTATTTAGAAAAAAAAAAGAGGGGTACACATTTCTCTGGGGGCAGCATGTCCACGGACCACAAGGAGAGAAAACCAGATGTCTTAGACTGGCTCTCTGGAAACAGACGTTGAGAT
>NW_011494752.1:11912651-11922885 GCF_000754665.1 Bison bison bison
TTGCCTGTAAGGACATGGAGGAGGCGGGAATGGGCAGGATGTGGTGTGGATGCAACTGAGGCCCCGGCTAGTCCAGTGGGGAGCTCTGCGTTTGGGTGGTTAACCTCATTTCATTGACTGTGGGCTGGACCTCAGCAGGGTGTGTATCCTTGGCTGAAGGAGGGCCCTGTAGCACAGATGTGGACAGCGCTCAGTGAACGACATAGCTATGAGTCATCAGCCCCACAAGCAATATTCCCAGGACCTAGGAGGTGCGTGCCTAGGCCTTGCGAAGGGCAGCTGGACACTGCATGCCAGGATCTAACACAGACCTATGCTCAGCTTGACTCCATGTCCCTGCTGACATTCGGCTCCAAACCTGAGTGTGGCTTCCTGGTGAGGTAGCTGGCCTGGAACACGGATGGGCTGCAGGACACGTTTTTGCCAAGGCTGGACCGAATTCAGCCCATGTGACTCCACTGCTGTAAACACACAGAATTCAGAAGAGCAAGAAGAAGAGAAACACAGCCTCCCAAGGCCCTCTGGCAGAAGAGATGTATCAAAGAGATGTATCAAAGATGTATCAACCCAGAGAGCACAGCAGGTCCCCAGAATGACCAGCCACAAGGAGAGGGTGTGAAGAACCATCTGTCGTTTTTGGATCCCCAGAGTCCACTGGCTATGGAAGGGCACAACACGCATACTCAGTATTGTCCCACTCTTTGTGACCCCATGGACTGCAGCTGGCCAGGCTCCTCTGTCCATGGATTCTCCGGGCAAGAATACTGGAGCAGGTTGCCATTTCCTTCTCCAGGGAATCTTCCTGACCCAGGAATCGAACCCACATCCCTAGCATCTCCTGCATTGCAGGTAGCCCTGGCTACAGTAACATCATTCCAATTTTCCTTTAGAGGACCATCATTCCTTTGCCACCATCAGTCTCTGAGGTTCAGATGGACTGACCCTTTCCCTTCATTCTGTATGTGGGCAAGTTGACCAGTCTTGGCAGAGAAGAGTGAAGCATCGCTAACCCCTGGCAGCCTTTTTCTGCTGGAGTTGCTAAGATAATAGACCATCTTTCTGGAACTGTGGATGCCCATCTGCTCTTTCCTGGGTAGAGTCCCTCTGAGGATGAGGCCAATAATGAGAAGCAGGCAGCTCAGAGGCAGAAAACAGGACAGGTTCCTGGGGATACCTTGAGAGCACCTGGATCCAGCAGAACCTGAAGACATCTTACCAGCTCTACAGCTGGACTTTGCAGTCAGTAGAGCTAGTGTTTGTCCTTTTTTGATTAATTCTTTAAGTTGTTTTTTGTCACCAAAAAATTGGGATGGTATATTCTGATCCCCTTTGCAAACACAGAGGAAACTGTCTGGTGCCAAGCACAGGTCTCTGCAAATCTGGAGATGGACTCTGGAAGCAGTGGAGAACGTGCCGTGTTTGTCAGGAAGCAGGCAGCCTCCTTCATTCTAGAGTTAATACCTGCTCTGTCATCTAGCTCGGTGACCTGGGATGGCTCCTTATACTACTTGTGTCTCAGTTTCCTCAACTGTAAAACAGGAGTATAAACGACATTTGCCTCCTACACTTGCCTCAAGCATTAGGTGAGTTAGGGTATATGAAGGGCTTGGGAAAGGGCCTGTGTGTGTGTGTGCTCAGTCACTTCAGTCATGTCTGACTCTGCAACCCCATGGACCATAGCCCTTCAGGCTCTTCAGGCCATAGGATTTTCCCAGTCAAGAATACTGGAGTAGGTCGCCATGTCCTCTTCCGGGGACCTTCCCGACCTGGGGATCGAACTTTCATCTCCTGCATTGCAGGCACTACCGCTGAGCCATCAGGCAAGCCCTGGCACATAGTTAGTGAAGAAATAATATTGGCTAGAATTGTACCTCAATTGACTTGAAAGCAAATGTTTTTCAAAGAGAAATATTCCAGGGACTTCCCTGGTGGTCCACTGGTTGAGAATCCACCTTCCAGTGTTCAATCCCTGGTGTGGAAACTAGGATCCTACATTCGACAGGGCAACTAAGCCTGCAGACCGCAACTACAGAGCCCACGGGACATAACTAGAGAGAAGCCCGCACACTGCGACAAAACATCCCACATGCCACAGCTAAGACCCGATGCAGCCAAAAATAAATAATTTTTTTAAAAAAGGAAAAAAGAAATATTCCTTCAATTTCTAAGTTTCTCTAATTCTTCCTACTAAGGAAGAAAGCAAGACCGATCGCTGGATTCTGCTCTTTACTGGGGAATCATGTTCCACGTCCACACTGTGCGGATGTGGACTCGGAGGCTCAGGGACAGGAAGTTACTTGCCCCGGGTCACACCTCAGTTCTGCCCCAGCAGACACGGAGCTGGGTGAGGATTCTGGTTCCCACCCAGGACTCTCTTTCTCTCTGTCCTCTGATGCTGGGACACCCACGAAGGGCAGGGGGACCCTGTCCCCTCGGTGACATGCTGCCCTCTTTCTGCAAACCCAGCACCTTTCTGGTCCCCCTGTCCTGTCCCCAAATGCTGAGCCATCCCACTCTCCTATTTCCGAGGCAAATGAGCATCACCTCGCAAAGTTCCCAGAGGCAAAGCAGGGACACAAGCCTGGGGGGTCACCTCCCTTCCCCCTCACCTCAGGGGCCTCAAAGTACTGTCTCAACCCCACCCCCACCCCTCATCAGTTTAATCCATTTCCAGAAGGAGAAGGAGGAGAACAGCCCCTCGCGTGTCACTCTAAACCTTTTCATAACAATAGACTTTTGGAAATCCTAACCCTAATTTAAGAAGAGAGGGAAGAAGTCCTCGGCCTCTGTGGCTGGAAAAGCAAAGAGTGCAGCAACCCATACTCACCGCTAGGTGGCGATCGTGGAAGCAAATGCTCAAAGAGGGCGACCAGCCTGGTTTGGGCCTGTTTGGCTTCCATGCATCTCCTTTTTGGCCCACAAAGTGTTTATATATGTTCTCAGGAAATTTTGCATAAAAATCTAGTGTTCCAGGCTCACTTGTAAAACAGTCCCAGGATCTGGCTTCATCTGGGCCTGCGTCTCTTGGGGAACCAAGGCTTGCTCTGGGCAGAGCATCGCTCCCACATGGAGCACCCGGGCCAGGTTTTGCTCCTTCTCACCTCATCCCGTTGATCGCTCACTCATGCCACCTGCCTGGCTCTGCAGGCTAAGAGTCTACCACCCCAGTGGCCCCAAAACCACCTAAGGGGGAGTCTGGTGAGGCATGTAGGCGTTGTTTAGACCATTGCTGACTCAGAGCAGCGCAAGGGGGGTTGAGAAGTGCTTGTACATATTTTTCTGTTGGTGACTGCAGCCATGAAATTAAAAGACACTTGCTCCTTGGAAGAAAAGCTATGAAAAACCTAGTCAGCATGTTAAAAAGCAGAGACATCCATCACTTTTCCAACAAAGGTCTGTATGGTCAAAGCTATGGTTTTTCCAGTAGTCATGTACAGATGTGAGAGTTGGACCATAACGAAGGCTGAGAGCCAAAGAATTGATGTTTTCAAACTGTGGTGCTGGAGAAGACTCTTCAGAGTCCCTTGGACAGCAAAGAGATCAAACCAGTCAATCCTAAAGGAAATCAACCCTGAATATTCACTGGAAGGGCTGATGCTGGAGCTGAAGCTCCAATACTTTGGTGACCTGATGCAAAGAGCTGACTCATTGGAAAAGACCCGGGAAAGACTGAAAGCAGGAGGAGAAGGGGACGACAGAGGATGAGATGGTATAGCATAGAATGTATGACAGGATAGCATCACCGATTCAATGGACATGAGTTTGAGCAAACTCTAGGAGATGGCGAAGGACAGGGAAGCCTGGCGTGCTGCAGTCCACTGGGTCGCAAAGAGTCAGACATGACTGAGTGACTGAACAACAACAACAGTTTTACTCCTGACTCAGGTCTTACTGTCTGCAACCCCATTTCACTGCTGTTCAAAGCTGTGAGGGGCCTCTAGCTTGTGACCACAGCACACGAGAGGTCCTCTACTGTTATGATCATGGACCCAGATTTTTACTGTCTCTCCCATTAATCTGCAAATTCTCCAAGGGCAGGGACCAAGATAATCCTGTACCTGGTTCTTAAAGGAATTCAACAAAGAAGGTAGGGGAAGAAGATGTGAGTGCTAAGTCCCTTCAGTCATGTTGGACCCTGTGCGACCCTATGGACTCTAGCCCACTAGGTTCCTCTGTCCATGGAATTCTCCATGCAAGAATGCTGGAGTGGGTTGCCATGACCTCCTCCAGGGAATGATCCCGACCCAGGGATTGAAACCCTGTCTCTTCTGTCTCCTGCATTGGCAGGTGGGTTCTTTACCACTAGCGCCACCTGGGAAGCAGGTAAGGTGGGGAAGGGTGTACTCAAACACCCTGGTTCTCAAGCCTGAGTGGACATCAGAATCCCCTCCCGAGACTTCCCTAGTGGTCCAGTGGCTAAGACTCAGAGCTCCCAATGCAGGGGACCCAGGTTCAATCCCTGGTCAAGGAACTAGATTCCACATGCCCCAGCTAAGAGTTTGCATGCTGCAACTAAAGATTACACAGGCCACAACTAAAACAAAGACCCCACATGCTGCACCTAAGACTTGATGTAGCCAAATAAATGTTTTAAAAAATAATAATAAAAAGATGAATTTTATGGTAGGCAAATTACATGTTAAAAAAATAAGAACCCAAGAATCCCCTCCCTGGAGCAGTGGCTATAACCCCAGGCCACTGATGCCCCCCCACCCCTCCACCCCAGAGTTTCAGACTCAGTGGATCTGGGTGGGCCTGAGAGTCTGCATTTGTAGTAAGTTTTTGGGCAGTGTTCATGCTATTGGCCCAGGAGCCACATTTTTGAGAACTTCTGCTCTTGGTGGCTCTTTTTCAAAAGATAAGTTTCTAGAGATAGTTTATAGATTTTTAATAATTCACTCGCCCTTGTCTTTCTATTTCAGAATTTAGCAGGCACTCAATAAAGACTGACTGGAGAAGGCGATGGCACCCCACTCCAGTACTCTTGCCTGGAAAATCCCATGGATGGAGGAGCCTGGTGGGCTGCAGTCCATGGGGTCGCTAAGAGTCGGACACGACTGAGCGACTTCACTTTCACTTTTCACTTTCATGCATTGGAGAAGGAAATGGCAACCCACTCCTGTGTGCTTGCCTGGAGAATCCCAGGGACGGGGGAGCCTGGTGGGCTGCCGTCTCTGGGGTCGCACAGAGTCGGACACGACTGAAGCAGCAGCCTTCCAGGCTCTGGAGGAAGAGGGCTGCAATGGTGATTTCCTCCCGCCTGAAGCAGTGGGTTCCTGAGTGTCCTGAGGAAGGCCCAACCGCCCTTCTGCCTCAAGCAATAATGTTCTGGACACAAAAGGCAAGAAAAAAGAAAAGGAAGGAGTAGGAGATCAGATTAAGACGCTACTCTGTAGCCAGTGGCTTCCCAGGAGGTGCTAGTGGTAAAGAACCTGCCTGTCAATGCGGGGGACCTGGGTTCATCCCTGGGTGGGGCAGATCCCCTGGAGAAGGAAATGCAGCCCACTCCAGTACTCATGCCTGGAGAACCCCATGGACGGAGAGCCTGGCGGGTGCGGTCCGTGGGGCCGCACACACATTGTGGTGCATCCCTTGTGTCCTGTATCGGGATGCTACTCTGTATCCAGCACATCCCCCTGCGATGCCCCCCATCCACTCCCAATCACATGGTGACGTGAAAGTGGCAAATCTGGGTGATCAAGCCTCAAATTCCTGCTCCCTGAGCCTGGACTTAGGTGGGGTTTAGAGCAGCCACCCTCAGACAGTCTGAGATGCGCCTGCTCTCTGCCTAATGTCCTGGAAATAAGCCTGTTGAAAAGAGATTCCAGAAACCACTGGCCTCCTTAAATCCTGGACCCAAACGCAACATCAGGAGAGACGGAGAAATCCGTGATGTTCCGGGGGGTCGGGGAGGGGTTACGCTAACAGAACACACTGCCTTGGTTAACTTCAGGTTGTTGGTCACACGGATGCAGTTGGCAAAGGAATTCTGCGGAGCACTGAGTAACAGATGTCAACCGAAGCCCCCTGAGAACAAAGCCCAGACTGGCAGGAACTCTTCTCCCTCCCGGGGAGGCTCAGCTGCCAGCCAGATGGAGAAGGATGGGTCCGGGCATTTTCCCCTCGCCACCACCTCAGCCCGTGGGCGAAGGACGAGGGTTCACTGCCACCACGTGGTCACTGCTGGTAACACCCCGCAGCTAAGGAAATAATGAAAACCAATAAAGGCCCGTCAAGAACGGATGCAAGAGAGGATAAAAACTATAATTATTTTAGTTTTTCCTAGTGAACACACATGCCCATTTCTTGTGTATAAAACACTGGGCAAAAGTGGTATCCAAGGAAGAGAGTCGAACTCTTTTTTAAAGATCCCAGACCAGATATTACTGACCAAGAAAGAATGGACAGATCGGGGATTCAAGCCTCTTGGATCCCATCCAGATGTTCAACCAGCTGGTCACTCCGAGTCCCCTCAAGTCAATTACTTTTCTTGATGTTTCTAATCAGCAGTATTATATATGTGATGCTATAAACTTTTATATTTAATATTAGCTCATAACTCAGGATCCGAAACCAGATGTTTTGGGTGAGAAAGAAATTGATGACTTATCAGTAGATTGAACCCAGGCCACTGGCTGCTTTCCAGGCATTTTACCAGCTGAGCTGCAAAGCAGAGGAGCTGCTACCAGCTCCCTTCAGTTATGGAGAGAGGAAAAAACGAGAGAAGGAAAATGCTTATGAACAAAAAGCAGCATTCGAGGTCTTTTATGATTTTTTTTCCTCTTATAAAGTAAGAGCTTGTGGTATTGAGTAAGTAACAGGCAGGTGTTTCCAGACTTCAGAACACATCTTCCTCTTTATGACGTCACGAAGTGTGGGTGCTGGGGACGCAGAGGAGAAGAGAGTAAAATATAGGGGGATGTGGCTGATGGTCACGAATCAGGTGGGATAATATCGTTAAATTGTAACTGACTTTCCCCCCAGGATTCCCCTCTGCCCTGGGATAAAAGGAGCCAGGCTCACTGATGGGACGGATCGGGCCAAGTAGAGAGCAGAGAATGAAGAAACTTTCTGGACGGTGATTTCAAGTTCCTGAAGGAGAGGAGGAATTCCTGCCTCAACGTCCCTCTGGAAAAATACCCCCCAATCTGTGGATCCGGGAGCAGGACTTCAGGTGAGTCTCAGAGAAAGTTTCTGTGGCTGATTTCCTGGGTCAGAGTCCTGGGGAGGCAGCAGAGCCCAGACAGGGTGTGGCTGCATGTAGCATCTGGCCAGTGGGGGCCAGGGAGCTTCCCAAAGAGAAGAACTTACCAGGTCCAGAGGTTGAGCTCAAAAACCCACAGCTGACACTGCTTTTGCGTGGGCGCTCATGTTTCAGATGCCTGTAAATTCACCAAAGCCAGCTCCCTGTGGGATGCTTGCTCAGCAAGGGACAGCTAGCAGAGGCCCCCCCACACCCGCCCCAACAACCCTGGCATCTTTATTTCCCTCCCATCAGACAAGACTACCTTTAATTCAGTTTCCTAAATGAGCCCATCTAAACCAATAGGTGATGAATTTTATATGTCAACTTGCATAGGCCATGTGAAAGTCACAGTCGTGTCCAACTCTTTGTGACCCCATGGACTATACAGTCCATGGAATTCTCCAGGCCAAAATACTGGAATGGGTAGCCTTTCCCTTCTCCAGGGGATCTTGCCAACGCAGGGATGAAACCCAGGTCTCCCGCATTGCAGGTGGATTCTTTACCAGCTGAGCCACAAGGGAATCCCAAGAATACTGGAGTGGGTAGCCTATCCCTTCTCCAGTGGATCTTCCTGACCCAAGAATCAAACTGGGGTCTCCTGCATTTGCAGACAGATTCTTTACCAACTGAGCTATGAGGGAAGCCCATGGATAGGCCATGGTACCTAGATATTTGGTCAAACATCATTCTAAGATGTTTCTATGTATTTTTTTTTTTTTTTACGTAAGATTAACATTTAAATCATTGACTTAGTAGATGACCCCTCCATAATCTGGGTTGGCTTCATCTGATCAGCTGAAGCCACTTGAGACTGACCACCCTGGAGGAAGGAGGAATTTTGCCAGCAGATGGACTTTGGACTCAACTATAACTCTCCTGGGTCTCCAACCTGCTGGGTTGCCCTGCATAATTTTTTTTTTTTAATTTGGCTACACAGCATGGCTTTCAGGATCTTAGTCCCCTGACTAGGGACCAAAGGATAAACCCAAAACCTCTGCAGTGAAAGCATGGAGCTGCAACCACATAAGCCAATTTCTTAAAATAAAATCTTCTTTCAACACACACACACACACACACACACACACACGTGTGTGTGTGTGTGTGTGTACATCCTATTGGCTCTCTGCAGAACCCTGACTAATACAGTGATTCCACAAAAGCATTACAGAATACACATAAATATATCTTTTCCTCATGGCCTTACCCCTACCTACCCTGGTGAAATGAAAAGCAGAATACCGGGTGTCTGCTGCTGCTGCTGCTAAGGCACTTCAGTTGTGTCCAACTCTGTGCGACCCCATAGATGGCAGCCCACCAGGCTCCGCCATCCCTGGGATTCTCCAGGCAAGAACACTGGAGTGGGTTGCCATTTCCTTCTCCAATGCATGAAAGTGAAAATTGAAAGTGAAGTTGCTCAGTCGAGTCCGACTCTTCGAGATCCCATGGACTACAGCCCACCAGGCTCCTCCATCCATGGGATTTTCCAGGCAAGAGTACTGGAGTGGGGAGCCATTGCTTTCTTCATACAGGGTATCTACTGGTGAAAAATTAGAGTAAATCTCTCCATTACCTATGAAGTTTGTAATCTCGGGTGAATTAATCCCTTTCTGCCTTGGTTTTCCCATCTGTGAAATGGGATAATAATAGGCTACAGGCAGCAGGACTGTGGTGAGGATTAGATGAGGAGCACATTTAAATTCACAGAGGCATGCCCATCACAGAGTAGACACTCACTGGATACATCCCTATCTTTCATATCTCCTTACTCTTCCCTCTGGCTGGAATAACTTTCCTCATCTTGCTATCCTCGAAATTTCCTGTTAATTTTCCAAAATCCCAAGCATGCCTTATGTTCTGTGAGACTTCCCTGACATTATCCACTGTGCCCAGAAAATAGCCATTACTAACACACATGCTTATGCTATCAGCAAAAAAAAAAAGTGTAGAAAGCCATAGCTAGAGTTCTACCTTCACATATTTCTTCATCCCTTTTAAAATATTTATTTGGCTGCACCCAGTCTTAGTTGCAGCACATGAGATCTTTGGTTGTGGCCTACGACCTCTTAGTGGCGTCACGCGGGATCAAATTCCCTGACCAGGCATCAAACCCAGGCCCCCGGCGTTGAGAGTGCAGAGTCTTAGCCACTGGACCACCAGGGCCTACCCTCAGATATTTCTGTTTTAAGCCGCCATGCTGGGTTGGCAGAAAATTCAGACCTCATGGTTTCTGAGTCCCCAGGCTCCCCAGGGGCCATGTCAGCTTCCTGGAAGTGGGGTGTGTCAACTTGCTAGGCTGATTCCTGTACTAAAATACCACAGACAGAGCAGCTTAAACAACAGGAACATGTTTTCTCACAGTTCTAGGGGCTGGGAGGGTGAGATCAAGGTTGGATTTTGTGAGAAGCCTCTTTCCTTAGCTTGCAGATGGCTGTCTTCCCCCGATGTCCTCACTGGGTTCTCCTCTCTCCTGGAGCATCCCTGGTGTTTGAGTCTTAATTTCTTTTTCCTACAGGGACACCAGGAGGACTGCATTAGGACCCTAAGGACTCATTTTGACTTAATTACTCGTTTAAAGGCCCTTTCTCTGAATACAATCAGAGTACTGGGAATTAGGCTTTCAGATCAGATCAGATCAGATCAGATCAGTCGCTTAGTGGTGTCCGACTCTTTGCCACCCCATGAATCGCAGCATGCCAGGCCTCCCTGTCCATCACCAACTCCCGGAGTTCACCCAGACTCACGTCCATCGAGTCAGTGATGCCATCCAGCCATCTCATCCTCTGTCGTCCCCTTCCCCTCCTGCCCCCAATCCCTCCCAGCATCAGAGTCTTTTCCAAGGAGTCAACTCTTCGCATGAGGTGGCCAAAGTACTGGAGTTTTAGCTTCAGCATCATTCCTTCTAAAGAAATCCCAGGGCTGATCTCCTTCAGAATGGACTGGTTGGATCTTCTTGCAGTCCAAGGGACTCTCAAGAGTCTGCTCCAACAC
>NW_011494752.1:11923469-11929179 GCF_000754665.1 Bison bison bison
GAAGCCTGGCTTGGAGAATTTTGAGCATTACTTTACTAGCGTGTGAGATGAGTGCAATTGTGCGGTAGTTTGAGCATTCTTTGGCATTGCCTTTCTTACACATGAATTTTGAGGGGATGGGGCTTCCCTTGTGGCTCAGATGGTAAAGAACCTGACTGCAATACAGGAGACCCCAGGTTGACTCCTGGGTTGGGAAGATTTCCTGAAGAAGGGAATGGTAACCCACCCCAGTATTCTTGCCTGGAGAATCCCATGGACAGAGGAGCCTGGCGAGCTCCAGTCTTCGGGGTCACAGAGAATTGGACACGACTGAGTGACTAACACTTTGCGGGGGGTGGGGGGCGCAATTCAGTCCATAATGTTACCAAAAGCTCAACCTCTCTGAACACTGGTGCCGAATCAAATCCCAGAGACAAGATTTTGGGTGGAGTAGAAAAGGATAGCTTTATTGCCTTGCCAAGCAAAGGGAGACACACCAGGCCTCTGCCCTGAAAAACTATGTGACTACTCTAGAGAACTTGATGAGGGTTTTCATTAACAGTGGGTCAAAGGTGGGCTCTGACAAGATCAAGGTGTGAGCAGGGCTTGCATGCCCTTAGTCTCAGGGGGTCCATCTCCTAATCTTTATGAACTTCTCTGGTCCCTTTAATCTTGCTTTGGGTGGTTTCTCCTCCCTTTACTAGCAACCTGCCCTTTGGAACTCAGGGAAGGTCATAATGACTGGAGAGAAAAGAAAGGGTTAGTCATTCAACCATGTCTGACTCTTTGCGACCCCATGGACTGTATCCCGCCAGGCTCCTCTGTCCATGGGACTCCAGGCCAGCATACTGGAGAGGGTTGCCATTCCCTTCTCCAGGGGATCTTCCCAACCCAAGGATTGAACCTGCATCTCTTGTGTCTCCTGCGTTGCCAGGCGGGTTCTTTACCACTAGCACCATCTGAGTGAAGTGAAAATCGCTCGGTTGTGTCTGACTCTTTGCGGCCCCACGGACTATACAGCCCATGGAATTCCCCAGGCTAGAATACTGGAGTGGGTAGCCTTTCCCTTCTGCAGGGGATCTTGTCAATCCAGGAATCCAACCCAGGTCTCCCACACTGCAGGCAGATTCTTCACCAGCTGAGCCACCAGGCAAGCCCAGCACCACCTGTGGGTGTTCAATTAATACTTGAAATATTTTTCGGTATATACTGAAGGGGGGAAATATTACAGGGGGGAAATATCCCCCCTCAACATTTGCCAACCTCCCACCAGTCCGTAAACCCTTTGGCAAAATAGCCTAAGTTTTTCTTACGGGCAGCAGTGTGCTAAGCACTTGGTAGCGCTGGAAATAAACTCTAAAAGGAGCTAACACTGAAAGTAGGAGCCACCGCGGCCTCTAGTGGTGATGGCGCGTGTTGCATCCCTCTGGACTTGGCCTGAGCCCTGACCCTGTGCTGAGCGCCGAAGAATTGATGCTTTTGAACTGTGGTGTTGGAGAAGACTCTTGAGAGTCCCTTGGACTGCAAGGAGATCCAACCAGTCCATTCTGAAGATCAGCCCTGGGATTTCTTTGGAAGGAATGATGCTAAAGCTGAAACTCCAGTACTTTGGCCACCTCATGTGAAGAGTTAACTCCTTGGAAAAGACTCTGATGCTGGCAGGGATTGGGGCCAGGAGGAGAAGGGGACGACAGAGGATGAGATGGCTGGATGGCATCACTGACTCGATGGACGTGAGTCTGAGTGAACTCCGGGAGTTGGTGATGGACAGGGAGGCCTGGTGTGCTGCGATTCACGGGGTGGCAAAGAGTCGGACATGACTGAGCGACTGATCTGATCTGATCTGACCCTGTGCGGGGCTCAGTCTGAATGGGACCGGTCCTCCAGGTCTGACCGGGGGTCCCGGGCAGCCAGGCCACAGGGCAGGCACATGGGAGCAGCCACTCAGAACATGCTCCATGGAGGATGTGGACGGCTCTGAACATGAGCTGAGGATCTAGAAGGTTTTGTTGTTGTTGTTGTTTTTAATTGAAGTAATAGCTGATTTATAATTTTGAATCAGGATCTAGAAGACTTAACTGCTCCGATCTGGCACCACTTGAGGGCACCTGCTGCCTGAGAGCAATATTCCCATCAGGTGGAGAGGCGCAGCCTCAAAGCCTGTCTCAGGCAAGAGACTGTGAGACCCTCATTTCAGACCAGGTTCAGAGCTACCAGCTGGGCTCATAGGAAAAGAGGAACCAAAACGTTCTCCCTTTGAAGGTCAAGGGGCAGGAGACACAGGAACGCTGAGGTGTCCTGAATAGAAGGGTGCGGAGGAGAGGAGAGCTGGAGTCAGCTGTTAGGGGCTGAATTGTGTTCCTTCCCTGAATTTATGTGTTGAGGCCCTAACTCCCAGGACCTCAACATGTGACAGAATCTGAAGAGAGGGCTTTTAAAGATGTGATTAAGTTAAAAGGAGGCCATGGTGGTGGCCCCTAGTCAGATAAGACGAGTGCCAAGAAATTCAGACACACAGAGGGCACCACCAGGGATGCATACAGAAGAGAAGCCCAGGGAGGAAGCAGGGAGGAGGTGGCCATCTGCAAGCCAAGGAGTGAGGCTTCAGGAGAAATCTGCCCTGCTGACACCGTGAGCCTGGACTTCCAGCCTCCAGAACTGTGAGCAAATTAATTTCTGTTTGTTAAGCCCCCTGGCCTGTGCTGTTATGTTATGGCAGCCTGAGCAAACTAATACTGGGCAGATCCTCCGCGCCCTCAGCAAACATGTCCTGGGTTCCCTCCAGGTCTCAGTTGTTGTTGTTCAGTCGCTAAGGGACTGTGCTTAGTGCTGAGCATCTAATGATGAATGAAGGGATTTCCCTGGTGGTCCACTGGTTTGGTTTTGTTTCTGTTTTCCCCCCAGCCTTATTGAGCTTTGATTGGCACATAACATTGTGTAAGTTGAAGGTTTTCAATGTAATGACTTGATGTAAGTACATACTGCAAAATGATTACCACCATGAGGTTAGTTAATATATCCATCACCATGAAAAGTAACCTTTGTGTGTGTGTGATCTACTTTCTTAGTAACTTTCAAGTAAACAATACAGTATTGCTAACTATAGTTACTGTATTGTACATCTCCAGAGCTTATTCATCTTGCAACCAGAAGTTTGTACAGTTTGAACACCTCTACCTATTTTCCCATGCTCCCAGCTTCTGGTAATCACTAATTTCCTCTCTGTTTCTGTGAATTCCTTTAAGAGTCTCTATATAAGTGAGATCATATAGTATTTGTCTTTCTCTGACTTATTTCACTTAGTATAATGCCCTCAAGTCTCACCCATGGTGTTGCAAATCTTTGTTATGGCTGAGAACTATTGCACTGTATATATTTACCATATTTTATCCATTCATCTATTAGGTTGTGTCCTTGTCTTGGTTGTTTCCATGTCTTGGCTATTGTAAATAATTAACACAGGGTTGTAGATATCTCTGAGATACTGATTTCATTTCCATATATACCCAGAAATGGAATTTCGGAATCTTATAGTAGTTCCACAGAGAAGGCGATGGCACCCCACTCCAATACTCTTGCCTGGAAAATCCCATGGGCGGAGGAGCCTGATAGGCTGCAGTCCATGGGGTCGCGAAGAGTTGGACATGACTGAGCGACCTCACTTTCATTTTTCCCTTTCCTGCATTGGAGAAGGAAATGGCAACCCACTCCAGTGTTCTTGCCTGGAGAATCCCAGGGACAGGGGAGCCTGGTGGGCTGCTGTCTATGGGGTTGCACAGAGTCAGACACGACTGAAGCGACTTGGCAGCAGCAGCAGCATAGTAGTTCCACATTTAATTTTTTTTGAGGAAATTCCATTCTGTTTTTCATAGTGGCTGAACCAATTTACATTCCCACCAACAGTGTACAAATTTCCCTTTTCTCCATATCCTGACCAATACCTGTTATTGCTTGTCTTTTTGTTAATAACCAGTCTGACCTGTGTATGGTGATAGCTCACTGAGGTTTTGACTTGCATTTCCCTAATGATTAGTGATGTTGAGCAGTTGTTCATGTACCTGATGGGCATTTGTATATCTTCTCTGGGAAAATGTCTATTCAGGTCTATCATTCATTTCAAAATTTTATTTGACTTTTTGCTATTAAGTTGTATGAGCTCCTTATCTATGTTGGATATTAACCACTTATCAGATAATTGGCACATACTGATTGATATTTTTCTCCCATTCCATAGGCTGCCTTTGATTTTCTTGCTCAAATGTTTATTTTGAATACTTTTGGGGATGGTAGTGTCATCACTGTTTCAGGATTAAGCCCTGGAAATGTTTAAAATAACGGAAATGAAGTTTTCCTTTCAGTAACGGCTTCTTCAAGTACAAAATGTTTTTACACAGTTGTGTGGTATTCTTCCACAGAACCAGTTTCATATTTGATTAGAATGTCCAGGTAAAAAAAGGGTCATCCCCATTTAAGGAAGTCCCTTGTATTCCAAATGGTTTAATTGAAATCTCTCAGGGGCTTTGAAAGGGGAGCTAAGTCTTGTTTAGCTTTTCAAAAGGTCTCTATTGGGCTGTCTACCCCATGACTGTCCCTGGGCAACATTTCTTTAACCACCAACAGCTTTTTAAAATATTTTATGTCGGTCGAAACACTTTATTTCCTTTCCAATTTTTACCACCATTGATTGAGTGCCTGGTCCATGACAGTGCCACTCAAAGCTGTTAATATACCATTGGGTGATTTAATTCGAAAACCTTATGAAGTATGGGACTTCCTCATGGTCCAGTGGCTAAGACTGTATGCTCCCAATGCAAAGGGCCAAGGTTTGATTCCCTGGTCAGGGAATTACATCACACACGTTGTAGCTAAAGATCCTGCGTGCTACAGCTGAGACTTAGTACAGCCAAATAAATACACAAAAATATTTAAAAAATAAAACCTTACGAAGTAAAAACTGACTACCCCCACTTTACAGTTAAGCAAACGGGCTCAGAGAGGTCAAGATCACTCGACTAATAAAAGACTCTCTTATTCCAGAGATTGTTCTCTTAACTCCCATTCTTGCTTTTCTTTCCAAAACCCAGTAAAACACATCTGAAACGTGTATTCATACGAATTACAACATAAAAGTTAGCAAAACTCCTATGGTAAAGCTCTATATAGTTTATCTCATCACATCTTAATTCTAACCACCACCACAAGCGGTTGACTCATCTAAGGGAACAGCTCAGAAGAGGTAGGAAGAGACACGTGCACCCCAATGTTCATCGCAGCACTGTTTATAATAGCCAGGACATGGAAGCAACCTAGATGTCCATCAGCAGATGAATGGATGAGAAAGCTGTGGTACATATACCCAATGGAGTATTACTCAGCCATTAAAAAGAATACATTTGAATCAGTTCTAATGAGGTGGATGAAACTGGAGCCTATTATACACAGTGAAGTAAGCCAGAAAGAAAAACACCAATACAGTATACTAACGCATATATATGGAATTTAGAAAGATGGTAACAATAACCCTGTATACGAGACAGCAAAAGAGACACTGATGTATATAACAGTCCTTTGGACTCTGTGGGAGAGGGAGAGGGTGGGATGATTTGGGAGAATGGCATTGAAATATGTATAATATCATATATGAAACAAGTCGCCAGTCCAGGTTCGACGCACGATACTGGATGCTTGGGGCTGGTGCACTGGGACGATCCAGAGGGATGGGATGGGGGCT
>NW_011494752.1:11929279-11929791 GCF_000754665.1 Bison bison bison
GATTCATTTTGATATATAGGCAAAACCAAATACAAATAATTAGTAAAGTTAAAATAAAAATAAAAATTAAAAAAAAAAAAAAAAAAAAGAAAAGGTAAGGAACCGGTGTCCAGCGCGTGAGCCTAAGCCCACTCCAAGAACTCGCTCCTCCGCCCGCATCTCCTTTCCGGTCCTGTGCCCCTGGAAGTCCCGCCCCGCGCCCCCGGAAGCCCCGCCCAGACGAGGGAGGATTCCCGGAAAGAACAGCCAGGGGAAACCAAAAAGAGACCAGGGGCGGGGCCGTTCAGGGCGCTCTAGCATTCTTCCTCTCTATGACCACTACCAATTGACAAGGGCAGTGCGGAGAGGTCGCTCCCTATTGGACGTGAGGCCTCGCGTAGGCGGGCAGCTAGGCTAGCGGCGCGCTGATTGGCTGGGGCCCCACGCGGGTGGAGGGGCCGTGCTGTCGGGGCATGAGGACCAAGGCCGCCGGCTGCGTTCAGGTCCGGGAAGAGGAGGCTGCGCATGTGGGC
>NW_011494752.1:11930497-11943275 GCF_000754665.1 Bison bison bison
GTCAGTGTGGATGCGAGAGCCCGCACCCCGTACTGCCCCGTCCGTGCGGCTCCGGGAGGCGCCCCTGACCCTTAGGCAGAGCCCTCTCGCGTGCGCCTCATGGCTGGGGCGTGTGTGAAGTGGGCAGATGTGCGGAGGAGGTGATGGAAGAGGACCCCAGCACCGGCCCACCCCAGCCCCCTCCTCGCGTCTGCCGAGGAGGGTTCAAAACCTAGCGTCCTAACAGCAGACACTCGGCCGGTAGCACCACATGGGTTTTCAGGGTTTTTTTTTTCTCCCCTCAACGGTGTACAACAGAGCACCCGATCGATGGCAGAAGCTTTACAGACTCTGACTCTCTGGTGCGATGTTCGTCTTCTAGGTATCTCTTCAACTGCGGGGAAGGCGTCCAGCGACTCATGCAGGAGCACAAGTGAGCCAGCCCTCTTCCTGCGGGGCGGGGATGACTGTGCGGCTTTGACACGGGGGTCAGCAGAAGAGAGGGTCCCTGGCCAGTGTGTTGTGTCCTGCTGCAGCGCTTTCTCTTTCTTAGGCTGAAGGTGTCCCGTTTGGACAACATATTCCTGACCCGAATGCACTGGTCTAATGTTGGCGGGTTGTGCGGTGAGTCCATTCTTGTCCAGGTCAGAGGCTGGAGGGAGGTCTCTGGGATTTTAACCTGCCTTCTCCACCGCCCTCACCCCCGCTTTTTTTTTTTTTTGCCCATCACCCGACGTCCAGGGGAGCTGGAATTCTTTTTATGCCTGCCCCATCAGCTACTGCAGGAAGCATCAAAAAGTGTGGCTCAGAAGAGGTGTTAATGTGGAGGCTGCCTTTAGGTGTTAATCACCCACCTCATTTATTGAGTTGCTGGACTGGAGGTGCGGGACCAACTGGAGTGTGTGGTCACAGTAAATGCAGATCACAGTAAATATTAGGTTGGCCAAGAAGATGGTTTGGGTCTTTGCTTAACAGACTCTTTGGCCAACTCATTATGTCTGCCATTGGGACTATCAGCTACACACAGAGACCCAGTATCCAGATTTGTTGCCGTTTAGTCACTAAGAAGTGTCTGACACTTTTGTGACCCCATGGGCTATTATAGCCCACCAGGCTCCTCTGTCTGTGGAGTTTTCCAGGCAAGAATACTGGAGTGAGTTGCCATTTCCTTCCCCAAGGGATCATCCCCACCGAGGGATCAAACCCAAGTCTCCAACATTGGCAGGCGGATTCTTTACCACTGAGCCACCAGGAAAGCCCGGTATCCCAATTACCCCCTTGTTTCTGCCCATCAATTAGAAAGATCGAGATTGTTTTGCTGCCACATTCTGTAACATTGTGGAGCAGGTAGGCAGGAGTAAAGGCCGGACCCATCTCATCCCCCAGGAGTGAGACTCAGATGAGGTGAGGACGTGCCCAGGGTGCAGAATTGGTGCCATCCTTTGACTCGGTGGGTTTTTGCCCCCGAGGTGCCACATTCTAATATCAAGTCCTGAGTAAGTGTCCCTTGAACCTCTAGCCAGCCCCAAGTCTGCTCTGCGTGTGTTCCCTGTTAACTCTGCAATTAGAGCAAGTAGGAAAAGCAGCCGGTTAAGTAAGGAGTGCGCCTCCTGGCGGTGACTGCGAGTCAGGGGTATGAGAGATCTGAGTTTATTCATTCTGGTTTTTTTTTAGGAATGATCCTCACTTTAAAGGAAACCGGAGTTCCAAAGTGTGTGCTTTCTGGACCTCCACAACTGGTGAGTCTCAAAGCTGAGCCTTCCATTTTAACTTGCACAGGAATTTCCAGTTTTGCACATCGGCCCTCTGCCCTCCAGAGAAATCTCAGAGCAGTGGAAACACTTTGCGTTTCAAGCTAAAGATAACTTGAGTCCAAGCCTTATTGACTCTGACTGGGCTCAGGTCACATTCCCTCCTGGAGCCTCAGTGTCTGTAGCTGTGAAAGGGTCGCAGGTGTTACGAATTAAACAAGGTAACAGAGCACTGGGTCACTTTGTTTCACACCATGTAGACACAAGATATCAGCTTTTATTCTTTTTTGTTTAAAATTTATTTATTTTTTAGTTGAAGGATAATTGCTTTACAGAATTTTGTTGTTTTCTGTCAAACCTCAACATGAACAACTTCTATTCTTATTTATTAAATTTCAGACATCTCTGTTGTACCTTCCAAGCCAGCTTACAACATGTTGAGAGGTTATAAACACATTATTGGTGTAAGAGTTCACTTCACGTCCCAGGTCCTAGAGGAAAAGGCAGCCAGACACCAGCCCTGCCTGTGACATGTGTCTCCAGAATAACACCTCGCAGCCGTCCCTCTGTCCTCCTCGTTAGCTCTGTCCCACCATGGTCTGCCATCACTTCCCACATCCATTCCTCCACCCGCGTGACTGTCCAGCCCCGTGGCCACAGGGATCCCTCAAGTGGAATGGAAGGCGGGTCACCTCGTCCTAAAACCCTTCACAGGTCTCTGTAAACAGAGTCCAGATACCGTCACGTGGCCCCCAGGTCCTGCTGGCCCCAGCCCTCACCTGCCCTGCATCTATGCCCGGCCACACGGCGAGGCTGTGGGGCCAGCTCTGAGCGCTTCACAAAGCCCCCACCTGTCTCAGGCCAAGATAATTTTCTCCCTCCTGTGTCCTCCCAAACTTCCGGGCTCGGCTCCAGGGCTTTGGCCTGGGAGGCCCCCCCGCCGCCGGTGACTCTGCAGACTGCTTGGCCCCCAGTCTCCTGTGTTGTTCCTGTGCAGGACACTCAGCCCCACAGCTGCTTGCTGTTGTTTTTATGATTTCTGTCTCTTCCCCTGGTTTCTAAGTTCTGTGAGCGCAGGTACCCCGTCTTCTCATTGCTGACCCCCAGGCATCTTACCTGTGGTGGACACTCAGTAAGAAAGTTGAAAGTGCTCTCTGAAGTATGTTTTATGTTGCTGCCTCCAGTGTCTCTCATGTATTGACCCTTGAACATGTGTTTCGTCCTCCTCGTTTTTCTTTCTTAGGAGAAGTATCTGGAAGCTATCAAAATATTTTCTGGCCCACTGAAAGGAATAGACCTGGGTAAGTCCTTGATAACTACTCATATGCCCCCTTCTCTCAAATCAGAATACATAAAAGCTGACCAAAGTAAACGTTAAAACTTAAATGCTTCATCCATGTGAGATGAACTTTGAACCTATTGCTGACTGCACTTTCTCTGCCCCTACCTCATCCCCTTAAACAACGGCGGGAAGGCAGGAGTGAGTCAAAAGCTGCCAGCAATGGGGTGTGTGCAGGATGGGGTCTCCCTTGGGGCCCTGAGGCTCCTTCCTGGCCCTGTAGGTGGGTGGCACCATTGAGTGGCCTTGGATCCCTCACAGAGAGAGGGGCTGGGAGCAGTTTTTCTGGGAGCACGTGGCCAGTTGATGGGAAGAGGCCTGACCGAGGTACCGGCCGGGCCAGGGGCATCTCCGGTTGGGTCTTCTGTAGAAGAACGCTGGTGTTTTATTTCAGAACGTGTCTTGGCTCTCAGAGTTGAGAGCATAGGTTCCCTGGCCTGGCAGTGCTGAGTGTCAACCTGGGTCTCTTACACTAAACCATCGGCTTCATTTTCTTTTGGCGGTTCATCACCAGTGATCCTCTTACGTCTTCTCACGTGGCTGTGTTAAACGTTAATGGCTGAAGATGTATTTTTGCTGCCTCCCTAAATATTTTCATTTACTTAGAAATTCTTGGTTTAATGCAGATTAATGCAAAAATCCAAAGCACTTCGGTTGCTCATGGGTGGTGATCTCAAGGTGATTCTCATGCCTGTGTTTGCTGCCCCGGTCACTATCCTGTGGTCTTTTCCCCACAGCCGTGCGGCCCCACTCAGCACCAGAATACAAGGATGAGACCATGACAGTGTTCCAGATCCCCATCCACTGTGAGTACCAAGCCACATGGGGGGGACCCCTGGCGGTCTATTGGTTAGGGCTCCATGCTTTCACCGCCAGGGCCCAGGTTCGATCCTGGTCAGGGAACTAAGATCCTGCAAGCTGAGCTGCACAGGCAAACATTTAGAAAGCCACATTTTCTTGGAGCGGGAGGAGGTGGGTCCTAGTTGAGGAAGGCGGGGGGATGGGAGAAACTGCTGGTAGCCAGTGGAGGACAGGCCAGTGTAGTGGGCAACTGGCTGTGAGCTCGCCCAAGGGCTCTGTCATCTGCTCATCTCCCCTACCGACCAGGTGAGCAGACGAGCGGTCAGCAGCCGCCTGTGCAGAGTCCAGAGCGGCTGAGTCCACAGCCGCCTCCACTCGCGGAATCAGCTGATGGGGAGCAGCGCCCGGACGGTAATGGTGCTCGGTCAGCAATGTGCTGTCGAGGGGGCTGGGGTGGACATGGGGTCTGTTAGTCCATTGCTTCCTTCTGCTCTCCATTCAAGTTTTTGTCCTAAGGAAGTTCTCTGTGCAGAACACTTTTCCTTGTCACATTAGGACACCTGCGGGCAGCTGAGAAGGCTGTCATAAAGGTGGCTGCACGGAGCCTTAAGGGCCAGTTTGTAGCAGGGGGTTGGGGGCCCAAGCTTTGGGTCCAGTTTATCCAGAGGAGAACAGGGCCTGGCAAATGATTCATACAGAGGCTTTTGTGTTTCCCATTTTCTAGTACAAAATTATGTTGTTTATTTCGTTATACAGTACAGATCATTAAGTCTGTACAATTCGTTACCGAGTCTTTGGATTTTTTTGAATTCCCATTTCACGTGTAGCAAATCAGTATTTGCGTGTGCACCTGTCGTGTTGGCAAAACCACACACACAGGAACACTGCTCTCACGTTGTTGGTGTCAGCAGATGGAGAAGGCTCGATGAACTGTTTGTGTCTCATTGAGGCAGCAGTGATGCCAGTTAATTTTTGTGAATGCAGGACCTAACAGCCAAGCTGACAAAGCAGTCAAAGAGTGGCTTTGTGCCTCCTCTTCCAGAATGACAGCCCACTGGGAAACGGGATCAGAATTCCAGAATGAGACCTACCAGAGGAATTGGGCTGCTTGAGGACACTGTGGTCCAGGGATGGGCAAGCTTGATAAGTTCCCGCCTCTGCTCTGAGGACCGAGGGGCCCCAGCCCTGTGAACTGTCCTTCTTGGATGGCATGAGTGAGGACTGACATTTTTGTAGGCCTTTCAACTTTTATGTTATTTCTCACAGAGTTATTGATAAAGCACATTACAGCTTATTTTTTTCTCTCATCTCCACTTCTAGGTAAAACATAAAACATTTTAAAACCCTTCACTTGCTCTTTTCTGGTTTGAGTTTTTGCATTTTTGTTTACTCGAATCTCAACATGAGTTAGAAAAAAAAGAAAGTTCTGCTTGAGGGAAAAACAAGTGTGTTTGTATCCAAAGTTCCTTCCGTTTAAATTTGTGTGACTCCAGATTAGGTGTCAGATGACCACTGATCTGTGACACCTGGGAGCCTTGCCGTTCGCCTGGTCACGGTCGGACTGTCTCTTCTCAGGTGTCGGCTGGAAAGCGCGTGGCAGGGACACCTCCTTGGTGGTGGCTTTCGTCTGTAAGGTGAGCATGTGTCTGGTGATCTGAGGGTAGCAGCTTTCTCTGTGATCAGAGAAAACACACCCTGGTTCCCAGTAAACCACCTGTGCTCGTGTATGTGTCCAGATTGTCTTCCAACCAGAGTCAGTCTTTGGAGACATGTTTCATAGTTGACTGTGAGCCTCACTCTTGAACTTCAGAAATAGCGAAAGGTTAAGTTTCTGAAGTCAATGGAAATAGAGTTGATTTACAGTGTTAACTACTGCTGTACAGCAAAGTGATTCAGTTATACCCGTGTGTATGTATACTCTTTTCAAAAATATTCTTTTCCATTACGGTTTATCACAGGATATTTTCTTGTGCTATACGGTAGGAGCTTATACCCATTCTATATGTAATAGTTTGCATTTGCTAATCCCAAGCTCCCAATCCTCCCCTCCCCTCCCCCACCCCGGACTTCCCGCTTAGTGACCAGTCTTTCTCTTTCTTTTTCTTAGATAGGTTCATTTGTATCCTGTTTTAGATTGGACGAATAAGTGATAGCATATGGTATTTGTCTTTTTCTGACTTCACTTAATATGATAATCTGTAGGCCCGTCTATGGGGCTGCAAATGGCATTTAATTTTTTTATGGTTGAGTAATATTCTATTATGTATATACATATATATATTTATATACCACATCTTTTTTATCCATTCGTCCATCAATGGATGTTTGGGTTGCTTCTATGTCCTGGCTGTTGTAACCAGTATTGCAGTGCACATTAGGGTGCGTATATCTTTTTAAATTACGGTTTTCTCCTGAGATATAGCCAGGAGTGGGATTGCTGGATTGTATGGTAATTGTGTTTTTACTTTTCTGAGGAACCTTAATACTGTTTTTCACAGTGGCTACACTAACTTACATTTTCACCAACAGTGTAGGAGGGTTCCCTTTTCTCCACATCCTCTCCAGCATTTATTGTTTTGTAGACTTTTTAACGATGACCATTCTGACTGGTGTGAGGTGGCACTTCATTGGAGTTTTGATTTGCATTTCCCATTGCATTAGCAATGTTGAGCATCTTTTCACGTGAATAGCTATTGGCTGTCCATATATATCTTATTTGGAGAAATGTCTATTTTGGTCTGCCCGTTGTTCCGTTAGGTTGCTTTTTTTGTTGTTGTTGAGTTTATGAGCTGTTTGTATATTTTGGAAATTAACCCCTTTTAGTTGCATCATTTGCAAATATTTCTACCACCGTGTAGGTTGGCTTTTCATTTTGTGTATGGTTTCCTTTGCTAAAGCTGTGAATTTGATTAGGTCCCATTTGTTTATTTTTACTTCTGTTACTTTGGGAGACTGACCTAAAAACACATTGGTATGATTTATGTCAGAACGTTTGCCTGTGTTCTCTTGTAGGAGTTTTATGGTGTCATGTCTTATATTTAAGTCTTTGAGCCACTTTATTTCTGTGTATGGTGTGAGGGAGTGTTCTAACTTCGCTGACTTAAATGGATCTGTCCAACTTTCCCAGCATCACTGGCTGAAGAAAGTCTTTTTCCCTATTGTGTTAATATATTCTTGCCCCTTTTGTTGAAGATCAGTTGACTGTAGGTGTGTGGATTTATTTCTGGGCTCAATTAATAGCTTTTTTTATCTGGAGATACGTTCTCTCTATACCCACCTTGGTAAGAGATTTTTTTTTTTAATCATTATTGAAAGAAAGTGAAAGTGAAGTCACTCAGTCGTGTCTGACTCTTTGCGACCCAGTGGCCTGTAGCCCACCAGGCTCCTCCGTCCGTGGGATTCTCCAGGCAAGAATACTGGAGTGGGTTGCCATTTCCTTCTCCAGGGGAGTATTCCCAACCCAGGGATCGAACCCAGGTCTCCTGCATTGCAGGCAGATGCTTTAACCTCTGAGCTACCAGGGAAGCCCTTATTACGTTTGTTTATTTCTGGCGGTGCCGGGTCTTCACTGCTGCATGGGCTTTCTCTAGTTGTGAGCAGGGGCTCCTCTCTGCTTGTGAACGGGAGCTCCTCTGGTTGCGAGCAGAGGCCCCTCTAGTTGTGCAAGTTTTTAAGTACAGAATGATGATTATGAGGTTTTGTGATAGGATTTTTTTCCGTTTTAACATAATAAGAGAACACTGGGAATTTTTTATTTTAACTTCTCTCGGTATAAAAGCAGCAGCACAGTTTTGCCACATATGTGAAAAGTCAACAAGAGAAACCACCCACAGTTTCCCTGTCCCCGGAGTGCCATGTCACACGGTGGATCCGTGACTGTTTCTGCTGGACTCTGTTCTGGTGACGCTCCGTTGGCCGTCACTTGACCAGCGCAGGATAACAAAGCGAGCATCTCTCCTCCAGATGCTTGGAGGACGCTTCTTACTTGGGATGGGAATAGAGGGCATTTTATTAAATGGACAAGGAGGTAACAAGGTTGGGGAAGTAAGCAGCTCAGTTTTAAAGCATTCGGTTTCCAGTGCTAAACCAGTTGTGAAACTGCTGGTGGAAACCGAGCTTCTCCGTCAGACCCTGGCCTCACATGCTGTCCTCTTCCTCACAGCTCCACGTGAAGAAGGGAAACTTCTTGGTGCTCAAAGCGAAGGAGCTGGGTCTCCCAGTGTGAGTGGCGGGGTGTCTGGGGGGGCCTTGCTGGGCACAGGGCGCCCCCGGGGCCCCGCCCTGACCGAGGCCTCGCCTGTCATTTCAGCGGAACAGCCGCCATCGCCCCCATCATTGCTGCCGTCAAGGACGGGAAGAGCGTCACCTACGAAGGGAGAGAGGTGGGTGCGGTCCTGGCAGGCACAAGCCGGGCCTGGACGCCGGACAGTCACTGTCTGGTTTGGGCCCCACTTACAGGGGAGTGAGCAGCTTGGGTTTCATCACTGAGCTGAGCTTGTCTAGGCTTGTCCTGCACATCAGTGCTGGCCGCATGGGGGCGTTTCTGGGGGTTTCCCTTTAGGATTTGGGGGTCTTCCTGATAGGATGAGGGCTGTCCCTGTCCCTGGGTTCAGGGGAGACCCCCTCAGGGTGGACTTCAGGCGTGTGGCCCCAAGGAGTGACATCCTCACCAGGGTGGGAGGATGTAAGGACGAGACTCTGCCAAGAGCCGAGTGTGAAATGCCCTCTCCGGCCGGCCGGCCCCGGCTGGTGTCCATGGAGAGAGGGCCGGAGGTGTGGGCGCTCCCTGAGGGGGCTAACACTGGGGACTTGGGGGCCTGCCCTGGGAGCACATGGTGACCCCGGGGACTTCACAGATTCTGCCTGAAGAGATCTGCACCCCTCCGGACCCCGGGATCACCTTCATCGTAGTAGAATGTCCAGACGAAGGGTTCATCCAGCCGCTGTGTGAGAACACCACCTTCAGGAGGTGAGGAGGGCCCTCCTGGAGGGAGGTGAGAACCGACAGTGGTTGGGAGAGCAGGTCTGGGCTCCTGCTGCCCAGTCTGAGGTCTGCACTCTGCCTCACTTGACCTAGCAGAGCTCCCACTTGCTTCCTCCCAGTTACCAAGGGAAGGCCGACGCCCCCGTGGCCCTGGTGGTCCACATGGCCCCGGAGCACGTGCTCCTGGACAGCAGATACCAGCAGTGGATGGAGAGGTATGAGGGCCCCCAGGTTTCTGCCCTCCCTGGAGGCTGGGGGCGTCTGTGCTGTGAAGACAGTCCCTGCGAGGGGGCGCTGCGGGCACACGTCTGCTGGCCTGGGGCTGGCTTCCTGCCTGCACCCTCCACACCCTCACCTCGGAACAAACCCTGCCTGTGTTGATGATCACGTGTGTGTTTCCTAAATAAGACACGTGGAGGATAAAGTAGCAGCCTTGCTTTAGAAGCTCTATCCACGTTGGGCATCTTCCTGCTCTTCCCCACCGCCCGCCTGAGGGCTGGGTGGAGGGACTTGGCTGGGGTTGGACTGGGGCGTGTGGTGACTCCTCTCTTGCTGGAGCCCCTGTTCCTCTGCCCCTTGGGGTCTGAGTGTTGGCGTCCATCACCATCTTCCTTTCCTCCCCTCATCCCCGTGCTCCCTCGTGTTCCCGAGTCCCCAGCCCCAGAACTCTTCCTGGTTTCCCAAAGGCTTTGAACTGGGCTCTGAGGAGGAGCTGGGCTGTGTCTGGCCACTCGGGGTGACCTCTGGACAGGTCACTCACCCTCTTGAGCGCTCCCAGTACATGACCACCCCATGGGCTGGAGTGCCCCCAGAAAGACACCATGACGACCGTGTGTCCATCTGTCTTAGGTTCGGGCCCAACACTGAACACCTGGTTCTGAACGAGACCTGCGAGTCAGTCCACAACCTGCGCAGCCACAAGATCCAGACCCAGCTCGGCCTCATCCACCCCGGCATCTTCCCCCCGCTCGCCGGCCCCCGCCCTCAGGTAGCAGCCCCCCACCTCCACTTGCTGGCCCCCGCCCTCAGGTAGTGACTTCTCTCTGGCCCTGTTGTCCCCCCATGGGTCACAGCTCCATCTCTTGCAGGAAGGCAGTGCTACCCAGGGTGTGCCCACGGTCCGAGGCCAGTGTCTCCTTAAGTACCAGCTCCGGCCCCGGCGGGAGTGGCAGAGGTCAGTGTGGTCTCGGGGGTGTGGGGGCGGTGGTCAGTGTCTCAGGTCTGCAGCCACGTGGCCTCTGCCTCCGAGCAGGAAAGTCAGTCACCCGCCATCCGGTCACCCTGAAAGACTGCCTGTTACCAGTTTGTGATTTCTGACCCGGGGTGTGGGGGCGTGTTAAGAGGTATGTTTATACTGTGGGTTTAGGGCCTGATACACTGTCGGGCTTTTTTGCAGAACAAGGTTGTTGCCAGGTTTCCAGGTGGGGGTGCTTGTTCATTGGAGGCCCTGCAGTCCTCCTGCTATGTTAACGAAACAAGTGCCTTCCATAAAAATCCTTGGGTGGAACAGGGTTTCCTTGGAAGATTCTTAAGTGGGGGTGGGGGAGGGGTACTGGGTCAGAGGCCGGCCCTGCCTGAGGCACCTGGTGAACCCGGCTCACCCTGCAGCCAGTCACGTGAGAGGTGCTTACTGCCCTCTGTCTTCAGTGTTTAAAAATTTGAAGTGTCCTGTGCACACCAGTGTGGTCCAAGGGGACCACGTTTGGAAAGGTGGCTGGACCCTGGGCACCACTGTGTTGAATAGTTGGGGCCCTTTAAGAGCCCTCCTCCCCTCCCCCAGGGGGATGCCCGGCACGACTGGGGTCTAGTGAGTAGAGGTCAGGGAGGCCCCTGCCCACTATCAGTGCTGCCAGGGCCAGCCCGGCCCGCTTTGAGCTGCGAGGTTCTGAGGACCAGAGGTGTGAGACCCGCTGGGCTGGGGAGGGTCTGCCAGGGCGTGACTGAGAGGTGGAAGCACCTGCAGACAGTCCCCAGGGTCGGTGCTGACATCAGGTCTCATTCACGGCCACGGCGCCCTTCTGTCCCGATTCTACCACCTTCTTGCAGGGATGCCGTCCTGACCTGTGACCCTGAGGAGTTCATCGCCGAGGCCCTGGAGCTCCCCAACTTCCAGGAGAGCGTGCAGGAGTATAGGAAGACAGCCCAGGACAGCCCAGAGGGTGAGGCAGACCAGGGACCAGCCCCTCCCGGGCTTGCCCTCCTGAGGGCATTCGTGCAGCACAGAGCGCAGGGTCAGCCTGACACTGTCTAACCCCAGGGCCTTCTGGTCTGTTTACTACCAGTGCCTGCCCCCACCCAGACCAGTCAGGTCGGAGGTTAGGTGATGAGGCCCACGCAAGCCGAGCATGAGGGTCTGGGACCTCGGGTGAGGTTCTGGGCAGAACCTGGGGTCTGGTCCCAGCTTTGCTCTAAGGGTCCACGGGAGGACTCTGGCCCCGCCACTCACCGCGTCGGGCTTCCCCTGCCCCAATGGGAAGACAGTTTGGGGAACTCCGTGGCCTCTCTGTAGTGGTTGGCTTCCCCAGTGGTGGTGGTCTCAGCTCACAACTGAAGTGGAGAAAGGAGGCTGGACCAGAAGGCGGGGTCAGGTTCAAGCCAGTCAGAGCCAGGCTGGAGTTTCAGGACTATGCCTCCCTGGCTGCGCTTGCCGGGGTAGATTTCAGGTTCGCACGTTAAAGCCCCATTTGTATTGTTGCTCGTGTGTGTGCACATGCGGCCTGTCTGGCTGGGCAAGGCTTGTGGGGCCCCATGCTTCAGAATCCAGGAGGCTGTGCCTCTTCCTCCCAGAGAGTGAACCCCCCTGAGCCCCTCCCAGCAGGGCGGGACCTGTGCCAGGTGGGCTTAGCCTGGAGGTCTGAGATGATTGACAGCACGGAGAGGGGCCCCCTGTTATATCATCTCGTAGGAGACTTGGGGGCTCCCCTGAAAGCTCAGTTGGTAAAGAATCTGCCTGCAATGCTGGAGACCCTGGTTCGATTCCTGGGTCAGGAAGACCCGGTGGAGAAGGGATAGGCTACTCACTCCAGTATTCTTGGGCTTCCCTTGTGGCTCAGCTGGTAAAGAATCCACCTGCAATGCGGGAGACCTGGGCCTGGGTTTGATTATTGGGTTGGGGAGATCTCCTGGAGAAGGGAAAGGCTACCCACTCCAGTATTCTGGTCTGGAGAGTTCCATGGACTGAGCAACTTTCACCACCAAGAGACTTGGGCCTGTGGAATTGCTGTGCTTTCCGCCCCTTCTGGTCTGAACATCACCCCCTCCTGGGGATCTGTACTTAACCTCAGGGCTGGCTCACGATGTGTTTTTCCATAGCAACCAGCAGCCAGTACCCAGAAGTGGTCTTCTTGGGGACAGGGTCTGCGATCCCAATGAAGATCCGGAATGTGAGCTCCACGCTTGTCAACATCAGGTATGAACCCTTGAAGGGAGGCGCCGCCCGCGGGGGGACCCTGCCCCACTCCCAGGTGAATCAGAAGGTGCAGCCTTTAATCCCTGGAGGCCAGTCTTGGCTGGAGTGCCCGGGGAGGGGTCGGGCAGTAAGGTGACGGGTGGTCCGAGTAGCTGACTTGGACGTGGGGGGTCCGCGCAGTTGGATGCCCAGTCATCTTTGGATGAAGCAGGTGGTGTGCTGTGAGCCATCACCTGGTCTCACTGGGCTTTCGGCTCCTCCTGTGAACTAGTCACTAACCGCCCCCACCAGCGTCGTGGTGCACCTGCCGCCAGGCTCCGCTTCCCACACAGACCCTCTCTTGGATGCCCAGCATCTGTGCAACTCCGAGGACACTCGTGTATGTCCCGGGGCGTCGGGATGTCCTCTGATAGGAGGAGGACAGATGTGAGGCCGCCTTCACCTTGAAGGCAGCCCCCCTGGCTGGGGCTGAGGTATTGCCCTGCCCTCCTCCCTGAGTGAGTCCCCCCCGCCCC
>NW_011494752.1:11943434-11947771 GCF_000754665.1 Bison bison bison
CGCCCCCCCCAGCCCCGACCCGTCCCTGCTGCTGGCCTGCGGGGAGGGCCCCTTCGGGCAGCTGTGCCGCCACTATGGGGACGGCGTGGACCGGGTCCTGGGCTCCCTGGCTGCCGTGTTCGTGTCCCACCTGCACGCCGACCACCACACGGTGAGTGGGCTCCCTCCTCGGGCCCTGTGACTCCCACCCGGCGTGGAAAACCCGGTAGCCTAATCTTGAGGCCACAGGGCCTCCCCTGGCCAGGTGGCTGCTTGGAGCCACCTTCAGCCAGAGGCGGGCAGCAGCCGGGTGGTGGGCATCAGAGGTGGGTGGCTGATGGCAACCAGGGACTGCAAGCTGGGGTCCCAGGGCCCCAACTCGGGAGGGAGGTCGGGTCTGCACGAGGCTGATTGTGTCCCCTCCTCCTCCCAGGGCTTGTTGAACATCCTGCTACAGAGAGAGCGTGCTCTGGTGAGTCCACTGGACTGTACTGCTCCCTTGTCCTGTGATGGCACACACACGCCTCCTCCCACTCCACACCGTTTCCGCTGAAACATCTGCTCTGTCCCCACTGCAGGCATCGCTGGGCAGACCCTGCCACCCCCTGCTCGTGGTCGCCCCCACCCAGCTCCGGACCTGGCTGCAGCAGTACCATAACCAGTGCCAGCCGCTGCTGCACCACGTCAGGTGGGCTCGGGCCGGGCGGCAGAGCCGGGGAGGGTGGAAACCCTTGGCTGGTTCCCACTCATAAAGGCCCTTCGCTTTGGGTTTCTCCCGGCCTCCTTCACTTCCATCCGCAAGTCTAAATCTCTGCCAGCACTTCTCTGTGAAACGGTTTCCAAGCCTAGCACCCTGCTTCTTCAGTGACAGCACTGAATTGTTCCTTTGTAATAGTGGGGCTCTCTAGTCAGCGGCTTGAACATCAAATTAAACGTTCTTTTTCTTAAATGTTTTATCTTCTCACAGTGTTATTCCTGCCAAATGCCTTCAGAAGGGAGCTGAGGTCTCCAGCCCCGAGGTAGAAAGGTTGATAAATTTGCTGCTGGAAACCTGTGGCCTGGAGGAGGTAGGGGGAGGCCTGGGCGCAGGTGGGCAGGTGGGGGCCACGGAAGCGTGTGGCTGGCTGTGAGCCCACCACCCCTCCTCCAGTTCCAGACCTGCCTGGTCCGGCACTGCAAGCATGCCTTCGGCTGTGCGCTGGTCCACATGTCCGGCTGGAAGGTGGTCTACTCGGGGGACACCATGCCCTGTGAAGCTCTGGTCCAGATGGGTGAGTAGGGGCGTGTTCTGTGCGGCCCCCAGACCCCTGTGGCCCCCAGGCAGAGGGCTTATTCTTGGCACCTGTGCTGCTGCTTCAGGGAAGGATGCCACCCTCCTGATCCACGAGGCCACCTTGGAAGACGGTCTGGAAGAGGAAGCTGTGGAGAAGACACACAGGTACAGAGCGCCCAGTCCGTCTGGCTCCCCAGCTGATGCTGGGCCAGCCTGTTTCCCACCAAGGGCCGTGGGGGCTTCTGACCCCGAGTGGCTGGCTCCCCAGCCTCCGCTTTTATTTCTGCGGCACCTCTAAGGCAAGGCTCTGGAGGAGGTGTGGCTCAGGAAAGAACTGAAAATATGCTGAAGCCAGGGAAGCGGGGCTGGGGCAGGGTCATAGTGCGATCTAAGGGAGGAGTGTGTCGCCCCAAGTGGGAGGCCCCTGTCCCCCTGAGGCCCTCACTGGTGGGCAGTCCCACAACGCAGAGCCTGGGTTGCACTGGGGGAGGTGGGAAGACGGGCCCTGGGGTGGCTTTGTGTCGGCGGCAGGAAGCCTGCGGCCCCCAGGTGTCTGGCTGGGCCAGGGTCTGCGCGGCCTGCTCCTCCAGCCTTCCGCTGACCCATGTGTGCAGCACCACCTCCCAGGCCATCGGCGTGGGCATGCGGATGAGCGCAGCCTTCATCATGCTGACCCACTTCAGCCAGCGCTATGCCAAGATCCCGCTCTTCAGCCCTGACTTCAACGAGAAAGTGGGCATCGCCTTTGACCACATGAAGGTGAGGGGACCCCTTGGGCGGGGCGGGGAGAGGCGCCTCCATCCGTGTGGATGGCCGGGCTCGGCCTGCTGCCCACCACAGCTGGCACAGAGCCTTGGGGCACAGGCCCCCAAAAGCCCCGTGGAGGCCCAGCTATGACACATGAGCCACCCTCCATGAGGGCCCGGGGATGGCGTTCTCTGAGCAGTAAAGCTGGGCCTCTGGAGCCTGGCTTCCTCTCCCCACGGCTGGGCCAGTCTTCCAGCCAAGTCTGCCTGTGAGGGTGGCCGGTGCCTGTGAGCCATGACAGCCTCATCTTGCCTCGTAGGTCAGCCTGGGGGACCTCCCGACGGTGCCCAGGCTGACGGCGCCACTGAAGGCCCTGTTCGCCGGGGACCTGGAGGAGATGGAGGGGCGCCGGGAGCGCCGGGAGCTGCGGCAGGTGCGGGCGGCCCTGCTCGCCGGGGAGGACGTGGAGCCACCACAGAAACGCGCCCCCACAGAGCAGCCCCTAAGCCCACAGAGCAAGAAGGCCAGGGCCCAGTAGACGTGGGGCTGGGGAGTGTGGCGGGAGGCGTGGCTTCCTTCGGTCTCCAGCACGAGCGCTGGGCTGGGGACGCAGCCTCAGGAATGGTGTCTCCAAGGATGGGACATTGTGAAGGTGGCGTCTGGACCCTGAGTGCTCTGTCCCTGTGCTGCGGCCAAGCAGGGTCTTGGGGCACAGCTCTGCACTGCGGGCGCCCAGGGTGCCTGGAAGCAACTTGATCCTGGCAGCGACCTTCGGAGTCCATCCCCGGGGAGCCAGCACCCCTCTGCAGCCTGGTGTCTTAGCCAAAGTCAAGTCTTGTGGACTGTCAGCTGCGGACCGTGATGGGTGGGCGTGCAGTGGTTCCAGGAACGCAGAGATGGGCTGCCGTTCCTGCCGCATAAACAGACTGGAGTGTGGAGCGCCACCGCGTGGGGCCAGCGGCCGGGCCTCCCCCTAGGGCTGGACAGCACTGAGGTCAGTGTCTGAGAAGGGGGTGGATTCTCACAGACACCGCTAGTATTCACGTGTTCTTACCACCGGGGAGGAGAGAGGGGGAGCTTTAAAGAGACACAGGTGCTGAGACAGAGACCAAGGACTGGACTCACCATGACCTTGGAGTCCCTGGCATCGCCTCCCGCATCCCCTCAAGCTTGTTGTTAAGACAGGAAGATAGGCCACGCTCAGGGATAATAAATCTATTTTAATAACATTACTTTTGACAACTATTTGTACACGTATTGAAAGGTAATTGTCATCCCCCGGGCTCCATTACAAATTGGGTACTGAGCTGCCCTGCCAGGAAGCGAGCAAAGCCGGGAACATCAGAAATCAGCAAGTCCCACTGTTGGAGGAGGATTACTTTACACTTGGTTGGGAAAAATAACGAAGCATTTAAATCTCTCATTGTACACCTGTACATGGGTTTAGATTGAATGGCTCAAATTAAACAAATATAGATTTCATATATACAAATATTATATCCAGTTTAGGTATTCTATTTGAAAAGGATAAAACTGTAAGGTTGGACTCTGCATGCATGACCGGAATCCACTTCTCTCCCCCTCCGTCCCAGGTGTGACCAGACCCCCAGGGTCTCCTCCCCGGGGCCGGCTGGGGACTCTGTGGAAGGGTGAGCCAAGCTCTGCCCACCGCACGGCTGGGGGTGTGGGCCTGGGGGCTCCGTGGGCCATGCCCCCTTCCCCTCTAGGGCTTTGGGTGACAGGATTATTGCTATTCACTTCTGACCTCCAGAAAATGACCCCGTTTCTTAGTGAGCTGGGGGACCCTGGAGGGCTGCAATTACTGAGACACATCTCAAGTTTTGGGGGGGGTGCCTGGGGAGTTACATTTGGGTCCCCCAGACACACTCAAGATCATTTTTAAAATTCAGAAATAGAAAACCGTAAGATAGTAAAGGGAGCTTCATTCCACAGCGTGGAGGAGTAAAACTTAAATTTTGTCTTCAGCCATTTACATCAAAGCCCACGGATGAAGGTCTGCCCGGCCGGCTCCTTGCTGTGAAGAGGAAGGCTGGCCAGGGCCCCAGGCTTCCAGGCTCCTGAGAGCTAGACGCTCCGCCCCCTGCCCCATCTCTTCCCCTGTCCCCTCCCCGCTCTGCACCATCAGGCGGACCTCGCAGGACTCACGGCAGCCGTCAGCACGGGTGACAGGCAGCCCCAGGCTGACCACCACCGAGCCGCGCACACCCACCCTGCAGAGGATGTTTCTGACACAAGCCCTCGGGTGGGGAGGGCGGTCACCTGGTGTGGAGGCCGAAAGTGGATCAAAATAGGCACAAAGTCAAAAGGCAAAGATCAA
>NW_011494752.1:11947929-11949046 GCF_000754665.1 Bison bison bison
GCTGCTCTCAGGGCCGTGTGCAGGCGCGTGCGCGGTGCTGCTCACAGGGCCGTGCTCTCCGACTCCTCCTCCGAGTCTCTCTTCTCAGCCACCGAGTGTCGCCGCATGTGCTCCAGGGGCCCGAGGCGCAGCGCCGACCCCAGCTCCACGTGGATGGAGGGCACGTCGAAGTGGACCAGATCTGCAAGGCGGCAGGGGTGGGGGGCGGGCTGAGAGGCTGGGGGCCTGGGGTGTCATGGCAGGGCCAGCTGGTGCGGGGGTCCCCTGATGCAGCCTCTTAAAGGGGCCCGCTCCGCCCATGGGCCCAGACATCCAGATTCCTGGATGTGGTTCAGATTCCTACCTGTGGTTCAGGCCCAGCGGATCCTTACCCCCTGGAACCAGACTCTGCGTATAGAGGACACCCCCTGGCTGGGCCAGGTCACACCGGATTGGGGATGTCAGGGCTGCATTTAGTTTCCTGGAGTCTGCAGGGATCGGTCACAGCCTGGGGACACAGCCACCTCTCAAGTGCGTGGCCGGACAGGGGGTCCTGACACAGTGGCCCAACTCAAGACCACACATGTATGCCTAAGGGGCTGGGGGAGGTGGGACAAGGGTCTCCCTGAGGACTCCGGGAGTAAGAGGGGCAAGCTGCTCCCTGTGGGCACCGCCACCCCCATTCCCATCCTGCTCGCCTCCAGTTACGCCTCTGCTCGGGCACTGAAAGGTCACTTCCTAGAAAAAGACCAGGAAGAGGGCTGGTCCCCAAGGCAACACACACAGTCTGTCCAGACCTCAGCAGGCAGCTCGGGGCTGGGGGCCCTGCAGGGCGGGCATCAGGCGGCAGCGCCGACTCCCGGGGCCGCAGGGCTAAGGGGACCTGTGACTCCCTCTGGGCCTGATGAGCTCTGGCCTCCGCTCAGCCTCACCGTCCCCAGGTGGGGGACTGAGGACCCACACCACGGGGGAGCAGATGGGGGTGGGGCTTCCCGTTTTTGTCAAACATTCCATCCAAGGAAGACCACGGCAAGTGGACAGACAGACGCGTGGACACCGTCTTCGAAGACACACAAACATGCAAGCTCTGGGACGAAGGTCCTCCTCTCCTCTGACCCCACCCCCACCCCCCAAAACA
>NW_011494752.1:11949146-11954992 GCF_000754665.1 Bison bison bison
AAAACAGCCCCCTGCCTGACCGAGTAGAGACGGGAGTGGGGGGTGGGGGTCCGCGCCTCGGCCGTGCTCCTCCTCCTGCCGGCCTGGCTTGGACTCAGCCCCGCCTCTGTCCCCAGGAGGACTGTGACCTTGGGCGCCTTCTGACCCCGCCTGGGCCTGGCAGTCACTGGGGTGACACAGGTGGGAAGGTGCCCGCAGGCAAAGCAGGTATAGGACGCGCAGCCTGAGGAGAGCCACCTGGCGGCCACCTTGGCCACTCCTTAAGCCACACTGAGCAGGAAGGTAACTCAGGCAGCTGGAATGCAGTGGGAGAGAAACCCTTGCAGACGGCTGAGAACGGAGAGGCCCGTCCTTGGGACAGAGGCCCCCGGAGGCCTGTCAGGGGGCCCGTGTGGGCGGCAGACACTGCAAAGCCACTCCTGTCCAGAATGTGCAGCTTTTCTGGGGGGCAGAGGGGACCCCTTGCTTCACTCTGGCTGCCCCATCTGACTCAGGCCCCGACACCTGCTTCCTGCCTGTTCTTGCCTTTGGTTTCTTTAGCAGCTTCTACCCTTTACGGGAGCAGGAGGCCTTGCGGAAACTGCTAGGAGGGCTCCCAGAGTATTTCATTGAATTGGACAGAAAGGCCCTGGCTAGCTGCATACCTGGGACAACGTGAGCTCGGGGTGAATTCTAGAATGGACACTAGGGGTTCTTTAGAACCTGCTGGCCATCCTAGAGGACCAGGCAGGTACTCTCCCTGGGGGCCCCTCCCTAAACTCCGGGTGCTTGTGCCTCCCCCAACACTGGGCACACGTCGTCAGCCAGCGGGCCATCCAGTGACACAGACCTGGGATGAGGGAGGGGGCCGTCACCCCTTCCTTCTAAGCCTGCGTGGGAAGCAGCTGGGGCTGGGCGGCCCTGGAGGGGGACAGTGAGGGAGAAGCCGAGCGCAGCCTCTTTCTCCTCCTGAGAAAAGCCAGGAGGCGGCCGGTGAGCCCCTAGGCCACGGGAGGCTGCCGTGCAGGTCGGGGTGCATGCAGAGCGCGGGGTGCGGCCTGGCTGCGGCCGGGAAAGGTGAGGCCGGGACCGCTTACCCTGCAATCCCCCTCACGCGTCCACAACCGCATCCCCCGTGTCACACAGCTGCGAGAACACAGCGACAGGAGGCAGAGAGAGGAAGAGAGACGATGAGACGACAACGGACACAGCATGCCCAACGCACAGTCAGGGGGCCGCAGCAAACTGCGACAACCACACTGCTCAGACCACTGCCCCGCGGGACGAGGGGCCGGGCCGCTGCCCCCCAGATGACCGCTCAAGGGCAGCGGCTCTGAACCAGGGGTGGCTGGGACCCCCGCCATCCATCAGGGACTCTTCCAGAACCACCAGCGGGAGGGAGGTGGTGTTCACTGTGGTTCTCCAGGGAGGGGTCTCCTTAATGTCTTAAGAGCCTCAGGGTGGACAGAGCAACTGGGCCTTCACTGTTAATCACATCCAAAGAAAGCCAGATCGCCAGACGGCCGCTCCCCATGGTATATACATCTGTTTCCCCCACCCCAGGCACGTGCACTGGACTAGTCTCTTCTAGGCAGCAAAGCACTAAACCCATGGGCTCTCCTTCCATGTGGTCAAGGGAACCCTCACTCCCGAGGGCAGACGTGGGGATGAATAAAAGCACAAGTCAGGACCCAAGGCCAGACTGCTCCCTCCAGTGTGTGTGTGGCGTGTCTGCGTGGAGACAGCTGTGTTTGTATGTGTGTGTGTGTGGTGTGTATATACAGTAGGTGTATATATGGTGTATCTGTGTGTGATTTATGTGTATCTGTGGTACGAGTGCGTGCAAGCATGCTCGCATGCATGTATCTGTGTGGTGTGTGTGGGTTATGGTTACACATTTTCCTAGAGGAAAAATAGCTCCACCTTTGATGTTAAAGTAAAACTAATTTTAGTTGTCATGGGCCTGTTCCACAAAGCCCCTCAAAGAACCAGGCTTACAGAATCTTGTCTGAAATTGCATGCTCAGTCACTTCAGTTGTATCCGACTCTGCGACCCCATGGACTGTAGCCCTCCAGGCTCCTCTGTCCATGGGATTCTCTAGGCAAGAATACTGGAGTAGGTTGCCATGTTCTAAGGGATCTTCCTGACCCAGGGATCAAACCCATTATCTCTCACATCTGCACTGGCAAGCAGGTTCTTTACTGAGCCCTTTCTAAATATATTTTGCTAGGAAAAAAACGTTTTTCTAATAAGCCTTTTTTGAAGTGAAGTGAAAGTCGCTCAATCATGTCTCTTTGTGACCCCATGGACTCATGGAATTCTCCAGGCCAGAATACTGGAGTGGGTAGCTGTTCCCTTTTCCAGGGGATCTTCCCAACCCAGGGATTAAACCCATGTCTCCTGCATTGCAGGCAGATTCTTTACCATCTGAGCCACCACGAAAACCCAAGAATACTGGAGTGGGTAGCCTATCCCTTCTCCAGGGGAATCTTCCCGACCCAGGAATCGAACCGGGGTCTCCTGCACTGCAGGTGGATTCTTTACCAACTGAGTTATCAGGAAGCCCATAAGGCTTGTTTAGTTATTAGGAAACTATGTCTTTGTCTCTCAATCTCTGTTCTCACAGTGAAAACTGGTACCTGAGCTGCCAGTGCTGAGCTGAGCAAAGCCCCAGACACACCTGTGCTGTGATCCCACTTTCTGCCATCACAGTCCAGCCCCTCCTGAAGCCGCCTTTTCCCAGGACGCAGGGCGCTCGGCCCCCAGATGCAGGATCAGAACCCAGGCTGGCGGGTGTTCAATTGGGAGAAATCCCCTAGGGAGCCCCTTCTCTGCAGGACAACTGGCCTGGGGGTGTCCACGGCCTCAGAGGGGCTTCTAAGGAGACCACCCCATATGCCACAGGTGGCTCCAGCACGGTCATCCCTGGCAAACAAGGCCCACCTCCTGCAAAGTCCCCAGGTGCCACACGCGCCAAGGTTACCTGTCGACATGCTCTCCCCGGGGGACACACCGTCCAGCACGGGATGCTCTGAGGACTGTGGGCTGGAGGCGGCGAGGCTGACAGTGGGCGGCTGGGGCGGCGGCAGGGTGGGCCTCTGCCGGGGCTTCGGGGTGGGCCGCGACTTGCTTAGGGCGCCCGTGAAGCCAGAGGGGGAGGCCAGTGGGGGTGCCGGGGCTGCGGGGGAGAGCTGGCCTGATGCCAGGGAGTAGCCCGGGGGATAGCTGAGTCCGTAGGGCGATGGGGTGCTGGGGGGCGTGGGGGACAGGCTGAGTGGGGATGGCTGGCCGGCAGGCTGCTCAGGCAGGGGCCCTGGCTGGCCGAAGGGGACCTTGGGTGGAATGGGTGCCAGCTTCTTGGAAACTGAAAGACGAATCAGCACACAGGGTTGTTAAGTGGCACTCACCATCCATCCATGTGGCTGTGAGCACCTTTTCCCGACCCCTCACCACCAGTGCCTCCACGCCCAGCTCCTGGCACTCTGAGGGCAGCTGATGCCATTTTAAAAAATTCACCTAGAACTACAGGTTTTCCTATCTGCCCACATGTTTACTAATGTCTCCTCCTTTTCTCTTGATTCCTGCTGTAATTGGCGCGCGCGCATGCGTGCACACACACACACACACACATCCCACCCCCAGGCAGCGGCTGAGTTCAGGGTCCTTCCATCGCTTCACAGTGGTACAAGTATCAGGGTTGCTCGGAGAAGGTGGGAGTTGAGGATGCACTGTCCAGGAGGGAACGACTAGAGATGGACCTGGACACTGGACCCTGGACAAAGCGACCGTCCTTGGGGCAGGAAGCTCTTCTGGCTGAACCTCCAGTGGCTCTGGGATGCCATAACAGAGACCTCTGACCCAGTCCTCCGGCCACAGAGGCCCAGAGCCTCCATCACTCAGTCTGTCTTTTCCCTATCCTTGCCCTCAGTCCCGTGTACTTGCCCTGGAGGTGTTTACCCTTTAAGAATCCCAGGTGTAGATGTGGACAGATCTGCATTGTTCTAGGTGTACCACTGCCCTGACTCCTCTGCACTGCCCTCTTTTTTACTTTTTTCCTTCTTTTTACTTTTTTTTGATTCAGAATCTTAGTTCCCCGATGACAAAGGATTGAACCCATCCACCTGCAGTGGAAGCAGAGTCCTAACCACCAGACCCCGGGGTAAGTCTCCACACTGCCCTCTTTTATTTATTTAGTCATGAGGGTGGCCATGACGTACCTTTCCGGAGGGTGTGAGGGCTCTGGTCCGCAGGTGGCTGGCCCGGACTCGTGCCTGACTGTGCCCCGGGCTGTGAGCCTGCACTGGGTGTCCCCTGGCTAGAACCTGGACTTCCCTTCTGCCCTGATCCTGGAGAAAGTTCTTTGCTTTTAGAAGCACTGTAACACAAGAGAGTTATAAAACAGAGTCAGTCCCTGAACTCAGGCAGCTTCAGCATCAGAATCATGAACTGAATTTATGTTCTCTGGGCAGGCGTGGTCCTCCCAGACCTTCTTAAGGCCTTCAAAGATGCCTGTGGAGGTGACCAGCCTCTCCTGGGGGCTCTGAAGGCCTGAGCTCCACTCCCATCTCCAGGTGGCCCCCTTACGGCCAGCGCCCTTTTCCTGGCCTTGGCCCTCTCCCCAGCAGACCATTCCAGGAAGTCTCCTCTTTGTCAGTTTCCTCCTCCCCACAGCAGCCCCTGCTTCCTGCTGACCTCTCTCTCCCCTCCTGCATCCTGAAACAGAATCAAAGCCCATGATTCCATGGCCAGGGTCGGCAACCCCTTGCCCTCTCTGGTGGAGCCATCAGCAACCACCCCATCCAGGGTCATCTCCAGCCCCTGCCAACTCTGTCATTTCCCATCTCACATGGAAAATACTTTCTATACATTAAAGAAAAAAAAAACATCCTGCAACCCCTTCACTTAGGGATTGGTATCTGTGTGCATGTGTGCACACACACAAGTGCATACAAAGACTGGCTTGAAAGGTTCAGATTTCCAAAGTCGCCAAAATTTTTCCAATTCCTAACAGAATGCACAGTGGGCCTGGTGAAGTGGCTTTCCTAATTTTCTGAATTGTTTAGAACAGAGAGAAACAGCCAAGGGGTCTGTGCAACCCCGCTTGTAGAATTCCCTCCCTCTGACCATGCCCCTCTCAAAGGGGGTTGTGGGGGGGGTCCTCCCCTGCGCCCCTGGGGACCAGCGACCCCGTGCCGGCTCAGATCACACTTTCCATTTTTGGAGGGACAAGGCCCTTTCTCCATAAAATCTCATGGAACCAGCACTGGAAGGAGCAGGCTCTCCAACTCTTTTCTTCCTCCACGAGAATGAAATGCATGATCTTGTCACCTCCATTCTTTACCTGACTTGCTCCCATTTTAGCAGTAAAAATGGCCCCTATGCATCTAAAGGAGGAGGAGTGGAGAGGAGAACCACTGAAATTCTAAACTTCGATAGAGGTAACAAGCTGTACCAGTACAGGAGGGGACAGAGGAGCTGGGAACTCAGCTTCCTCGCCTGCTTTGGCAAGCTGCCACCTTACACATGCACCTGGGATGCTATTCTCAAAAAGCCTGGACCCCCTCTGATCACACAGGGGCTATGAATCCCTACCTGCTGCCAGCATGAAGCAGAAGCCAAACCAGGATGCTTAGAAAGGGGACGGGGGACATGACCAACTGCACGAGGCTCTGAGCTTGTGCAGCAAACCCGAAACCCCTCATCCACGTGCACTGCAAGCTAGCCTACCCGGGGGATCGGGTGGGGGGCCAGCGCCCCGGACTTACCTGGTCCGTTCAGCCGCAGGCTGGAGGCCGAGGCCGGATGGAGAGAGCGCGGGCACCATGGGGCCCTCCGGGGACTGCTCCGGGAGGGGCGACGGCAGGGG
>NW_011494752.1:11955143-11970035 GCF_000754665.1 Bison bison bison
AGCCACCCACGACGTGTCCATAACCCTCACGCCCATGCTGGCCGGGGACACAGAGACACCCAGGCTTAGCCTCACGCCCAGGGCGCCGGGCTCCGCCCCACGAAGCGGCCAGCAGCGCAGCCCCGAGCATCTCTTGGACCAAGGAAGCGAGGCGGCGGCCGTGTTCCGCGGAGCATCCTGCAGCTCCAGGCTGGGGCGGCCTGGGCACCGCTGGCCTTAGGACCGCGGCGTGCCCGACAAGCTCCCCGGAACCCAAGCTTCCCTCAGAGCAGAGAGCGGCTTCGCTGGGGGGGGGTCACCCACTCCTCCCAAGTGGAGGGTGGACGCGGGGGAGGGGGGAGGGCAGCATCAGACTAGAAGAGAGCACCGACCAGCAGGGACACCTGAACATCCATCCTTCTTTTTGTCACCTGGGGGTCCAGAAGCACAGGACCGACTCAGGACTCCCGGGCCAGCCCCAGGACGCTGGCTGGCTTACAACCTCTGCAAGGTCTACAGAGCAGGGCGGGGCTGATCATGCTCTGGTCAGTCCCCGCCCCCCCGATTCCACTTCAAGAAGGGGGGACACAGCTCTGAGTACATCGGCCAAAGCAACCAGACACGCACATTCACCCCTGCAGAGCTCGCTAAGGCACCGCTCGCTATTCCCATGGATGCACGTGGCCTCATGGCTACCCGAGGATACTGTACCTTTGGATTTTCCTAAGGCTGCAGGGACAGAAACACACAGACATTAGTGTGGCAAACACTGCGCCTGCCTCCAGACACACAGCGGCTCTCTGTCAGGGTCAGGGGCTAAGCCTGGGGCTTCCACTGAGCCTTGAAATTGTTTGCTTAGTCCGTCTCTCCAGTTAAAGTGACTTTTCTGTCTGCACAGGTGAAGAGCATCCTACCAAGCGCACTGGTGAATAAAGACAGAAGCTGAAGAGCTGACACTGGTGCTTGCGGTAGGGGTTGGGGGCATGTCACAAGGGAGGAAAAAAATCCACAGAAGCAGCCATCCGCTCTTTTCTAAGTTATATGATTTAGAAGGTGGTCAATCTCCTTTCCTCTGGTCTAGGAGGTGACTGGTGCCATGATACGTAGTCAAAGCCTTCACTGACTATGGCAAGAGCTAAAACTGCCAGTGTTAAGGGAGACAGATGTTCATGCAGGGAGAACACTGGGCAGTCCCCCGTCTCCACTGGGGATAAGCAGAGGGTTGCCCCTTGCTGTCACCCACGCTGGCCAGGAGCACTGAGCTGCCACACCGTGACGGTCTGCCCACCTTGCAGAAGTGCAGCAAGATTCAAACCAAAGCTTCAAGGTTGGGGATGGGTTGTAGCAGGTGGGATGTGGTCCTTTACGAAAATGTGTGGGGAGGGAGCCTCCATGAGGGGCACAGAGGACCATGGTGCTACAGCCATGCACACAGAAAGGGACACCTTCTGACACACGTTCCCCTGGGGAGAGCGGAGGGATACCCCCCGGAGGGGAGACACCCACCACCACCACCACCACACCGCCCGTCTAGTGTCACTGTTAACACATTACTGACCGGGACATTTTTGCAGAAGCTAACGCTTGTGGTGTTAATACCTCTCTGGTCAATAATGTGTTAATAGTTCTCTTCTCCAAGGCATTTTGGGGGCAGCTGGTCTCTCTCTGGGATCCACTACCCACCAGCTTGCAAGTCGTCTTGGCTCTGAGGACCCCCCACCAATAAACAGGCACCTTCTACAGGGGATCCAGTCACCCCCGGAGGCCACTCAAAACTCTGCAGCAGGGTCCAGTGGCATCCCCTGGTATTTAAAGTAAGCTGGGGGCAAGCAGCAAACTGTGCTCTTTGGGCTTCTAAATTTATCAGGATGAAAGAGAGCAAAAAGCGTAACATTCCACTTGGGGAAGCGAACTGACGCCACTTTGTTGCAATGGTTGGTGATGCTGTTCCCTGTGGTTCCTAGAAGAGCCCTAAAGGAGGGCGGTCTCATACTCGCGGGTTTTCTTTCTTATCACACTCTCTTTCACTTCGAAAGACCTTCCCCATTTGAGATGGGAGGTGTGGGCTTTGGGATCAGGGCTGGTGGGGGGACACCTTCTACTATCAACCGCATCTCCCAGCACCATGGACCCTGACATCAGGCTACCTGGTGATCCCCTGGTTCACCAAGGGGAGGACGCAGAGGGGGGACCAATGAGACCCACTAAATCGCAGCAGCAAAGCGTCAGCAACCAAGAATCAAGAGGTGAATGTATGCTTCTGCTTTCATAAACAGCTAAGCCGCCTGCCATCACAACTCTCCCAGCTGAAGTGACTGTTGTGGGGCAGGCAGCATGCCCTGTGCCCAGGAAACAGGCATCAAAGGTTCACAGATGTCTTCAAAAGGCAACAAAAATCTTTATAGACCAATGAATCACAATGGCAAGAGTGACAATCTTGGAGGCATCAAAGCATGTTTACCTTCAGAGGCTAATGGAAATTTGCTTGAAACATTGGCAGGCTGAAGTGTCTGAACGTCTAGCTAGAACTCCACCCAAAGACAAAATTTATAAAATTGCTTAGCATGTTGCCAAGAGCAAGGGAGCTACTCAGAGGTAGAAGAATACAACCAGAAGGTCACAGAAGCAGGTCACAAGTTTCTGCTCATTGTTCTGTCACACAAAGAATAGTCGCAAGAATCAAATAACTTTGTGTTGTTTTAAAAAAACACCAGATTCAATCCATCGAAAACAACCAACTCCCTTAGAAACTTCACAGATACCCACATCGCTTATGGATATCAAAGATTCCCCACAGCCACTGCTTCCAGTGAGAATGAGAAGAACTTGGTTTTCGGATCCCTTTATAATTGAATCAAGGCAGAGGCGAGAAGCCAGAGGCCACAAAGAACACCCAAGAAGCAAAAGGTTTGGAGAGCAATTAGCAGAAAGCAGGATGATGTGGCAAGAGTCCAGGAGGGGACCCGTTCAGAGTCCTCATCTGCTCCCCCTTGGGATTCATATGGGGCAGAATGGCTGGCAAGGTAGCTCCACTGACAGCTACTCTTCCCTGCTTCACTCCTCCTAGCCTACTGGGACCTCGTATTGCAGAGTAGCTTATCCTAAGCTAGGCTTTTCTGGTGAATCAGAAGCTTGAGAGTGTGCCTGCCAATGCAGGAAACCCAAGTTTGACCCCTGGGTCAGGAAGATCCCCTGGAGAAGGGAATGGCTACCCACTCCAGTATTCTTGCCTGGAGAATCCCAAGGACAGAGGAGCCTGGCAGGCTACAGTCCATGGGGTCACAAAGAGTTGGACATAACTAAGTGACTAGCACTTCACACTATAACCTGGCAGGCCACACAGGGAAAAGATAAGATGCAGGACCTTAAAAATTAGGAGACAAAGGCCTGCCCCAGGAAAAAAAAATCTGAAAGTTAGAGATTTCAGCATACGAATAGGTGTCTACAGAAAGAATACATTTATCACTGAGAACAGAAGTTTGCTCTGGACCGTTCCAAGTCATGAGCTGTCAGGGGTTAGCAGCTATATTTCTTTTTGACCTCTGTAGGATAGATATCCAGAGAGGGCAATGGCACCCCACTCCAGTACTCTTGCCTGGAAAATCCCATGGGTGTAGGAGCCTGGTAGGCTGCAGTCCATGGGGTTGCTAAGAGTCAGACACGACTCAGCGACTTCACTTTCACTTTTCACTTTCATGCATTGGAGAAGGAAATGGCAACCCACTCCAGTGTTCTTGCCTGGAGAATCCCAGGGATGGGGGAGCCTGGTGGGCTGCCGTCTCTGGGGTTGCACAGAGTCGGACACGACTGAAGCGACTTAGCAGCAGCAGGAGCAGGATAGACATCTGTCATGCTGTTTTTATTTTTGGCCACATCATGTGGCATGCAGGATCTTAGTTCCCCAACAAGGGATCAAACCCACGACCCCTGCAGTGGAAATGTGGAGTCTTGACCACTGGACCACCAGGGAAGTCCCCGTCATGCTGTTTTTGAATCCTGGTCAGGAACGGTCTACCCAGAGATGTTGGCCAGTATATGGATTTGCCGTCTATGGGGTCACACAGAGTCGGACACGACTGAAGTGACTTACAGTATTACGGTATATGGATTTGAGGTATTTAAGTATACAGAGGTCGGATAGGCTTTGATTTTTCATCTAGAGATTGGTTACATTTGGAATCATTGGAAAAGACCCTAATGCTAGGAAAGATTGAAGGCAGGAGGACAAGGTGGGACAGAGAATGAGATGGCTGGATGGCATCACCGACTCAATGAACATGAGTTTGAGCAAACTCCGGGAGATGGTGAAGGATAGGGAGGCCTGGTGTGCTGCAGTCCATGGGGTCACAAAGAGTCGGACATGACTGAGCAACTGAACAACAAGAAGTCTATACTGATCTGGAAGGTTTTGATTTTTGTTCTGAAGATCAGTTACATTTGGCAAATACTTGCTGAGAGAAAGGAAGCAAGAAAGCCTAGTATCTTCCCCAAAATCCACAGGAGCTTTGGGAGTTCCTGGACCATTTAAGATGAACTTGGAGGCTGGGCAGCAGTGGCATGGTAGGTGCCAACATGAGAGATGAGTAAGAAGGATCCTAAAGATCCTGGCTCAGCCTTGCCCACACTCCCCCAGGAAGGCCAGAATCAAGTATTTCTAGCTCCTCTAGGGATCATTCCTCTCCTAAATGCGTAACAAAGTTTCTTCACCTCCCCAGGACAAATAACAGCCGGAGGCACCAGGCAACATTTCACAGATCTGGTCTCAGCACCCACAAATGTGTGAATCCAGGAAATGTGGAAGCAGAGGTGGGGCCTGGGCCAAGAACACACCTCTTGAAGGCTGAGCTGACAATCCAAGCCTCAAATATGAGTCAAAGTTTCCATGGTACCCAGAACCTTAAGTTCTGTCTGAAGAAAAATTCCTGCACCCCCTCACCACCCCACAACCCTGTTCAGAGTAGCTGCATTTGGGGTTCTCCATCTTTCTACTTGGTCTTCAGAGGACCCCAGTATCCACAATCACAAAAACAAGCTCCTTGGAACACGAGTTCTATCTCGTGACAACAGGCTTTTTGATGTAATAAACTTGGGAAAGGATGCCACAGCCCGCTGTGAAGATACGTGACAGATCACAGCATGTAAAAGACCCCACAAACTCATACATTCAGGAAAGTGGCTTCAATGTGTTGAATCATGTGTCTCAGAAACTCATGAGACCCGGGTGTCTATCTCCTCCCCGCTGCCCCAACATAACGAAGCATCATGGAACCTGTGCTCCATAGAGCACCTCAGGTCGCTCCTGAACTTCTTCTTACACGTGCTTATTCCAAATCACAGGCTTCCCTGGTGGCTCAGGGGTACAGAATCTGCCTGCCAGTGCAGGAGACATGGGTTCCATCCCTGGGTCAGGAAGATCCCCTGGAGGAGGAAATGGCAACCCATTCCAGTATTCTTGTCTGGGAAATTCCAAGCACAGAGGAGCCTCGTGGGCTATTGTCCACAGGGTCGCAAAGAGTCGGATATGCCTTAGCAACTTAACAACAACAACATTCCAAATTACAGTACCTCCAGGCTAAGGTCTCTGTGTGGACATACTCATGGATTCAGGTGTTGCTGTCAGCTGGCCTGGTGAGGCCCTCTGAGGCTCAGAAGTGATATTGCTACAGGCACATCAAGTAGGACTGGAAAGAGCAGCTACACAGAGCCGCATGGGGTGCGCGACCTCAGTGTCCTTTTTCTTTTTTTGGCACACTGCATGGCATGTGGGATCTCAGTTCCCTGACCAGGGATTGAACCTGCACCCCCCGCATGGAAGCTCTGAGTCCTAACCTAAACTGACAACCTAACTTGACTACCAGAGAAGCCCCCAGTGTCCTTTTTCTTCTCTCTTTTTTTTAAAAGCTTGTTCTGATTCTCTTTTGTTGCATAACAAACTACCCTCAAAATTTAGTAGCTTATCAATCCAGGCCACAAATCCACAATTCTGACAGAACTTGGCAGCGTCAGCTCGACTAATCCGCACAGCACTAGCTGAGGTGGCTTGACTTATGTAGTTTTAGCCTGTATACCCCTAAGCTCCAGCAGCACCTGTGAAACTGCCTGCAGACCCTGGGGTCCCAGAGAGATGGCTCTCTAGCCACAGAAATCCTGACGACCCTGGCTCTTTATATTCAGAAGACCATACTATAGGGGCCAGTGGACACTGAATGCCCTGAGGTGCCACAGTGACAACTTTCCCATAGAGGTCATCTGGATGGCTTTTCAGAGGGGACTGGGAGTCAGACGAGGTGTGGCCGAGAAGATGGGGAGTCCAGCTCTGATGCAGAGACATCTGGGAGCGAAGAACCACAACTGACCCTCCAGGGTATCCCCGCAGCTAGAGACGCCTCACACAGGAACCAAATTGCTTAAAAACCACGTTTAAAAGACAAATTCCAAAGCATTTGCTGGCGTCAAGAATGAGGTGACAGGGCCACTTAGACTGCTGCTGGGTAAGTGCAGCTTTCCTGTCATTCATCTCAGTCAACCTCTCCCTCCCCCAAAGCTGAGACAGGGCCGCGAGCTCATACCCATCCTTTTTGTAAAACTCCAGCATCATGTTATCCGTGGCCACACTGAGGGGCCGGCGGGCCTGCTCGGGCTGGCGCCGGTCAGCGGGGTCCATGTCCGGGGAGGGCATCGAGCTGTAGTTGGCGTTGTGGTTCACGTGCACTGGACTCCCGTAATTGCCCGTGATGTTGAACTCTATCTCTGTGGGCAAGACAGAATAGATACACGTGGTCTGTGGTTGGCCAAGCCATTCCTGGGCAGGAGGGAAACCAGCAGAGAAACGGCCACTCTTTTATATGTCACCCCTGAAAATCTCATCCCATGGTTCAATGTTAGATCATCTGTTGATATTAACTCATCTTATTATATTTCATGGTGCTCACCTAGCATGTAATAGAAGAGGGACTTAATAAAGCACTTTTTCATCTGTGATTCACAAAACAAATTCAGTCAAACAGGGACAGATGGGTATTTTCTTTACGAAAAAAAAAAAAGGACAGAATCATCTATCTCAATCCTCACATTTAAGACTGAAATAAATGCCAGAGCGGTCTAAATCAAATCAGGAAAGAGGTCAAAGTCCACTCTCAACAGTGTTATCTGATATTGTTGAAGTGCTAGCCAATGGAATTAGTCAAGAAAAGAAAATAACAGGCAATATTACTATCTGTAGACAATGATGATGAGATGTTTTTTCAGAAAACCAAAGAGAAAAAAAAATTACAGGATTAGAAACAGAAAGAGATCTCACTTAAGACTGCGGGCTCTCAAATGGAGTCTCATCTCATCCCCTCCTGACTACAGCCGATTTATCTGCAGTGCTCATGAGCTCAGCCACAGAACCTACAGAGTTTTACCTTGAACTCTTACCTCCTTTGTTTCTTTATCCTGATTTCCTACCACTGGCCAAAGGTGGTATGCACAGGGGGCTTAAAAACAAAACAACACACACACACACACACACACACACCCCCCTTTGGCCAGTGGCACTCAATTTCAAAGATTCAGAACTCACAGCAACCTCCCGTTCCCCCTAGAAGCCTACTCCCACATCAGCTGCTGCCACGTACCCCCGGGGAAGAACCAGTCTGCGTGCTGGATGATGGGCTCGATGATCCCGACGATCTGCAGCGAGACCGTGGTCATCATCTCTGTGATGTTCCTGAGGGCACAGGGCAGAGGAGGGCAGGGGAGGTGAGCAGCCGAGGCAGGGAGGGAGCCCTGGACCAGAAGCCTGCACACCTGGGTCTGAGAGCGTGTGTCCTCTTGGGGAGGCCACTTCACCTTTCTGAACCTCTCCCCACGTCTACAGAATGGAGACATCCCCAGAAGTCCTCCCTACAGGAGATGAGTGAATAACACACACGAAATCACCAAGTCTAAGGACTGATTCTCACAACCATCAGACTCATCCTTTCCCAGCTCTGTTCTCTTTGTCAAGACAGCACTCTGTCCTTCTGTATCCCAATGCTGGGACGTGCTCTCCACAGAGGGCCCCGGGGCCTAGAGGAGCTTGCCAGACTTGATGCTGACCCAGATGAGCTCAGAAAAGACCTTGGCTACAGGCCTGGCTCTGAGACTATCAACAGGAACTATCTGAAGAATTCTGGGCCTCCTCCTGAGTCTAAAGAAGGACCAGCTCAAGATAGGCATATGACCTGACACATAAATTAGGCTAGTGGTTATCTGGGGCCCTGACCATCCCACCCAGGCCCCCACAGCCCCGCCGTGTGACCTACATACCCCTTCTTCCCTGGACTCACCCTTCTGCTTGTGGCCACAGCAGGTTGGGTCCTAAAACAATGGCCATGTTACTGGGTGTCATCTTGTTGACATCTTGGTATTCTGAGAGCTTGGATAAAAACTTGATCAAGTATCTGAAAGGAAGTGAGAAAGGCCAGGTTTTATGAGGGCTTGATACCAGCCATGATCCCCTAACACCAGCTGGAAACATCTCTTGCTGATTAGAAGACTCATACATCCTACAATATAATCAAGATGTGTCATGTGTCAGGACACAAGAATGCTCCAAAAACAGACAGAGCTCTTCCTGGGCTAGTTGTCAATGTCTGCTTCAACAAACTGTGGCCAGAAAAAAATTCTCCATCTTTCCTTTTGACTCAGTGCGTAATGCCAGAAATTCCCTCCTTCTTTTCAAACCTCTGTCACCTCCTGTCTTCCCTGTGTGCAGAGGTGAGAAGTGGTGTGTAGGTGTCACTAGTGGGGACGTTCTCATGCTAGGAGCAGTGTCTCAGTGGGGCTATGAGAGCCAATGAAGAAAACGTTAGACCTAGACTTAGCATGTGGCCCAGCAATTCCACTCCTAGAGAAATACATCCACACAAAAACGTGGACACAAATGTTCCCAGCAGCATTATTCATCATAGCTGAAAAGGACAGACCACCAAATATCCGTCAAGGGATGAACAGATGAATAAAACGTAGTCCCATTCATATAGTGGAGTAGTACTCAGCCCTCAAAAGCAATGAAATACTGACACACGCTACTGCGTGGATGAACCTCGGAAACGTGATGCCCATGGGGAAAAGCCAGACACAGAGACCCCGGGGTGAATGACTCCATCTGTATGAAAGGCCCAGTGCAGGCAAGTCGACAGAGACAGAACATAGGTGAGAGTTTGCCAGGGGCTGGGTAAGCAGAAATGGGGAGTGACTGCTGATGGGAACAGTATTTCTTTGTGTGGTGATGAAAATGTTTTCAAATTACACAGTGGTCATAGCTGCACAACTCTGCAGATTTACAAAGACCCACTTAATTGCACACTTTTAAAAGGGGACACTGGCATATGAATGGTTATGCCAATAAAGCTATTATTTAAAAAAAAAAAAAAAATCAGTGAGTGAGTAGCTGTGCACAAATGAAGCACAAAAAGAGCTCTCCCAAACCATACCAAACCTACCTGGTCCTGCACAGGCCCCAGACCCCAGAGCCCATCTCTTCCCGGGCTCTTGGTTATACAGACAGTGGGTCCAGCCCCATGCTGCCTGGACCACAGTGAAGCGGCTCCTTCAGCAACTGTTGTCCACAGAGCACAAAAACCCTAAGCTGCTGATGGGCCACCTCCACCCACATCCTGCCGCATCACACCCTCCAAGAGGCCACACATGCCTGGACCAAGACATGGGGCCTGAGCTGAGCATGGTCAGTCCACAGTCTAGCCAGTGGCCTAGCATCAGTTGAGAGTCATTCTTGCTCTTGATCTGATTCTTGCTCATGGGATGCTCTCTTTCAATTCTGTATATATTTAGCACTTTAAACATTTTACAGTGTGCAGTTCACTAGCATTACTTTCCATTGTGATGCAACTATCACCACCATCCATCCCCAGAATTTTTCAACACCCCAAACTAAAACTTGACACCCATGAAATGACAGCCCACCTGCTGCTCCTGACCCCTCCCCCTTACCCTAGCCACCATTCTACATTCTGGCAACCACCATTCTACTCTCCATCTTTATGCATTGACCACTGTATGTACTGCTTTTTAGTGGAATTGTTCAGAATTTCCCCTTTTGTGTTTGGCTTCTTTCCCATTTAGCATACAGCCTTCAAGGTTCATCCATATTGTAGCAAAAATGAGAATGTCTCTTCTATTTGAGGCTGAATACTGCACTGTATGTACTTTTTGTTCACCTATATTTATCCATTGCTGGACACGTGGGCTGTTTCCACCTCTTGATTATTGTGAATAATGCTGGCATGAGCGTAGGTGTACAAAGTCAAGTCCCTACTTTCAGATCTTTTGGAAATACACCCGGAAGTGGAATTGCTGGGTCATACAGGAATCCTATGTTTGTCTGAGGATCCGCCATGAGAAGTCACTCCTGGGATTTTTAACAGGAAAACAGAAATAATCAGGCAGATGGCAGTAGGAGCCGAAGCTGAAAATATGCATCTAAGTAAGCTCCAAGGAGGACGAGGGGCGGGCCAGGAGCGATGCTGGTGCAAAGTGATGAGGAAGCAGAAAGTGGAAAAGAGTATAAGCCCGGGAGGGAAAAGATGTGCAGAGCAGTGGGAAGTGAAACCCGGGTGAGGGTGAGAAAAGTAAGAGACAGAAACATGGAAAATTTCTGGTGACAAGTGGAAACCAGAGAACATTCTCCAGCCTCTTCTTCCTGAAGCCTGGCTCCAGGACACAACTGTCAAATCCAGCCCAGGGTCTGGTCAGCATCGCCCCTGGGATCCACAGGTACCTATCTTTACAATAAACCCCAGTATCTGAAAGCAGCCTGCATTCATCCTTGCTCCTTGCAAACCAAAGAACTGCACCAGCCAGCAGCTGGTCAGGTGGCCTGCAGCATCTCACAGCCCCATACAGTCTGCTTCCTCATCTGCAGGATGGTAATTCACAACCTCCCAGGATTGCTTGAAGTTGAAAAGAGACCCTGCATGTTAAATATACTTTGGACACTGTGTAACGCCAAGCTTGCCAGTGACTACGCCTTTTGGCCCAGAAACGTGTGTGTGAGGCTTAAATAACCTTAACCCGGCGTCTCTATCGTCCACTCACCGGATGTTGTTATGATTGGCTTTGGGCAACTTCTCACACGCATTCCACAGTGCCTGGAGCCTCTTGTCCTGGTCCTGGATGCTGGAAAATTAACAGGAAAAGCCAGTGACTGAGTACGGATCAATGAAGTCTTACCGGCACTCAGACTCACAGCCATCGAAATATTTGAGAAAAAGAAACCAACCATTGTCAGTGACCATATCAGTAAACTATTATCATTCATATCTTTGGTTCTTACTATTTCCCCCTCGATAATCTTTCGGTCTTGCCTGTGCTGTTTTAACAAAACTTCCCCTGCACACATCACATGGCCCCGGTCAATGTGTACCGGGGCAGCAGGTGAGGGCAGAGGACAGACGCCTGCACCTGAGTGGGCAGGGCTGTGATGTCATCAGGAGGTTAGATCAGGCACAGAACAGGACACCAGAAACAGGTCAACTCCACCCTCACACCACCATGGCAGCCAACTGGCCAGTCCCACAGACAGTTTGATGCACATTAAGCTTCTCGGCATGTGGAATATAACAGATGCTCGATAAACACCTTCTGAACAAGTAAACGACATGAACTCATATTGACATAAGGATATCTGACCCTTGAAGACACAACTCAGAGATGGATAGTTTCCACAACCAAAGGATTCTCCATTCTACAGAGAGACTTGCTCAAAGGGTTTCTTTATTGCTAGATCTTCTAAGGATTAAAAGAGATTACTGAAAGATCTATATATATATAATTTATTTTTGTTAGGCCTACATTTTTAAATATACATTTTTATGAAAACCTACATCAAGGTTTACAGGGTTGGAAGACCTTACGCTCAAAGAACCTTTTAACAAGAAAAACTGAAAAGCAAACACCACCGGGAGGCTCAGCTCTGACCCCCTGACTCAAGACCCAAGGTAGGGAATGGCCATCGCAGGGCCCCCAGAAGTCCCTGCTTCCATCCTGACCAAGGCGAGAAAAACTCCCTTTTCTGCTCATCAATCCTCTTTAAGGTCAAAGGGCAGATGCTGCCAAGGTCTTTCCTTCAGTAAAAAATCAACATCCATATGGGACTTTCCTAGTGGTCCAGTGGTTAAGACTACACACTCTCAATACAGGGGGCACAGGTTGATCCGTATTCAGGGAACTAAGGGCCCACAAGCTGAGCACAGCAAAAAAAAAAAAATCGACACTCACATACTGAGGGTCTCTGGTGTATCAGGCAGTGTCGCAGGGGTTAGGGAGTGGGAGGCAGTCAGAAGAGACGGTCATCCCTCCCTGCTCCCCATCAGCTCACAATCCAACCAGCCACACCAACACAGCCTTGAATTTGATCAGTCCCTGCAGAGAATCCAGGGGATGAGGCAGACCCTGACTGCCAGCTGCTGGGCACCAGTTGTCAGGAAGGAGGCCTCTCTGAGGTGACCTTCAGAGTGGGACCCAGAGAGTCAGAAGGAACCTATGAGGTAGAGGTTTTGGGGAACCAAAACCTGTCGCGTGGCAGGGAATGGCCAGCGTGAAGGGGTGGGGGGTCATCTGAGTGGCGACGGGAGCCCGGAGCCTCCCTGAGTCCTCTTGAAGGCCCAGCTGGGGCTCTGGGCCACTCTGGTGGCTCCAGCCTGCGATCCGCACCCTGGGACCTGGCTCTCCAGGCACATGTACAAGCCTCTCCCCACGACACACACCAAGTTACAGACTCGCTGGATCCCAGGCGGCACACTTGCAGTTTCAATTAAGGCTCCACATAAACCACACCCACAGGACACACAGAGACCTGCCATACTCACTTGGAAGCCTGAATCCACTCGTCGTAGAGTTCAAAGGTCATCAGAGGTTCTGGTAGCTCCCGGAGGTAAGACTTGAGAGCTCCTGGACGTGAACACCGTACAGGCTGTGAGCTGCCGGGACGTGGCAGACACGTGCTACCAGCCAGCGTCACCATGGGGGGCACGTTTGGGGAAGGTTCCCCGACCCTCGTGACCAGGTCACATGGTGGGGGCCACACGCCTGGATCCAAGGCTCTGGTGTGGCTGTGAGGGCCTCCCCTCTCGTGTTACCACCACCACCTCCTCCTTCCTTCAAGGGCACAAGCAACCAGGCCTAAAGTGGGGCCCTGAGTGGACATGCCCGGAGCACGGTGGGGAGCCAGGGGCTCAAGTGTCCCTGACACGTGGCTGTACATCCTCCACGCCCATCCCTTCCCCCGGAGCCCCTCCAGCTGCGAGGCCTACCTGCGATAGCGTGGGGGTCCGCCGAGCACTCCTGTACATCCACCACACAGCAATCCAGGGCCGCCTTGAGCTTCTTCAGCTTGGAGGCAGACGGGGCTACTCGGAAGAGGCCCTGCCAACAGGACAGGGGTCAGCAGACAGCCTGCACCCTGAGGGCACAACAGCGAGACCGACGGCCGGCAATCTCCCCACCCCCTTCCTCCACGATCTCCCAGGGGCCTCCTTCCCATCACCATGTGTCAACACTGGGACAGCAGGACCTGGGCCTCATCCCTGGCTGTGGTCTCAGCACCTAGGGCAGGGTGACCCGGTGTTCTGGTTCAGCACGTACTTGATTAAACGAACCTTGGGCACTTCGAGGTCCCGTCCTTGTGTATTTAGGATATATTTTGGAAAAACAAAAACACTAATTTGAAAAGATACACGTACCCCCATGTCCACAGCAGCATTATTTACAATCACCAGGACATGGAAGCAACCTGTCCATCAGCAGATGAATGGATTTAAAAAGATATGGTAAGTCTATAAAATGGAATACTGCTCAGCCATAAAAATGAATGAAAATTTTGCCATTTGCAGCAACATGAATGGACCTAGAGGCTATCATACTAAATGAAGTAAGACAGAAGGAGAAATATTGTATGACATCCCTTATATGTGAAATCTAAAAAGAAATGATACAAATGAGCTTCCTTACAAAACAGAACCAGATTCACAAACTTAGAGAACAAACTTACGGAACTGATGGTTGCCAGGGGAAGGATAGGAGGAAGGGACAGTTCGGGAACTGGGATGGACATGTACACATTGCTATATTTAAACTGGGTAATCAACAAGGACCTACTGTATAGCACATGGAACTCAACTCAATGTTATGTGGCAGTCCTGGATGTGAGGGGTGTTTGGGGGACAATGGATACATTTGTATGTACGGTTGAGTCTCTTTGATGTTCATCTGAAACTATCACAGCATTGTTAATTGGCTATACCCCAATACAAAATAAAAATTTTTTAAAAAATGGGGAAAGAAAAGGCCCCATTCACCTCCCTCCATAAAACTTTCCCTCAGGGACTAAAAAGACCTCATTTTTCATTGGTATTATACATGAAAATACCTGGCATTTAAAACAGGGTCTAAAAAACCTGTTTTGAATAAATCAGGCTTATTTGACAGACACTACACTTATCTGCTCCATAAGCTCATAAGCCCCCATCTCACTCTTTTATACTTTGCTTAGTAATAAATACCATAGATAAATATTGATTGGTTGATCAGATCACAGGAAAGTGGAATCATGAATTTTAAATTGCCTGCATAAGAAACTAAAGATGAGGTCCCAGGAGACCACTGACACAGCAATAAAAACAATGGTTGCCAACGTCTCATAGGATTCTTTTTTTAACGGAGTGCTTTCTAATGTCTGTATCAGTTTTCAGGATGTCTATAAAAAAAGTTAAGATCTAAAGGTTAAAAGGTCTATCTTTTAAATTAGGGAGAGAGGAGGTGGAGAATGGGGTGGAAGAGGAGGAGGAGAAAGCCCCAATCTCATTACATATGCAGATAGGAGGGCCAGAGCGGGGCTATAACGTGCTCAGGGTGAGGGTATCATGTCCC
>NW_011494752.1:11970135-11970895 GCF_000754665.1 Bison bison bison
TGTCCCTGGAGAGTGAAGGCTCATGGGAGAAGCAGGACCAGTTTGAGGACAGGGGGCTTGTACTGCGTCTTCCCAGGTTTGGGTTTGTGGGGCCGGGTGAGGATGGTAACCGAGGAGGAGAGACCCCGGAGGCTCCATCTGCGGGCGAGGAGACCCGCTCACGGCCAAGCTCGGCTGCACCCAGACGCACCTCCTCCTGCATCCCGCATTCCAGCAGCATTGTCACGCACGCCTCGATGGGGAAGGCGATCTCCCGGCCGCTGATCGTGAGGTGCTCCTCCAGGGGCTTCCCAAAGGAAGGCTTCTCCACCCAGGCCTCTGGGGTGTGGGGGTTGCAGGTGGAGCAAGAGAGGGGTCAGCACAGGTCACCCCCGCGGGAACCTTCCTTTCCTCCGGTCACACTGCTTCTCCTAAGTGTCCCAGGGACACGGAGCAGTGGACGTGGAAGCACTGTCCAACAATGTCCATGGAAGCACTGTCCAACTGCAGCATCTCCATTCCTGCAGTTTCGGGGGATGACGGGGAGGAACTGGGGGAGGCGGTGGAAGCCTGCCCGCTGTGAGCAGAGCTGCTGGGCTTTCTGTTACACACACACCTCCACACACGCCCATGCACACCCGCCTCATCCCCGCTGGGGTAGTGTGTGTATAGTGTGTACACGTGCTCTGCTTTCCTGCCGCTGGTCAAGGTGCCTGCAGGCGGAGGCCCAGGGCTCACGTGAAGGCAGCCCTGCTGGGGGAGGAGCAGGCGAGCCAAGCAC
>NW_011494752.1:11970995-11979180 GCF_000754665.1 Bison bison bison
TCCCCGCCCTCCCCGCCCCAGGCAAGCGTGGCACTCACCCTGTTGTGCTTTTATCTGAGGCAACACGGCCTGCAGGAGTGTCAGGGACTTCCTGTGGTACTCGGCCTGCACTTCGATGAGCTGAGGGAACACAAGGAGAAGCATCAGCCTTTGCCGGAGGATGGAGGGCATGGGCTGCCACACCATCAGGGTGCCCTGCCCCCTCCTCCACACATCTGCAATGACGGGCGTTCGTCCCCTCAGCCTCTGCAGCAGAGGGGTGAGCATAAAGGGAAGTTTTGGAGGTGGGAGACTCGGGGAGGAGGTGAAGGGAACTCTCCAGAGGTGAGCCTGCCTTCACTGCCACCCCAGCTGGGGAGCACCATGCCCCCAGTTCTCACAGCAAAAGGCACCGAAGGGGTGCAACAATGAAAAGGCTATAACAGAGAACACATTCAGAAATCCAGGTGCCCATGAGAGGGTGCTCAATGTCATGAGCCTCAATGTATCTTGATTCCCCTCAAGAAGAGCTCAAGATACAACTGGTGGGAAAACATGTGCTCGATCCACAATCCTCTTCCACCTTGGGAGGCAAATCTGCTTTATCGTGATGTGATTCAAAGGACAAGGTCCTGCAAGATGCTCTGTTCTGCCCCTCCCACTACTGAAAAAGCTGCTGAAATGGTAAAAACAGCAGAGGAAAAGCAGTGAATAGCTGGCACTTCATTTATTTTCTAAATCTCTCCCCGCTCCAAAAAAAAAAAGAAAATTGGGCATGTAGGAGGAAACGGAGAGAGAGGCACTTTGCTCAAAGTCTGGTGTGATGAGTAGCTATTATCCCCAAGGAAAACTAAGAGGGAATCTTTTCTTAAGTCATAGCGTTGAAATAAGTGGTACCCAAAGACAATTAGGTAGTCCAATAACGCTTGGAATGTCAACAATCATTTGTTTTAGATTTTTTTAAATGAAATATTATCTTCACAAATAAAACCAATGGAATAGACTTGAAAAGAATCCTACTATTTCAAAGTAAACATTTCAAGTTGGAAGGAATATGTATCAGCTCTCTCTCATGGGGGAAGAAACTCTGGACTTCTTGGCCATTGATGCTGAGCAGGCGGGGGAGCACTGACTACTCCCAGTTCCGCCCCACGCTTATCAAAGCATCCAGCTTCTCAGGATTCCTCTTCTCTCCTCCCTTTATCTTCTTTCCCCGTCTTTGTATCACTTCCTTGACCCTAAAGAGAAACTTTGAGTTTTATTCCCAACGTTATTTTTCATTTCAGGGTCCTAATTATTTGGGCCAGATGATTCAAGTGTGGATGACTCAGATCCTGTGTCTCTACTCTGTAAATCTGCTCCCATAGAGGAGAGGCAGTAAACAGGCATCAGCCCTCATTTACCAACTTGTCATCATCTGGAACAACAAAAATCTCCATTAATAACCAACAGATGCTGGGGTGCAGCTAGCTGCTTCTTCCCAAGTTGCTTCCTGATGACAGATTCAGGTTTTGCAACCCTGGCCCCGCTGACATCTGGGGCTGGATCACCCTGTCGTGGGAGCCACCGTCCTGTGCACTGTGGGATGCTTAGCAACAAACCTGACCTCCACCCTCTGAGTGCCTGTAGCACCTCCCCTGATAGTGACGGCCAAAAACATCTCTGCTAAGTGACTTCAGTTGTGTCCGACACTTTGCAACCCTATGGACTGTAGCCCTCCAGGCTCCTCTGTCCATGGAATTCTCCAGGCAAGAGTATTGGAGTGGGTTGCTGTGCAGGGGATCTTCCTGACCCAGGGATCGACTTTTAAGTCGATCTTTTAAGTCTCCTGCGTCTTTTAAGTCTCCTGCGGTGGCATGCAGGATCTTTACCGCTAGTGCCACCTGGGAAGCCCCCCTCAAATGTCTCCAGACACAGCCAATCATCTGCTGGGAGATGACAGAATCACCCCTGGTTGAGAACCACTGCCATAGATCACAGAGGTACAAACATCTTCATGGGTGAGGCTGAATTTTATTCTTGGGGTTTTGGAGAAATCCATACAAAGGCGACTAGAAGGCAGGATTTATTCACAGGTAGGACAGTTAAAGCCCCACCTGTTCTCAGGACATGCTTGACAGATCCTCGATTCGAGGCCCACGTTCCTTCCCGTCCCCACTGTGACACCTGCTAACAGACGCCAAGCTGCCTCACCTTTCTGGACGCTTACCGTCTGAAAGTAGTTTGCATAGTCGATTTCTTTGGCCACAAAACTGTACATGTCAGCTGACAGCTGGTCCTGTGGGGGCAAAACACAGAAGGATAGAGAGTAGGAATCCACACATCAGGGGAAAGAACCGTAACAGTGGTTTAACCTCATTTTTCATAATACTGGGCAGATTACAAACTTTGCCTGTGGACACTCCATTTCCCAACCACGGCTCTAAAGGATGACTAAGTGGGGAAAGAACACCTATGCCAGTGTTTTCCTGGGGCTTTTAACGTGGGCCACGTGGAGAGTTAGGAAAGCTGATGCAGGGGAATGACGCGCAAATTGCTTCCTTGCATCTCTGCGGCGTGCCCTGCTGTCTGCAGCAGCCCCGCCAGGCACACGCTGTGCTTCTGCTTGCCGCCCCTGCCGCTTCTTCCCCTGATGACACTACTGCCTTGCTCCCTTCATCTCAGTTCTGATTGGCTGATCATCAGGAAAAGAGAGGCAAACACACCAAGTCGAGGGAAGCTGGTTAAGACAGGTGGGCAGGGGACGGATCGCTGATTCCAAACCTGGCGGAAAAAAAAAAACCTGGACTCATCCAATATCATACACGAATCTCAGTGTGAAAAGCCCTTCACCACTCAGCTGCCCGAGGGGCTGAGAATAGTGGCTGAATGCTGTGTCTGGATCATGTTCCCTCCGAGGTCAGTGGTCAGTTTCACTGAAACGCCCCCAGCACAGTGCAGAAGTGCATTCGAGTGGATGTAGACTCTGTCACACTAACCGTATCTGTGAGCATGTCACATTCTCTAAACATGTTTGTACAAGTCACGTGATCTCTGACATCCCTCCCTGCTTGGTAGCCTTTGAGGCAGAGCCTCAGAAGAGGTGCTGAGTTAAAGAGAAAAAGTATCTATCATGTTCAGGTTGGAGTAAATAGGAAAACATCACCCCAATGCTTACAGCAGCGCTATTTCCAATTGCCAAGATATGGAAGCAGCCCAAGTGTCCACTGACAGATGAACAGATAAAGAAGTTGTAGTGTACAGACAATGGAATACTACTCAATCATAAAAAATAAAATAAAATCTTGCCATGTGTAACAATGGATGGACCTAGAGGGTATTATGCTAAGTGAAATAAGTCAGAGAAAGACAAATACCTCATGATTTCATATATGCAATCTAAAATGCAAAACAAAACAAAAACACACTCATAGATTCATAGAACAAACAGTAGTGTCATAAGGGGAGGGGATGGGGGGATGGGAAAAATAGATGAGGGAGATGAAGAGGCACAGACCTTCAGTTTACTTAATAATTAAGCAACAGGGATGTAACATACAGCATAAGGCAGACAGTTAATTATACTGCAATAACTTTGCATGGGGACAGATGGTTACTAGATTCATCATGGTGATCATTTCATAATCTATGCAAATATCAAGTCATCATGTACCACACCACATACAAACATGGTATTGTATGTTGACTATATCTCAATAAAAAGGAAAAAAAGCACAGGAAAGCTGACCCGAATGCTGAAGGAATTACAGCAGACAACTGCATAATTCAGGAAGAGTCTGATATACACAGAACCTCAGGCATTCTGCACAGACCCCGATAACCTCAGCAGCCCCTCCAGCTGCTGATCGAACTGTCCTCTGTGAGCAGGGGAATGGGAGGAGTAATCTGTCTCCTTTTCCAGTATCCTCAACAGGCAAGCATCCTTAAAGCATTCTTGCATACAAGATGATAGAACCAAGACACCAATTTCACATGACTAGCTACCAAAAGTTCAAGGTATTTTTCCCAAAGAATAAAATGGACTCTAGGACCACCTGCCCCAGGTCCCCACCACTTCAGCATCCTTTACAATGAATGCCTCCGGGAGGCTGCTGGACCTGTCAAGGTGCTAGAGAAAGTGGTTTTGTCAGAACTCAACCTCGCCTGCCATGGCCCCAGCAGCCTTGGTCTAGAAGCATCCGTCACCAGCCTGACAAGCGTGAGGGAGATAGTTCAAGTCAGGGAAAGACAAAGGGTGGGGTGATAAAAAAAAAAAAACAAAAACTCGGTAGACAGAGGTAAGGAAGGGAGCCTTGGGAAGGACTAAATGCCACGTCAGTTCAGTCCAGTGCAGTCGCTCAGTTGTGTCCGACTCTTTGCAACCCCATGAACTGCAGCATGCCACTGTCCATCACCAACTCCCAGAGCTTGCTTAAACTCATGTCTATTGATGCCACATCAAATCACTTTCAACCACTCAGCAGACGATCTCTGTAAAGCCAGCTGAACGGAGTATGCCCTCAGGAACATGAAGGTATTTTTCTGAAGGTACAATCACATCACCGTCTTATAAAGTTAACAATATAGATTCCAAGTAAGCCACACAAGTGAGAAATAAAAGCAGAAACTCTAAACCAAATTTTCATTTGTCTAATTTAATAATTTTATATTTAATATTAATTTATTAATATTTAATTTAATATTATAAATATTTTATTCATAAACATTATCGATATAATTTAATATTTAAATAAAGTATAGGGAGCCCCTACACTTCTGCTGAGTTTTTCCTCCTGGAGTACTACCAAGTTCTTACAGTGAACAGCAGAGAAAAGTCCTCTCTCGTTTTTCCCAAGGGGAAGGGAAAAGATTGCCATTTTGAAATGCACTGGAGCATTCTACCCTTAACAAGACCTAACCTTAGGAGCATTTTTCTTTTATTCCTGGCTGTGCCATGCTGCTTGTGGGATCTTAGTTCACCAACCAGGGACTGAGCAAGGGACCACAACAGTGAAAGTATCAAGTCCTAACCACCGGACCGCCAGGAAACTTCAAGGATAAATCATTTTATCCCAGTAGAACCTGCCGGGATGCTTTCGAATTGTGGTGCTGCAGAAGACTCTTGAGAGTCCCTTGGACGGCAAGGAGATCAAACCAGTCAACCTCAAAGGAAATCAACTGTGAATAGTCACTGGGAGGACTGATGCTGAAGCTCCAATACTTTGGCCACCCGATGTGAAGAGCCAACTCATTGGAAAAGGCCCTGATGCTGGGAACGATTGAAGGCAACAGGGGAAGGGGTCAGCAAAGGATGAGATGGTTGGAGATGGCATCAACTCAATGGACGTGAATCTGAGCAAACTCCAGGAGACAGTGAAGGACAGAGGAGCCTGTTGGGCTGCAGTCCATGGGGTTGCGAAGAGTCAGACATAACTTAGCGACTGAGCAACCACAACCTGCTGGAGTTATATCAGAGCCCTGCTGAACACTTGCTTTTAGCAGACTCTAGCCTCCCTCTCATTGAGAAAGAGAATTAATCAGCTCCAGCATCCTCTAGCCATCCTGTCCTACCAAACACAAAAACTGAGAAGCTGGAAACAGAACGAAAGGCAAGAGAGAAGCACCAAAGTTCACGGTGCAGGGTCACAGGCACACCCACAGGCGCAGCCCAGTCACAGGGTTGCAGGGGCTTCCCCCGCTCCCACACCTGACCGCCACATCACCACACGCCTGCGCACCACAGGTCCCTTTACCCAATCCTTCATGTCCACCTTTGGACAAAAATTGCAAGGTATACTAAAAGGCAAAAACGTAGTTTGAAGAAACTGAACGAGCATCAGAACCAGAGTCAGAGGTGTCAAGAATGTTGAAATTATTGGGACAGGAATTTTTTTTTTAATATGATGAATACCGAAAGCCTCAGCTCTTAGGGTTCGTCCTGGGCTCTTTAGACATGCCAGCTGACAAGCTTGGGGACACAGACTCAACCAGAGGCTCACTATTAGGGTTTTCATAGACCTCCAGCAAACAAAAGGATGATGCTCCCTGAGGGCCTCCCATTTTTCTCGGTGGAGAGGAGCACAGAAAGGGGGTACCCTGCAAATCTCCACTCTGTTGGCAGCCTCCTCCATCTCCTCCCTGAGGGCATCAGCTTTGGCACCTGCAGGCTGTGAGCTGCTGGACAAACCCGAAGACTTGGATGTCTGCTGCCACCTGATGAGGAAACAGGAGAAAGAGAGGAGAGGTGTGAATAGAACTTGGTCCCTGCCTTCGAGGAACTTAGATTCTAGTCGGATTAGGCATAAATATAAGCTGAGTTTCAGTACAGTGTGGGTGTTTTTTTCTTTTAGCATTTTCAGACATTCTACATCTAAGTTGATGAGCCTTACAAATTGGAGTTTGTGCACATACAAAATAGTTAAACACACACACCCTTAGCTCTTTAGGGCTCCCCATCCCTTTGCCACTGATGCACCAGGCTCCAAGCTTCTTCCCTGTGCACCTTTGTAATTTCAGTGTCTTTTAGCGACTTCCCAGGTAGCTCAGATGGTAAAGTGTCTGTCTACAATGCGGGAGACCTGGGTTGGATCCCTGGGTGGGGAAGATCTCCTGGAGAAGGAAATGGCAATCCGCTCCAATATTCTTGTCCAGAAAATCCTATGGACGGAGGAGCCTGGTAGGTTACAGTCCATGGGGTCGCAGAGTTGGACACGACTGAGCTTTTTTTTTTTTTTTTTTTTTTAAGTGATAAGTTAGAATGGCAGCAAAAGCAAACACTCTGGGATTAGAAAGGGAAAATGCATGGTGAATCGGACTCAACAATAACTTTTGGCAAAGAACATTTTCCATGTAGCGTGTGGAATCTGATGCTTCCCAAGTGACTCAGTGGTAAAGAATCCACCTGCCAATGCAGGAGACATGGGTTCAATCCCTGGGTTGGGAAGATCACTTGAGAAGGAAATGGCAACCCACTCCAGTGTTCCTCCCTGGGAAATCCCCTGGACAGAGGAGCCTGGAGGGCTATAGTCCATGGGGTCACAAAGAGTTGGACATAACTGAGCATGCATGCATGCACGCGCATGAGACAGGTAGAGAAAACCCTGAGGACACTGTGGGAGGCAGGGAAAGAGCTGGTTACAGGTATCACCTCATTGCCAAGAAGAGATCAGGAAAAGGTACCTGGTACCAGATCAGGAGAAAGGGGGCCCCAGTGTCCACACGGCAGGACCAAGAGAGGCTGAGGACAGTGACCCCTTCAGACAACAGCAAGCGTTCTCCAATTTGCAACACCGTCCCTACTGTCTCCCGAACCCTAAGGCCAAATGGCATCACTGCTGCTTCCTCTGAAGCACGGTCCACGCCGTTCCTTTCAGTTCCCTGCCCACCCTGCGGGCACTGAGTTGGGGAACCTTCATCTACTTGGCCAGAGTCAACCATGGATGCTAAGTGAGAGGCTAAATGGGTAAGATGAAAACAAATGTGAAAGTCAAAATCTCCACTAGGAAGCACTAAGCAGCCTTGGATCAACATTTTGATACCTCATGTATATTTTCTTTCTCTTTTTTTTAAAATTTTATTTTATTTTTAAACTTTACAAATTGTATTAGTTTTGCCAAATATCAAAATGAATCCGCCAATAAAAGCAAAAATAAACAAATGTATATTTTCTTAACCGTTTACCTCTGGGCAGAGAATACTGGCCTTCTAAGGAGGCCCCTTGGGAAACTTTCAAAGGGAACCACAAATATTTCTGGTTGCTTCTCTAATTAAAAAATAAATTTAAAAAGCTATTTCCGGTTGCTAACTTATTATCAAAGAATTACCAAAAGCAGGCCCTGACAGAAGGTTCTAATTACACTAAGATGCTAGTAGCTACAGCAGGGAATAGCAGTGGGGCCTCTCTCACTCAGGCAGTAAACTCCACAGTCTATGGGGCCCAGCACGTGGGAAAAATAAGGCAAATGGGTCATTATCTTAAAAACTCACCCACCCAATCATTTATTTCCTCCTTGTAATGGGGACATGAGATATAAGCTGCTTCTCAGCTCTAAGGAAAATAATCGAGTCATCAGGGTGGCAAAGGCAGCTGATTCCTGGCTACCGTCTTGAGAAGTTGGGAGGGACTCATTGGGGGTGGGCGGGGGACGGTGGGGCCCAATCAGGAGCCTGGGCTGTGGGGAGCTGGATGTTTTCATGGACAAGCTGAGAACTGTCAAGTGGACTCATC
>NW_011494752.1:11979280-11982751 GCF_000754665.1 Bison bison bison
AGTGGACTCATCAGATGAAATGTGGCAACAGATTAAATAGTGTCCTCTAAACACCATGCAGGCCAGGGTGAACGGGACAAACCAGAGAGCCCTGTAGGCTCCATCTGGCTCCTGGACCATTTGCCCAACGTGGAGGCAAAAAGTACAGCCTTACCCTCATTTTGAGAATCAATAATAGACTCACTAAGGGTTTACTGTGTTATATGCAAGAAAAAAATTAAGAGAGTGGAGCTGTATCACAATACCAAAAAAGAGGAAATCAGTTCTCTTTGCTATTAGCAAAAAGTAGCAAAATGAAGAATCTTCTGTCACTTAAAAAAGTGCACCCATGGGAGAATTACTTTGAAAGGCTTTGGGACATCAAGCTGGCTTGAAGCTACAGCGGTGGTCACATGTGTCCTGAGAAAGATTCCTTACTCATAACAAGAATTCAGGAAAAATTAGAAATATTTTTCTAATATTGTACTCCAAAATGTCAAAAAAAAAAAAAAAATCTAAGCTAACAGGTAAGGATTAGTAAAAATGCCTGGGCAATTCTTTCTTATAATGGCTTGCCCTACAGAAATGATGTATTTATAATTTCCGTTTTTAAAATTAATTAACTAATTAAAGTTCTGGCTGTGCTCGGTCTTCATTGCTGTACGTGGGCCTTCTGTTGTTGCAGCAAGTGGGGGGCTTCTCTATCCACAGGCTTCTCCTTGGTGGTGGCTTCTCTTGTTACAGAGCACAGGCTCCAGCAGGTGGAGCACGTAGGCTCAAGAGCTGCACAAGGGCTTGGTTGCTCCGTGGCAAGTGGGATCTTCCGGGACCAAGGATCAAGCCCATGTCCCCTGCACTGGCACTGCACCACCAGGGAAGTCCAACAGAAATGATCTATTTAATTAATATCTCCAGTTCAGTTCAGTCATTCAGTAGTGTCTGACTCTTCGTGACCTCATGAATCGCAGCACACCAGGCCTCCCTGTCCATCACCAACTCCAGGAGTTCACTCAAACTCATGTCCATCGAGTCGGTGATGCCATCCAGCCATCTCATCCTCTGTCATCCCCTTCTCCTCCTGCCCCCAATCCCTCCCAGCATCAGGGTCTTTTCCAATGAGTCAACTCTTCTTTTGAGGTGGCCAAAGTATTAGAGTTTCAGCTTTAGCATCAGTCCTTCCAATGAATACCCAGGACTAATCTCCTTTAGAATGGACTGGCTGGATCTCCTTGCAGTCCAAGGGGCTCTCAAGAGTCTTCTCCAACACCACAGTTCAAAAGCATCAATTTTTCGGCACTCAGCTTTCTCCACAGTCCAACTCTCACATCCATACATGACCACTGGAAAAACCAAAGCCTTGACTAGACGGACCTCTGTTGACAAAATAATGTATCTGCTTTTAAATATGCTATCTAGGTTAGTCATAATTTTCCTTCCAAGGAGTAAACGTCTTTTAATTTCATGGCTGCAATCACCATCTGAACTGATTTTGGAGCCCCCCAAAAATAAAGTCTGACACTGTTTCCACTGTTTCCCCATCTATTTCCCATGAATTGATGGGACCAGATGCCATGATCTTCATTTTCTGAATCTTGAGTTTTAAGCCAACTTTTTCACTCTCCTCCTTCACTTTCATCAGGAGGCTTTTTAGTTCCTCTTCACTTTCTGCCATAAGGGTGGTGTCATCTGCATATCTGAGGTTACTGATATTTCTCCTGGCAATCTTGATTCCAGCTTGTGCTTCCTCCAGCCCAGCGTTTCTCATGATGTACTCTGCATATAAGTTAAATAAGCAGGGTGACAATATACAGCCTTGACATACTCCTTTTCCTATTTGGAACCAGTCTGTTGTTCCATGTCCAGTTCTAACTGTTGCTTCCTGACCTGCATATAGGTTTCTCAAGAGACAGGTCAGATGGTCTGATATTTCCATCTCTTGAAGAATTTTCCACAGTTTATTGTGATCCACACAGTCAAAGGGAGAAGGTGATGGCACCCCACTCCAGTACTCTTGCCTGGAGAATCCCATGGACGGAGGAGCCTGGTGGGCTGCAGTCCATGGGGTCACTAAGAGTCGGACACGACTGAGCAACTTCACTTTCTCTTCACTTTCATGCATTGGAGGAGGAAATGGCAACCCACTCCAGTGTTCTTGCCTGGAGAATCCCAGGGACGGGGGAGCCTGGTGGGCTGCCGTCTATGGGGTCGCACAGAGTCGGACACGACTGAAGCGACTTAGCAGCAGCACACAGTCAAAGGCTTTGGCATAGTCAATAAAGCAGAAATAGATATTTTTCCGGAACTCTCTTGCTTTTTTTTGATGATGCAGCGGATGTTGGCAATTTGATCTCTGGTCCCTCTGCCTTTTCTAAAACCAGCTTGAACATCTGGAAGTTCATGGTTCACATATTGCTGAAGCCTGGCTTGGAGAATTTTGAGATATTGCCTTACCAATCCCAATACCCAAGAGACCATAAGCTGGAGACATGAAAACACTCATTAAATACTGGAAGAGAAGTCCCTGATGACACTTCTTACGGTTTCAAAATCTACACGCCACCTCTGGTGTCACCATTAAAAACATGAGACAGAATTATATGGACCATGTCTGTTGCTCAGAAGAAACTCTCCTTTAGGGAAGCTGAATGAAGAAATGGAAGTGGACAAGGCAAGGACAAGCTTTGATGCTAACATCCAGCTCTGAGCAGAAGCTGAAAATTCAGGTTTTTCTTACAGAAGCAGAGAAAAGACCTCAGAGCTAAAACCCAGGTCCTCAGAGGAGGAAATCACTCTGCAAACCCAGGAGCATAGTGTCCACCATCATCCTGACAGCGCAACAAACAGCATGTCTATAATCATCTTGTGATGGTGTTCAGTTGCTCAGTCATGTCCGACTCTTTGTGACCCCATGGACCACAGCATGCCAGGCTTCCCTGTCCCTCACTATCTCCTGGAGGTTGCCCAAGTTTATGTCCATTGAGGCGGTGATGCCATCCAACCATCTCACCCTCTGTTGCCTCCTTCTCCTTCTGCTTTCCATCTTTCCCAGCATCAGGGTCTTTTCCAATTAGCTCTTTACATCAGGTGGCCAAAGTAATGGAGCTTCAGCATCAGTCCTTCCAATCAACGTTCAGAGTTGATTACCTTTAGGACTGACTGGTTTTATCTCCTTGCAGTCCAAGGGACTCTCAAGAGTCTTTTCCAACACCACAGGTCAAAAGAATCAATTCTTCAGTGCTCAGCCTTCTTTATGGTCCAACTCTCACATCCATACTTGACTACTGGAAAAACCATAGCTTTGACTAGACAGACCTTTGTCAGCAAAGTCATGTCGCTACTTTTTAATATGCTATCTAGGTTTGTCACAGCTTTTCTTCCAAGGAGCAAGCGTCTTCTAATTTCTTATGTGACTCCCCAATGTGGGACTACAGAACAGAAATCTACACCATTGGAAGCAGGAAAAGGTGACCAAGTCCTCAGATTCAGAAATTG
>NW_011494752.1:11982906-11999843 GCF_000754665.1 Bison bison bison
CCACCGTCCTCTGTGGTCTCTGCTCCTGTCACCCTCCCTTTTTCCCTTCCACCCCCACCATGCCCGCCTTCATTCTGTTTCCTGAATACGTCACCCTTATTTCCACCCACAGGGCCTTTGCTGTTCCCAGTGTCATGGACAGCTCTGCAAAGTATCTCTGCGTAGCTGCTTCCTTCTTATCAGATCAAGTGTCATCTTCTCAAAAAAAAAAAGTCTTCTCTGTTTCACTATTTATGCCATGGCCTGCTTCTGCAGAGCCACTTCCAAACTTACACTGTGGTGTCTTCCTGAAAGGACTTATGGCTGCTGAAATGGCCTTGTGTGTGTGTTCTCTTGTCCAGAGTCCAACTCCCAAATCAGGCCACAGCCTCTCTAAGAGCAAGGCCCCTATACTTCAGCACCCAGCTCATAGTAGAAGAAAGAAACACTCAGTGGATGAACACACACCACACACACACACAAGCCACTGCCTTCCAACTAGGACTGCTGCTCTTCAAAGAAGCAGAAATGGAAGCAAAGAAAACCCACCATACCTCGTTCGTGAAGAGTCCATGTCCAGCACCAGCTTGGCTAAATGTTTCCTCTGTTTTTGGATATTTGGGATTTCTACCTGTGGGTAGAGGAAACAAACAAGGAAAACACAGTTGATTTGAAGTCCAGTGACAAATTTTTTTAAATAATTTTAAAGATTGAAATATAGTTGAATTTCCAGTGTTTCAGGTGTACAGCAAAGTGATTCAATTATATATATATTTTTTTCAAGTTCATCTCCATTATAGACGAACTTGAAAAAAAAGAGATATATATGTATAAAACGGAATCACTTTGCTGTATAATAGGTTTGTCCCATTATAGGTTATTATGATATTGAGTATAGTTCTTTGTGCTAGACAGGAGGTCTTTGTTGGTTGTCTATTTTATACATAGCACAGTGTGTGCATCTATCCCAAGCTCCTAATTTACCCTCCCACCTTCCCAGGGAGCGAACCTGAGCCTATTTCTCCTGCACTGGCAGGCGGGGTTCTTCACCACTAGCACCACCTGGCTGCACGACACACATTTCAAGAGCTCAGCAGCCACAGGTGGTTAGCTGTCGCCAAGCAGTGTAGACCGGAACCATCCCCAGCACCGGGGAGGTTGGTAAGACCAGTGAAAGGGGATGCAAAGAGGGCCAGGGTTCACAGCAAAGAACATCCCCCGACCACTTTATCTCTTACTTGATACAATTTCACTTGGTTGAAGCTGGCAAAGTTGCCACCTACACATTAAGGCTTCTTCTCAAAAAGACAGTTTGCTTCAGTGTCCTTTAAAGTAGACAGAGAAGGGCCCCGTCTAAACAGAGACAGCGAGGGGGTTGCACAGAGTCTCTCGGACATAAGCCCCCATGTCCAAGGACAGAGGCTTATGAATAGGGGCTGCTGCTCATTTTTAAACTTTTTTTAATTGAAGTACAGTTGATTTACAATGTTGTGTTAATTACTGCTAAACAGCAAAGTGATTCACTTACATACACACGCACACACACACACACACATATTTATATATATATATATACACACTTTTTAAAATATTCTTGTCCATTACGGTTTATCACAGGAGACTGGATTTAGCTCTCTGTACTATAGAGAAGGACCTTGTTGTTTATCCATCCTATACAGACTAGCTTGTGTGCTAATCCCAAACTCCCAATCCATCCCTCCCATGTCCCCTCCCCCTTGGCAACCACGTCTGCTCTCTATGTCTGGGAGTCTGTTTCTCTTTCACAGGTTCATTTGTGTCCTATTTGAGATTCCACTGTCATTTCACTGAAGACCGGAGATGGGCGGAGGGCAGGGAGGAGGATGGGGCGGAGACCCTGTGGAGGATGAAGTGATGCCACCAGTCTTGCAGTTCCACCCTCAAGGATGGCATGGGTAGGAGAAGGGGGCAGCATTCAGCTCAAAGGGCTCCCACGCTGGGGAAGCCCCTGCAGTTGGGTAGTAACGATCCCTGGTGAGACACTGTGTCACAGAGTGGGTGAGAGGCAGAAACAACCCTGAGGCTGGAGCCAAAGGACCCTAGGGACCACCACTCTGCCCACCCCAATCACATGGGTCCAGCCTCGCTCCCACTTCTGACCTCGGCCAGCAAGAACAGCGGCTCGATCACATCCCTCTCAACCTGCAGTTCGAAATGAATCAGCTCCTGAGCCAGCTTGTCCTCTGTCTCACCACAGAGTTTCAGCATCTTCCTGCAACAGAAGGGGAGGAAAACTGTCCTGAGTACTCTGCATAGAAGGATGTGCTACTGCTAAGTCACATCAGTCGTGTCCGACTCTGTGCAACCCCATAGACGGCAGCCCACCAGGCTCCCCTGTCCCTGGGATTCGCCAGGCAAGAACACTGGAGTGGGTTGCCATTTCCTTCTCCAGTGCATGAAAGTGAAAAGTGCAAGTGAAGTCGCTCAGTCGCATCCGACCCTTCTCGACCACATGGACTGCAGCCTACCAGGCTCCTCCATCCATGGGATTTTCCAGGCAAGAGTACTGGAGTGGGTCACCAGTGCCTTCTCCGAGAAAGATGTGACCCACATCCTAATGCTGCCACCTGCCAGCCAGGTAAACACTCTTGAGAAAAACTTGCTCCATGCAGTTTCGTTTCTCAAACTGTCCACTTTCTAAAGGATGCTGAGTACCTACTATGTGTCTTGACTAAAAGGGGGTCTGTGGGGAATTAAGAGAAATATAGAGGGGCTTCCCTGGGGCAGTCCAGTGGTTGAGACTTCGCCTTCCAATGCAGGGGGCCGGGGTTCGATCCCTGGTTGGGGAACTAAGATCCTGTATGCTGCAACGAAAGATCCTGTGTACTGCAACCAAGACCTGGTGAGGCCAAATAAATATTTAAAAGAAAAAAAAGAAGCTCTCTCCTCTTTCCCTGTTTGCCTAAAGTGAAAGTGAAAGTCACTCAGTTGAGTCCAACTCTTTGTTACCCCATGGACTATACAGTCCATGGAATTCTCCAGGCCAGAATACTGGAATGGGTAGCCTTTCCCTTCTCCAGAGGATCTTCCCAATCCAGGGATAGAACCCAGGTCTCCCCCATTGCAGGCAGATTCTTTACCAGCTGAGCCACAAGGGAAGTCCAAGAATACCAGAGTGGGTAGCCTATCCCTTCTCCAGCGGATCTTCCCGACCCAGGAATCAAACCGGGGTCTCCTGCACTGCAGGCAGATTCTTTACCAACTGAGCTATGAGGGAAGTCCTAAAAGCAGGATATGAATCTGTAAAGGGGTCCCCCTCCCATCTCTACCAGATGCTAATCACCAGAAACAATTTCAGACCCTTATCAGCCCAGAGACGGCCCCAGCGGACTCCACATTACGAATTTTACTAACTCTTATCTTCTACTAGTTCCCCATATATTTACCTTCCCACAATCTGCTGCCCTAGAGACTAACATTTCTTTTTCTTTGTCTTGTCCCATCTCTAAAAATCACTGCTCTTTTGTTAAAAATGCTACATAGGCCCAAGTTCAAGTCACCCCTTTGAGTTACTCATCATTGAGTTCTCCCACGTGTATGACAATCAAACACGTATGCTTTTTCTCTTATTCATCTGTCCTCTGTCAATTTTATTTGTAGGGCTCATGGAAGAGCCTAAGATGGGAAGAGGGAAAAAGAACTTCTTCATCCTTTCCAGCACATTCACTTTGCTGTTTGTTGTTCAGTCACTAAGTCGTGTCTGACTCTTTGCAACCCCACGGACTGCAGCTCTCCAGGCTTCCCTGTCCCTCGCTATCTCCAGCAATTTGTTCAAACCCATGTCCATCGAGTCGGTGATGCCATCCAATCATCTTATCCTCTGTCGCCCCCTTCTCCTCCTGCCCTCAATCTTTCCCAGCATACTTTTTTTTTTTAATGCTTTCTTGCTATTTGCATTTCATTCTTTTCTTCTGGACATAATCTACCACACACAACCTTAACTAGTTTCTCAGTAAGAACATGCAAATAGTAATTCCTCTATATCTGTGCCTGAAGATACCCTATTTTCCTCTTATTCCTTAAGATTTTTTAAAAAAATATTTGCTTCTTTGGCTGTCAGGTCTTAGTTGTGGTGCACGCTGGCTCAGTAGCTGCAACACGTGGGCTTTGCTCGCCCAAGCCATGTGGGATCTCAGATCCCCAGCCAGGGGTGGGACTCACTGTTCCCTGCATTACGAGGAGGATTCTTAACCACTGGGCCAGCAGGGAAGTCCCGTCCCCTTCTTCTTGAATGACAGTTCAGTACATCACTGAATCTAGATTTCTCACATTTTCCACTCACTACTTGAAGATATTCCTCCCTTATTTCCTGGCATTTATGTTGGCTCATAAATAGTCAGTTATCAGTCTAAGTGCCCTTGTATACACACTTGGTGACTGAACAACTACAAGCTTTCTCTGCTCGACTTTAAATCTCTCTTTTGTGTCAATGGTGTGTAGCAATTTTATAATGGTGTGTCCAGTGATGGATTTCTTTTTGTGGATCTCTGTCAGGACTTTTTGTGCTCCTTAAATCTGAAGACTCATGCTTTTCTTCAAATCTAGAAAAGGAAAATTCAACCAGAAACTCACCCTTCTATTTTCTTCTTCAGGAGCAGCTACTACACATTAATGCTCTATATTTATAACCTGCCACTTGAGTTTCTCCACTTAATGTTGCCTGTATCCTTAGTGCTTCTATTGGTCAGCCAAGACTTTCATTCAGGATCTTCTGGAAGCTCTTACAGGAAAACCCAAAGGAACTGTACTTTATTCTGGTCATTCTTGGGGAAACTCCAGATATGTTTTCAAGGTCACCAGTTTCCATATCTGTGTGCAACTTCCGGTTTCTCTTAAGTTTTTAAAATATAATAAATATAATTTGAATTTTTAAAAGTTCTATTTGGTTTTCTTTGATTCTGCCTCTTCTTTTTTCCCCTTGTATTGATTTTTTTCTTGTCAAGAATTTGTTTGTGTTTATTAAATTTTTAAATTTCACTTTAAATGTAATTACTGTCCATTTCCTTTCATGCCATCCTAGTATTTTTAGCCCTTAGGGTCCGATTCTCCCATCAGCTGTGCCTGCTGACCCTCTCTCATGATGCTTCTATTTTTAATTTGTTTTTATTGTGAGCTCAAAATCAGCAAGGGTTGTTCTTCTGGGAATCCTATAAGTTCTGACATCTGACACGGAGAGATTTCATATTTGCTTCTGCTGGGACCCGAGGGATTTTGAGTGCCCTTCAACCAATTTTTTTTTTTTTTTGACCACACTTCATGGCATGTGGGCTCTTGGTTCCCCAACTGGGGATCAAACCTACCCCCCCTGCAGTGGAAGCACGGAGTCCTAACCACTGGACCGCCAGGGAAGTCCCTACAGTTTTACATTAGTTTCTCCCCTTGGGAGCTGCCTCCTGCCCAGACACTGTGACTCCAGGGCCTGGGGGCTCCATTTCTCACTGCCACCGCTCCTTCTTCCCCATCCAGTTCCCAGCCAGGCTTCAGGGTTCTCAGCGCCTTGCTGAGATGTGCTCGTCCCCTCTTTAAGGACGGGGACTTTCCCAGATTTGGCATGAACCCATGCGTGGTATCTCCTTACCCAAGAAGTGTGTCATCTCCCAGGATAGCTGACCCTTCCATCAGACACTGAGCCAGTGTTGTCAAAGGCAATTTTTTCTGAAAAGGAAAAAAGAATGTGGTAATGAAAATGACTTCAACAGTTACCCACTTATATGAAAATAGTGAGAAGTCAAATACTTGCCTAGATACCCTGTTAGCTAAGAAACAAATTGACTTTAAAATATGTATAAAACCTAAAAATTCAGAGGATACAAAGGTGGGTTAGACTCAGAGATACCAAAATTCAGAAAATTAAAACAAAATTTGCTAATTTGGAAAATAAGGCTAAGGTTTACAGGCTGCATTTTAAAATCTAGTAGGATAGCAACACGGAAAAAAAGAGATTTCAAAATTATGCTAAAGACTTGAACCGTGCTTTAATTAGAAATCAAACTCTTTCTTAAGAAGTACATTAGCCCTAATTTATAAACAAGGCAGCTTATGGTCAAGAAAGAGAGAAAATGTTCACCTAGAATTATAATGCAAACAAAGTAATCATCAATATAAGGCAGACTCCAAAGAAGATATAAAATGGCCAATAAGCACGTGAAAAGATGCTGAACATCATTAGTCATTAAGGAAACCAAATGAAATCTGCAATAGAGATACCACCTCACCCCCACTAGGATGGCTATCATAATATTAATAATATATATTTGTGGGTACATAAAATAAATATTGGTGAGCATGTGGAGAAATTGGAACCTTCACGCTTTGCCAGAAGAGATGTAAAACGGTCCAGCACTGGGGAAAAGTTTGGCAGTATTTCAATAAGTTAAACAAAATTACCATATGGCCCGGCAATTCCACTCTTGGGGATGTACCCAAAATACTCTGAAACAGATGGCTGAATAAAAACATGCATGATGTGAAGAGCGGCCCAATGCACAATAGCCAAAAGGTAGAAACAGCACCAATGTCCATCAACGGGTGAGTAAAGAAACGCAACGCAGTCCATCCACGCAAAGGAACTACTACACAGCCGTAAAAAGAGAATGAAGTCCTGACACAGGCTACAGTGTGGATGAACCCTGAAGGCGTCGCCAGAGAAAACAGGCACATGATGTATGATCTACTTATATAAGATCTCCAGAATAAACAAATCCATGGGGACGGGAGCTAGATTTGTGGTTAAGAGATGAGGGGGAAACTCCAATACATTGGCTACCTGATGTGAAGAACTGACTCGTCTGAAGAACTGACTCTCCTGATACTGGCAGAGATTGAAGGCAGGAGAAGAAGGGGACAACGGAGGATGAGATGGTTGGATGGCATCACCGACTCAATGGACATGAGTTTGAGTAAACTCTGGGAGTCGGTGATGGACAGGGAGGCCTGGCCTGCTGCAGTCCATGGAGCTGCAAAGAGTCGGACACAACTGAGCCACTGAACTGAACTGCGGGGGAGGGGGATTAATTGATGAGTATGGGGTTTCCTTTTGGGGAGACGGAAATGTTCTGGAAGTAGATTATGGTGGTAGCTGCACAATACTGTCCCTGCACTAAATGTCACTGAATTGTACTCCTCAAAATAGTTAAAATGGCAAGTTTTATGTTATGTGGGAAGTGAGGGAGAGAGAGAAGGAGGGAGGCAGAAAGGCAGAACAATCTATGATCACAGAATGATACATCTTCCCTCCTTACTAAGTGTGGACAAGCCCTGTTCTTCCTGAGCCTACACCATCCAGCACACGCTGAGAACAGCAAAGTGAGAACAACGGGATCTCCTTAGGTCTTCCGGTCTACACCACCACACAGACCCCCTCCCAACCCACAGCCTTTATTTACCTCAGGACCCAGAGGCCCTCAGCTGTCACTCACCTCCTCCCCAGAGTGAGGGGTGCCCACCTACCTGGGTACCGCAGCTGTGATGACAGACCAGACGCTGCTTTCAGGGACCTTACATCCCAGGGCAGGGAGACAAATACTAAACACAGACACTATGAAGGAGACCGTTTCAAGAGCTGGAAGTGCCGTGCGGGCAACAGAAAGCAGGACAACAGGCAGCGTGGGCAGCTGTGGTGAGGGAGCAGTGATGAGAAAAGACCCTCCCCCCAGAGAGGGTACCTTTAGGAAGCGCCCTGAAGGGAGACAAAGTCAGCCAAGCCTCCAGATGGGACAGAACATTCCAGGCAGAGGAATGGCAGGTGCAAAGGTCTGGAGGTAGGATCCCGGGCCAGCTCAGCATCCATCCCCAGGAGACCAGCACGACTGGAGCTCAGTGAGAGAAGGGGGAGCAGTCAGGGAGGAGGTGGGGGCTAGACTGCGCAGGTCCTCGTTAGCCGGAGGTAGGAGCTGGATTCTAGGGGACCTGGGGACCACTGGGGGCTTGTTTAAAAACCAAATGATCTGTTTAAAATAACTCAATCCTGAAACACGAAACTGGATAACGTGAGAGAGGAACCAAGATGAAGGTGGATTATTAGGAATCTGGTTTGAACATCCCCAGGAGAGCGGCAGGCTCCAGGTATCTCCAGGGAAAAATCGCAGGAGACAGGTCAACCCCAAGAATGGGATGGAGTTCCTGGGGCTCCCGGAGGAGGAGAGACCAGGACACGTGAGAGATTATTGCTCTCCAGCCCAGGAAAACCCTGGATACCCTGGGTGGGTCCAAGTCACAGTTCCCTCCCTACCCTCAGAGAGGACGTCTAACTTCCGTGAATGGGGGGCCTACCTACCCGGGTACCACTTCCCGGTTACACGCCTTTCACTTGAGGAATAATCCTGCTGCCCCACCATTTCACATAAAATGAGACATTATTCTGGGTAACAATGAGACCAGGCAACCAAGAAATTATATATCCAAACTTAAACACCACTTTCTAGCTGTCCTACAAAGCTATTAGGTCCAGGTTTCCAGAGATTTAATTAAAGGCACAGGAACAGTATCTTCCGAGAGAATCTGCTCCCACCCTCACCGTTCAAAAGGAGTTACTTAAGGCACGTTGTAGAGAAACGTCCAAAATGGTTAAAAAAGGAAAGAAAAGCAGACCATCCTTAACCCTCAGCCACTTGGTTCCTGTCCCCAGAATCATGGCAGTGATCAGTTTTCTGTGTCTCCTTCCATAAGTATTCTAAGCAGATCCAATTATGTATGTGAGTGTGTGTCCATGTTTAATGGACACATTTTCCCCCTCACACTGTCAGCACACGATATATCCGACCCTACACTTCGTTTTCCTTTTCACATAGAGATATCGTTCACATCATTTCCTATCAAGACGTAGAGAGAACTGCCTCATGCTGGTTGTTTTTTTTTTTTTTTAATGGCTACACAGATCACTGAATGATGACAACATTTAAACAAGTCCTGTACTGATGGTGTAATGGTCACAAGACAGGGTCTGTGCCTGTGGACCAAGTGATGCTCCTAAGAAAGGATTTGCTGTGGAGGAGACACTGAGGGCCTTGTGGGCATGTGGATTTCAAGGGCATTGGTGTTGAAGGGGTAAAACCTCAATTAGTGAGTTTTTGCTTGTGTAGATGCTGTAAGAGTCCAGAAACTAAGAGAAGAAAAGAATCAAGAAATTAAAAGGAAGCTACCAAAGGAAAAAAAAAAAGGAAGAAACGGGTTATACCTTCATGTCAAAAATGAGACAGTAATAATCTACAATCAAAGGCAGGTGAATAGAAGAAGTGAATGGACTACAACTCACAACAGACTCCAAATTATTTCTTTATTCCTAAAGAAATTTTCTAAGACTAAAGGAAAAGCTGAGGGCTCGGTAGACACAGGGCACCGTGCTGATCAACTTATCCCAATGCCTACCTGCTCCTGAGATATTACTTGCTCTCTTCCCCACCCTCTGCTCACCCCCACCTAACTTAGAAGCATATGGAGACTTTGAAGGATCCAACTGCCCACATGTCTAGAAAAGCCACCATTCTCTGGCTGACAAAGATCCAGGCTGAAAGAACCACTAGCATTCCAGGGACTACTGTGTTAGTCGCTCAGCTGTGTCCAACTCTTTGTGACTCCATGGACTGTAGCCCACCAGGTTCCTCTGTCCATGGAATTCTCCAGGCAAGGATACTGGAGCGGGCTGTCAATCCTTTCTCCAGGGGATCTTCCCGACCCAGGGATCGAATCTGCCTCTCTTCTGTCCCCCACACTGTAGCTGGAATCTTTACCGTCTGAGCCACCAGGGACCATTAGAGCCCAGGTAAAGAGATCTTAGCAAGCTTCACCCTGACCAGTGGCTTTCCAGGTCAAAGGGAAGCTATTAGAATACACTTCCTCCTGATTCTGGAGTGCCGAGAGATGCTTAAGAGTTAAAGACGGGGACACAGAATGTTCCAGGGTTTGCAAAAGCAGTCGATCTGACTTGTCTGAGATGATTGTTCTTTCCAAAATTATCTTGGGCAGAAGCAGCACAGTTTGTAGGATGACTCAGAGACAAAAAGTTTCATTCTAATATCCACTCTGCTTCCCAAACATACACACGCGCTCACACACAGCCCCATCTCTGAGAACCTCTGTCTACTACCCTCTAATCCAGGCACGCTTGTTCCCTGGGGCTCAGCAGTTCTCAGGTGATTCTGGACCAATGACGGGGCCACAATAACAGCAGCTTCTGTTTCTTTACTATGTACTTAGGTCAAGTACCGTGCTAAGCATTTACATGAATGATCTCACAGAATTCTCAAACAACCCTACTAAGTAGGGATTCACTGTTACTACCATTTTCCAAGTGAAGAAACCAAGGCTTATAGAGGTAACTGACTTGTTCTCTGTCAGGCAAAATCTGGAAACAGCAGAGCTGGGCTTCAAGCTCAGAGAGTCATATCCCAGCCCTTAAACTCAGAACCATCAACCTAAATTGCTTCTGTAAAGAACAGCAAAGATTTGGGACTTCCGTGGTGGTCCAGTGGTTAAGAATCCGCCTTCCAATGAAGGGCATGTAGGTTTGATCCTTGATCAGGGAACTAAGATCCCACATGCCTTGGAGCCAAAAAACCAAAACATAATACAGAAGCAATACTGTAACAAATTAAATAAAGATTTTAAAAGAAAAGAATAGGAAAGATTTAAATTGGCGCGATGCGTTGGGCAACTCCTGTGCCTAAAATACTCACGGGCTATCCAGTCGTGACACATCTATTTTTAGCGCTGCCTTCACGTGGCAGGCCCCATTAGAGGCATTAAGGATGCAGCCGTGATGGGAAGATAAGATCCCTGCTCCCATGGAACTCACATACCAGGACTGGGAACGGACACGGGAGAAGATGAAGAAGCACAGCGATTTTAGAGAACAACATGTGCTAGGAAGAACATGGAACTGGGGGGTGTGACTGGGGGAGGGAACAAACACATCAGATGGTGAGAGAAGCTGCACCAAGAAGGTGGCATCTGAGCTGAGAATCAAACAGTAAGATGTTGCTGGCCTGGCTAGTCGCAGTAGCCAGGACGTGGAAGCAATCTAAAGGCCCATCAACAGATGATGGATCAGGATGTGGTTCATATATACAAAGGAATACCATCAGCCATAAAAGAGGAAAATAACAACACGTGCAGCACCATGGATGGACCTAGAGTTTATCACTTAAGTGAAGTCAGACAGGGGAAGACAATACCATATGCTATCACTTAAATGTGGAATCTAAAAGAGGACACAAATGAACCCACTTAGGAAACAAAAGCAGATTTGTGGACACAGAGAACAGACCAGCGGTTGACAAGAGGGACGAGTGTCAGGCTTCCCTTGCTGAAATCCCCAATACACATCGAATTACTTCCACAGACACTACAAAGCAGTAAACATTTTCTTTCCACCACACATCAGTAGTTCCTACTGGGAAAGTTAAGAAAGAAGAAACCAGGGTTGGGAGGAGAAAACGGAATGATCGATGGAGCGAGCAAAGTGATCTGGTCTTGCAGTGTGAGCTCGGAGGACGAGTCAGGATAGCCAAGAGAGGCGAGGCCAACAGAGTTGGGGGGCTCAGGGCGACCACCAGGAAGTGACGTCAACAAGAACTCCTGGTCAGAGAAAATCAGACAGACACCAGACACATTGATCATCAACTCAAGGGGGAAAGAAACCCCCTAGACTGCCTCTCCGCTGGAACAAAGCCAAGTGAACACTTCAGAATATCTTTTCAGGGGGCTTCCCAGGTGGCTCAGTGGTAAAGAATCTGTCTGCCAATGCAGGAGATGCAGGAGATGCAGGAGACGCAGGTTAGATTCCTGGGTTAGGAAGATCCCCTGGAGTAGGAAATGGCAACCCAGTATTCTTGCCTGGGAAACCCCATGGACAGAGGAACCTGGCAGGTGACAGTCCATGGGGTCTCAAGGAGCGACTGAGCACAGCAGACAAACAAAAAATAAACTAATATTAGTAAGATTTTTTTTTTTGAAAAAAGGAAGAATATCTGTTCATCTCTGCTGAATTTGAGGGAGGTGGGGGTCAAGAGGGAAGTAAGCCTTCAGGATCATCCCCCTCAAGGACTGTCCAGTGGAGCTGCATGATGCAATGCCTTCAGCACTAGTGCAGGTTCTAGACAGAGACCCTGGAGCCCTGTTATGCATCACGTTATGTTTACTGCATCATTGCAGCAAAAATGGTCTTCATAAGAGCTTTTATAGGTCCCTTGTAACCCCCAAAACCACAGTGTAATTTTTTTTCCCATGTGATCTTAAGATACTATGGAGGCAAATGGAATCTGTAGATGAGCAGCAGGGGTAAGGGAAAGGTGGCAGCCTCCTTAGCAGTGGGATCTAAGCCCATCCTGCTCTCCTCCGGGGCTGCCCCAGTCTGGGGAGAACAAGGATGGGGACCACATCTTAGTGAGGGTGGAGGTGCTTCAGGCAGGGCTACAAGTCTCAAACACTGGCCGGGCGGTCAGCAGGCAAATTCCACCTCCCCTGGGGCCGAGAGGGCACTTACGGAGCGCTTGTCAGCCTCGGCCCCTTGCTGGCCCTGCAGACATGCCGTGAGCTTCTTGTGTGTGCTGTGGGAGACCTGCTTCACCAGCTCCAGCCGCTTCTCTACCTGCGGACAGAGCAGGGGGCAGGGCCCCCGGGTGAGGTGAGGTCAGAAGTGGGATCATGGGTCTGGATAATCCAGGGACAAGACTGACCCCTGTTTCTGCAGAGACAACATCCAATGCGGGAGAGAAAAGGAGGGGATCACAGACTCGGGGACACTTAGCTAACCGTGTGGTGAAATGCCTTCCCATGTCTCCTGAAAAGTCCCACTGAGGCTGCTGTGCACCATGCAGTGTGCTATTGTAAAGAGAAAAAGCTGCATTTCTAAATGGACTGGGGGAGGAGCAGTGGAGAGTCTGAACAACATCGGGAAGGGCTCAGCTGTAAAAAGGAAGATGTCTTTGACATCTATGAGTTATGGGCCAGTGACAACCTTACCTGAAGAAGGTCTTCACTCAAAACTTCCGTCTTCTCGGCCCTAAAGGGAAAATGGAGACACATATCAGTTTAAAAACCAAAAGCAGGAATATGGTCTATAATTACTCCCCACCCTCTCCACTTATCGAGTGATTCAGCTATACATCTATGCACGTTCTTTCATATTCTTCTCCATTTGTGGTTTATTACAGGATATTAAACACAGTTTCCTGTGCTACACAGCAGGACCTTGTTGTCTCTCCATCCTGGATATACTAGCTTGCATCAACAGCAATGATTTCTAACAAGAGAAAATGTAGGCAGATTGACAAGGAACATCAAGTAACCAGCATTTCCCGCAAAAACATAGGCTCTGAGGGGTCTCCCACTACTGTGTGGAAACCTAGATGAAGCACAACAAACACACCTTTTTCTGCCTCCAGGTATTCTTTTTTCAATTGATAGAATTAAGTAGGTTCCCCCACCCATTCCCTTTGGTCTCTCCCAAACAAGCAAACGTGGCAGAGATTGATCAACAGCAAAGACAGAGAAAGCATTAAATCCTGGTGACAAATGCAAATGTCACCACTGAGATCTGGCCACTAGTATGATGTACCCCACCCCCCAGAAAGTGGGGAGCTGAAACCAGAGGTTAACACTTCCGGGAAAAGAACCTAGATGCTGGCTGGAGCGTCCCAACCTGTTAGCAATCCCTGTCTCAGCATCAGAGGAAAATGCAAATCTTCCTGGAGCCAAGCACAAAGAGGCATACTCAAAAAAAATCAAAATATAAACTAACCCACAGAAAAGAAAGAAAAAGAATACAAAGCAATTAAAAAAAAAAGAACAGACATAATACAAAAAATTAAATGGCAGGCTTAAGCCTTAACATATTCATAATCATATTAAATGCAAATAGCCTAATAAATATGCCGATTAAGATACAGAGTGACAAGAGTGGATTGAAAAAAATCATGTGGGCCACAAGAATCTCACTTCAAATATGATATGGGTAGGCTGAAGGTAAAAGGACAGGAAAAGATATCATGCAAGCATTGATCAAAAGAACGCAAAAGTGGCAGTATTAAGAGCAGATAAAGTAGACTCAGAATAAAGAAAATGACCAGAAATATAGAGGAGAATATAGTGATAAAAGCATCAATCCACAAGAAGACACAGCATCTTGAATGTGTACGCACCAAACTACAAAGCCGCAAAATACGAGAAGGAAAGTACAAACGCAGAGATGTCAGTATTTCTTCTCTCAACAACTGACAGACCAGCTAGAAAAAAAATCAGCAAGAGTATATATGAACAGAATTCCAGGGGCTTCCCTGGTAGCTCAGTCAGTCAATAATCTGTCTGTACTGCAGGAGACCCAGGTTCGATCCCTGGGTCAGGAAGATCCCCTGGAGAAGGAGATGGCAAACCACCCCGGTATGGGCTTCCCTGATACCTCAGTTGGTAAAGAATCCGCCTGGAATGCAGGAGACCCTGGTTTGATTCCTGGGTCTGGAAGATCTGCTAGAGAAGGGATAGGCTACCCACTCCAGTATTCTTGGGCTTCCCTTGTAGCTCCTGCCTGCAAAGCAGGAGACCTGGGTTCAATCCCTGGGTTGGAGAGGAGGGAAAGGCTACCCACTCCAGTATTCTGGCCTGGAGAATTCCATGGACTGTATAGTCCACAGGGTCACAAAGAGTCAGACACGACTGAGCAACTTTCACTTTTCTTTTACTCCAGTACACTTGCCTGGAAAATCCCATGGACAGAGGAGTCTGGCAGGCTACAGTCCATAGGTCACAAGAGTCGGACACAACTTAGAGACTAAACCACAACCGCCACAAAAGAATTTGACATTTATAGAAGAACACTCCAACCAACATCAGCAGAATATTCTTTTCCAGTACATAGACCAAGATACACAACATCTGGGTTGATAACATTATGAGCCTGAAAGAACTGAAATCATATACAGTATATTCTCCTATCACTAACAGAAGGATAAGAAGAAAATGTCCAAACACTCAGACACTAAACAGAATGCTTCTAAATAAGTCCTGGAACAGAGAAAGTCTCAAAGGAAAAAAACTAACGAACTGAATAAAAATGAAAATGTAATGTATCAAAATGGCAGACACAGCCAAAGCAGTGCTGGGAGGAAATTTTATAGCACTAAAATCATACATCAGAAAAGAGAAACATTTTCAAATGAGTAACTTCTAGTGCAACAACTTATAAAAAAAAAAGACCAAAAATAAGCCCAGAGCAAGCAGAAGGAATGAAATCATAAAGGGCAGAAATAAAGAAGTCTAAAACAAAATAGTAACAGAGAAAACCAAGAAACAAAGAGCTGGTTCTTTGAGAATACAGTTGAAAAAACCTCTAGCACAACTGAAAATAGGAAGAAAGAGAAGACAGAATAGGAATGAAACAGGAAATGTCACTACAAAATCCTGTAGGTTTCAAAAGGTTGTCTTTGAACAACTAACCACATACACGTAAATTTGACAAGTTACATGAAATGGACTAATGGACTTAAAAACAAATTACAATACACCCAATATGAAAGAAATAATCTAAATAGCCCTGTGACTATTAAGAAATTGAACCTGTACTATTAAAAACCTTGGAAAAAAAATTCAGATCCAGAGATTTCACAAGAGAACTTTACCAAATATTTAATGAAAAATTAGCACCGATTCTACATAATCTCTTCCAGAATTCCAGAAAACCTCTTACAGAAGAGGAGGAAATGCTTCCCAATTGATTTCATGAAGCTAGTATTCCTTTGATACCAAAACCAGACAAAAAACAGTAAAAAAAAAAAAAAAAAAAGCTAACTATAAACCAATATTCCTCAGGATATAGATGCCTTGATCCAAGTTTGTACTCAACATTCATTCAATATGGTGCTAGAAGTTTTACTTAGGGCAATAAAGGAAATTAAAAAAACATACAGATATGAAAGGAACATATTAAAATGTCCCTATTTGCAGATGACATGTTTGTTTATGTAGAAAATACCAAGGAATCTACCAAGAAAAAAAAAAAAATTCCTAGAGCCAATGAATTCAGCAAGGTTACAGGACATAAAGTAAACAAACAAAAATAAATTTTATTTCTATATACTAGCAGTGAATATATATTAGGATTAAAAATAAAATACTATTAACAACTGCTTTGAAAAATAAAATACTTAGGAATAAATTTATAAATACATAGGTACAGAAAGTACATGTTAAAAACTATAAAATGCTTATGAAAGAAATAAAAAATCTACATCAAGGGAGAAATACTGTGTTTGTGGACTGGAACACTCAACATAATAAAGATATCAATATTCAAAACATTAGTTATGATTAAATACAATCCCAATCAAAATTCTGAAAGGATTTGTTATAGATACAAACAATCTAAAATCAATACGAAACTGCAAAGGGAATAGAATATACAAAACAATTTTTAGAAAGAATAAATTTGCAGTACTCATTCAATTTTAAGACCTACTGCCGGGAGCCAGGGTGAGGAACTCCGCCCATGGCAAAGGTCAGGAGGAAGGAAGCTCGGCATACGCAAAGGGGGGATCGAGCCTCAGGAGTCCCCCTGGAAATTCTCGAGCATCTACCCCCAAAACCAGAGTCTGCCTACTTTACTGCTTGTGCTCTCACCTACACCTCTGACTTTACAGGGGGCTGTCCCCCATCACCTCTCTCTGAAAAAGAGTTAACTTACAGCTCCAGTTAATAAAGTTTCTGGGCGTGACAAGAGTGTTTCAACCTACAAACTCCTTTGGAAGTTCTCTAGCCTGCCCTTCAGGTTCTTCTGGCCACATGTGATTGTTCACAGCCTCCCAACCGTGAGAGGCAAGAGATGTTCTAAGCTGTCTAAATACAGATTCCTTTGAGCAGTTAAAAGATTGATTAGAAATTGTATTGGTGAAGGGTTTTTCACTTGTTGGGCCAATGTTTGCTGCTAAGTT
>NW_011494752.1:12000111-12005694 GCF_000754665.1 Bison bison bison
ACAGGCCTCTTGGCCAGAAGATGATGTAAATCACCTGAACTTTTGCATATGATAAGTTTGCAGGAAGAAAGCCTGGCTTACTGCTGACTCTACCCCTTCCCCCATTATACTGTATGCACAACTTAAGGTATAAAAACTTTGCAAAATAAAGTGCGGGCCTTGTTCACCGAAACTTGGTCTCCCCATGTCGTTCTTTCTCTCACCTTCTGGCTGAATTTCCATCTGGAGAATGGAGGCTCGTCAAGCCTACTAATTATGCCTGGGCTTCTGAGATCTGACCGGGGAGGCCTTAGTGTCTCCTCTCCTTCGGGAGAACAGGAGGACGCATGCGGCCTACGTAGGTGATGTAAATTCCTTGCCTTGGAATTTTATTAGCTTTCCATGTAAACCAAGTTATTCAGCCTCTTTTCTCCACTGAATTTTCCTGCTGAGCTATCCTTATTCTATTACTCTTTATATCTCTAATTAATATTTAATTAAAGCTACTGTATCCAGTTCGCCGACGCCGTCCCCGCTTCGAATTCCCTGGATCCACCGGGGCTGGACCCCGGCAACCTACTATAAAACTAAGTAATCAAAAGAATCTGGTAGTGAAAGGACAGAAAAACAGATCAATGGGACAGAATAAGGAAAATGGACCTAGATAGATATAAGCAATTGACTTCTGACAAAGATATAAAGAGGAATAAGAGTCCTTTTAACAAACTATGCTGGTACAATTCGACATTTAGATAAAAAAATATGAACTTTGTCCCATATATATCATATCATATATAAAAATTCATAAAGGTTCACAGACCTAATACAAAACAAGAGACTATAAAACTTTTGAAGAAAACATGAGAAAATATCTTTGACCTTGGGGTTAGGCAATGAGTTCTTGGAAATATCAAAAGCATGATCCATAAAATTAAAAAAAGGATACATTAGACTTCATTTAAATTAAAAGCTTATGCTCTGTCAAAGGCAGGTCTAAAAAATGAAAAGGAAATCCACTGAAACAAGAAATATTTAAATATTTGTAGTTCACATAAAAGAACTGTATCCAGAATATACGCAGAGCTCTTAAATTTAACAGTAAAAAACATCCTGTTACAAAATGGGCAACAATACCCAAACAGAAACTTTTTACAATTTATTTTTTAGTTGAAGGATAATTGTGTTACAGAATTTTTGAATGGAAATTTTATCAAAGAAGAGGAATAAATGGCAAATAAGCAAGGGGAAAACTGTTCAACATCAGTATCCACTAGGAAAATACAAATTAATACCCAAATGAGATAACACAATATAACAAAATAACAACAAAAAATGCAAAACCCTGACTATATCAAGTTCTGGAGAAGATGTGGACCAACTGGAATCCTTACACACAGCTGAGAGTGGGGCAATGGAAGACGGAACAGTCACTGGGGAAAAAAGCTTGGTAGTTTTATGAACTTGAACATACACTTGCCACATGACCTAGCAATCCCACTCTATAGAAATGAAATTTATGTTCCCCCCTAAAAAACCCTCATAAATGTTCATAGACACTTCATGTATAACAAGCAAACATCCTAAATGTCCTTCATCAGGTGAGTGGATTAATAGCAGAATACACTCAATAATTTGTAAAACACTCAGTCAATCCTAAAGGAAACCAACCTAGAATATCATTGGAAGGACTGATGATGAAGCTCCAATACTTTGGTCACCTGATGTGAAGAGACTCAATGGAAAAGGCCCCAATGCTGGGAAAAGTGAGTGAGTCACTCAGTCGTGTCCAACTCTTTGTGACCCCATGGACAATACAGTCCATGGAATTCTCCAGGCCCAGAATACTGGAGTGGGTAGCCTTTCCCTTCTCCAGGGGATCTGCCCAACCCAGGGATGAAACCCAGGTCTCCCACATTGCAGGTGGATTCTTTACCAGCTGAGCCACAAGGGAAGCCCAAGAATACTGGAGTGGGTAGCCTATTGCTTCTCCAGTGGATCTTCCCAACCCAGAAACTGAACCAGGGTCTCTTGCATTGCAGGCGGATTCTTCACCAACTGAGACATGAGGGAAGCTGAGTGGGAAAGGTTGACGGCAAAAGGAGAAGGCGGCAGCAAAGGATGAGATGGTTAGATAGCATCACCAACTCAATGGACATGAATCTGAGCAAACTCCAGGAGATAGTGAAAGATAAGGAAGCCTGGTGTCCTGCAGTTTACAGTTTTGCAAAGAGTCAGACACAACTTAGCAACTGACCAACAACAAACACTCAACAATAAGTAGGAAGGATCTATTGACACAAGTGACCATATGGATAGGTGTTTAAAGACATTATGCTCAGTGAAAAAGGCCACATGCCCTTATCTGGTACCCAAATGAAACATCTTTTAACAGAACAATGCCTATTACAATAATATTTTAGTAAGCATTGTTCTGCTAAAATATTTTCTAATATTTTCTACTGTGCTCACTATATTAATTTCACTATCACTAATGGGTTCAGTTCAGTTCACTTGCTCAGTCGTGTCCGATTCTTTGCAATCCCATGGACTGCAGCACGCCAGGCCTCCCTGTCCATCACAAACTCCCAGAGTTCACTCAAACTCATGTCCATTGAGTCAGTGATGCCATCCAACCATCTCATCCTCTGTCGTCCCCTTCTCCTCCTGCCTTGAATCCTTCCCAGCATCACGATCTTTTCAAATGAGTCAGTTCTTTGCATCTGGTGGCCAAAGTATTGAAGTTTCAGCTTCAGCATCAGTCCTTCCAATGAATGCTCAGGACTGATTTCCTTTAGCATGGACTGGTTGGATTTCCTTGCTGTCCAAGGGACTCTCAAGAGTCCTCTCCAACACAACACTTCAAAAGCATCAATTCTTCAATGCTCACCTTTCTTTATAGTCCAACTCTCACATCCATACATGACTACTGGAAAAATCATATCTTTGAGTAGATGGACCTTTGTTGGCAAAGTAATGTCTCTGGTTTTTAATAAGCTGTCTAGGTTGGTTGTAACTTTTCTTCCAAGGAGCAAGCATCTTTTAATATCATGGCTGCAGTCACCATCTGCAGTGATTTTGGAGCCCCAGAAAATAAAGTCTGTCACTGTTTCCAGGAAGTGATGGGACCAGATGCCATGATCTTCATTTTCTGAATGTTGAGCTTTAAGCCAACTTTTTCACTCTCCTCTTTCACTTTCATCAAGAGGCTTTTTAGTTCCTCTTCACTTTCTGCCATAAGGGTGGTGCCATCTGAATATCTGAGGTTACTGATATTTCTCCAGGCAATCTTGATTCCAGCTTGTGCTTGATCCAGTCCAGCATTTCTTATGATGCACTCTGCATGTAAGTTAAATAAGCAGGGTGACAATATACAGCCTTGATGTACTCCTTTCCCGATTTGGAACCAGTCTGTTGTTCCATGTCCAGTTCTAACTGTTGCTTCCTGAGATGCATATAGATTTCTCAGGAAGCAAGTCAGGTGGTCTGGTATTCCCATCTCTTGAAGAATTTTCCACAATTCTTATCATCTACACAGTCAAAGGCCTTCCCTGGTGGCTCAGAGGTTAAAGCGTCTGCCTCCAATGCAAGAGACCTGGGTTCGATCCCTGGATCGGGAAGATCCCCTGGAGAAGGAAATGGTAACACACTCCAGTATTCTTGCCTGGAGAATCCCATGGACAGAGGAGCCTGGCAGGCTACAGTCCACGGGGTCCCAAAGAGTTGGACATGACTGAGTGACCTCACTTCACTTCTTCACACAGTCAAAGGCTTTGGCATAGTCAAGAAAGCAGAAATAGATGTTTTTCTGGAACTCTCTTGCTTTTTCCATGATCCAGCAGATGTTGGCAATTTGATCTCTGGTTCCTCTGCCTTTTCTAAAACCAGCTTGAACATCTGGAAGTTCACGGTTCATGTATTGTTGAAGCCTGGCTCAGAGAATTTTGAGCATTACTTTGCTAGCATGCGAGATGAGTGCAATTGTGCGGTAGTTTGAGCATTCTTTGGCATTGCCTTTCTTAGGCATTGGAATGAAAACTGACCTTTTCCAGTCCTGTGGCCACTGCTGAGTTTTCCAAATTTGCTGGCATATTGAGTACAGCATTTCACAGCATCATCTTTTAGGATTTGAAATAGCTCAACTGGAATTCCATTACCTCCACTAGCTTTGTTCGTAGTGATGCTTCCTAAGGCCCACTTGACTTCACATTCCAGGATGTCTGGCTCTAGGTGAGTGATCACACCACCTTGATTATCTGGATCATGAAGATCTTTTTTGTATAGTTCTGTGTATTCTTGCCACCTCTTCTTATATCTTCTGCTTCTGTTAGGTCCATACCATTTCTGTCATATCAACTATGGGCTGGGACTCTGCATTTTTAAAATGCTGTCCTAGAGAAATCCCTGGGCATTTATCAGGAGACATTTTCAAAACATTCAGCAGATTTTTCTCTTTTTTGGTTAAACAAAAAATTAGGGGGAAAAAGGTCATCAAGAAGAGAATTTTAAAAATGGCATATATTTGCATAATGTTATACCATATGTTCTTTTTCCATGCGGATGGTCTTGATCCCTGTCTCCTCCTGTACAATGTCACGAACCTCAGTCCATAGTTCATCAGGCACTCTATCTATCAGATCTAGTCCCTTAAATCTATTTCTCACTTCCACTGTATAATCATAAGGGATTTGATTTAGGTCATACCTGAATGGTCTAGTGGTTTTCCCTACTTTCTTCAATTTAAGTCTGAATTTGGCAATAAGGAGTTCATGATCTGAGCCACAGTCAGCTCCCGGTCTTGTTTTTGCTGACTGTATAGAGCTTCTCTATCTTTGGCTTCAAAGAATATAATCAATCTGATTTTGGTGTTGACCATCTGGTGATGCTCATGTGTAGAGTCTTCTCTTATGTTGTTGGAAGAGGGTGTTTGCTATGACCAGTGCATTTTCTTGGCAAAACTCTTATTAGTCTTTGCCCTGCTTCATTCTGTATTCCAAGGCCAAATTTGCCTGTTACTCCAGGTGTTTCTTGACTTACTACTTTTGCATTCCAGTCCCCTATAATGAAAAGGACATCTTTTTTGGGTGTTAGATCTAAAAGGTCTAGGTCTTCATAGAACCATTCAACTTCAGCTTCTTCAGTGTTACTGGTTGGGGCATAGACTTGGATTACTGTGATATTGAATGGTTTGCCTTGGAAATGAACAGAGATCATTCTGTCGTTTTTGAGATTACATTCAAGTACTGCATTTCATACTCTTTTGTTGACCATGATGGCTACTCCATTTCTTCTAAGAGATTCCTGCCTGCAGTAGTAGATATAATAGTCATCTGAGTTAAATTCACCCATTCCAGTCCATTTTAGTTCACTGATTCCTAGAATGTTGATGTTCACTCTTGCCATCCCTTGTTTTGACCACTTCAAATTTGCCTTGATTCATGGACCTGACATTTCAGGTTCCTATGCAGTATTGCTCTTTATAGCATCACACCATGGAAAAGAAATGCAAAAAAGCAAAATGGCTATCTGGGGAGGCCTTACAAATAGCTGTGAAAAGAAGAGAAGTGAAAAGCAAAGGAGAAAAGGAAAGATATAAGCATCTGAATG
>NW_011494752.1:12005801-12006410 GCF_000754665.1 Bison bison bison
ACCCAGATAATCACGATGGTGTGATCACTCACCTAGAGCCAGACATCCTGGAATGTGAAGTCAAGTGGGCCTTAGAAAGCATCACTACGAACAAAGCTAGTGGAGGTGATAGAATTCCAGTTGAATTCCAAATCCTGAAATCCTTCCAAATCCTGAAAGATGATGCTGTGAAAGTGCTGCACTCAATATGCCAGCAAATTTGGAAAACTCAGCAGTGGCCACAGGACTGGAAAAGGTCAGTTTTCATTCCAATCCTAAAGAAAGGCAATGCCAAAGAATGCTCAAACTACCTCACCATTGCACTCATCTCACACGCTAGTCAAGTAATGCTCAAAATGGTCCAAGCCAGGCTTCAGCAATATGTGAACCGTGAACTTCCAGATGTTCAAGCTGGTTTTAGAAAAGGCAGAGGAACCAGAGATCAAATTGCCAACATCCGCTGGATCATTGAAAAAGCAAGAGAGTTCCAGAAAAGCATCTATTTCTGCTTTATTGACTATGCCAAAGCCTTTGACTGTGTGGATCACAATAAACTGTGGAAAATTCTGAAAGAGATGGGAATACCAGACCATCTGATCTGCCTCTTGAGAAATCTGTATGCAGTGTCAG
>NW_011494752.1:12007317-12013126 GCF_000754665.1 Bison bison bison
TGGACATGAGTCTGAGTGAACTCCGGGAGTTGGTGATGGACAGGGAGGCCTGGCGTGCTGCGATTCATGGGGTGGCAAAGAGTCAGACACGACTGAGCGACTGAACTGAACTGAACTGATACCATATGTTAATACATTAATAAAAATAGTTAAATAAAATTTACCCAAAACAACATTGATGAATCTAGTAAGTACTGTGACTAGGGAAAAACAAAAGACTACTTTGATCTTTGATATGATTTTCATAAGGCTCAAAGCTAAAAATTACTAAATGACATATTGTTACAGGATGAATACACATGTAATAAAATGAAAATGCATTTCAAATGGTGGTTATCTCTAGAAAAGGAAGACGGGTGGGATTTGAAAAGGATAAACAGGTAGCTCCAACATAATTGTTAGTGTTCTGGTTCTGAATTTGTATAGTACATTCATAGCTTTAACATGTTTCAGAATATGCATATGAAAATAGTGGTAATCTATGTATCAAACAAAAGATAATATTAAAAAAAGCCCCAAGTATTAAGCATAAACTTGCATAAATGGTTCCTTGCATAAATGATTTATATACATATACATATATAGGTATACACACACATATATTTAAGGCAGAATATAGGGAATCTAATGAATATTGTTTGTTTATTTTTAGTCTTCTGGGATTATAGGACTCATTTATACAAGTTTATATAGATACACTGGAGAAGGGAATGGCAACCCACTCTAGCATTCTTGCCTGGAGAATCCCATGGATAGAGGAGCCTGGCGGGCTACAGTCCATGGGGTCGCAAAGAGTCGGACATGACAGAGTGACTTTCACTTCACTTCACTTCACTTCATATATACATATGTTTTATATGTAATAAATATATAATAAATGCAATATATATAAACTGTGACATTATAAACATTTTCTTTAAAGATATTACTACTTTTTCTTTAAGAGTAAGAGTTGAGTTTTAGGGCTTCTTGATTGCTAGCTAATTACTCACAGTTCAACTGCACATAAAATAATCAAAACAATGTAACTACATGATTGATAAGGCGGCAACAAACTCCCTTAAAAGAAAAGGATCTTGTGCTGGAGACAAATTTTGCTCTTAAAGTGTGGGGTCATACACTTATTTGGAAATCAAAAGGATTTAAGAAACTCCTAGAATCTTTTGCTGACCTGGGAAGACTGATCAATACTGAATTGGCTGGAGGTTGCATAGGCCGACTGTCCACTCGCCGGAGACTTCCTCCATTACACACGAACCACTTCAACAGAGCACTCAAGACTGACCCAAGCAAGGCGGTGGGCGAAAAGGTGATGCTAATTTAGGAAGCCTGGTGATTTGGGTCTCATCTTTGTCAATGAAAGAGCGTTGTTCACTACTAAGACAATGAACACTACTGTTTTCAGAGCGTGAGTCACTCTACAGTGATAGGCACCGTGTAGGTGACACCAGAGTACAAGTCATGTACTTTTATTTTTTATACCAAGAGACTAATGCAAAACAGAGCCTTGGGCAAACGGATCTAAAAATGGTGCACTGTTCTCCTTAGGGGCTAAGGAGAATAATCCACCACCACCCACAAAAGTCCTGACTGTCGCCAGTGTCATACTTGAGCTTGTCAGGTCACAGAATGTGCTCCATGAAAAAATAAATAGTTATTAGACAGTCCAAAGAAAAGGGCTCTGTGGAAAAAATGCTAGGAAACACTGAAGGTTATATTATCCATTAACAGAGTCTTATTAAAGTATTAAAGGCTCTGAGACATCCTGTAGGAAATCAAATGGCTTAGCCAACTCGTCATTTCCCAAATCTATAAAAATATAGTTCACATAACACCAGTTTGCAACCACATCCTGAGTGCGGAGTATGACAGTGAAGGAAACATTCACTACGGACATGCTGGAGATCTTACCTGACATGATGCCTTTGGAGTTCCAGCCTCCTCACAGAAAGACATTTAGTGGCTAGAGAGCCAAGCAATGATTCTCAGCTGTCATTACAGAAGTCACAGAGCAAGCTGCCTTTAAGCAGAGAGAGTCTCATTACAGGGTTTCCCTGGTGGCTCAGTGGAAAAGATTCCCTGGAGGAGGAAACGGCAACCCATTCTTGCCTGCAAAACCCCATGAGCAGAGGAGCCTGGCGGGCTCCAGTCCACGGGGTCACAAGGAGTCGGTCACCATTGAGCACATGTGCACTGGGCTATGTGGGGCCCTACCAGTCCAGTCCCTGAACCTGCGGTGATTCAGAAGCAGGAGAATAGTGTTCGGACTACAGGAGCCTAAAAACAGGTGAGTGGAGGTATGGACTCGTGACTGGTTGTTTGCCTATCAAAGATGTGCTTGCAGGCAAACTGTCTGTGCTCTCCAGGAATCAGCCAGGCCTGGGAGGGGCAGCCTCTCCTGAGACAATGAGACTTCAAATGCCCAATCATGAAGTATACAGAAAATATAGTGAATACAGTCAATCACTTTTTTTTTTTTAAAGGCAGAAGATGTTATTGTCTCCAATTTTTTTTTAATTAAGTCAACTCTAAATTAAGTCATCATCTTAATGGCTCAGATGGTAAAGAATCCGCCTACAATGCAGAAGACCTGGGTTCAGTCCCTAGGTCAGGAAGATCCCCTGGAGAAGGGAATGGCTATCCACTCCAGTATTCTTGCCTGGAAAACCCAATGGACAGAGGAGCCTAGTGGGCTGCAGTCCACAGGGTCGCAGAGAGTCAGATACGACTTAGTGACTAACAGCACTAATACGCCAAAGCATAGTCCTGGACCCACAGTTAGCAGCACTGCTCCTGCTAGCATTCAGCCGGTGTTCTTGGAGAACTGTTGCGTCTGTAGATGTATTCTTGATGCATCTGCAGAGGGAGAGGTACTCCATGTCCACTTCCTCTTGCACCATCTTGACTCCCTCCTCCTGAAGAGCTTCTTAAAGCAGATTGCCGGAGCTCATTCCCAGAAGTTCTGACTCAGTAGGTCTGGTTGGGACTGGAGAATTGGCATTTCTAACAAGTTTGAAAGTAATGCTGATGTTGTGGGTCCAGGACTATGCTTTGGTGTATTATACTGCTAGTCGCTAAGTTGTATCTGACTCTCTGTGACCCCATGAACTGTAGCACGCCAGGCTTCCCTGTCCTGCACTATCTCCCGGAGTTTACTCAAACTCATGTCCATTGAGTCAGTGATGCCATCCAACCATCTCATCCTCTGTTGCCCCCGTTCTCCTCTAGAACATCCTGCTGAGTCAACAAATTTATCTCCTCAAGGTCCCCAAACTGCCCCTATCTTCCACACCCAGGCATCTCCTGCTCTTCATACCAATCCCCTCCAACCCTGCCTGCCTGATACTCTATGCTGTAGGCACATCTAACTTTCCCTTGTTCACCAAACAAGCGCCCCTGAAACTCCTATCATGCTCAGCACCAGCAAAGTACTTAGACACAGCACGTGCTCTATAAACGCTCATTAAAATGCAGTGCCATCTTTGATACAATCGGGCACAGCGGCTTTCCCTACTCAGACTCGCTCATTTTGGCAGACTCTGCTAACTGGCTCTCTCCTAAAGCCCATCCCCACCTCTGCTGCTTTGCTATCTCTCACCAAAGAAGGTGGGAGGCCAAAACCGTCCCAGTTTCTCTTGAAATTAGGAATACCTATGTGTCCTGGTTCTAGGCTCTAAGACAAAAGCAGAAGTATGCTTCAGAGTCATCTGGAAAAGCTCTACTTTCCTGGTAAGAATGAAGAGGACACAGCTGTCAGGCTCTTTGTCCTCTTCCTGCTTTGAATGCAGACATGATGGCAGGAGTGGTAGCAGCTGTTTTGTAATCATGGAGAACTGTGAGAACTGCAGAGATGCTGGCCTGACATGACTGAATCACTGATACAACTCCACCCAGCATTTACACTTGGACTTATTTTTGAGAGAAATCAACTCTTTTCAAAGCCATTCTAAGTGGATTTTTCTATTACTAACCTCAATACAATCTCAGCTCAACATAATGGCTGCAGAGGGTCTCACCCTATAGCTTATCTTATTCTGATTAAAAGTGCAATTATTTGATATTCCTGAAATTGTCCATAGTCCCCTCCATCTCAAAATCAGTATAGCAATTATTAACTTTTCACTGAGAATCTTCATTAACTACCAGTCTGAACATGAATACATGTGGGGGTGGGGGTGGTGTGAGAATTACTGAGAAAGGCTTCCAAAGGAGGTAGCATCAGCAGGTACTGAGGGTTGGGTACGATTTGCCAGACAGAAACAAGGGAGACAGTCCAAACTGGCAGAGCAACCATGAAAGGCATTCCCTTTGCACCAAGAAAAGGCAACTAACTAAAGAGAAGTAGGTTAACAAGAAGAAAATCACCTCTTGGGAATAAGAGGAGACACACGTGGCCAAGTTATTCTAATGCTAGGACAAAGCTGTATTTTCAAAACAAGGCACAGACAATGCTTAAATTGAGAAAGAAAACACCTTATTAACTAGTTTCTTCTGAAATCTTCAAGAAGAAAAAGACATCTATTAAAAACATAGAAAGCTATGAAAATAAGAACAATTAGAACACCAGAGAGATTTCTGGAAGTAAGCCCTATAGAAGTTCCAGGGGAAAATGATGGAAAATGGGAAACTAGTTAGAGAGAGGAAAATTCCTAGAGCGAAAGAGACACCCAAGCCCTCAAACTGCTAGTGCCTGGACTGTGAAGGACACAATAAAACAAAGAGATCCTAACAGGCTGTCAGAGAGGAGGAAGGTATTGAGTTGCAACAATCAGACCATCAGCAGAATTTATCAGAAATAATTGACGATAGACTACCACAGACCAATTCCAAAGTTCTGAGTGAAAATTCATTTCAATCTAAAAAAAAATTTATTATGGTAACTTATCAGTCAAGAACAGAGGCAAAATAAAATCAGTTTTAGAAATAGAAAAGGAGGTTACCTCTCTTTCTGAGAAAACTCAAGGATGCACTCCAGGGAAAAAATGATAAAACTTCAATCCAGCAAGAAATGACAGAAATAAACCTGAGACCAGAAGAGGAAATCCCAGGATGTCAGCCCCTCAGGAAGCTTGGTGAGCAGTAAATCCAAGTCACAACTCAGTGGCCTCGAAGATGAAGAGAGCAAACGAGATAATAGATGGAATGAGTAAGCTGGAAGGTATGAAGGCATATGATTCTCCCACTAAGAAGAAACAAGATAATCCCAAAGAAATTGTAGGAAAAGTGCCCAAGAAAGACAGGATTCAAATATGAATCAAAAAAATATGAATTGAAGTAAAGTGATGCATGATCAACTCATTTGTAGAATATAACAGAAGAGTAGTCATTTAACCTTGGCACTAGGCAAAGTCTCCGTGATCTGAGTAGATATCCTTATGTTGGAACCACACAGCATGAAATATTATTGACATGTTACTGGGCTCTGCAATGAACAATATTTAAGTAGCTACAAAAGAAGTATTTAATTGACTTGACTTTTAGAATCAACCCATGATCAAAGCACAGAGTATGTAATTATGGGGATTGCAGGAGAGAACGAATATAAATTTTATCAGTCTTTGAGATGTGAAAAAGAGAAAAAGAGGAAGGAAAGAAGGAAAAGAAAGGAAAAAGAGGGAGAAGAAAAGAGCTGAGAAAGAGAGGTGAATCAGGTTCACCAAAGCCATCCAGGAGAAACTGTACCACGTGTGGCACCTGTAGAGAGATTTAAACTTATGTAAAATGCGGTTTAACAATTTCAAAAATGGTAATGCAGGAGGAGGCAGGTGGTTTCATAGAATCAAAACCTCATCTCCCCAGCAGGAGGGGC
>NW_011494752.1:12013361-12014792 GCF_000754665.1 Bison bison bison
AGCAGGAAGGAGTGTGTGTGTGTGTGTGTGTGTGTGTGTGTGTGTGTGTAAAAGAACCAACAGTACAAGAATGTTATTTACAGATGTGGGGACAAGTTACTCAGGAATTAAATACAGAAGCCATAGCTGTCTCCATGGCCTTCCCTGACACCTCAGTGGTTAAGAATCCTCCTACCAACGCAGGGTTCAATCCCTGGTCTGGGAAGATCCCACAGGCTGCGAGGGTGACTAAGCCCTTGTGCCACAATTATGGAAGTCTGTGCCTAGAGTCTTTGCTCCTCAACAAGAGAAGCCACCACGATGAGAAGCCTGCTCGCCACAATTAGAGAAAGCTTGCAGGCACCAACCAAGACCCAGCACAGCCAAAAATAAAAGTTATTTAAAAAAAAAAAAGAACGAACTGTCTTCAGAGAGCAGGCCTGGGCATGGGATCGGAGTAACAGGGCTGGTACCTTTTTGTGATAAGTCCTTCTCTACAACTTGATTTTTTGAAGCCACATCCACCTATTATTTTAGTTTTTAAGGGACAAGATTACCTGAGTCAGGGAACGTAGGTGTGTTGACCCACAGCTGTTGGAAGCATGAAATAGTTCGATCTTCACTGAAGGCAACCTGGGGTCACAGAGACAGACACAACTGAGCAACTAACACACAAACACAGCTGATTAACAACGATATGACAGTTTCAGGTACGCAGCAAAACGTCTCAGTCATAAGCATATCTTTTCAAAGCCTGAACATAGAGAAAATGTTTCTTTCTCCAGGTAACTTAAAAGGAGGAACTCTTCCTGAAGAAATAACTGAGGATGTAGACAAAGACTGAAGTGTAAGAAAGTTATCAGAGCTGAATGGAGGTCTGCTTTTTGCTGCTGCTTCTAAGTCGCTTCAGTTGTGTCCGACTCGGTGCGACCCCATAGATGGCAGCCCACCAGGCTCCCCCGTCCCTGGGATTCTCCAAGCAAGAATACTGGAGTGGGTTGCCATTTCCTTCTCCAATGCATGAAAGTGAAAAGTCAAAGTGAAGTCGCTCAGTCGTGTCCGACTTTTAGTGACCCCATGGACTGCAGCCTACCAGGCTCCTGCGTCCATGGGATTTTCCAGGCAAGAGTACTGGAGTGGGGTGCCATTGCCTTCTCCGGAATGGAGGTCTACGTTTATACTTAATCTTTTGTCTCTGGCCCTTTGGAACATGGATATACTGGAAAAGATCCAAAGAACTGCCCCCCAAAATGAAAAGGAATTGTTTAAATGGATGGACTTTCAGCTAAGTATTAAAAATGATGACATATTTGACATGCAAAGGTACTGATAGATTAAGCAAGGAGAAGCCATAAACCAGTACATGCAGTAAAAAAACATACACACACACACACACACACACACACATATGGATGCTGTTGTTGTTTAGTCACGAAGTCGTGTCCGACTCAT
>NW_011494752.1:12014945-12017216 GCF_000754665.1 Bison bison bison
TTTAGTCACTAAGTCGTGTCCAACTCCTTACCCTGACTGTAGCCCACCAGGCTCCTCTGTCCATAGGATTTCCCAGGCAAGAATACTGGAGTGGATTGTCATTTCCTTCTCCAGGGGATCTTCCTGACCCAGAGATCAAACATGTATCTCCTGCTCTGGCAGGTGGATTCTTTACCACTGAGCCACCAAGGAAGCCCCAACTCAGAGGCAAAAGGAATATGCTAAGGTATATGTCAAGGTGCTGTGAGCCCTGTGTTCTTCCCTTGTGTTAAATATTCCAATTCTTCTACAGTGAACAGTGTTCAGTTCAGTCACTCAGTCACGTCCGACTCTTTGCCACCCCATGAATCCCAGCACGCCAGGCCTCCCTGTCCATCACCAACTCCCGGAGTTCACTCAGACTCACGTCCATCAAGTCAGTGATGCCATCCAGCCATCTCATCCTCTGTAGTCCCCTTCTCCTCCTGCCCCCAATCCCTCCCAGCATCAGAGTCTTTTCCAATGAGTCAACTCTTCACATGAGGTGGCCAAAGTACTGGAGTTTCAGCTTTAGCATCATTCCTTCCAAAGAAATCCCAGGGCTGATCTCCTTCAGAATGGACTGGTTGGATCTTCTTGCAGTCCAAGGGACTCTCAAGAGTCTTCTCCAACACCACAGTTCAAAAGCATCAATTCTTCGGCGCTTAGCCTTCTTCACAGTCCAACTCTCACATCCATACATGACCACTGGAAAAACCATAGCCTTGACTAGACAGACCTTTGTTGGCAAAGTAATGTCTCTGCTTTTGAATATGCTATCTAGGTTGGTCATAACTTTCCTTCCAAGGAGTAAGCGTCTTCTAATTTCATGGCTGCAATCACCATCTGCAGTGATTTTAGAGCCCCCAAAAATAAAGTCTGACACTGTTTCCACTGTTTCCCCATCTATTTCCCACGAAGTGATGGGACCAGATGCCATGATCTTCGTTTTCTGAATGTTGAGCTTTAAGCCAACTTTTTCACTCTCCTCTTTGACTTTCATCAAGAGGCTTTCTAGTTCCTCTTCACTTTCTGCCATAAGGGTGGTGTCATCTGCATATCTGAGGTTATTGATATTTCTCCCAGCAATCTTGACTCCAGCTTGTGCGTCTTCCAGTCACAGTGTAAGTATTGTAAAATGTATTGCAAAGGTGGTTACCAGGGGTTACAGGGGAGTTACTGTTTCAGGGATACAGAGTTTCAGGTTTGCTAGATGAGGACTTCCCTGGAAGGATGGATGGTGGTGATGGTAGCACAAAACTGTGAGTGTGATTAATGCCGCTGATCTGCATACGGGATGACTGTATGAGGACGCCTGGAGGAGACGGCTGTCTGCAAGCCAGGGAGAGGGGCCTCAGAAGGAACCAACCCCATGGATACCGTGGTTTGGGGGCTTCTAGCCTCTGAAATTAGCAGAAAATAAATTTCCATCATTAAGTGCCCTGGCGATGCCACTTGGGTTTAGCCTCCCCGGCAGACCCCACAGAAGCCCATTTCGTGGTCACTGAACTCTGAGTGCCGTGAACCTTCATGGTTTTAAGGATGGTCTCAGGGCTGCAGAAGAGAGTCACAAACACTGCATGACTCTCATGCTTTCCTCTGCTCGTGGTTTGGGGTCTGTGTTTGTCAGAGACCTCGGTCTGGTGACGTTCAGAACAAGACCTGATGTGCTTCCTGAACATGAAGGGATTGATTGGCTCAGGATGAACAGATTCCCGAGCTGTCCATGGGGGCAATTTCCAGGATACCTGTCATTGCAGAAAAGTTCTCCGGGGTGGACTTTAAGTGTGATTCTCTCTGAAGTTAAAGCCTGGACTCAATGACTGGCCAAGGTCTTTTTCTGGTCTATGGTTTGGGCACGGTTTTAAAAATAAACCCGCGATCCAGTCCAGCAGAAAGTGGTTTGGAAGTACAGCTCTCGGAGGGGCCAGTCTGCGACACTGAAAATGGCAGAATACCCTGGTGCCTGCTCCGGTGTGACTGGCAGATTTTATATGGGGAGGCCGGCCCCAGGGCCCAGAGGGCAGGATTTTGGACACAATTCACTACAGCAAGAGGACCGGGGCCACAATTGTGGGTTTACACTCCTCTGGCCTCCTGCTCTTGGCAGTGCTGGTCAGGCAGGGCTTAGAGGGACCAATAAGATGTTATTTTGCCATGATCAGTGGTATTCCAAAAGTGTGCCCATCCAGACAAAATACTGATTTTGGGGCCTGTGGCCTCTCTTCTGGGGTCCTTTCCAAGCCACACTGT
>NW_011494752.1:12017316-12028889 GCF_000754665.1 Bison bison bison
GGGGCCCTTCCAAAGCCACACTGTGAAGGGTCCCAGGTAGAGGTGCAGCCACAAGTGAAGCCAGGCAGACCGTGGTCCAGGCTGATGCTGTGAGCTGCGGAGACAAGGGCTCCAATGATGCTCTCAAGGTTAGGAGCTGGTGTGTGTGTGTTGGCGGAGGTGGGGGGGGGGGGGGCCTTTCCAAGCTCACCAGATAGGTGAGCAGGCCTCAGCATCTGAACCACCACAGCTGACATCGAGTGCAAGGGAAATGAGCTGAACCCTCTGAGCCTTGCCCAAGAGCAGATTCATGAAGAAAACGTCATTGTGACTTTGTTCAGTCCCTAAGTCACGTTCAATTCTGTGTGACCCCATGGACTGCAGCATGCCAGGCTCCTCTGTCCTTCACTCTCTCCTGGAGTTTGCTCAAATTCACTAGGTCAGTGATACTATCTAACCATCTCATCCTCTGCTGCCCCCTTCTCCTTTTGCCTGAATCTTCCAAGTATTAGGGTCTTTTCCAATGAGTTGGCTCTCACATCAGGTGGCCAAAGAATTGGAGCTTCAGCAATAGTCCTTCCAATGAAGGACTCATGGCTCACAGCTTCATATGAGTTGAGCCATGCCATGCCATTGTTATTGTAGACCACTAGAGTGGGGCTGGTTTGTTATACCACACTCTTAGATAACCAGAACAGTCACCATGGTTCACCATGCTAGTCCACATAAAAAATAAGGGACCTGGACTCAGATAGGATTCTCTCTAGAATCCTCCAGGATTTTTATATATATATATATATATATATATATATATTTATTTCAGACTTTAAACTTTTTATTTTGTATTGGGGTATAGCCAATCAACAATGTTGTGATAGTTTCAGGTAAACAGCAACAGGACTCAGCCATACATACACATGTAACCATTTTCCCCCGAAGTCCCCTCCCATCCATGTTGCCACATAACATTGAGTACAGTTTCCTGTGCTATACTATATGTCCTTGCTGGTTTTCCAAGGATGTATATTTTAATGAAAAATTTCCATAGTTTTCAAGGATTCACGTTATATCCAGCTTTCTTGGTCTTAGAAATAGCTTTGAGAAGATTCTAGAACCATCTACTTCTTTGGTACTAAAATGACTGTTATTGAGAGGTAAAATGGGAAGAAAGTGAAATAATATAATAATTCTATTTTATGCAAATACACTTAGTAGAAGAAGACATGTAAATGTTATGTCAGTTCTCGTGTTGAGATGCAATATTTTGAGTTAGCTCAGTGAATGACATTAGATCTTACAAATTTTCGGGGAAAATACCTGTGCGTGACAAGACTGAATTCACTTAACTAGGTCAAGGAATTTCAGAAACAAGGTGTAATGGGATCCGAAAGCAGGGGTCCTGGCTTCTGGCTAAGCCGTTGGTTCTCCAGGGAAGAGTCTCAGCTTCTCTGAGTTCCCTCATCTGTTAAGTGAGGAAATTGGACTCAGTGACCTTTAAAACAATTCTGTGAGCACGACCATTCTGCAGACCTTTAATAAGTGTTCATGTGTCAAGAGCAAGAACGTGCTGTCCACCCAACCCCATCATTTCCCAGATGGAAGGACTGAAGAGAGCCTGAGAGGTTAGCAGGCAAGTGAGAGATCAGGAGATGTAAGGGAGGAAGAAACAAGAATTCCCATTACTGGAGGAATACACAACTCTGAAACTGCTTGTGGGGATCAACCCAGACGTTCTCAGTGATATTTCCTGTTTCGTTCCTATTCTTGGTAACGTAATCTCTTCTCTTTCTCCTTCTTTCCAATTGCACTAGATTACCAGTTTGCCATAAAAGGACAGAACTCAGGAGCAGCCAGATGGAAGGAGCGCACAGGAGAGGTGAGGAAAGGATGCAGAGCCTCCATGCTCTTAGTCGCTGCCCCACCCACAGCCTCTGCCCGTTCAACAGCCCGGGAGCCCTCTAAACTCCAGCCTTTCGGGTTTTCATGGAGACTTCACTACACAGGCACGACTGATTAGCTCACTGGCCAGTGATGGTCAATACTACCTCCAGACTCTTCTCTTCCCCAGAGATTAGGGGTGGGGCTGAAAGTTCCCACCCTCTAATCACAGGGTTGGTTCCCCCCGGCAACCAGCCCCATTCTCAGGTGCCATCCCAAAGTTACCTCATTCACACAACAAGCTAAAAAGTAAGAAGATACCTTTACAGCTCTCATTATTTCGGAAATTCCAAGAGTTTTAAAAGTTCTGTGCCAGAAAGAAAACCAAGACTAAATTTCTTATTATAAATATTATATTCCTCATTACAAATATTTTTATTACAAATCACAGTATCACAGGCTGAGAGCTTCAACTGTGGAAAAGGGGCCTGGAGGGCTGCTTTATTTGACCTGATGCTAGAGCTGTGAAAGGAATCCTTGCACACCTGCAGGATCCCCGCTGAAACAGTTACACCCCAGGCAGTGCCACATGGACTCTCCTAGTCCAGAAGGACTCTCCTGCCTTCTGGGCACCAAAGTGGTGGCGAGGGGGCGGCTCTGCTTGGGGGATTCCACAGCCCCATGACAACTAGCAGAGGGCAAAGCAGGAAAAGAAAGGGGGTAAGATACAGCTGCTGTATACACGGTTCCTCTATCTGGCTGACCCCAGTGTTTTTACAACAGCAGACGTGCTCAGAACCTTCCATTCATGAGATTCCTGGCCCCACATGCTGTGGGCTAATACAGCCAAAGGCTTACTACAGACTTGGTGGAAGACTTACTCCTGTTCCTCCTTCCAAGCTCAAGCCGACGCTGGCTTCTCAAAAGGATAAACCTTCCTTTTCTGATGGGGTCTGGATTCACATTTCATTGAGATCCTGAGTTTCATCTGAGGTGATGTTTGATATTTCAAGGCAGTTCATTCCTTACACCTTCAAAATGCTGAGGGAGTGATGCCTAAAATACCACGATGAAACACCCAATCCTTCAGTGGCTTAAATCACTGTCCTCTACTAGAGATCCTCTACTAGAGTCACTGCAGGGCTCCCTCAGGGAGGACTTAACCAGGTGCCTGCACAGGAACAAGCTTCCAGGAAAAGAAGCAGGAGGTGGGGACAGAGGTCTCCGTAGGATTCTGGAGAAATGGCTTTGCCCCTAATCAGCAGTAGGGCAACGAGGTTCAGAGAAGTGAGGCAACCTTTTTTTAAGTCTGGCAAGAAGTGGGGGAAGATTTCCTTGAAAAGAGTATTGTCGTTACACTTCTAATGATAGGTTATTTTCAGAATATAAATTATAGAAAGTAAATCTCAAAGTCTGCAGAAGGCAGAGAGATGTAGAAAATGCAGAAAATGCATAATCACATGTATAGTCTTATTTCATTAAAAAAAAAACCACCACCACCACCAAAACAAACAGGCCTTTATTAAGTCCCCAATAAGTGCTTCCCGGGTGGCTGCGATGGTAAAGAATCCACTTGCAATGCAGGAGACCCAGGTTTGATCCCTGGGTTGGGAAGATCCCCTGGAAGAAGAAATGGCAACCCACTCCAGTATTCTTGCCTGGAGAATGCTATGGACAGAGGAGCCTCATGGGCTACAGTCCATGGGGTCACAAAGAGTTGGAGCTGACTGAGCAGTATGTTAAAACTTCACATTCGTTTAACTTTCCTAACAACCCCTGAGGCGGGGACTATTAATAACATCATTTTATTGATGGGGAAATGGAGGGTTAGTGAGCGCAGAGAACCAGCCCAAGGTCACAAAGCTTGGACAGGCAGATAATGAACCCAGCCTGAGCTTAGAACCCACTTCCGTGACCGCCATATCATCATGGCTTTTTAAAAAGTTTAGAGATCCTGGCAATCCCTAAAATACCTTTGGAATAAGAACTGACCATGGAAGACACTGAGGAGGGGATGGGAAAGCACAACGAAACTGTGCCTACTTCACTGCTCAGGGCCCACTTCCGGGAGAGTGCTATATATAGTCTGGCTGCTTTTCAAAAAACAGCAGAAAATCACTGCTCTCAGGCTACCTACAGGGAAGCGGAGAGGAAGGACACTTCCCTGCCAGGTCTAACAGACTGCGGGTTTCTCTGCCCTAACATCTCCAGAGGCAGCCACCCCACAGACAGCGTGACAACTCCCACTCCTGTAGCCAGAAAATAAATAAATGAGTACAGCAGAACGAGACCAACAGCACAGAGAAAAATACACATATAATACGAATGTATTATATGCAGAAGTATATGTAAACATATACAAATGTATTACTTATGTGTATATATATTTATATGTATAAATATATGTACAAATATAAAAGTATTTATAAATAATACATGTTATATATAACTTATATGCTTCCCTCATGGTGCTAGGGATAAAGAATTCACCTGCCAATACAGGAGACACTAGAGACATGGGTTCAATCCCTGAGTCAGGAAGATCCCTTGGAGTAGGAAATGGCAGCCCACTCCAGTATTCTTGCCTGGAAAATCCCATGGACAGAGGAGTCTGGCAGGCTACAGCCCATGGGATTGCAAAGAGTCGGACACGACTGAGCACTACTTATGTATATTATATATATATATATATGTTTATATAATTATAAATTAATATAATTATATTACATATATTTATAAATAATACATTCATGCGTGTGTGTGTGTGTGTGTATGGGACTCCCAGGTGGCGCAGTGGTAAAGAATCTGCCTGCCAATGTAGAAGATGCCAGAGACATGGGTTTGATCCTGGGTTGGGAAGACCCCCTAGAGAAGGAAATGGCAACCCACTCCAGTATTCTTGCCTGGAAAATTCTGTGGACAGAGACGCCTGGCAGGCTACAGTCCACAGAGTTGCAAAGAGTCAGACACGACTGAGCGGCTAAGCACACATGCTAAATATTTAGCTGTAGGCTTGTAGTTGTGCCTGGAGAAGGAAATGGCAACCCATTCCAGTATTCTTGCCTGGAAAATTCCATGGACAGAGAAGCCTGGCGGGCTACAGTCCATGGGGTTGCAAAGAGTCAGACACGACTGACTGACTGAGCACACGTGCTGAATATTTAGCTGTCAGCTGTAGTTGCGCCTTCATGGTCACCAAGTCATGAACATGATGCAGAGTCATGATCATGATGTATATAAACATAAAGGGAAAAAGATAATATAAGCAACAGAGGGAATTAACCAAAGCTAATATGGGTTCTTTGAAGAGACAAGAAACAGACAAGCCCCTGGGAAAACTCATCAAGAAAAACCAAGAAAGATGCAAATGACAAACACTGTGAATGAACATGGAGAGTTTTTAAAAATTGCCAGAAACATAAAAATTACTCAAACGGACAAAAAGTCTCTACAAGCAAAGACTTGCTGGTGAAATATACTTAACCAGAATGTAAAATCTATCTTCCACATGATCACCATACCCTAAGATAAAGCAAACAGTTCACACATTTCAGATGATCTTGCAGGCAAGCTGAGCACAGGCCACGTCCATCCTATCTCCACAAACTCCACAAAGAACAGTGGAAGTAGGGCCCAATGCCTTCTAGTCCTTGAAGCCAGAATCAAATAAAGGCAGCACAAAGAAACTGATGAAACAAGCTCATCTTTATAATCATAGATTTTCTACAGGGTATACTCCACTCCACTCCACCTAAAAGATTAACTACCCAACAGCCCTCTGTCCCTTGATGTATCACAGCCTTGTCATGGCAAAGGGGCTTGTGTAACTCAACAAAGCCATGAGCCATGCTGTGCAGGACCACCCAAGATGGACGAGTCATAGGGGAGAGTTCTGGCAAAACGTGGTCTACTGGACTGCAAGGAGATCAAACTAATCAATCCTAAAGAAAATCAACCCTGAATATTTATTGGAAGGACTGATGCTGAAGCTCCAATAGTTTGGCCACCTGATGCAAAGAGCTGATTCATTGGAAAAGACCCTGATGCTGGGAAAGACTGAAGGCAAAAGAACTGAACAGTAGCAACCGCCCTCTGACTTAGATGGTGCCTATTTGAGGCCAAGGAGATGCAGACAAAAAGGATGCACAATCTGATTTCTGGAAAGTTCTCTCCCATAGACTTCATCTATTTAGAAAGGAATTCCCTCCTTCTGTTTAGAAGGTAAGAACAATCACCTGCATGAGGGAGCCCTGAGAAAGAGTTCTGGGGTGAGAGTTTATGTCCTCCCTATCTTCCAGCCTTCTCGGTAGGAGATAAATAAGCTTCGCCTTTTTCGAGGCTACCATTTTGTTTAAAGCTCTACCATTTAAGACTTCTCTCTTATATGCAACCCAAGCTGATTCCAATGACCAGTTGACCAGGACAGACCCTGAGAGAGGAGACAGGGCAGCTACCAGCCTGTCCACATAGCTGAGAAAACCCTCAAGGGAGGGACCTGAGGACTTGAGGGCTGTGCTTCCTGCGATGCTGGAGACGCTGTTCAGGCTCACCCTGCATGGATGCCTGAGCACAGAAATAAGACAGCTGGGAGGGATCCTACAGAGGGACACACCCAACCCTCTCATTTTACCCGTGAGCAGAGTGGAAATGACTCACAAAGGCTGAAGCACTGGCAGAATGCTGATTCCAGTTTCCATGCTGTGTGCGTGGGTTCCTTCCACTCCACCGAGCAATCGTCTGCAACACCAGCTGGGCTTCCTACAACTCAACTCTGACACCTGGAGATGACGTCAGATCCCACAGGTGCAGGGCTCAGTCCCACGAGACTGCACTACCTACATCCTGTCCCCCTCAGATGCCAACCCCAAGTCCAGGCTGTTCTTGTGCTTCGGACCAACCTGCTACAGATCCAAGGAGCCCACGATCCCCTCCTTAGGTTCGATCAATTGGCTAGGGGGCTCACAGAATTCAGGAAAATATTTTATGGTTGACCCTTGAAAGACACAGGGGGTTGGTTCCAGGACCTGCCCTGAAACCCAAATCTGAGGATGCTCAAGTCCCAGAGTTGACCATCTTACCTGCAACTCTGCCCCCGAGGATATAACCAATCGCAGGTGTAGATTGTACAGTACTAGAGTATTTATTGAAAGAGTCCACATATAAGCGGACCCACACAGTTTGAACTCATTGTTCAGGGGTCACTTGTACTTACTAGATGCTGGTTCAGAGTATGTAACTCAGGAACAGCAGAGTGGAAGCAATGCACGGGGCAAGGCATGAAGAAAGAGCCCAGAGCTTCTGCCATGAGCTCTCCAAGGGTGCCATCCTCCCAACACTCCCCAGAAGCTGTCCAAACCCAGTCCTTCTGGGGCAATGTGGAGGCTTCATTACATTGTCATGACTGAGTAAACCACTGGCCATAGGCAATGGATTCAACCTCCAGCCCCTCTCCTCTCCCTCAAGGTTAAGGGAGTGGGGTGGAAAGGTCTAACCCTCCAATCACAGGACTGGTTTTGCTCTGTCAACCAGCCCCCAGGCTCCAGATGCTTTCCAAAGATCTTCTCACTTACATAAGCTCAGCTGTGGTTCAAAGGGGCTTGTTCTGAATATCAAGACACCTTTACCACTATTATCACCTGGGAAAGTCCAAGGGTTTAAGGAGTTCTAAATATATATTTGGGAGCTCTAGGGACAAAGACAAAATGCATGTTTCCTATTAAAAATCACAGCATCACAAGTGTTCAAAAGCCAAAGTGGGAAATAAAATCCAGCTCCTCTGATTTCTACCCAGGTCCCAAGCTGTCTGTGATATGCATGAGTCTCAATGACCAGAAGTAGCTTCTTAGAGATGGTCATGCTGAGTGAAGTAAATCAGACCAAGAAGGAAAAATATCATAAATATCATGACATGCCTTATATGATGAATCTAAAAAGAAATTATACAAGTGAACTTATTTATGAAACAGAAAAAGACTCACCGATTTAGAGAACGAACTTACGGTTGCCGGGAGGTGGGGGGCAGAATCTGGGGAAGGGATAGTTGGGGAGTCTCGGATGGCCATGTACACACTTTTATATTTAAAGTGGATAACCAACAAGGACCTACCATATAGCACAGGGAACTCTGTTGAGTGTTATGTGGCAGCCTGGACGGGAGGGGAGTTTGGGAAAGAATGGGTATATGTATATGTGTATGTATGGCTGAGTTGCTTTGCTGTCCACCTGAAATTATCACAATATTGTTGATTGACTATACTCCAGTCAGAGAAGGCAAAGGATCCCAAATGGGTCAGTGAAACTAAGACAATTGCAATTTTCTAAAAAAAACAGGGCTCTACTCCTGCCTCTGGCTTATTTAAAGTTAGAGTCCATCAACATATAGGACAGCAGTGAAAAGCAGTTGGCTCTGTATACCTGTCATTATGAAAGCCCAACTCAGGCCAGGCTCCTTGCCTGTCAGCTCTGGGGTGGATCTTGGGCAACTCTTTTCACCATCTAAGCCCTCATGCCCTTGACTTTAAAACAGAGCTGGCTGGAACATATTCTCTTGAGCTTCCTTGACTCCACAATTGGATCATTTGATATTTATATTTGACTTATCCCATGACAAGTCATTATATGTCCATGACATTTCACTTTGGCAATGCTTACCAACATCCTTCCTAGCAAGCAGAAGTGAATCTGGTCCCTTGGAGAAGCATAAGGACAATCTGAATGCTCTTTTATGGGCAATTTTGTTCCATCGTGGATAAAATGAACATTTCGTTAACAGACAAACTGAATCATCCTAGAGTCATACGCTCACACCAACACACTGTGGACAAGCTTGTCATCCTTGATCAAGCAGCATCAAATGCTGCCTGGAAAAAAGGAAGCAAAGGAATACATGAGAAAATGGTGCACATCATTTATTAAGTGCCATCACGTTTTTGGTCATGGCAGGAATTAATATTTTCAAAAGCCAATAATTGGCAAATACAGTTAAATGTTATCATCAGACCCTTTGAGAGCCTGGGTTTGGGCAATTCTTTTTTTTTTTTTTTTTTCTTGGGTGTGCTTGGCATGTGCGATCTAGTTCCCCACCAGGGTTCAAATCCATGCCCCCTGCAGTGGAAGCACAGAGTCTTAACCACTGGATGGGCAGGGAAATCCCCCTCTTTTTTAATTGTAGCTGATTTACAACCTTGTATTAATTTCTGCTGTGCAAAATGATTCAGATACACACACACATACACACACACATACATAGAGACATTCTTTTTTTATATTCTTTTCCATTAGGGTTTATTACAGGGTATTGAATATAGTTCCCTGGGCAATATAGTATGACCCTGTTATTTATTCCTTCTATATATATTATAAAACATGGCATCGGAGAACCCCAAACTTCCAATCCATCCCTTCACCCACCCCACCTTCCCACCAACCACAAATCTGTTCTTTATACCTGTGAGTTTGTTTCTTAATGATCAGTCAACTAAGGGTTCATTGGGGCCAGACAAGGTGAAAACAAGGGCTTAAAAACAAAAACAAAACAAAACAAAAATTGGAAGGAAAGACTGTTACTGAACTAACATCGGAAGCCAGAGAGATCCATTTCCAAGTAGCAACCAGGATTCAAACCAGAAAATCAGATTCAGGTGAACAAGCCAAGCAGGGTTAGAAGCAGGGCAGAGTGTCAAGCAGTGTGAACGCCAAGCACAGACACGGGGTCAGGCTGGTAAGGTGGGTGACGGACAGAACCAGGAGGAAGACACAGGGGCGGGGGAAGCGCCGGGCCACACAGCTCTGTTCCCCCAGCTGCTTTCGAATGGACTCTGTAAAGCACATGAGACAGACTACGAAAAGTCCATGCACAGAAACCTCAGGGGAAGTTCCCTGACCTGCAAACCCTAGAAACAACTCATTCTCATGACAACATACAAACTGTATTTTTAATGCTCTCTGCACCTAGATTCTGAATGTCTTTTTGCAGGCTAGAATCTGAATGCAGCCAACATTTATTTTGTTAAACAAACATGTATTTTGTGTTCCTTCTAGAAACACAGGATACTTCCCAATAAGAACCATCTCTGGGGACTTCCCTGGTGGTCCAATGGCTAAGACTCTCTGCTCCCAATGCAGTGGGGCCCGGGTTCAATTCCTGGTCAGGGAACTAGATCAAACATGCCACAACTAAAGACTCCGCACATCCCATAACTCAGACCTGGCACAGCCAAGTAAACAAACAAATAAATGTTTATTTTTTAAAAAATGAGAGGAAGAACCATCTCTGCCCTCATGCATCTCAGAATCCAGTAGAGACGCTGAAGCACACCAGGGTTTCAGAGCCATACAAGTGTGCTGATACAGGTTTGACTAACTTCCCCAGAGAACTTGGTAATTAATTCCCAGAAGTAGCTTCTGACTTTAAAAAAAAAAAAAAAAGGCAAGCTTTGGCAGGAACTGCAGGAAAAATGTATTAGCGAGAACACTTGACGGATATTCATGTTTCATACCCAATCAACAAATTTAATAAGAAGTGAGAAATAAGTGGGTTGGTGCTCTGACAAGGTGACTGAAGAAGCACAGAGAGTTTCCATGCAGAGATAACAAATCATCTCAAAGGCTGGAGATCGACACCCAAAAAAAGGCAGAACAGGAAGTGCCCGGGAAGATGGCTACTTGAAAAACGGCACTTCTACCCTTTGATTCAAAGTTACCATTAATATAACATCGAACAGAAAGATTTCTAGGCTGTACCTCAAAGAACATGAATATGAGTTTCCCCATTTTTCCATTCTGTTCTTACTGCACACAGCAGGGAACAAGAAGAAGCAGGCTGATACCTGACTTTATCCAGGATCACCTTCTGCCATAAAAAAGAATGCGATAATGCCACTGGAAGCAACATGCATGGACCTAGAGATGGTCACATTACGTGAAGTAAATCAGGCAGAGAGACAAACATCATATGAAGTCACTTATATGTGGAATCTTAAAAAAATGATATAAATGAACTTATTTAAAGATCAGAAACACACTCACAGACACAGAAAACAAACTTATGGATACCAAAGGGGATAGCAGAGGGGAGATAAATGAGGAGTTTGGGATGAATTTATACACACTACCACATATAAGAACGATATAAAAGACAGATAAACAACTAAAAGGACTCACTCATAGTACAGGGAACTACTTTGTAATAACCTGTAAGGGAAAAGAATCTGAAAAAGAATACACACACCCATATATTTATATTTATATATATCAGATCAGATCAGATGCTCAGTCGTGTCCGACTCTTTGCGACCCCATGAATCACAGCACGCCAGGCCTCCCTGTCCATCACCAACTCCCGGAGTTTACTCCAACTCATGTCCATTGAGTCAGTGATGCCATCCAGCCATCTCATGCTCTGTCGTCCCCTTCTCCTCTTGGCCCCAATCCCTCCCAGCATCAGAGTCTTTTCCAATGAGTCAACTCTTTGCATGAGGTGGCCAAAGTACTGGAGTTTCAGCTTCAGCATCATTCCTTCCAAAGAAATCCCAGGGCTGATCTCCTTCAGAATGGACTGGTTGGATCTCCTTGCAGTCCAAGGGACTCTCAAGAGTCTTCTCCAACACCACAGTTCAAAAGCATCAATTCTCCAGCACTCAGCTTTCTTCACAGTCCAACTCTCACATCCATACATGACCACTGGAAAAACCATAGCCTTGACTAGATGGACCTTT
>NW_011494752.1:12029288-12066443 GCF_000754665.1 Bison bison bison
CAGGGTGACAATATACAGCCTTGACATACTCCTTTTCCTATTTGGAACCAGTCTGTTGTTCCATGTCCAGTTCTAACTGTTGCTTCCTGACCTGCATATAGGTTTCTCAAGAGGAAGATCAGGTGGTCTGGTATTCCCATCTCTTTCAGAATTTCTCACAGTTTATTGTGATCCACACAGTCAAAGGCTTTGGCATAGTCAAGAAAGCAGAAATAGATGTTTTTCTGGAACTCTCTTGCTTTTTCCATGATCCAGCAGATGTTGGCAATTTGATCTCTGGTTCCTCTGCTTTTTCTAAAACCAGCTTGAACATCAGGAAGTCCACGGTTCACATATTGCTGAAGCCTGGCTTGGTGAATTTTGAGCCTTACTTTACTAGTGTGTGAGATGAGTGCAATTGTGCGGTAGTGTGAGCATTCTTTGGCATTGCCTTTCTTTGGGATTGGAATGAAAACCTTTTCCAGTCCTGTGGCCACTGCTGAGTTTTCCAAATTTGCTGGCATATTGAGTGCAGCACTTTCACAGCATCATCTTTCAGGATTTGGAATAGCTCAATTGGAATTCCATCACCTCCACTAGCTTTGTTTTCCCAGCATGTTAATGATTTTTTGTAGCTGTTATCTTTATTTTTTAGCTTATTTTTTTATTTTAGAGTTTATTTACAATATAGTGTTGGTTTCAGGGATACAGCAGAGCAATTAAGTTATATATATGTGAGTGTAATTATACACTCACAAAATAAAAAAATAAGCTAAAAAATAAAGATAAAAGCTACAAAAAATCATTAGCATGCTGGGAAAACTGCCTTGGCAACAGTGCAACAGCCACATTCTACAGACATCACCACTTCACTCACCAATTGTGATCTAATTCATTTTTTTTCCCCTGGTTTGTCCAAGCATACCTTGTAGCAAACCAGTCTGTACTGTTTCCCTAGTATTATTTTAAAGAACTTCCTATATCCAATGAGATAAATCAAACTGTGCTGCAGTACACTGTGCTAAAGCTGGATAACAAAGATGCGGTTCAGAATGGGATAAAGCCCACGTAACACAGCGGGCCACTTCGATGATGACTGTCAGCTCAGCATTGCTTCGTGGGTTAACCTGAAACAACCTGACAAGACCATGAGAGAGAATTCTCAGCTCCATTCTAGCAGGATACAAGTTCTCCCTTGAAGGAGAGGAGATTACGTGAAACTACTCTGTCACATAAGCAACACTGTGAGGAATTACACCTGCCTAGTTAAAGGCACTACAGGAAACACACCATAAAAACGTTCCCCTGTTGAAATTATTTTAAGCAGACCCCAATCTAGCTTTTTCACTCTCATTCTATTTCTGTGATTTCTACTCAAGCATGGCGTTAGGAGAGATGGCATGGCATTTGAAGGTGTCTCTGGTTGTCAAGGTAACCAGAAACACTGCAAAAAAGTAACTTACATTACTACTTCTTTGACAGACATCTTTCCCATTTTAAATAAATTCTATTTTCAGCCTAAAATATTTTTCCATAGGAGACTGAATAAATGCATTATTACATAATTTGTGTAATAAGATACTTGTGTGCATGCTAAGTCGACCCAATCATGTCTGACTCTTTGCGACCCTATCGACTATAGCCCACCAGGCTCCCTGTCCATGGGGTTCTCCAGGCAAGAATACTGGAGTGGGTTGCCAAGCCCTCCTCCAGGGATCTTCCCCACCCAAAGATCAAACCCCTATCTCCTGCACTGACAGGCGAGTTCTTTACCTCTAGAGCCACCTGGGAAGCCCATAACAAGATGCTGCTGCTGCTGCTGCTGCTAAGTCACTTCAGTCGTGTCCCACTCTGTGCAACCCCATAGACGGCAGCCCACCAGGCTTCCCTCGCCCCTGGGATTCCCCAGGCAAGAACACTGGAGTGGGTTGCCATTTCCTTCTCCAATGCATGAAAGTGAAAAGTCAAAGTGAAGTCGCTCAGTCGTGTCCGACTCTTAGCGACCCCATGGACTGCAGCCTACCAGGCTCCTCCATCCATGGGATTTTCCAGGCAAGAGTACTGGAGTGGGTTGCCATTTCCTTCTCCAATGCATGAAAGTGAAAAGTCAAAGTGAAGTCGCTCAGTCGTGTCCGACTCTTAGCCACCCCATGGACTGCAGCCTACCAGGCTCCTCCATCCATGGGATTTTCCAGGCAAGAGTACTGGAGTGGGTTGCCACTGCCTTCTCCAATGCATGAAAGTGAAAAGTCAAAGTGAAGTCGCTCAGTCGTGTCCGACTCTTCAAGACCCCATGGACTGCAGCCTACCAGGCTCCTCCATCCATGGGATTTTCCAGGCGAGAGTACTGGAGTAGGGTGCCATCGCCTACACAGTCATAAAAAGCACAACACATTGATATGGGCTAACACATGTTAGGATGTACAGACATATGTGTACAGCATGGATGCATATGTTTTTCAAAAAGGTTTATGGCAAACTGGGTACTGTTAAGGGCTACTGCCTCTGGAAAGGGGAATCTGGAAGCCAGAGTTGGGAAAATGCTTACATTTTTCCTTTTGCATTTTTTTTAAAGTTATCAAGTTTACATATTTGCTTCTCAATTTAAAATTAGTTAGTGAAAAACAGTAAAGATTTTCATGTCTACCTAGACAGATCTAAGTCTGAAATCTTTCAGGTAACAAGATACTACACAGTCCACAGGTCCTAAAATTCACCCATCCATTTGCCAGCTGAAGGTTTTCCCTAGAAGTAACTTGCACCATCTCCCTGCACCACGACTCTGAAAAAAGGGGTGAAAAAGCAAGCCTAGAAACAAGGTCACAAGTTTTTACTAACCTATTTTAGATATGTTTTTTTGTTAATAGATTTTTAAATCCAGAGACTCTGTCTTCTATTTATTTCCAACCATCCTCTGAACCTCAGGTCTTGCACACCTTACACAGAGGAAATACACCACTGACATTTTCTGCACTGAAAGGAGTACTTCTACAGCTTTAGAAATAAAGATGTCACAAACCAATTGAGGCCTTCCCAGTTCAGTTCAGTCACTCAGTCGTGTCCGACTCTTTGCAACCCCATGGCCTGCAGCATGCCAGGCTTCCCTGTCCATCACCAACTCCCAGGGATGGATAAATATCTGGTGACTCAATAGGAGAGTTCTATGTCACATTAATCAACTTAATAAATACTTAATAAGTCAATTATAACTCAATACACTGAAAAAAAATACTTTGAGAGCCTATTATGTACAAAGATTAAGAGGCACAGAGCACAAAGTGATGGACAAGGAAAACAATGTCATTGTCCTCATGAGTTTATGTTTTAGGAGGGAGTTGTTATTCAGTCGCCCAGTCGTGTCCGACTCTTTGCAGCCCCATGGACTGCAGCACACCAGGCCTCCCTGTCCCTCAACATTTCCTGAAGTTTGCCCAAGTTCATGTCCATTGCCTCAATGATGCCTTCCAGCCATCTCATCCTCTGACACCCTCTTCTCCTGCCCTCAACCTTACCCAGCATCAGCAACTTTTCCAACGAGTCCACTATTTGTAAGAGGTGACCAAAATACTGGAGCTTCAGCTTCAGCATCAGTCTTCCAATGAATATTCAGGGTTGATTACCCTTAAGATTGATTAGTTTGATCTCCTTGCTGTTCAAGTGACTCTCAGGAGTCTTTTCAGCAAACACACACACACAGCTTTCTTTTCTTGTTCTTAAGGGTTTTGCCTCTACTCATTTTTTTTTCCTTTAAGTTTTATTGATATAATTTGCATACATCACTGTATAAGTTTAAGGTGTATAGCATAATAATTTCACTTGCATACATAGTGAAGTGATTACAATAAGTTTACTGAACATCTACGTCTCATAGATACAAAATAAAACAAAAAAAGAAAAACTTTCCTTTTGATGAGAACTCTTAAGATTTACTCTCAACAATGTGCACATAAAACACAGCAGTGTTAATTATCTTTACCATGTTGTACATTACATCCCTAGTATTTATTTATCTTATAACTGGAAGTTTATACCTTTTGATCATTTTCATTTAATTCCCCTCACCCTTACCTCTGGTAACCACAAATCTGATCTATGAGTTTGTTCTTGAAGTTAAAAGACCTACAATGCTTTGTTAGGTCCTGGTGTAAGATATAGCGATTCAATACTTCTATATATTATAAAATGATCATGACTTGTGTGGGCTTTTCTAGTTTTTTCATACTGATTGCCACCACTGGGTCATTTACAGGTTAGCTGAAAATCTCCTCTGCTTTGGAAAGTTCTTTCTAAATTAAACTTGCAAAAGACTACAGCCAGAAGCCAGAAGGGTTTCTGTGGGATGTTCTCTTTTCTCCAGATCACAATGAATTAATAATAAATCTCTCTCTCTCTCTCTCAAACACACACACACACACCATAATCTGGAATGAAGAAAAATGCATCTAATTTTCAGACCTTTCCAACCCTCTAAGCAAGCCTGCCTTTCAGTCTCCTTAGGAACCAAACACTTGTAATAATTAGAAGCAATTAAACCTTCAATGATTAGAATAAACTGCACTTATAAAACCTAATATACCAAATATTATGATAAGAAAAAACAAAATTATATATTATGTATTTACATGATTATTAAAAAAAGGGACACCACAGCATTATTAAAGAAACTTAAAAAATGTGTATTTGATGTTTCCCCAAGTTGTCTATATCTCACTGATTTCAGCTGGTCTCAAACACTCAAATGTTATACCTCTTCTGAGAAGATCACTTTTACTAGAAAATAAATTCCATGAGGGAAAAGACTATATTGTATCCTCAAGGTCAACCCAGCTCCAGAGACAGCAGACACTCGACTAGTTGGATGAATAAGTGAAATTCACGACCTGGTGCAGGATTGTAGTTTCACACGACTAGTGTCCAATGCTGCAGCACTTCACAGCAGCTCTATTCTTCATGCAGAGAATGTGAACTTGATCTCTATGTTCAGTTAGTTTGTAGGACCGTACTGTCAGTTAGACACTTGGAAGAACAGAGGAGGAAAAGATCAAGGTAAGGAAGTGAGTGGCTGAGAGTTCGTGGGTAGGGATGACCAGCCCTGGCATTTCATAAGTGCTGCCACCCCCTCCAAAGGAGGTGGGGAGGATGAGAATTCAGAGAGGAGGATGAACAGGACCAGGTGATGATGCCCAGGAGGCCACTGAGCAAGGAAAACTTACACACATCTTAGCCCAGACGGAATCTGAACTGTGACCACTTTTTTTTTAGACATCCAGAACACCTGCCCAGATATGAATCAGATCCATCACTTTGCTGACAAAGGTCCCTAGAGTCAAAGCTATGGTTTTTCCAGTAGTCATGTACAGATGTGAGAGTTGGACCATAAAGAAGGCTAAGTGCTGAAGAACTGATGCTTTCAAATTGTGGTGCTGGAGAAGACTCTTGTCCCCTGGACAGCAAGGAGATCAAACCCTTGCTGATCTAAAGGAATCAATCCTAAAGGAAATCCTAAAGGAAATCAACCCTGAATATTCATTGGAAGGACTGATACTGAAGCTGAAGTTCTAAATACTTCGGCCACCCGATGCAAAGAGCCGACTTATTAGATAGGACCATGATGCTGGGAAAGACTGAGAGCAGGAAAAAAAGCGGGCCACAGAGGATAAGACAGTTCGATAGCATTACCAACTCAATGGACATGAATCTGAGCAACCTCCAGCAGTGTAGGACAGGGGAGCCTGGCGTGCTGTGGTCCATGGGTCGCAAAGAGCTGGACACAACTCAGTGATCAAACAACAACCCTAAAATAACTCTTGACAGCCTACCCCTTAAGGACAAATGTTCCCCTTTTCCATCACCATCAATTACAGTTCTTTTTAAAATATTTATTTCTTTGACTGACTGCACTGGTCTTAGTTGCAGCACGTGGGTCCTTCAGCTGTGGCACTTGGGATCTAGTTCCCTGACGAGGGATCAAACCCTGGCCCCCTGCAGTGGGAGCACAGAGTCTTAGCCTGTGGACCACCAGGGAAGTCCCTCAATCACAGTTCTTGAACAACCTCATAGCTTCTGTCTTTATAAATCCCGGATCCTTCTTCTTCCTCAGAATACTTTTTTTTATCCAAATCTATGTACCCCCCAATCTCAATTCTTAAGACCCCAAATAAAGCTCTCTGTTCTCTGCAGCCTCGATACTGATTGTCGTTCAACTTTATGGATTAAAATCGGTCCTTACCGCTTCGCTTTGGTGAAATTAAGGAATAAAAGATGCAGGAGGTGAACAGGCAGTCAGCCAGGCTCTGCCCACTGGGCTTGGTCACTGTGACCTCAAGATGCTTTCCTGAATGTGTAGAAGGAGACACCAGCCCTGCATCACAAGAGCTGCTAAAGAATGAAGTAAGATATGGCATGAATTTAGGGCCATGTCTGGAATATCAGAACTGCTAAACAAATAATTAAGAAAGCAAATGGAAATAAACCTCTGGAAGGATTCACTAAAACTGGACAAGCCAGGCGGGGGGCCAGAAAACCAAAGCCAGGGGCATATAACACATGGAAAGAAAAGTCACTGTAAAGTCAAAAGACGTGTCCTTAAATAAATCAACTTTGCCCTCCATTCTCTGCTCTAAAACATGGGATAATGTCCCTTTAAACAACCTGACCAAACCTCTTTCCTGGTTGCTAAGTGTCGCCAAGGGATACAGGCTAAGCTTCTGTGTAAATTAATCATTGTCTGCAAATTAAGCAAAACACCAGATGACAGCAGTCTGGAATAGCTCCCTATCCAAGGGGAAAATATAACAAATTTCATAGGTTTTTTTTTTTCTTGGTTAGCTGATGGAAAAAAAAAGAATTTACAGGGCACTCAGGCTGATTCCTGCATTATATAGGAGGGCAGTTTGAAGCCTCCAGAGGTAAAGTGCCTTGCCCAAGGTCCCAAGGCAATTAGCAATGAGACGAGACCTAGAAGATAATTTAACCATGCCTTGTCGATTTCTCATGGTAACAGCGTAAAGGAAGATGTAACACAGATCCGGGAAATACCACCAATAAGGACAAGAAATTTGAGTTACAAGACATTAGGTTCAAAACAGTGTGAAAGTAAAGATGTAAGAATCTTGCCGATCCCGAAATAAACTGAAGAGGGACAGGGCTGAGAGTCTGAGCTCAGAGCAGAGAATCAGGGAAAGGAAGCATCTACTCCGTTTACCAGCACCAGACGGCACGTAAGCTGAACATCTTGGCAGAGCATCTCAAGGCATAAGATCAGTTCCTTGGCCTAAGAGAATTTAGCAATCAGAGCAAAAAAGCCCATTGCTCTTTGAGGTCAAGAAGGAAAGCATTCAAATAAATACCTATGAAAAGACTTCAATCTCTTCAGAATCCCAAACCCCCAATACTTCTTTGCTGCCACACAGGAGGTCTACATTGCAGGACAAGTTCTTCATTTGAAGACTGGCACCCTTGTAGCTCAGTAGGTAAGAATCTGCCTGCAATGCAGGAAACCTGGGTTCAATTCCTGGGTTGGGAAGATCCCCTGGAGGAGGAAATGGCAACCCACTCCAGTATTCTTGCCTTGATAATCCCTTGGACAGAGGAGCCTGGCAGGTTACAGTCTATGGGGGTGCAAGAGTTGGACACAACGGAGCGACTAAGCACACACATTTGATTTTATTTAATATTTACTGAGTGCCAACTATGTTACAGGCACACTTGTAGACAACAAGATAATCAGTGGATGAATACACCAAAATCTCTGCCTCTGAGGGCCTTATATGACAGTGGGGAGTGGGGTTGGAGAGAGAAAGAAAACAAACATAATACGCGAGCAGAGTAAGTAGGTGTAAGCATGAGCGCTGCTGCACTGGGACTGCAATTTCAGGACGTGGCCAAGAGAGGCTCTATCAAGAAGGTGGCCTTTGGGCAAAGATTTACTAAATGTAGGGAAATACTTGCAGGGAAGGCAGAAGAACATTCCAGGGAGAGGAAAAACGGAGTGCAAAAGATTCAGGAGAGGAGACTTTGGTGTGATTATAACATCCAATAAAGAAAAGGAATAAAGTTTATATTCTATAAACAGTTTGTAGGAAGGACTAATAAACAGGTTTCAAGGTAGTGACTGGGTATTGAAAGTTGGGGAGAAGAGAATATATTCAAGATAATATTAATACATCAGAAGGCTCACCTGACACTGGGGGTTCCGATGGAAAGCTGGAAAAGCACAGTGCGAGGAGCACCGGTGATAAATCTGTTACCATGGCACGGGCCCATGAATCCTCGCAGGAAGACGTGGAAGAATAAAAGGACCATTTTGAGGGACCACATCAAGAAAGAATCCAAAGAATCTTGGAAGTGAGCGGGGAGAGTGGGGGTGGAAAAGACAAGGATGACTCCCAGCTTTCTCGTCCTGGTGTCTGGCACCCCTGACGGAAACAGAAAACTCTGGAGACAGGGCCAGCATGACAAGTTTGATTTTAGAAATAGAAAAATCAGCATGATGTGCTGCTGTAGCCAACATTGCCAATAAAATGTAAGCGCCTTGGAAAATTTAAATGCAACCACATCCTTAAGTCAAGTCACGGTCCAGTGACACTGGGAATGAAGTTGGAGCACTGGTTACTGCACTCAGGAAAACAGGAAAAAGCACAAAGCGGAAGACCAGAGAAGAGGAAATCACACGATTAAGCCAAATGGCTGACACAACTTCTTCATCAGACTCTTTAAAAGAACTGGTAAAGAAACAGTCGAAGAGGGGATTATAAATGAATTATAAAGAGGCAAATTTGTTAAAGGGATCTGTTGAATCAGGAAAGGGTTTATCAATAATGTACTTTAGAATGAACACAAAGAATTACTCTAAAGAGCAGTGCATGCAGCCACAAGACATCACTCCCACTGGCATTGGCTATAGGTAGAGAATCTAGAAACCGAACACTCCCAAAGCTCCGTAATTGATGTCTATCGAATGACTTCTACATGTCATGCACTATGACAGGCAATGAGGATGCAAGGATGGGGTCAAACAGACATGGTCCCTGTGATGGTTAATTTTATGTGTCACCTTGGTTTGGCTATGGTATTGAGTTTTGGGTTAAACAACACTCTAGGTATTGTAGTGAAGATACTTTTAAGATGTGAATAAAATTTAAATCGGTAAACTTGAAGCCAAGCAGATTACCCCCTGAATCCATGTGGGCAGCTGTAACAGAATAGCCTAAACTAAGTGGCTTAAAAACAACAGAAATTTATCTTTCAGAGTTCTAGAGGCTGGGAAGTCCACGATCAAGGTCTTGGCGTAGTCCATGTCTGGTGAGAGCCCACTTCCTGCTTCTGCTATCTTTTCCCTGTGTGCTCACACAACAGAAGGGAAGAAGGATCTCTCTGGGATCTTTTTATAAGGGCACTCACCCCATTCATGAGGGCTCCACCCTCATGACCTAATCACCTCCCAAAGGCGCCAATTTCAAAGATCACCATCTTGGGAAATACGTTTAAACAAAAGAATTTGGGGAAGACACAAACATTCAGTCTACAGCACTCTCCAATGTGAGTAGGCCATCTCCTTCACAGAATTGAGGGCCTTTACAGAAAAGTTCCTCTGAGGAAGGACGAATTCTGCTCCCAGACTGTCTTCAGAACCAAGACGGCAACATCAACCTTCCCCTGGGTCTCCAGTTTATTTGCTCTGCCCCACAGATTTCAGACTTACGAGATTTCAGACCTAACAATCACATGAGCCAATTCCTTAAAATAAATCTCTCTCTTTTCTACACATATACATCCAATTGGTTCTGTTTCTCCGGAAAACTCCAATGAACATAGTCCCCCATGTCATTAAAAAAAAACAGCAATAAAATGACTCTATAAGTGAAGTGAGAGTCACTCAGTTGTGTCCAACTCTTTGCAACCCCATGGACTATATAGTCCATGGATTTCTCCAGGCCAGAAAACTGGAGTGGGTATCCATTCCCTTCTCCAGGGGATCTTCCCAACCCAGGGATCGCACACAGGTCTCCTACATTGCAGGCGGATTCTTTACCAGCTGAGCCACCAGGGAAGCTCAAGAATACTGGGATGGGTAGCCTATCCCTTCTCCAGTGGATCTTCCCGACCCCGGAATCAAAGCAGGGTCTCCTGCATTGCAGGCAGATTCTTTACCAGCTGAGCTTCCGGGGAAGCCCCAAATGACTCTATAAATAACATAAATTTGCAAACTAATATTGGCCTACAAAATCAAACTCTATAGTAACAAAAAAGACGACTGATCTAAATTGGGGTCAAATCTGATGGGAAGTCTTCACCAAAAGTGGTATTTTAGCCAAGATTCTGGAAGAACAGGAGATACATAGGCAACAGTAGTTAGGCTGGCAGAGAATGACTCGGGTAGAAGGCAGCACAGTGAAGAAGCAGGAGGAGGCAGGTGGGAAAGGACGTCAGGAAGGGACATCAAGGCCAGACCATGAAGAACCTTATATGAGGTTCACTATCCTCAGAGGAGAGGGAAAGCACTGAAAGGAATCAGCGTGGGGCAACGTCAGATGTGCGCTGTGGAGATTACTCAGGCTACCGCGTAAGAAACAGGGTGGAAGAGGGTCAGAGTGCCTAATGGAACTTAAAGGAAAAGTGGTACTAGGATTCGAATGTCGGTTTTAGAAAAGGCAGAGGAACCAGAGATCAAATTGCCAACATCCGCTGGATCATGGAAAAAGCAAGAGAGTTCCAGAAAAACATCTATTTCTGCTTTCTTGACTATGCTAAAGCCTTTGACTGTGTGGATAACAATAAACTGTGGAAAATTATGAAAGAGATGGGAATACCAGACCACCTGACCTCCCTCTTGAGAAACCTGTATGCAGGTCAGGAGGCAACAGTTAGACCTGGACATGGAACAACAGACTGGTTCCAAATAGGACAAGGAGTATGTCAAGGCTGTATATTGTCACCCTGTTTATTTAACTTATATGCAGGGTACATCATGAGAAACACTGGGCTGGAGGAAGCACAAGCTGGAATCAAGACTGTGGGAGAAATATCAATAACCTCAGATATGTAGACGACATCACTCTTATGGCAGAAAGTGAAGAAGAACTAAAGAGCCTCTTGATGAAAGTGAAAGAGGAGAGTGAAAAAGTTGGCTTAAAGCTCAACATTCAGAAAACTAAGATCATAGCATCCGGTCCCATCACTTTATGGGAAACAGATGGGGAAACAGTGGAAACAGTGGCTGACTTTATTTTTCTGGGCTCCAAAATCACTACAGATGGTGATTGCAGCCATGAAATTAAAAGACACTTACTCCTTGGAAGGAAAGTTATGACCAACCTAGACAGCATATTCAAAAGCAGACGCTACTTTGTCAAAAAGGTCCGTCTAGTCAAGGCTATGGGTTTTCCAGTGGTCATGTATGGATGTGAGAGTTGGACTGTGAAGAAAGCTGAGCGCCAAAGAATTGATGCTTTTGAACTGTGGTGTTGGAGAAGACTCTTGAGAGTCCCTTGGACTGCAAGGAGATCCAACCAGTCCATCCTAAAAGAGATCAGTCCTGGGTGTTCATTGGAAGGACTGATGTTGAAGCTGAAACTCCAATATTTGGCCACCTGATGCAAAGAGCTGACTCATTTGAAAAGACCCTGATGCTGGGAAAGATTGAGGGCAGGAGGAGAAGGGGACAATAGAGGATTAGATGGTTGGATGGCATCACCAACTCAATGGACATGGGTTTGGGTGGACTCCGGGAGTTGGCAATGGACAGGGAAGCCTGGCGTGCTGCAGTTTATGGGGTCGCAAATAGTCAGACATGACTGAGCGACTGAATTGACGGACCCCTAAAGTGATCACTGAGGAAGGCTTTCTTATATCTCCTTGCTATTCTTTTGAACTCTACATTCAAATGGATATATCTTTCCTTTTCTCTTTTACCTTTGGCTTCTCTTTTCTCAGCTATCTGGAAGGCCTCCTCAGACAACCATTTTGCCTTTGTGCATTTCTTTTTCTTGGGGGTGGTCTTGATCCCTGCCTCTTGTACAATGTCACAAACCTCCATCCATAGTTCTTCAGGCACTCTATCAAATCTAATACCTTGAATCTATTTGCCACTTCCACTGTATAATCGGAAGGGATTTGATTTAGGTCATACCTGAATGGTCTAGTGGTTTTCCCTACTTTCTTCAATTTAAGTCTGAATTTTGCAGTAAGGAGTTCATGATCTGAGCCACAGTCAGATCCTGGTCTTGTTTTTGCTGATTGTATAAAGCTTCTCCATCTTCGGCTGCAAATAATATAATCAATCTGATTTCAATATTGACCATCTGGTGATGTCCATGTTTAGAGTCTTCTCTTGTGTTATTGGAAGAGAGCTTAAACTCAACATTCAGAAACTTTTGGCTTAAAACTCAACATTCCGAAAACTAAGATCATGGCATCTGGTCCCATCATTTCATGGCAAACAGATGGGGAAACAATGGAAATAGTGAGAGACTTTATTTTGGGGGGCTCCAAAATCACTGCTCAAACTACTGCATAATTGCACTCATCTCACACGCTAGTAAAGTAATGCTCAAAATTCTCCAAGCTAGGCTTCAGCAATTGTGAACTGTGAACTTCGAGATGTTCAAGCTGGTTTTAGAAAAGGCAGAGGAACCAGAGATCAAATTGCCAACATCCGCTGGATCATGGAAAAAGCAAGAGAGTTCCAGAAAAACATCTATTTCTGCTTTCTTGACTATGCTAAAGCCTTTGACTGTGTGGATCACAATAAACTGTGGAAAATACTGAAAGAGATAGGAATACCAGACCCCATGACCTGCCTCTTGAGAAATCTGTATGCAGGTCAGGAGACAACAGTTAAAACTGGACATGGAACAACAGACTGGTTCCAAATAGGAAAAGGAGTACGTCAAGGCTGTATATTGTCACCCTGTTTATTTAACTTATATGCAGAGTACATCATGAGAAACACTGGGCTAGAGGAAGCACAAGCTGGAATCAAGATTGCCAGGAGAAATATCAATAACCTCAGATATGCAGATGACACCACGCTTATAGAAGAAAGTGAAGAGGAACTAAAAAGCCTCTTGATGAAAGTGAAAGAGGAGAGTGAAAAAGTTGGCTTAAAGCTCAACATTCAAAAAAAAAAAGAAGCTCAACATTCAGAAAATGAAGATCATGGCATCTGGTCCCATCACTTCATGGGAAATAGATGGGGAAACAGTGGAAACAGTGTCAGACTTTATTTTTCTGGGCTCCAAAATCACTGCAGATGGTGATTGCAGCCATGAAATTAAAAGATGCTTACTCCTTGGAAGGAAAGTTATGACCAACCTAGATAGCATATTCAAAAGCAGAGACATTACTTTGCCAACAAAGGTCCATCTAGCCAAGGCCATGGTTTTTCCAGTGGTCATGTATGGATGTGAGAGTTGGACTGTGAAGAAAGCTGAGCACCGAAGAAGTGATGCTTTTGAACTGTGGTGTTGGAGAAGACTCTTGAGAGTCCCTTGGACTGCAAGGAGATCCAACCAGTCCATCCTAAAAGAGATCAGTCCTGGGTGTTCTTTGGAAGGAATGATGCTAAAGCTGAAACTCCAGTACTTTGGCCACCTGATGCAAAGAACTGACTCATTGGAAAAGACCCTGATGCTGAGAAAGATTGAAGGCAGCAGGAGAAGGGGACAACAGAGGATGAGATGGTTGGATGGCATCACCGACTCAATGGACATGAGTTTGAGCAAGCTCTGGGAATTGGTGACAGACAGGGAGGCCTGGTGTGCTGCAGCCCATGGGGTCACAAAGAGTCAGACACGACTAAGTGCCTGAACTGAACTGACCTCTAAAATTCAATGTTTAAATCCTCACTCTCAGAGATGATGATAGTATCAGGGGATGAAATCTTTGGAAACCGATTTGGTCATGAGAGTAGTGCCTCCATGCCCGACATAAATGTTTTTATAAAAGAAGCTCCAGAGAGACCCCTGAGCTCCTTCCACAATGTAAGGACACAGCAAGAAGGTGCCAGCCAGGAAAAGGAAAAGAGATTTTACCAGAACCAGACCATGCTACTATCTTGATCTTGGACTTCCACTCTCCACAACTATGAGAAGTAAATGTCTATTGTTGTTAAGAGCTCCAGTCCATGGTATTTTGTTTTAGTAGCTGGAACAGACCAAAACAGGTGTGGTCAATGTCTCTAACCCAGCCAACTGGGTGGATGGTGATGACAGACATGACAGTAGGGAAGCCTGGGAAGAAGACCATGAAATAGGCCTTAGAGAGGTTGTGTTTAAGGCACGTCTGAACACATGAGGCCCCCATGGCCTCATTTCTGGATATTAGCTTCCTAAAAGGTTTCCCTGCTTCCACTTGTCTCTCTACTAAGTATTCTGCACACATCAGGAAGACTAATCTTTTAAAAATGTCAATAAAACTGTATTATTCCTTCACCAAAACTTCAAACTTCACAGTGCATTAAGGACCTGGGGCTTCACCACTGGCAGCTCCAAGACAGCTTACGAGAACTCAGTTATCTGCAGAGAGTGGTCACAGAAGCCAAGGATATGAAGGAAATTGCATAGGGAAAGACCATAGAATCCACGAGGAAATCCATTATTTCCTGCAATGGAGACAGATAAGGAATGGCCAGAAAAACAGGAAGAATCACAGCACAATATCGTATCACTGAAGCCAAGGGAGAGAAAAAAAGCACTTCAGGGAAAAGCGATCAACCAAGGCTGCTGAAAGGTTAAAGAGTAAATAAAGACTCAGAGATGTCAGTGGATTTAGCCATATGGAGTCTGGTGCCTTTCTGGTACCTCATTGAGTTCAGGCAGAGGGATGTGGGTAAGGAACAGGACCAGAGGCCAGGCAGAGGGATACACAGTCAAGAGCGGGCAGAGACATTTGCAGCATCATAGATGGACCCAGAAATGATCGTACTGAGTGAAGTAAGTCAGAGAAAGACAAATACCATATGATATTACTTATGTGTGGAATTTAAAATATGCCACAAATGCACCTATCTATGAAATAGCTACAGACTCACAGACATACAGAGAACAAGCTTGTGGTTGCTGAGGGGGAAGGGGGTGTAAGAAGGTGAACTGGGAGTTTTCAATTAGCAGATGCGAACTATTATATATAGGGTGGATAAAGAAGGTCCTACTGTATAGCATAGGGAACTATATTCAATATCCTGGGATAAACCATGATGGAAAACAACGTGAAAATGTATATGTGTGTGTAACAGTCACTTAGCTGTACATCAGAGACTGGTACAACACTGTAAATCACCTATACTTCAGTAAAAAATTTATACTTACCAAAAAAGAGGAGGCAAACCAACAGAGACTGTGAATACAGGCATCTTTCCCCAAAGTCTGGCTTTAAAAGACGAGAGGGAAGTCAGTGTTGGAGGGAATGCCAGGGGAAATTTTATGGTTGAGATGGAAGGGATTGAACACCTTCATTGTTGATGGAACAAACTATTTGAAAGAGTAAAGTTAAATATATTGGGGAAAGAAGGGAGATTTGATAACACAGTAAAGTTCTAGAGATGAGACCCAAAGCACAGATGGAAGGACAGAAAGAAGATGAGAAGAATTCCTCCTCTGTTGGAACAGGTGAGAAGGTAGAGAAGCTACAGACAGAGGAAGTCTTGACTTTCACAGTGGAAAGGCCATCTCATTCATCTGATAAGAGCATCAGCTTTCTATAGGAAGTAGAAGGTGACGTTAGTAAAAGTGCTAGGGAGGACGCAGTTTGAGGAAAATAGAAAAAGGAAGTACTCTTGTTTTAGAGAAGGACAGAAGAAGCTGATCTGACAACAGAAGGATTTGGAGGGAGCCATGAGGGGCAGGCCCATTCAAGTTGGACAGTAAAGAATTCATAAGGTACCAACCGGCCTTGTTGAGTCACCCATGACAGCAGAGTGTACTGCCTCAGTTGCAGGCACAAAGCTCCCCGGGAAACACTTTAAGAGAGTTCAGTAGTCTGCAAGTTGATTGGAAGTATTAAAGAAACATGGAGTTCTGAAGATTCCTATTATCATAAAGACAGTCATGCCCTCCCAAGGAACCAAAGCTGCTGCTGATCTCCAGGGTCAAGAGTGCCAGACAGAACATTACTTTATAACTAGAGTCTACACTAAGTTGGTATTGAACCACAGCAGATTTCTGAGTTATGAGACTATGCAGATGAAAGAAGTTAGAAAGCAGAATCTACCCATGCAGCACAGCAGATCAGGAAAAAGGTCTACCCAGTAACCCGCCTTCCTGATACTTTAAGAAAACACAATTGATCCAGCACCTCTACTTGGCTTTGACATTACCTCATGCAGAACAATTGTCTCTTTCACAGATGTAACATTTCTTAAGTCCAGCCTCTGAGTCACAGATGTGCCTTGGGAAGAGAAAGATGGAGTCACCAGGCAAGAAGGGTGGCCAAGGAAAACAGTATTTTAATATCTAAGATATCTTTTTTTCTGGCTCTAATGCTGTACACAATTGTCTTTGTTCGGCTCTCATCACTTCCTTCGGCTCTCATCACTTCCTTCAGCTCTCATCACTTTCTTCAGCTCTCATCACTTCTGCTCAAGACATAAAGTGATGAGACAATTCTATCCTGATTTGCAAATGGCTTGCATTCTAGACTTTGGTTTCTTTCCGTGAATAATTAACAGTAATGGTTTATTAAATAGAGAATGGTTTTACTGGAGCTCCACACACCTACTGGCGTTGAACTCCCTGAGGCCCAGAAGTGTGAACCCAGGTACCCAAAGTGGTGCCACCACTCTCCCTCCCAAGCTAGGAAGTCCATGACAACCTACTGCAGGGTCAGCAAACTATGGCCAGCAGGCAAATCCAGACCCACATGTACTATCAACTGATTTATGACAAGGAGAACACTGCAATGAAACAGGGAAAGGATAGGTTTTTTTAATAAATGGTGCTGGAGAAACTCACTACTCATCTAGACGTATCATCTTCGTTGGGCTCACTGCCCCCACCACTAAGCTTGGCACAAAAATATGGTTAAACCTTTTTATCCTTGTTGAAGGATAAATATGTGTTTCATTGGTTTTGTTGACTGAACTGTGTCACAAACAACCCCACCCCTACCCCTGCAGAAGTTACAGTCAGAATGTGGCCTTAGCTGGGAATAGGGTTCTTGCATGTGTAATTCACTTTAAGAGGAGGATATGTTGGGGGTATGGGTTTCCTAGGTGGCACTAGTGGTAAAGAATCCGTCTGCCAATGCAGGAGACACAAGAGATGTGGGTTTGATCCTTGGGTCAGGAATATCCCCTGAAGTAGGAAATGGCAACCCACTTCAGTATTCTTGTCTGGGAAATTTCATGGACAGAGGAGCCTGGTGGGTTACAGTCCATGGTGAAAGTGAAAGTTGCTCAGTCGTGTCTGACTCTTTGCGACCCTGTGGACTATATAGTCCATGGAATTCTCCAGCCCAGAATACTGGAATGGGTAGCCATTCCCTTCTCCAGAGGATCTTCCCAACCCAGGGATTGAACATTGCAGGCAGATTCTTTTTACCAGCTGAGCCACAAGGGAAGCCCAAGAATACTCGAGTGGGTAGCTTACCCCTTCCCAAGCAGATCTTCCAGACCCAGAAATTGAACCAGGGTCTCCTGCATTGCAGGTGGATTCTTTATCAGCTGAGCTACTAGGGAAGCCCATACAGAAACACAGAGTTACAAGAAAAGAGTGAAAAATGACTGAACACACACTATCACATGTGCTGGGATAGGTGGACCCTTAACCCAATATGACTGGTGTACTTATAAGAAGATGAGACAGAGTCAGTGATAATGCCATGCGATGACAGCGGTAGAGATTAGATTAATCTCTATTAATACTTGTGTCTACAACCCAAGTATTAATAACAGCAAGGATTGCTGGCAACACCAGAAGTTAAGAGAAAGTTCTGACACTGCTCCCTGGTACCAACCAGATGTCCTGCATTCTGACACTAACTACCCAAAGTCAGAGCAGACTCCAGAAGTTAAGGACAGAGGGCTACACAAGATTTCCCCTACTTCTGGTGCCAGCCCCAGTCTTGGGTGTCCCCAAGCTGCCCATGATGCCCAGCTGGCTGCAAATTCAGGGCTTCCCCCATCTCCCTTAGGTGGGATCATTTCTTAGAATGACTCGCAGAACTCCCTGAAAGCGTTCCTCTGAGGATTACAGCTTTGTGTGTATGTATGATGGAAACAACTCAATTGGGATTAGCAGATGCAAACTATTACATACAGGATGGATAAGTAACAAGGTCCTACTGTAGAGCACAGGGAACCATATTCAATATCCTGGGATAAACCATAATGGAAAAGAACACGAAAAAGATTATTCGTGTGTATAACTGAGCCACTTTGCTGCACAGCAGAAATTAAACACACAACATTGTAAATCAACTATAGCTCAATAAAGAAGGATACAACTTGGGAACAACCAGATGAGAGGCGTACAGAGAGCAAGGCGCGGGATGGGGGGAGATGCTGGGTTTCCATGGCCTCTTCTCGTGGAATAGGCGCCCCACCCCCAGCACCTCAATATGTTCCCATCTAGGAAGCTCTACTGAGCTCCACTGTCCAGAGATTATACATGAGTTTCAGCACATAGACAGGATGGACTGAGTCACTGGCCACAGCACTGGGCACCCAGCTCCTCTCTCCTCCCCAGACGTTGTGCCCGCCCAATGTTCCAACCCTTCAATCACAAGGTTTGTCTTTCTGGAGACCAGCCCCCATCCTGAAGTCATCTAGGGGCCCACCAAGGTCACCTCATTAACATAAGAAAGCACAAGTATTAACTCAAGAAATTCCAGGGACTTCTGAAGCTTCCTGTCAGAAGCTGATGAAAAGGAGATGGTGGTAGTGGTTTAGTCGCTAAGTCATGTTCGATTCTTTTGTGACCCCAATAACTGTAGCCCTCTAGGCTCCTCTGTCCAAGGGATTTCCCAGACAAGAATACTGCAGTAGGTTGCCACTTCCTTCTCCAGGGGATCTCCCCAAGCCAGGGATGGAACCCAAGTCTTCTGAACTGGCAGGCAGGTTCTTTACCGGTGGGCCACCAGGGAAGCCCTGAAAAGGAGATCCTCTTCATTACATCCCAGCAAGGGATCTATCCTCCCCGGAGCCTTCAGAGAGAGCATGGCCCTGCCTACACCCTGGATTTTGACTCAGTAACCTTTAGAACTGTCAGAAAACAACAATCTGTTATTTTAAACCCCCCTCCCACCTGGGTGTGTGGTAACTGATTACAGGAGCCATAAGAACTGACACAGTAGGTAGAGCAAGGCTTTCTCTGTTGTAACTCTGAGCTAAAATGGGGGCTCCAGTGCAATCCCCTCACCCCCACACCATCTATTATTTCCTGAGTTTCCTCAGGACATTCCTTTGCAGCCCTCTCTTCTTAGCAACACTCCCCCCACCCTCCACTTCAATGCTTCGATTCCACCCACCTGCTGAGGACTCCTAACTCCATCACCAATAGACCTCCTCCTGAGCTCCAGACCCAGATGCCCAGTGGAACATCTTCCCCTTGTGTTTCTCAGTGACTGGCAGGACTGCCCACCCTTTGCCCTAATCCCAAACCTCAGGGCAGCTTTATCTCCTGCTGCTCCCTCAAGTTCTACCAAGGTCCCCAAGTCAACAACTTAATTACCTCTAATCTCTCCGAATCTTCCATCTTCATGACCACAGATCTGATCCAGGTGGCCATCACCTGGCTTGAATGACTTACCTAGTCTCTGAGTTCAATAGCGTCATCTCCTCACTGGTCCCTCTGCCCTAGGCTTGCTCCCCTCTCCATTTGGTTTCCCATCCTGCATCCAGAGTAATTAGCCTAAAACCCAATCTCCTCCCCTGTTAAAATAATAGCAGCATCTTACGCTTACTGCTGGCTTATACTGTCCCAGAAACTATTTCAAGTACTGCGGGTGTACTAATTCATTTAAATATCATACTTTCTCATATCATAAAATATATTTTATCATTTAAAACATCATAAAATATCATGGCAATTATTAATATACCAATTTTGCAAATAAGATAATTGAGGCTGACCGAGTCTAAGTGACGGGCCTAAGATTTTGCAAATAGGTAAGGGATGGAGGCAAGATCTAAACCTGTGGGAATCCAACATTGGAACCCTTGTCATGACCCCAGAAGTGTGGAAAGAGGTCCAGTGATTTGGTAATTTACTGAGCAATTTACCTCTGGTCCTTGTGTAAAATCCAAATTCGCTGAGTCATGGCAAAAGTAGGCTATCCATACGACGTGTGCCCAGGCTTTGTCCTACCGTCCCTGGCACTGAATTATGCAACCAGCCTCAGAAGTGTCCCACTTTGGACAGTAAATTAGACAGTCTAAGCCTTATGCCGACTGCCAATGACATTCCAAACACAGAGAATTTATTTGACTTCCTTGCGGTGCCACACTCTACATCTCTTGGCATTTCTACTCCCTTATCCTGCTAGAAATGCCTTGTCCTTCAGGTCTCAGCTTCCATGACATCCTCCCAAACCTCACTCCATCCAAACACCATTATGTTCTCAGGATGCCATGAACGACGGACCTGTCACCCGAGACGCCACTGTCCTGGTTTAAGTGCGCTTCTCCTCACGTGCACGTTTCTAGCAAAGGACCGGCCACCTGGTAGGTACAGCGGACACCAGACTCCCCTTCAGGAATGAAAGCTATGCGCCCCATCTCGCAGGAACGCTGCCAGATGACCACCTTCAGCGGTCTACCCTCTGGCACTGCTCGGGCTGAAAGTCACCCTGTGTTCCAATGAAAGGTGCGATTCCAACGACTGATCAATACAGAGATAAAAAAATGGCTTAATGCCTTCCTCCCAACCAAGGACGACTCTGAAGAGACATCCGAGCTCCAGACACCAACCCAACAGGGAACCAGCTGAGACCTTTCCTGGGACTGCATCACAGACTCATTTCTCCTTCTGCCAAGTCCTGTTTCCATTCACTTCTTCCACACCTGCTGATGTTAAGAGCATTTCCTAATAACCACTCTTCGTGTTACTCTCAATATCTGCTTCCTGTGACCCCCACCTGTCACCTACCACAACAGTAGGTGGTCAATAGTTATCTATTAACAAATGACTTCTTTACCTAATACATTTCCACGACTACACCTTCCTCTTTGCAAATATGACAATGGCCTGGGTCTGGCTTATGGAAAATCATACTTACAAATTAAAGACATTATACTTAGTAGGGACCAATTCTAAAGCCATGTCCTATTTTTTTGCTTGCAGAGTAAAATCCTGGCGATTAGGAAGGCACGACTACAAGCCTCCAGCTAAATATTTAACATGGAAAACCTCAATTTAGAGGACTCAAAAAACCCATTCTGACACCTGTTAGAAAACCACACACTGCCTCACTGCCACCTCTTCAGAAGCGCCTGCTCCTGCTGTCGGCACAGCACCTGGGACAGCTCCGGACACAGAGGTATCAGCCTGGATCCCTGCAAAGGCGCAGCACCCAACCCAGTGAGGTAAACAGAGCTGGCAGCAGCTGGAGACCAGAGCAGGATGAGAGAAGTGGTACAGAAGCAGCAGAGCGTGTGGAAGCACAAAGCAAGACACGGTCGTGGGGAGAGACAGGTAGGGGCGGCATCCGAATTGAGCTCTGAGAACGAGCCTCCCAGCTTCCGAGCCCCTTCTGTATTCCAGACACGGCGCTGGGGTCCACAGACTACAAGCTGGACTATCATGATGACACAGTACACCATGTTTCATATGTCGATACAAACCAGAGCTCTGGAATACGGAAGAACGGCCCTGACAGATACAAAGAGAAGCGACAACATTCTGACTCAAGGTGAAAACATCACTAAGGTTAAGACTTGAACTTCTCTGAACCACACTTCCAACGACAGTCTAAAAACTCTAGTTTGAAGCATGGGTGGTCTCTGAAAAATTGGTTTTCACACTCAAAATGCTGGGTTCAACCTAGCTGCAGTCTGACTGTCTACCCAGATGCCCTTTTCCTCCTCCCTTCTGGACAAGTACCCATTCCTCCCCCATGGAGCACTCCATCTCTACTCCCAGGGGTCTCCATGCCACTAGTCATCACAATCCTGCCTCCCCTGCTAGGGACCGAGTCAAAGATGCAGGCTTGCACCCAGCAGCCCACGGCACCTCCTCCCTCAGGCACGTGGTAAGTCAATGGAAACATGTAAATATGCTTCACAGGCTGCTCAGGGAAAAGAATTTGCCTGTCAGTGCAGGAGATACAGGAGATGCAGGTTTACTCCCTGGAGGAGGAAAGGGCAACCCACTCCAATATCCTTGGGCTTCCCTAAAGAATCCACCTGCAATGAGGGAGACCTGGGTGCCATCTCTGGGTGGGGAAGATCCCCTGGAGAAGGAAATGGCAACCCACTCCAGTATTCTTGCCTGGGAAATCCCATGAACAGAGGAGCCTGGTGGGTTACAGTCACAAAGTGTCAGACAGGACTGAGCATGCATATAAACTGCCTTAGCGGAGAAGGCAATGGCACCCTACTCTAATACTCTTGCCTGGAAAACCCCATGGATGGAGGAGCCTGGTAGGCTGCAGTCCATGGGGTCTCTAAGAGTCAGACATGACTGAGCGACTTCACTCTCACTTTTCACTTTCATGCATTGGAGAAGGAAATGGCAACCCACTCCAGTGTTCTTGCCTGGAGAATCCCAGGGACGGGGGAGCCTGGTGGGCTGCCATCTATGGGGTCACACAGAGTCGGACATGACTGAAGTGACTTAGCAGCAGGTAAGAGGAGAGGACTCTTATCCCATGACTGGGACTCTAGGGACTGCTCCACTTGTCTGAGCCATTTTGGGGCTGCTATAACAGAATGCCTTAGGGATTCAAGTGGCTTCACATCAGTAGAAATGTCTCCCAGTTCTAGAAACTGGCAAGTCCATGGTCAAGGCGACAGCTGATCTGCTTTATGACAATATCTTCTCCTTGAGCCCTCATGTAGTGGAGGGGCCAAGGGAGCTTTCAGGGGATTCTTTTTTGGCTGCACCACACTGCATGTAGGATCTCAGCTCCCTGATCAGAGATGGAATCCACGTCCTTTGCATTGGAAACTCAGAGTCTTAACTACTGGATCATCAGGGATCCCTCCAGGGATGCCTTTATAAGGCCACTAATCCCATTCATGGCGGCTCTGTCTTCATGATCTCATTAACTCCTAAAGGCCCTACTTCCCAAACCACCACCTTGAGGGTCAGGATTTCAATATGAATTTGGGGGAACACAAACATTCAGACCCAAGCATCTCTCTCCCATGTCCTCTCATGGGTTCATGAGCATGAAGAAACTATCTCAGTTGCTGCTACCAGCTGTATTTTGACCGTGAAAAAAAGCCAAGATGCAGGCGAAGGCAAAGCAAAGAGAAATGGTGAGAAAGACACAGGGACCCTGTGCTCAGGGCACCTGGACTCTCCCTACCTGTGTGCACACCTTCACCTGAAGCAAAGCCTCCTTACTAAGTGTCTCTGAACTGACATCTGCTACTGTAATGAAAGCATTCTAGGTGATACAAGTGATCCAGTTTTCTTTACTGCAGAACTTGAGAACCTTAAATAGAAATATAGATTGTAAGTCTCTAAGAAGAATCGACAGCGTGCCACATTCCTCACAGTCCGGGGATTTTTTTCCCACAGAACAAAACTTGATAAAGAAGGAGAAGGACATTCTTCTGTCCGTGTACTCAAAAATATCATCTTTCCGGTGTTGCAGGAAGCCAGAGAGGAGAGATCCCAGGCAGGAATACACATAAAGAGGACGCTGCAGCAGGCGACGGTAGGGACACAGACAACAAGGAACAATCAGGAATGTTGGAATGGACATGTACACACTTCTGTACATGTTTAAAATGGATGACCAACAAGGATCTACTGTATAGCAAGGGGAATTCTGCTCCATGTTATGTGGCAGCCTGGATGGGAGAGGAGTTTGGGGGGAGAACGGATACATGTATGCATACAGCTGAGTCCCTTTGCTGTCCACCAGAAACTATCAAAACACTGTTAATTGGCTACACTCCAATACAAAATAAAAAGTTTTAAAAAAGATACAGGAATGAAATAACATATATAAATTATGATTCAGAGAGAAATTTGGAGGAACTGACTGGACATGGAGGAGTGAGGAATGACCTCAGAATACCAGGAAACAAGCTCTCCAGGTCACTGCTAAGGTCACAGCTCCCTGGCGAAGTGACCTAGGTCGGGTCTTTGATGTCACTGATTAGAGTCTAGTCAACCGCCTGAGTGGACTAAAGGCCACCGTCCTTTCTTGAGCCTTTGGGCAGAAGCGTCTGGTTTTCCTTTCAGGAATTGCTTCTCCCCATTTGGTCTGTGTGGACATGTTGTCAACTCCTTACCCTTCCTCGTTCCGCAAAGGGTTGGCCAGGTCACATGACCCACACCAAGCCAATCAGACTCTCCTCTGCAGTGGAATCCTGAGTGGCCCAATGACAGAAAACAACCGGGAACTAACCCCGTTAAAAAAAAATTTTTTTTTAATTGAAGTACAGTTGATTTACAATGTTGTGTTAGTTTCAGGTATACAGCAAAGTGATTCAGTTATACATTTATATAGTTTAATATATGTGTGTGTGTGTGCATGCTAAGTCGCTTCAGTCATGTCCAACTCTTTGGAACTCCATGGTCTGTAGCCCTCTAGGCTCCTCCTTCCACAGGATTCTCTAGGCAAGAATAGTGGAGTGGGTTGCCATGCCCTCCTCCAGGGGAACTCCCCAACCCAGGGATCAAACCCTGGGTCAATTCTGCATTGGCAGGCGAGTTCTTTACCACTAGTGCCACCTGGGAAGCCCTATATATGTGTGTGTATATATATACTTTCCAGATTCTTTCCCCATATAGGTTATCACAAAATATTGAGGACAGTTCTCCGAACGATACAGTAAATCTTTGCTGGTTACCTATTTTAAATGTAGCAGTGTGTATACATTACTCACAAATCCCTAACTTATCCACCCCTCCTTTTTCCCTTTTGGTAATCTTAGGTTTGTTTGCTAAGTCTGTGGGTCTGTTTCTGTTTTGTAAATAAGCCCATTTACAGGGAAGTAACCCTTCCGAAGGTGGCCTCTGTAGGGCTGTCCTATGGCCCCTTTCACCTGGTCACTCCGTTGATTTTCTGAGCTGCCCTTCTCCTTTCCAAAGCTTCATTTTGGCTCAAATTAGCTCTTCCTACTGCCGCAACCAGAGAACCCCAACTGGTCATGAGGATCCACCAGACCTCAGCTCCTAGTCATGCAGACCAAGTTTCAAAATGTGTCTTTCAAAAGTAGCCACGCGAAAAGGCTATTGCTGATCACTTCCTAAGAGATGACTATTCTGTTCTGTAAAGTGAGATCTGACATCAGGTCCCTTCCAGAGCATGAAGATAAGATGTTTCCCATGTTTGAAAATCAAGGCTGAGAAGGACTTCAAACATTTCTATTCAGATCTTTCAGGGCCCCAAACTTAACAGTATCACATGAGAACTTCCAGCTACATTTTACATTTGCCCACTTTGAAAGGGTTTGATTTTTTTGTGTGTTTATTTTGAAAGAATTTGGAAATTTTTAGAAAGTGCAAGCAGCAAGAAACCAAACCACTTCTAATCCTACCCAGAGATAAACACTGCATGCCGAACTGTCCAGGCTTTCCTGATTTCCTTCCAGTCTGTTCTATGTACTCTTTACAAAAAAAAAAAAAAAACTGTACAGTCTCAACTCTGTATGCCTTCTATATCCTGTTTCCTTATCTTAAACATTTCTCCCAAGTCATTACATTTTTTTCAACGTTAGGGAAACGCTAAGATTGTTACAACTGCAGAGATGGGCCAGAATTTAGTCATCCCACTAACGTCAGACATTTCAACATTTCCCAAATTTTTCCCTCCTGCAGACTCAAAGTGAAAAGTTAAAGTGTTAGTCTCTCAGCTGTGTCCAAATCTTTGTGACCCCATGGACTATAGCCAACCAGGCTCCTCTGTCCATGGAATTCTCCAAGCAAGAATACTGGAGTGGGTAGCCACTTATTCTCCAGGGGATCATCCTGATGCAGGGATTGAACCCGGGTCTCCTGCATTGCAGGCAGATTCTTTATTGTCTGAGCCACCAGGGAAGCCCAGACTCAAAGTACAGCAATAAAGAACATCAGTGTCAGAACCAGCAAATCTAGGAGCAAATCTCAACTGCTGTCCTTTCCTTACCAACTCTGCACCCAGACGCATCACACGCTCACCTGCTTGGAGACTTGTGCAAACACCGGAGGTGTCTCCTGAGGGTGGACCTCTGCAGCCTCAGGGCCCCTCCTGCTACTTCAGTAACTATTCTGAAGAGTCATGAAGATGAAACAGGAACGTCTGTAAAGTGCATTCAAGTGTCTGCCGAAAGACGCAGGACACACAGGACCAAGAGCAGCTATGCACACGAAGCTTGTGTCTGCAATCCCAGCAGTATCTATGCGAGCCAAGTCGCTTCAGTCGTGTCCAACTCTTTACAGCCCACCAGGCTCCTCTGTCCGTAGGATTCTCCAGGCAAGAATACTGGGGTGGGTTGCCATTTCCTCCTGTAGGGGTTCTTCCCATCCCAGGGATCGAACCCGTGTATCCTGCATTGCAGGCAGATTCTTTACCATTTGAGCCACCAGGGAAGCTCCATAACAGTATCCATAAGCAAATGACAAAATAACAAAAGTTCGGTCCGCTTTTCATTTTCCTGATATGACAAACAAGATATGAGTATATACTCATACGTTCTACTAAGTTTTAAAATCATAAAAAAGAATGCTTTTCTATAGCATTCGTTTTGTAAAGGTCCCTGCTCAGTTTGTCATGTAGAAGTTGGTAGAGGCTTTTGCAGATACAGAAACTGCTTTTCTTCCAATACAGAGCTTTTAAAAAAGCAAAAGTACTTTCAAAGGGCACTCACTCTCCTTATCCTTTCTGGCAAAACTGCAGTCAGGAAACAAAATGAAGAATTTTCTATTGGCAGATGTTCATAGTATGCTCTTTGTGGATGGCTACCAACAAGACACTCGATTACCTTGAGTGAACGTGACAGTGTTATTTTTATTCATGTCAAGAGCAGTTCATTAGCATTTCCAGAACCACCTAAACTGAAGTAACAGGAGGGACCCAGAGGCTACAGAGATCCACCTTCAGGAGAGAGCAGCTGAGCGGGGAGCATTTGCCCGCACGTGGCCTGCTTAGGCCACAGCTCTGATGGTCTGCTCCTGTCTCAGTCTGCCACTTCCACAAAACGGAGCTACGCAGGGCACCCAACTCCTAGCCACGCTTCCACGATGTTATTGTTCAACCACTAAGTCATGTCCCAGTCTTTGCGACCCCATGGACTGCAGCACGCCAGGCTTCCCTGTCCTTCACCATCTCCTGGGGTTTGCTCAAACTCATGTCCATTGAGTCAGTGATGCCATCCAACCATCTCATCCTCTGTTGCCCCCTTCTCCTCCTGCCCTCAATCTTTCCCAGCATCAGGGTCTTTTCCAATGAGTTAGCTCTTCACATCAGATGGCCAAAGTATTTCTGCCATGAGTCAAAAAAAATAAAGCCTATAAAAGACACTGCCCAGTCCTGAGTGACAAGAGACAGAGCTGTGGCTTTTGTGGCTCTCCTTTTCCAGGTCCATGAGGGACTGCTCTTCCCTGCCCCAGCTCCAGCTGGGGTGGGGCAGATGACTTGCTATAGCCACTGGATGTGAGCAGAAGTGACATGTGTGACTTCCATAAAGAACCAATATGATTCGTCACATCCGCCACCATCACAGAGGTGCATGTGGGGTATGGGAAGAAGGAAAACCCCTGGCAAAGTTAGTCCAGATGAAAAGAGGGAAATGCAGATTTGGCTGACAAAGGAGGTACGACTATATACTCATAGATTCTATTGAGTTTTAAAATCATTAAAAAAATGAATGCTTTTCTATAACACAGGTTACTAAAATGACTCAGGAAAAGATAGAAAACATAAATAGCCCAGTGATCACTGAAGAAACTGGGAAAGCTGCCAAAGAACCGCCTCCAAAAACTGTCCTGGAAAGGTTGTTTTGAACCTTCAAAGAACAAGTAATTCCTTACTTCACCATTGCACAGGAAAAGAAGTGAACAGTCTGTTTAACAATGTTATGGCTCAGTGGTAAAGAATCCACTGGCCAATGCGGGCAACATGGGTTTGATTCCTAGGTTGGGAAGATGTCCTAGAGGAGGAAACAGCAGCCCACTCCAGTATTCTTGCCTGGGAAATCCCATAGACAGAGGAGCCTGGAGTCCTGCAGTACTTGGGGTCACAGAGTCGGATAAGACTTAGCAACCAAAGAACACATAGGAATACTGAATGCCCAAATCCTAAACAACTAAATCTAGCATTGCATAAAAATAACTGGCAAACATAGTCAAATAAGATCAACTGCAGGAAGGGAGGGAGAGCTCAATACTAGAAAATCTGCTGAGGCTCAAGAATGTAGAACACAAGGCCTTCATGTGCAGAGGAACTATCACTGGTATATCACCAGTGCAGAAAACAATGCCTGGAACATAGTAAGTGCTCCATAAATATCTACGGCATAAATTACTGAGTGAATACAGTAACAAATTAAAGGAGAAAAATACATGATTACCTCTAAAGACCACAACAATATAGTCAAATTTAACTTCAGTGCCAAAGAAAAATTCAAAATAAAATAATAAATTTATGCAACATGTAACATGATTAAAAAACAAAGTCTCTCAAACCAACCATGCATTTCCAGAGATAATAAGACGGAGAAGTTCACATTTCGCCATGTATTCATCAGTTTAACAGTGTTCTATAAGTCCTAGACAATGCAATTAGACAAGAAAATATGATACGTAGAATACTGGAGAGGAAGAAACAAAATTACTATTTGTAGAAAATATGATTACTATTTGGAAAACTCAATACACTCAGTTTCTGCTAAAGTACTTATAAGCAATGGGAAAGTCTGGATGAAGGTGATTAAGATAATTATACAAGAATCAACCACCTTCCTACATTCCAACAATAAAGAGTAAGAAAATACCACTTAACATAAGACTCCAACCATTAAGGCTACAGTAATGACAATAACAAATGACCTAAACATAAAAGCAAGATTATTCAGGACCTTTGTAGACAAAAACTAGATTACAGGATCATAAACAAACTTGAATAAATATGTCATTCCCAGACAGAAAGAATTCTCATACTAAATACTGCAAAATTGTCAATTTCCCCCTACTTAATGCATACATTTTAAAACATACTAAAAATAAACCAGTGAGCAAAGCCAAAAGAATATAATCAACTTTTTTTAAAATAAGGAAGCTACTTGTAATTAGCTGTGACTAAGGCACACGATCTTTGGGCAAAGCTGTTGAGTCCTAATTGTCAAGCCAGTCAAGGAGTTGCCCCAGATGAAGCTAGGATGAGGGGCCCAGACCGACTCCACTGCACTCCTGCCCAAAGGATGGGATCCAGCCCTGCTCGCCTGGGCAGCAAAGCCCACCTCAAATCCTTGCTCAGTGCCAAAGAATTGATGATTTTGAACTGTGGTGCTGTGGAAGACTCTTGAGAGTCCCTTGGACTGCAAGGAGATCAAACCAGTCCATCCTAAAGGAAATCAACCATGAATACTCATTGAAGGACTGCTGCTGAAGCTCTAGTACTGTGAGAGCTGACTCATTGGAAAAGACCCTGATGCTGGGAAACCTTGAGAGCAGGAGGAAAAGAGGACAAGAGAGGATGAAAGGTTAGACAGCACCACCGATTCAATGGACATGAAATCTGGGAGAGAGTGAAGGACAGAGGAGCCTGGCGTATTGCAGTCCATGGCATCGCCAAGAGTCAGAAACAGCTTAGCAACCGAACAACAACAACTGTTTAGAAACAAAACCTAAACGTGACACCTGTGTGATATTGCACGCCAAAATCACAGAATTTGACAAATAAAAGATCTGGTGGCAAAGTAAAATTATATAAATGGTCATGAAAATGTATCAATATTAATGTACGACTGAGTGACTTCACTTTCACTTTCCACTTTCATGCATTGGAGAAGGAAATGGCAACCCACTCCAGTGTTCTTGCCTGGAGAATCCCATGGACGGAGAAGCCTGGTGGGCTGCAGTCCATGGGGTCGCACAGAGTCGGACACGACTGAAGCGACTTGGCGGCGGCAGCGGCAGGCTGAGAAAAGTGTTCCAAAGCATAACATTTAAAGCACAAACCATCAAGTGATAGACTTGAGGTCATGAAATATTAAAAATGACATAAAACAAAATATCAAAGGCAGAGAAAACTACAGAGAGAGTGCATGGCATAAGACAAAGTGTATATACGTAATATATTAGCTATGACCTTAAAATCAATAAGAAGTCAATAAGAAATAGTCATGAACAAGACTGCAAAGAAATGGGACAAAGACCCATGCAGGCAACTCAGAAAAGGCCACAAACATCCAACAGACATAAAACATGCTCAACCTCACTATAGACATTTGAGAGGAAAAAAGGTTTTGGTTTTATTCAGGTAATTAACGAAGTCATAAAATTAGTTACTGATGGAGTTGGGGAGAAGAAATTAACAATTCTTCTGAGGATGAAAACAGAAAATGTGTGTGCCATTCATATACATGAAATATATACTCACACAGTCTTAAAAACTCACTTATTCTTTGGCCCAGAAATTCCATTTCTAAGACTTCATCCTAGGAAAGTAAACCCATAGGAAATACTTGCTACATGATTACCAAAGGAACTCAGTGGACTCTAATGCAATATTACACAGCTTTGAAAAATCATGCTGTAAACACAGCTACTGACATGGGATGATACTCAAAATATAACACAAAGAGGGAAAAGACAGGTTGCAAAAAGTACACAGCCAATGGTCTCTATGTCTTTAAGAATAGAAATATACCTATTAAAAACTTGGATGACTATATCCAAAACATTACTGTGGTCTCCAGGTAGCGAGATTACTGGTTTGGGGGGTTTCTGTTTTGTTTTCTGGCCATAGCTTATGGCAGGCAGGATCTAAGCTCCTGACTAGGGATTGAACCCGAGTCCCCTGCAGTGGAAGTAGGGAGTCTTAACCACTGCACCACCCATGAAGTCGCTCCAGGTAGTAAGATTGATGTGTTTTTTTTTTTTTTTTTGCCTTTTTGCCCACCCACAAGTTTATAACTTTTCTACAATAAACAACTATCATCTACACAACCAAAAAGAAAGTTTTAAAAAAAGTAAATTGAATTCTGTGGGAAAATAAACATTTATCCTAAAAATAAACTCTGAAGTTGGAAAATGAAAGCAAAAACATCTGCTTCCTGGACAGAAAGGAGAGTTTAAAATTGCTAGACAGCCACACACTTCCCAAAGGCAGAGGTGTGTCATCACCCAACGGGAGAGCCCTAACTCTCCCCCACTCCCGGTCTCCCCACACCTCTCTCCAAACTACCACTAACTCCATGCAGAGTTGAGGCTTAATTGTATTATTTCCCATTGTCATCAATATAGCATTTGAAATACATGCTGTCATTATCAATATAGCATTTGAATCTCTTGATTATTATTAAAAGAGATCAAGAGATCCTTACTAATCCCCTCTAAAAGAAACAACCTTCAACGGAATGACTGTTTTGCTCAGCTACTGATTCACTTTGTCTAGAGGGGAAACAGTCCTTATCACCCATCGTGATACATTTCTTCCCTGGATGGACAATGGGAGGGGGAGTCATTATCTGCTGGTGAGAAGAATGGCTCCCTGGCAATGACTTGTAGGTCTGGGAGAAGAGAGTCCTGCAGGAAGTCCTGACAACCGGGAGCAGCCCAGCCCGAGGCTGCAAGCTGGCAGGTCTGCATAGCGAGGAGCCTGGAAGACTCAAGCAGAGAATACATTCCAGATCTGCTAGCCTGCTCATCTGTTGGTGAGTACATTCTGTTTCTCTGTCACACACACACACCGCAGCAGGTGGCCTGACACAGGCTTCCATAAAACTAATGAAAAACATCACTCTGAGACCTTACAAACATGCACAGTGCTCCCTGGGGGACAGGTTTGGGTGTGCCCAGCCCTGTTGTGTAACAGAAAGACACGGGGAAATACAGGCAGGAACAAAAGAGTCCAATGACTAATCTGGAGTTGGTTCCAACTTTTCCCTATCAGAACAGTGACGTTCACTTCCCTATAGGGCAGTGATGCCCTATCAACTGGGCCACGGCTCTTAGGAGGCCTGCTGATGGGCAAAGTAGTGTCTCAGAGACACCTTCAAGGAAAAGATCCTCACTGGTCTTGGCTGCTTTGGTTCAAGCCAAGATGTCTGCAGCACCAGTGCTCCTGATGGCTGCATCCTCAGCATCTATCTGGGTACCCCTGGTGGCAGCAGTGGCATCCTGAGAGCTGCACAGCAGCAGTGATGCTCAGCCCACCCGGCTCTGCACCAGAAACCAAGCCTGCTCAAGGAGCAGTCTAGGAGTGGAAGATGGGGCTGTCCAGACCAAACTTGACCTTCCACTCCCCCAACTCAGAGCTTTAAGAACCAAAGAATCCAACCCAACTGGACTTGGTCCCTCCCATACTTCCAGAGCTCCTTGTCTACTCTCGAGTCCCTTGAACGTCACCCTGTTTTGCACACGAGCACTGAGGGCTTCCCTGGTGGCACCTGCCAATTTAGGAGACATAAGAGACGGGGGTTCGATTCCTGGATCAGGAAGATCCCCTGGAGAAAGAAATGGCAACCCACTCCAATATTCTTGCCTGGAGAATCCCATGGACAGAGGAGCCTGGTGAGCTATGGTTCATGGGGTCACAAAGAGTTGGACATGACTGATGCGACTTAGCACAGAGCCCATTGACAGCCATCACTGGTCAGTGGCTGTGGGCATCTGAGAAGTCCTTTACACTCCGGAGCCAGTGTTTTCAGAGGACTGAATGGGCACAAGGAGCCTCACCAACCATTTCCTGGGTACTCGATGTAAGCCAGGCTCCCTTTAACTCTTAACAGACATCTAGGGCAGGGGCTGCTATGCCGTCCACCACCCCTCACTGGAGACTGAAGGAACCTCCTCCTCACCAAGTCAAAGGGCCAGGTTTACTTCCAATTTCTCAGTCACCTAGTGTGTTAGTCTCTCATTCGTGTCTGACACTTTTGTGACCCCATGGACTGTAGCCTGCCAGGCTCCTCTGTCCATGGAATTCTCCAGGCAAGAATACTGGAGTGGGTAGCCATTCTCTTCTCCATGGGGATCTTCTTGATCCAGGGATCAAACCCAAGTTTCCTGCGTTGCAGGCAGCTTCTCTACCATCTGAGCCACCAGGAAGACCAGTTTTACTTCTATTTTCTGGGTCACCTAGCAGGTCTCTAAATCTCAGCTCAGGCTCTATTTCCACCCAACACAAACCACATGCCATTTGCAGAAAAAATACTCTATGTCTTTCAGAGTGCCTCACACCCCAGCAACCGACAGACTCTCCTGAAGGCAAAAAAACCCCGGTATCCTAAGTCAGCATGAACTGATTCCTCCCTTAACTCCTGCTCTATCCTTCCAAAGCCCATGAATACAGCTGTGGTCATGCATCGGTACATCCATCACCATCCCAAAAGGAGAGAGGGGCCGTGTCTGGAGCCTCTCGCATCCTTGTCTATGACACCGGGACCTCTCGTTCACTTATATATTCAATTGCCAAAGCATTTTGGAGAACCGACTATATGCCAGGCATTAGAGGACAGCTGTTTCTGCCTGCAAGGAGCTTAAAGACTATTGGAAAAGGTAAACGAGACAAGATAAAAATTACACTACACAAGAGAAATGGGTTTTGTTTACTCTGCACAGCAACAGTTCATGAACCAGCACAGAGCCCAGCAAACAGCAGGCATCCAATAAGCATTTACTGGATGGACGAAAGCATGAGCATACAAGCCAGGAATAGCGTCTGCCCAAAGGTACTTGTGGCTACTGTTTATGAAGCATGCCCTGGCTGAGCATGGTTTTGGGTGCTTTCTGGGGGTAATCCCATGACCTCATTGCCACAATCACCACATCACTGGTACTCAGTCCGAGCTTGTACTGCTTGCCACACAAGAGGCCAATAAATCAAGAGAGGAGCTGTTGGAGCAAGGAATAGTGAATTTATTTGGAAAGCCAGCCAACCAAGAAGATGGTGGACTCATGTCCCAAAGAACCATCTCACCTGAGTTAGAATTCAGGCTTCTTTTACATTAATACTTTAAAAAAAAAAAAGAACAGTAAAGTCAAACATTTCTTGGTTTGGGTTAGCCTCCAGAAGGGATGTGTTAATTTCTTCCTCCCTGCAGTCATTCACAGGTGGCCCTGATCAGGAAGTTTCCTGGAAGCTAAACAAAGGTATTTTGGCTTAATGCTCATGACCTGGGAGGCAGGACTCCCAGAGATGGGCCATTATGTGTAATTTAAGCTTACAGGCAACATCCCTTTAGTGATGAACTTGTCATAGAATACAAAAGGTCCCTCCCTATTACATCACCTCAGCACAACCCTTATTATGCCCATTTTGCAGATGAGGAAACTAAGGAGCAGAGCCCAGCTCAAGATCCTGTAGTCAGTAACCAACCAGCCAGACCCATCCCACTCGAAAGCCAGTGCTACTTGGAACCATGAGGCACTTGGTGGTACAGTCCGGAAAGTCGAGAGATGCTTCCCAAGAGATGGGCTGAAGTGAACGGAGAGGAGAAGGAATGTGTGCACAGATGGGAGAAGCAAACCAAGGAGGAGATGACACTTTTCCTAGTTAACTGCAGTGGGCTTGAAACTTTTCCCAGTTGCTGGCACCCTCTCTACAGAGAAGTACTCACTTCAAGAGAAAATACTGCTAACTCCATAAGGTATGTGTAAGTAGAACATTTCCTCGTTGTTAAAGAGACTGGATCTGATCCCTGGCAGTTTTATATTCAGAAGACGTCCAGAACCTACAACTTACAGAAGGCAAGCCAGATGAGATGCCAAGAGTTAGGACCACCCTCCAGCCCATCTCTTAGCCCTGCCTCAAAGACAAGAATGTCATCCTTTCAAAGACACACACAGGGCAAGCATCCAGTGGCTTGTTAAAGCATCACCAATAGGTGGTCCACCAACCCCACACCTAAATGCCAAGCATCCAATCCCACTGCTTCTACCGAGTCAAGAAATTAAGAAGCAGCATTAGGATCATGCCTTGGTACATTCTCCGCAAGAGAAAGTGAACATTGCCCCATTTTACTTACCTGCATGGACCCCACAGTCAACTGGATTAAATAACCATGAACTGAGGACCAATGGTCTAGAAGGCATTGCACTATACACACTGAGCATACAATGGCAGTCAGTACATTCTACAGTTTTGTGCTTGTAAGAAATCAAAAAAATGAAAAAGAAGAGCATTTCAAAGAGTGATGAGTGCTGTGACAAAAATGAACAAGATGATGGGGGGAGTGGGAAGAGGGGAGGGGGACCTCTCAAAGGTCTCTGAGCAAAGACCTGGATGAAAAGGAAGAGGCATGCAGAAGAGCAGACCCTTAGGCAAGCAGGAAAAGTGGGATCCCCAGATAGAAATGAGCTTGGTGCGTTTGGGGCAAGGAAGGCTGCTGTTGATGGAGCACAAAGGAGGAGGGGTTGGCGGAACAGAATGAGAATGAAAAGACCAGAAGGGAGTCAAGTCTGGCCAGGTCTTACAGGCCCCTGGAAAGATTTGGGGCGCTCAGTTCAATGAAAGGCCACTGGAGGCTTTTCAGCAGCAAAATAATACAAACTAGCTTTTGCCCTAAAAGGTTCACTAAACTCAGAACGTCATCAAAATGGATAGAGACTAGTGATTAACACAATAGTGGACTGGTCCCAACGCTACCTGATAAAGAGTCAAAATTCACCCACACGCCAGCAACCACCAGTGTCTCCATAAACAAGTGGAAAGTACCTCTTAGTGACCAGCTGCTTGGAGCTCCAAGAATATGCTTTTAAATCAGTAAGAACACCTGGTACCTATTCTGAAACCCAACCTCCATTCTCCCTTGGTCATTCCATCCATGGATGAGGCTGGAAATCATGTTTTATGCCCAAGTTTTGTAGTAAATCTTCCTACTTTGAAACAAGTCCCGAAGAGAGACAGCTATGTTTTAGGGATACTGGGAAGAAAGCATGACAACTTGCTAACATTTTGCTTCGATGACCGAAGTGGAACCTCAAGACCAAGTGAGAAGGGAGATCCAAGTCTAAGGTTATGGGTCCCTGGTCACGTGGTTGGTCTGGTGTGAAGACCTGAAGATCCATGCCAGTCCCTGGGGTGATGCAGAAGTCATTCACTAAAGACAGGTCAACTGGACCATCATCTGCTAAATGACCCAGACAGGAAAACACGGTTTCCACATCCAACATTCAGAAAAGCAGCCCACGTGAGGCTCTATCTGTGGCAATACCATGCCAGAAATCTGGGCTAATCTGACTCTGCTATTCATAAATTCTCCCCAATGTGAAAGCACATGTGTTTGGGAAAAAGGAAAATGTATCCAAGTCCATTTTAGACATGGTTGCTTGGGAGCCATCTGGAAGCCTAACAAGCCGCCGGCACCCCCCTGCCCTCAAATGCCCATGGTAATTAGGGCAGTGTGCTTACAAGGGTGTTCAGTGTCCCCTGGGGAGGTCCCCACTCCCGACTGGCCAGATGCTAGTTGGGGCTCCATTTCCCACCCAATAAAGGTATTCGGTTTCTTGGTAAACCTAGTGGAGGGCCCTCGAGGTGTTGAGCTCGTACTTGAACTGCACCCAAGACTGGGTTCTCTGCTTTTCGCCGGCCTTAAGACAGCACACCCAAATTCCTTGGGCACAGAAGCAACGGAAATCTCTCTCCAGGGACAGAAGTTTCACGAAAAACCCTCTCTACTAACCAGTCTGTGTGCAGAGCTTGGGAAGAGACCCACCAGAACCCTTATGTAACAAGAATAGACGCCGGCACCCCACACAGCGGCCCCAGGAGACACTAGCCCAGATGTAGCCCATTTTGGTGATGACAGCCGGCGGCGGGGTCTTGCGCTAGGATCCGGTTCTTTCCAACTCTGGGGCCGGGGTTCCCCACCGCCGCCCCCGGCCTCCCCTACCTGGCTGTGATCTTCTTTCTGCTTATCTC
>NW_011494752.1:12066790-12067263 GCF_000754665.1 Bison bison bison
GGTGCCAGAGGGAGAAGGGAGTCCCGGGGAGGGGGGGCGGTGTGCAGGGAGGACGAGGTGAAGGGGCAGCTGGGGACGCAGGTAAAGGATGCGTCATTCTTCGCGCTTGGCAACCGGAGCCCCGGAGCGGCGGGCAGAGGTCCACAATGGCTCGGGGGTCCGAGAGAAGTTCGGGGAGGAGGGGTCGCGCCCGCGAGCGGCGCCCGGAGCTAGAGGAGAGGACCGGCGGGGGCCGGCGCGCCCGCTCCATCACCTACCTGCGCGCGCGGGGGGATACAGCTCCGCCGCGCGCCCGGCCCGCGGGTGACCTACCTGCCCACTGTCTGGTTGGCCAGCTGGCGCATGCGGTTGAACTGCTTCTTCATCGTGGCCCCGCTGGTGCGCTAGCCCGGAGCTGGGGAGGACGGAGCAGCCCGGAGCCCGCCGCAGGGTTACATGGCTCCCGCACCGAGCCTCCCGGGCGGCGGCACTGC
>NW_011494752.1:12067613-12072404 GCF_000754665.1 Bison bison bison
GCCCGGCGCCCACCTCGCCACGGTCCCGGGTGTCCACGTGGGGCCAGCGGCTCTGCACTTCAGCGTTCTAGGAAGGGCAAGGTTTTCCTGCTTTAGAAATAGCAAAGTGGAACCGAGAATACAACAGCAAATAAGGAGCATCCATTGCCTTTTTTTTTCTTTTTAATGAAATACAGGGCATGTACAATATCATGTCAGTTTCAGGTGTACTGTGTTTCCCTGGAGGCTCGGAGGGTAAAGAATCTGCCTGCAATGCAGGAGACCTGGGTTCAGTCCCTGGGTTGGGAAGATTCCTTGGAGAAGGGAATGGCTACCCACTCCAGTATTCTTGCCTGGAGAACATGGACAGAGGTGCCTCTCAGGCTGCAGTCCACGGGGTCGCAAGTAGTCGGACAGGACTGAGGGACTAATACTTCAGGTGTTTTATATGATGATTTGATATTTGCAAACGATCACCACCATAAATCTATTAACGAACTGTCCCCACACAAAGCTATTACAATGTTACTGGCCATATCTCTTATGTTGCAAAGAGTCCAACAGAACATAGCAACTGAACAACTGACATATAACTGGAGATTTGTGCCTCTTAATCCCCTTCACCTCTTTCGCCCACTGCCTCCCACCCTCCTCCTTTCTGGCAACCACCTGTTTGTATTTTAAGAGAACGTGGGGTATTGCTGCTTTGAATTCCCAGAAGGAAGACATGCCTGCAAGAACATGGCTCATAAACCTGCAGATGATTAACACTGAGGGCCAGGGTTAAGCTTGGGGCAAGAGTGTCGGGCAGATTTTGCACCAGGTGTAGCATACAGCCCAGAAATGTGACGCTTGCTTTTCAACAAACCTAGTAGGTACCCAGAGGAGAAGGCGATGGCACCCCACTCCAGTACTCTTGCCTGGAAAATCCCATGGACGGAGGAGCCTGGTGGGCTGCAGTCCATGGGGTCGCTAAAAGTTGGGAATGACTGAGCGACTTTACTTTCACTTTTCACTTTCATGCATTGGAGAAGGAAATGGCAACCCACTCCAGTGTTCTTGCCTGGAGAATCCCAGGGACAGAGGAGCCTAGTCGGCTGCCATCTATGCGGTCGCACCGAGTCAGACACGACTGAAGTGACTTAGCAGTGGGTACCCAGAAGCCAATAAAATGATAGTGGCATCATGATCACGGGTTCCAGTTTGACCAGGATCACTTTCTTGTGTGGCTTAGACTCCAGCCTCATGTCCCTTCTACCGCTGAAGAACAAGTGCCATCAGCTGTGACTGGCCAGCAGCATCCTACATGGTGGTGGCGCATTAGCATCAGTTGGCTTTTGAAAAGGGGTCATGACCTTCTGCAGCCTTTATCCTTTGGAAAACAATGGTGACTTCAGTTAGGTTTTATCATCATTTACCAAGTGAGAGCAGTGTGTTGGGTGGGAGGGTCTTTGGATCAAAAAGATATGAGTATTAAAACTCCAAATACCAATTATATAACCTTAGGGAGAAAGTACATACCCTAAGTCAGTTTTTTCATCTCCAATAGAGAAATAATACCGCTTGAGAGATAGCAAAGTTAGAGATCTGTTTGCTAAACTATCAACAATCAAGTAACATCTAAATTTCTATATAGTACATTATGTCCTCTTCATTTACTACAAATAAGATTAGCATGATTGCAATAGAGAGAAATGCTATTCCTACAGCAGAATTACTAATCTGACAAATGAAAGAAGTTTTTTTTTGCAATGGGCTATTTTGCATAGGTTGATTATAGTCTCAAGATGTCCTACATATGGTTCTAAGTATCTTGCTGACCAGCTGAACAAAAGATGGTTTGAGGCATGTCTTGGCTGAATGAACATGAAATCTTTAATTAAGTTGTGAATTTAGCCTCAGCTTATTAGGTCAGCAGCTCTAGCCTATTAATAAGTTAAGGCATTATTTGCTTTTAACTGAGTTATGCCTATAATGTCAATATAATTTTTCTACAAACTAAAGTTATTTCCATTTTGAGAATTTTTTTAAAAACCAAGTCACAACATGTTTTTATATGTATAAATAATAGTGAGGCAGTAAGGACACTGGGTGATTTTTATTAATAGTAGCACTGTCTCCGGTAATGTCTAGAGTGTCCAGTATAGTAGTCACCAACAACACATGGCTATTGAAATTAAAATTTAAAATGTAATTCCTCAGGACTTCCCTGGTGGTCCAGTGGTTAAGATTCTGTACTTCCACTGCAGGGGGCACGAGTTCGAAACCTGGTCAAAGAACTAAGATCCCTGGAAGCCACCTGGTGCAGCCTAAAAATTAAAAATAATTTTAAAACACTGGGGCTTCCCCGGTGGATCAGTGGTAAAGAATCTGCCTGCCAGTGCAGGAATCACAGGTTCGATCCCTGATCTGGAAGATCTCTCATACTGCAGAGCAACTAAGCCCTCTTGCCACAATTATTGAGCCTGTGCTCTAGCCCCTGGAAGCTGCAACTACGGAGCCCATGTGTCGCAACGACTGAAACCTGAGGCCCGTAGCATCCGAGCTCTGCCACCACAAAGAGAAGTCCGCACAGCGCACAACTCGACAAAGGGTAGCACCCGCTTCCCAGCAATGGAGAAGAGACCGTGCGGCAGCAACGACCCCAAACAGCCAAAAATAAAAAAATCTTAAAAAAAAAATACTATCCTCCAATTAAAACTTTTAAAAGTTAAAAGCAATAAAATTTAGTTTCTCTATCACCCTAGCCACATGTTAAGGGCTTCATAGCCCCATGCGACTAGGGAGTTGCTGTATTGAACAGCACAGAATTAGGAGACTCCTATCATCTCAGAAAGTTCTAGTGGACAGCACTTGTCCTCCAGAACTCTGGCAGACAACTCCAATATCATGTCAGCCTCTGCCTTCAATGCTGAGATATTTCAGTTCTGTTCTGCTTCTCCTCAAAAGACAGCCTACCCTGCTAGACTGTGGTCTAATAATATGTTATTAACTGATGGTTTCTTCACAAGTTTCTGTTCTCCTATGAGTATTTCCTCCATTCAAGAAGCAGCCAGGGCTTTTTCTGCTTCCTACCCCAGGGAGGGGATGACAGTGCAGAAAAAAAGAGAAAGGAGTGTCAAATCTTTTCATCTCTCAAAGCAGACTTCAAAAACACATGTGAGAGAATAGAGTTTTGTGTTTTTTTTTTTTTTAAAGGGGGTTTTGAGTTTGAAGATTATGGGCTTTGGAATGTTTATGTCTATGCCATAAATAGCACCGTTTGAAGAATATCCTACCCCGTATATTCTAGATAAAGAACCCCCAAGCTGTGGAATACTGAAGATGATGATCGGGGAGTGGGAAAGGAGACAGGAAGAGGAAAAGTTGATGATGAATGTGCTGATTTTATTATTGTTCAAAAATTTCACTGCCTATCTCCATAGGAAGGGATTATACTTCCTCTTCTCTTTGAGGTCAAGATCAATCACGTGATTTTTTCCTTGGACATAGAATATGCACAGAGGTGATTTATGCCACTTCAAAGTAGAAGCTTAAGAGTCATTTTGTGACCCACCCCCTTCTTTCTTTACCCTCCCACGAGACTAGCAATGAGCAGCTGGGGGGCTGCTGTGGATCAGACTCGCAGTTATCCGCTTGGAGTGAAAAAGTGATACCTTTGTTGTTGTCAGTCAGAGGTTAGTGGACTGTTCATTACTGCAGCATCACTGAGTCTAAGCTTACTACAGAAAGAATCTCTAAGAAAGTGACTTGCCTCATTTTGCCCTTCCCAAGGTCACAGTTTAAGTAGAGTCCAGGCAGGTTGGAGACAGGTAGATTATATAGCTATGGGTCATATAGCAAAGGTCACAGAGACCCACCACATGGAGGACCTGGAGTGCCCAAGACACAGTGCCATGTGCAGTGAACGTGTGTGCTAGGAGGGCCTACAAGGGCACCAAAGGAGCTGGGCATGATGCTGTTGGCAACAAAGGTAAGCAGAAGGCAGCAATGGCTGAGGTGTGGAATGAAGAAGCCCCAGATTACCTGAAATTTGATTTCTACCTCCAGAAGAATGGACTGAACGTTTCAATTAAGTGCATTTAAAGAAGAAGGTGAAAAGGGGGAGGAGGGGAGGGGAAGGGGAAGGAAGGTGAGGGAGGAGGGAAGAAAGGAAGAGATGTGGACAAGATGAAGGAAGGGGAAGAGAAAGAAAGAACATTCTACTTCTCATATCCCTGACTTTGATCTATGGAAGAGTTACACTTCCTGCTCCTGTGGACCTTAAATGTGACCACATGACTTGCTTTGACCAACAAAAATAAAGGCTTCTTACTTGCTTCAATAATGTTGTAGTACTATTTATCTGAGATCCCTTTCCTCTGAAATCCGATATTCCACTTGCAGGCCCCTGAATTAGTTTTAGCATCTTCATTCTGCACCCCAGCACTGGCTGGAGCTGCCCTGTCCAACTCAGAAGTCACAAAAGACATGTGCTTATTTAAATTTCAGTTAAATTCAATAAAATTAGAAATTTAGTTCCTCAGTGACACTAGCCACATTTCAAATACCCGCAAACCACACATAGCTAGTGCCTGCCATATTAGATAGTGTAAAACAGAACATCTACATCATCGCTGACAGTTCCACTGGACAGTACTGGTCTGGAGAACAGAATTCAAAACACAGGGCAAAAATACCATATGATATCACTTATATGTGGGATCTAAAGTATGAGACAAATGAACTTATCTACAAAATAGAAACAGACTCACAGACACGGAGAACAAACTAGTGGCTACCAAAGAGGAAGGGGACGGGGGAACTAAATTT
>NW_011494752.1:12072504-12085918 GCF_000754665.1 Bison bison bison
GGAAGGGGACGGGGGAGGGATAAACTAGGAGTTTGGGATTCGCGGATACACACAACTATCTATAAAATAGAGAATCAACTCCTATATAGCACAGGGAACTGTATTCAATATTCTGTAATAACCTATAATGGAAAAGAAACTGAAAAAATATGTATGTGTATGTGTGTGTGTGTGTGTGTGTGTGTGTGTGTGTGTATGGGCTTCCCAGGTGGCACAGTGGTAAATAATCCGCCTGCCAATTCAGGGGATTCAAGAGACATAGGTTCAATCCCTGGGTCGGGAAGATCTCCTGGAGGCAACCCTCTCCAATAATCTCGCCTGGAAGATTCCATGAACAGAGGAGCCTGGCAGGCTACAGTCCATGGGGTCGCAAAGAGTCAGACACAGCTGAGCACACACACATGCACATACATACATATATGTGTATACCTGACCCACCGCGCTGTGCACCTGAAGCCGACACAACATTGTCGATCAAGTATGGTTCAGTTAGAAAAAAGAATTTCTGCATCACAGTGCGTCTGTCATGTTTTCCAATTATTCTTGTGTTGCCAAATTATCCTCTAGATTAAAAAATGGAAACGTTTTGCAGGCCCACCTACCATGCATAAATGTCCTATTCTGCCCACACCCTGACCTACATGGGATATTACCACTGTTAATAATCCTGCCTGATGAATAGCTGAGAAATAGCATTAGTCGGACACGACTGAGCGACTTCACTTTCACTTTTCACTCTCATGCATTGGAGAAGGAAATGGCAACCCACTCCAGTGTTCTTGCCTGGAGAATCCCAGGGACAGGGGAGCCTGGTGGGCTGCCGTCTATAGGGTCACACAGAGTCGGACACGACTGAAGCGACTTGGTGGCAGCAGCAGCATTATAGTGCTCTTTTAATTTGCAGCATTTTTCTTCTTTATCACAGTAAACATGCATCTCACGTTTCAAGACTATGAGCATTCCTTCTTCAGTTAACTGCTCACTTCTTCATGTCCTCAGCCTGGTTTTCTCTTATGGGGCTCCATATTATCTTATTGATTTTAAAAAGCTGTTTAGTTATCTTAACTACACTGATGCTATTGTTATCTTATGTCAGATATTTCCTTACTTTTGACCTTCCCCCTTTAATATCTCTAATGTTGATTTTTGTCTTCCAGGAATTTTACATTTTTAATATGGTCAAAGCCATCCATCTTTTCCTTTATGTTTTATGCCTCTAGTTTAATGCTTAGAAAGCCTTCCCTATCCCCAAAGGGTAGAAATATTAAACTGTATTTTCATCTAAGATCCTTCATTTGTTAATTCTCTTTATTTAGAGTAAATTTTAAATTCTGTTTTGGGGACCAAAAAGTTAAGTAGAGCCAGTAGCTTTGACTCATTTCTTCCTCCAAATCATTTTGAAATAACTCAAATATATCTACACACACACACCAGAGAAATTCTATGTCACTCATGGAAATTAGGGAAAGATCCCACTTGCTATCTTGGCAGAAAATGGAAGCAGTCACTACATAGGAAAACTCAACCTTAAGAGTAGAGACTTCATCTCAGACCTCTTTTTGCCCAAAATAAGACCTGGGTATATAGAAGACGTTCAACAAGTGTTGATTATGATAAGGAATATATACAATGGAAATGGAAAACTGAGATGGAAAGAACTGGGAGGCTTATGCAGTAAGTTCCGATGGCAACCGCGTCAGATTTTAATGAAGCAACACGACATGACTAAGAAGCCCAGGATCAGTCTTGGCGTGGTCACTTACTGAGTGATCCAAGACAAGTTACTCAACTTCTCTAGTAACTCAGTTTCTTCCTCTGGAAAATGAAGGCAAGAACCTTGTCTCTGCTGGTCACCATTATACCTGCAGTTTCTACTTCGCAAGATTGTTATGAAGATCAAACACATTAGTGCACACATGTGAAATGTTTGCTACATTGAAACTAAGGAAGTGGTCATTATTACTACATATATTAATGCTAATAAATTTTGTTCTTACAGGAAAAAAAAATGATACCAGTGATTTCTGAATCAGGGAAGAACTGGCCAGGAAAAAGTTACTATGTGTGGTAACCTCTTGAGGGAAATTAAATGGAGACTAATATCATCTCTGATAGATCACCTCCCCCACCATCTCAGCCACCAAATCCTGACTAATCAGACCTCTCTATCTGAGAATTGAACAAACAGAAAAAAATCAGTAATTAAATATAATAGTAAAGATGATGATAAAGATGATGACTACAATGATGATCGCAAGATACAATGAAAATAATAAATCATATAGTCTTAGTTGTTTAGTCATGTCCAACTTGTTGTGACCCCATGGAGTTCTCCAGGCATACTGGAGTGGGTAGCCATTCCCTACCCAGGGGATCTTCCTGACCCAGGGATCAAACCCAGGTCTCCTGCATTGCAGGTGGATTCCTTACCAGCTGAGTCACCAGGGAAGCCCAAGAATACTGGAGTGGGTAGCCTATCCCTTCTGCAGGGGATCTTCCCAACCCAAGAATAGAACTGGGATCCCCTGCATTGCAGGCAGATTCTTTCAACATACATCATCTTATTTAATCCTTAAAAGAACTTTAGGATGAGGGGTTTATTACACCCCTCGAATAAATCAAAGCTCAGAGGGTTTCTGTGAAGAGTCATTCATGCATCACCACTGAGATGCCAGGTTTTTCTAGTTCAAATGCTTGTGCTGTTATTACAGGTTATTACCTCCATAAAACAGGGAGGCTAATCTGAGAATTCAGAGAACTGTCCTCCAGTGAAAAAGTTAATCAGGAAGTAAGGGAAATATATTTTTAAAGTCTAATTTGTATTCCTGGTGAGAACAGAGAGAACACTGCTTTAATATGACAGGAGCAGGCTGCCATGAAAAAGAGCCATTTTAAACAAGGAAGGAAGAGTTCTCGGATAAGAAACACATGACTTCTAAACTAATGAAACTCAATAGAGGCAGGAAATAACAGATTTGCCACTGCCCGAAGCCAGACTTCAGAGTCCATTCCAGGATGGGCTGGAAGAAATCTCCCAAAATTCAGAGGAAAGAAGGAGGTAATTCCATGAAAAGAAGGGAAAAGGCAGAGATGCAGAATCTTCCTCAGAACATTGAAAAATATATATGTAATAGCATTTCCAGAGCAGGTGATGAAGAAGAAAATAGCATGGAAATTCTTGAAAAGATATTTTGCACAGCTGCAGAAAGGCCCAAATCAAGCTTGAAATCATTCATCAAGTGCCAGAAACCACTACTGCGGCGGGTAGAGGTGGGGGCCCCAGAAGTAACTGGGTAAAATTTCTAAATTTCAAAGCTAGATACATGTTGTATGCTATATCTGAAAGTTGCTAGGAGAGTAGATCAGAGAAGGCAATGGCACCCCACTCCAGTACTCTTGCCTGGAAAATCCCATGAACGGAGGAGCCTGGTAGGCTGCAGTCCATGGGGTTGCTGAGGGTCGGACACAACTGAGCGACTTCACTTTGACTTTTCACTTTCATGCATTGGAGAAGGAAATGGCAACCCACTCCAGTATTCTTGCCTGGAGAATGCCAGGGACGGGGGAGCCTGGTGGGCTGCCGTCTCTGGGGTCGCACAGAGTTGGACACGACTGAAGCAACTTAGCAGCAGCAGCAGCGGCAGCAAGAGAGTAGATCTTAAAAGTTCTAATCATAGGAAATAAATGTAATTTGTGTGGCATGGATGTTAACTAGACCATATTAACTAATGATCACTGTGGTGATCATTTTGCTGTATGTACAAACATCACATCATTACATTGTACTCCTGAAACTAATATAATATTATATGTTAATTACACTTCAATGGAAACAACCACCAAAGCCAAGGGGTGGCGGGGGGGCGGGGGGGCGGGTTGGGGTGAGTGGGTGAACTGGGAGTCTAGGGTTAGTAGATATAAGATTTTATATATGGAATGGATAAACAACAGGTCCTACAGTATTTCACAAGGAACTATAGTCAGTATCCTATGATAAACCATAATGGAAAATAATGTAAAAAAGAATGTGTATATAGTATATGTGTAAGTGAATCACTGTGCTGTACACAGCAGGAACTTACACATTGTAAACCCAGTATACATCAACAAGCAAATTAAAATAAAACCACCACCACAATATAAATACAAAGATAGATATAAATGTATATAAGTACTGTTCAGAGAAAAGAAGTTTCTCTCTGAAGAAAAGCCGATTCCCTCAAGCTTCCTTTTTGCAACAGTGTAATAAAATTTTGAGCAATATTTACAGAGCTCAATGGAAACAGGTTGTAACTAAAGTGGGACTCAAAAACTGCATCTGGTCTAACATTCACAAACAAGGGTGAAAAATAAGATGTTTTTAAACATGCAATGAACTTAAAAGGTTTATCAGCCACCCTTTCTCTAAAAAAATTATTTTTCCCAAGAGAAATAAAAATCAAAATAAAGAACAAGAGAGAAGATTTTCCATAGGATCTTGGAGTAGGGAAGGATTCCTTAAACATGATACCAAAAATTCTCACCTTAAAGGAAATCTTTATAAATTGTATTACTTAACAATAAAAGACTTTGGTTTATGAGATAATATCATTAAGAGAATAAAAAAGCAGTCCTTAGAGTGGGAGAAGTTACTTGCAAAAACTATATAATAGTCAAAGACTCAACTCCATAATACGTAAAGAGTTCTGCAATACAACAGGAAAAAGGCAAGAAACTTAAAGGAAAAACGGGCAGGGGACCTGAACGGTCACCTTACCACAGATAGGAATCCAAATGGCCAAGATAATATGAAAAGTTGCTGAACCTATTGGTCATCCAATCTATGCCAGGCAATTTTACAGGGAATACCAAAACACATCCACAGCATGGCTAAAACTGAAAAAGACGGGCAAAACCAAGTGTTGGTGGGGACATAGCTCAGCCGAAGCTCATGTATTCTGATGGGAGGGGTATGCGGACAAGCCCCTCAGAAAGCTGTTTTTACGTCATTGGCTACGACTTAACGGTAGGCAAACACCATGACCCAACAATTTCACATGTTCAACAAAAATGTAAGGAGACTTCCCTGGTGGTTCAGTGTTTAAGACTCTGTGCTTCTACTGCAAGGGGCATGGGTTCAATCCCTGGTTGGGGAATTAAGATTCCACATGATGCAAAACTCAGCCAAAAAAAAAAAATTTGGTAATGTCTTTACCAAAACGGATGTGCCAGGATGTTTGTATCAGCAACATTTCCAATCGTCAAAAATTGGAAACAACTGAAGTGTCCATCAACAGTAGAGTGGATAAATAAAAAGTGAGACAGATGTCCTTTAAATTTCTGTCTGCTCTGGTCTTGTGCACTTTCTTCCTCACATGGCCATGCCCCTTGAAAGGAGATGCCTAGATTCAGTCTTCATTTTTTCATCACCCCCACCTTTTTCTTTTTTTTTTTTGGCCATGCAGCACATGACTTGTGGGGTCTCGTTCCCCGACCACGGCAGTGAAAGCCGGGAATCATAACCACTAGGCCAACCAGGGAATGGCCTCTTCATTGCCTTCCAATTCCTTGGTCCACATCCACCTGGCTTTACCACTGCACCATGATGCTCTCACCTTTTCTACCGACCAACCACCTCCTTATTATTAAATCAAACAGTACTCTTCCTTACCTTACAGAAACAGCAGCACTAGACAGGATTGAAGATTCCCTCTTTCTCCCACCTTGGAGCCTGGAATACTTCCTTCTTCCGGTCTTCTTCCTGGTTTCCTAGTCCCGCCCCTTCCTCCCCTCTACCAATAGCAAACCATGTTGGTGGTCCTCGGCATCCCCTTTTCTTATCACTCCACAGGTTGTGTAGGCCACAGCCATCCTCATGATTTCAGTGATCTTCCAAATGCTGGTATCTGCCACCTCTAAATCTATATGCAAAGGACTCTGAGCTCCAGACCTCTCTAGTGAATGCTTTTGACTTGAGCGTCCTACAGGCGACAGGCACTCAGATTCACGATTTTTCATATTAAGGTTACTCACTCTGGCCTTTTGCCTCTGTGAATGGAATTAACATACACTGGACATTCATCTGGGCTTCCCAGGTGGTGCTAGTGATAAATAACCCACCTGCCAATGCAGGAGACATAAGAAATGCAGATTCCATCCTGGGTGGGGAAGATCCCCTGGAAGAGGGCCTGGCAATCCACGCCAGTATTATTGCCTGGAGAACTCCAGAACAGAGGAGCCTGGTGGGTTACAGTCCACGGAGCCACAAAGAGTCAGACATGACTGAAGCAACTTAGCATGCATGCACGGACATCCACCTCTCTCTCCTTTGCCATTCCCATCCCATGATCAAATCCCATACTTTCCATTCTATTAACATGTTTCAAAACTACCTTAGTCTCTATTCCTACAGCTGTTTTTCTTAGTCAAGTCACCATCTACTTGGCTGGTTTATTAAAGAATCTTAAGTTATTACTTTCACTCCAACCCTTACCGTTACCCCATCATTTCTTCTGTACTGAATTCAGTATGTTGAATTCCTCTTGAAGTTCTTACATCTGTAGACTAAGGAGGGCACCAGTGATTTATCAAACTAATTCACGATTTACTGCGTGTATTTTAATAGCATATATGTAACTGTAGGCTCACTAATGTCCTCATTTGATTAGTGTGGGTAAGATGTACAGTGTGTGAGATCAGAAGCACTGCAGATAAGTAAAGTGTGATTGCTGGTTCTGCCAGGTTGCAGATGTGTAACCTTAAGTGATTAACTCAGCCTTTGCAGACTCAGTTTCTTCATCTGTAAACTGGGGGTGATCATAATACTACTGTTTCATGGTACCACTGCGGGGATTTGACAAAATAACAGCACAATGCCTGGTACATTGCACAGTCAAGAAAAAAGCTTTCATCTCTCTCTAAAATAAACATTTTATTTAAAAATATACATATATTTTTTTAAAAAGAACACATGCCAACTTTGGTATTTAGCCATTGCTTCTTTTCTCTTCCTGGTCACCCACATTTCTTCCTAGTTATGTATAGTTGAGTGAAGGAGCCAACGTGAAAGCTCCACCACACGGGGTCCCTGCAGAGAACATATGCTGGCTCTTTGGATTTCTTTGCAAAGTGCCTCTTTGTGTTTCCAGGAGGCAGGATTTCAAGCACCCAGCTGTGCACTGCCCTCTTTCCTCACTGCAGGCACGTTGGAGAGAACTCTGGGGAGCAGCGTGGGTTCCCTTCCTTTGGAAAACGTTACAGCAGCCTCCAGGATTGCCATCATTCTATGACCTTCTCCCAAAAACCCTCTGGAACTGTTAAAGCACACACAAGGAGCTCACAAGGCTGAAGGTGATTGAAGTAAGCGCAAGAGACCACCATGAGTTTGTCTTAACCCATAGAATTCTAGAAACTTAGATTCCACCAACTCCTACCATCAGAAGGGAACTTCTTCATGTTACCAAACCCAATGAGTCTACAGCAATTTCCCTGGGAGGTAATAGAGAAATTTTTCTCGGATCTCTTCCGGTCTTAAAGTCATTTCCTAATGCATAGTCTCACCCTAGCCAGGGCTCCCCTGAAAACGTGGATTCCAGAATCAAACCCAGCTCCTCACCATGCTGAGCAGCTCTCTAGCTTATAGGACTGTCTTGTTGTATGTCTAGTAATATCATCTAATGCTAGTTGAGTTTCCGCATCTCAATTGCCCCGCTGGTTTCTACTGGATTTGTAAGAAAACTGAAGACTCCAGACTCTCACTCTGAGTTTGCTTACAGCTGACAGCAAACTTGGTGCATCTGTGGGCCACAGCCAAGCCCTGAAGGTGGAGGGCAAACTGCCCTCACAATCCTGCAGCTTTTTTTCCCTAAAAGACAGAGGCTCTCCACGGACACCCTACCTTGTAGGTGTCCCTTTTGTCCAGAGAGCTTGTTCTGAAGATCAAGATGAAGGCATGGGACAAAATAATAATAATAAGTTTCCTTTGTCCTTCTCTGATTTTCCAAATGTTTCTGTATCTGGCAATGAAGATAAACCCTAAAAGCTCAAACAGATGTTTTAAGTGGTAGAAAGACATCTAAGTCATATGTTGCTGCTGTTTGATCACAGAAGAAAAAAATGCAGCATGAGTGTAGGTTTTAGCTAAAAAGCCCCTCTCCTTTGGGAAAATGAAAACCATCCCCCACCCCCTGCCTTGTCATCATAGGTAAAGGGATTCTGGTTGGAAGACTTGGAAATTACCAGGCTTCTTGCAACCTCCCAGTCCCTCAAGATCAGAACCATCTGTGCAGAGTCTACGTGGTACTGGACATCGGGGACAGGGGATGTGCTCTGCACAGGTGAGACATCAAGTTATTATCTCCAGGATGAGTAAATCTGATGCAGGAGTTTTTTGCCAAACCAGCATTGGTTTCTAGAAGAGGTAATAGAAACCTCTTCAACAGGTCTTTAGAAAAGACTGTCTTGAACGCTTGGGGTAGGTTTTTGATCCGCCCCACCTCCTTTTTTTCAGATTGGAAATAAATGTTTCTGGATGGCAAAGGCCACCTGTTCACAGATGTTGGTTGTTCAACTGAAGACCCTCCTGCTTTCCTTATCTGTCGGGGCGATCACTTCATGGAGAGAATGGTTTCTCATCCCAAACTTTTCGATTTCCTTTTCGTAATGTAATGTCTCAGCTGAACTGAGAGGCTGTGGCCTGACCTTCCTTCCCTTCCTCCCTCTTTCCTTCCTTCCTTCTTTCCTTTCCCTCTTCCTCTCCCTTTCCTTATAGTAGAATGTGTGCCATCTCAGTAACAGTGTTAGAAGCAGGGCTTCTACTGAGCACAGGCTTAATGAAGTATTTGCACAAAGGAACTTCCCGAATCCATTGGATAAGGGTGAACCCACAGGACTGCACCAGAGTTGGGAGCAGCTGCAAATGTCTGCAGGTCAGCTTAACCACAGGGTGCTCCTGGGGGTCTTGAGAGGACCACATGTGGTTAGTTTCAGGCTCTAAAAGCCTGAAGAAACTTGACCGTGGCCATCTTCTTAAGTCTCTGTACATCTTTTAGTCATGCCCAATTTGTCACCAGAATAGAAGACACAATTAAGAGTTTAAAAGAACTTAAAAAAAAAAATCTCCCTTATAGGAAACATAAATTAACACAGATGATCAGGGAGCAACCAGCTTCATCAACCTTTTCCCAATTATCCTCAGTTTTATCTTTCAAATCTCACATCAGATCTACAGAAAGAGAGCGTGAATATGGTGGGTGGGGGTTGTGGGTGGAGGTTGAAAGCAATGATCCAGGAGTCTGCTCTGGGTTGCGTGCTGGTTTGTAGCAGCAAATATCTTTCGTTAACTGTGAGGCATATATGTCAGTGCCAGATAATAGCCTAAAAATATCCCAATGAAAATGCATAGCCTTACAAAGACAGAGGCCTCCTAGCCAAGTCTAGCCCTTCAGACAGAAATACCCAAAGGAAAAAAAAATAATTGACACTCAGACCAGAGTCTCAGAGATTGCTGTGAGGTTGTTCTCCAAAGGAAGGGGGATAAAAATAACATTAAAAAATTCACACAACTTGGCACATGAGAAATGGACTGACCAGTGAGCTTTGTCAAGATCCCCCCAAAATGTCAATGTCTGAGGAACACACAAAGGTGAGGAATGTGTCAGGAAGATTTTCTTCCCCATAGCTTCATCATCAAAGAAGAGATGGCAATTTTCCCCTCAGAATCTTTGGTTTTGATGACAGACATCAAAGCAAAGTGGAAAATGTACCGTGTGGCTCTTTTAAAGCACAAGGCAGATGAAGGAATGTAAAACGACTGTCGTCTTCCACCGCTGCTCTCTGTGAGAGGAGGCAGTACCTTTCCAGTGACCAAAGGTGAACGCTCCCTGTCTCTTCACATCACAGTCACTCTCGAGACGGGCTTGTTCATCGTGAGCAGGTGGCTGTGCGTCACTGGCTTGGAGCCATGAGTCATACATAGAAGCAACTTGTAGTCTGGGTGATGAATCGGGAACTCGCAGTGAGAAAGGCCAAGATCATTTCACAGCAGATGGAGGCTTAAAGGCTTTTGGTATAGAACTCTGTTGCACTGCCTTGAAGATACACACACATACACACATGTGTATGTATATGTACATATGGATGTGTATATATGGATACACATATCCACACACACCTATAGACACACATACATATATATATATATACATGCACATGTGTGTGTGTGTGTGTATATATACACATATATAATATATATATTTTTTCCTCCTGCCCTCCCCACCCCCTCAGTAAGATGCGGCAGCTTTCAGAGTAGCAATCACCAAAAACACTCTGTGTTCACACTTGTTAACAGGTTAACAATGGAATGACTTCTAAATCTTTTTTTTTTTTTTCAAAAAGAGAACTTCTAAAATCACAACATGTTTGGTTATTTTCTCCATAAGTGCACAGTGAACATTTTTTTTTTTTTACAAAAGAAGAAAACAGTGCCTTAGTGATTTAAATAAAAAATAAAAACAGCGAGAGCTACCTTCTACAGCATGCAACACTATGAATCCGTGCATTAGAACCACAGTGAGCCTTAGAGACTATCCTGCAATTTAAGTTTTCAACTCCCAGCAAAAGCAGGGGAAGTGGTGAGGAATGCACAGTAGACCATCGTCTTTTTTCCCTTCCGTCCTTTTCGACGTGCGATTGTGTTTTCTTTCAGAAACCCAGACCTAAAATACTCTTTCCTTGGAACTATACTATAGTATAGTTACTATATATACAACGTAACGATTTCCGGTTTTCCCCAGAGCAACCCAAATCAGTGATCACGAACCAAATGAGGGTAGGGAGAGCTTTACGACTGATGGACGGAATCATTGGTTTCTTTCCTTTGATATCTTTCTTTTGACTTCCTTTTACAGCAAGTTATTATGCAGATGGAGAATCGGTTACCCGGGAGAACCTTGACTTTCAGCTTTTTAACGTATGGTTTTATTAGCAGTAGGACAGCTGATAAATGGATGAAATCCTCTTCTCCAAACGTTGGGGCAGAGAAAGGGAGATCTTCAAAAGAAGGGAGAGAACGGATGGAAAATTTGAAAGAAAAGTAGAGTGGGAGAAAGATAATGGAGGTGAACCCCTCCTTCCAATAAGAAAATAAAAAGAGAAGCTGAACGTCCATAAATAATCACCCTGTTATATGAATAGTAACCCACTGTGTTTATTCCCATCATATGTGAAATGATGTTCCTTAGTGCTGTCTGCATTATTCCTGATAACAGTTACTTGAGACCAGAGAGATACTCTGATTTGCTTATGTGGTCGTCTCTAGTCTTTGACACTAAAGGAGGTTGTGCTGGAGAATGGCAGGAGGTTTTGTCTCTCTTCTTGCTTTAGGGTTCTCTCCTGTTTCACAATGCTTAACACCATGGCGGGGATTCCCAGGTGGCTCAGTGGTAAAGAATCCACCTGCCAATACAGGAGACCGAAATTTGATCCCTGGGTTGGGAAGATCCCCCGGAGGAGGACATGGCAACCCACTCCAGTATTCTTGCCTGGGAAACCCCACGGACAGAGGAGCCTGGCGGGCTACAGCCCAGGGGGTAGCAAAGAGTCGGACTCCACTGAGCAACTGAGCATACACATCACCATGGAGACAGTGACAGTGATCCGGCCACTGGTTAAGAAAGGGAAATTTCAGGTGTGCTTCTTTGGGCCAAAGGTAGGTTGGTTGTTATCTGTGACCACATGGAGTCCTGGGTACAGGGTTGGGGTCACTGTAGCGGGGGCAGCTTTGTGGCCAAGGGATACTGAATTCACTTCACTTCCCTGGGAATGGATTGGTCCTGTCCCTCTGTTCTGCCTTAAGAACCTGACACAGGGCCTGACCTCTGTTTTGAAAGGCAAGTGATGGAGACATGAGAAGCAGCCTTCAGGGGTACGACTTCCATCTACTTTGAAGGACTGGCTTCTGTGTGTTCGCCAGAGAGCTTACAACTTCTTTCCATGGTAAGAGTAACAAATTCATGAGAAAATCTTACAAAGTGAGATTATGCCCCAACAGTGCCTGAAAAAAATACAAGCTAGAAAAAAAGATTAGTGTTTGAAAGGCATTGGAAGCAAAAAAAATTTTTTTTGTATTCTTGATCTGAAAAAACATAATTTTGAAACCATTGCTGAAATCAATAATAGTCACTGAACGTTGGCAAATATTACACTATCCATCTATTAAAAAAAAGACTCCTGTTTGTTCTTGCTGGTTGTAACTGAAGTCTCCATGCTTGTTTTTCATTCTCTCCAGCTCCTCCTCCCCTTCTTCCTCCTCCTTCTTCTTCCTCTCCTCCTCCTCTTCCAGCTCCTCCTTCTTTGGGAGAATGTAAATATTTGTGGTCATGTGCTTTCCCCGATGGGATTCCTCTTGGCCTTCCTTAGCACTTCATCAGGTGTTTACCACTGCTGTAAGTGGAGGTCCATGGGGGAATTCAGATTGAGATCCGTGACATCCAGGAAATCAATGTTGAAGATGCTGGGGCCCCCGGTAGACAGGGAGCTGAAGCTTGGGGTGGAGCTGGGCGGTGTGAGGTCCAGCCACTCCATGCTTTCCCAAGGAGATTCTGTGAAGCTTAAGGGCAGCCCACTGCTGTCCACAGAGGAAGGTGAGAACTGGGTCTGCATGGGGGACAGGGGGCCCGGCAGGATCTCGTGTGCATTGAAGAGGTCTTCTGCAGCCTTCCCTGAGAATCCATCCATCATCCCGTCGAAAGGAGGCTCCTCACTCCCGATTTTCAGAAGGGTGGTGTCACTCACCTTCCCCAAGGGGCTCTGAGAATTTAATAAGACTTCCAGGTGCTCGTCGCTCTCAGCACCGAAGTGATCAAAGGAGAGCTGGCCTCCTGTGGATGCTGGTTCAAAGGCTGCTGAGGACTTGGGGAGGGCACCAGTGGGGCTTCGAGAAGACCCAGGTATCTTTGGGACTCTGTGAAGACATGAATGATCCTCTCTGGCGTCAGCGGGCATTTCTGTTGGTAAAACACAATGGGAATTGTTCAATCACTTCCGATCGATTGTGGTCATTCAAAGATTGATCACTCAAAGATTGATTCATTCACTTGAATGAATCTTTGGAATGAATGAATGACTTACAGAAGGAGATGGCCATGCTTCTTGGGTCACGGCTCTTCACCTGGTCTCACCCCTAAACCACTCTGTATATTGCAAGGTCTTCCCTTGGGTCTCTCCCCAAACCCTCTCTTGCTGGAAATGCCACTCTGCGATTATCAGACGCTCAAAGCAGGTGCTTTTACCTGCTCCTTCACTGACACCTGGCTGCCCCTGAAGACACTGCACCCTCACTATCCCCTCAATGGGGGCTCTTTGCTGCCCAGCCAGAAGATGAGTCATCAGGTCCTTTCCTGCCACCACTGTCTGATCGTTACTCCTCCTCCTTATT
>NW_011494752.1:12086018-12092067 GCF_000754665.1 Bison bison bison
GTCTCCTGGTCCTTCCTCCTCATCCACAAAAAACTACTCCCTGTTCACTGCCTTTCTTCCACTTCAACTCTTGTCATTCTCCGTGACTTCAGCATCCCAGAAGTGACTTGTTGTCCAGGGGGCCTCTCTGTTCCCTGATACCCCATCCCCCCCAGTGCAAGTGATGCTGCCATTGCCACTCTGCTGGACACACCCTGGACCTTGTGGCCCCAAACACTGCATCCTCTGAAAGTCCCGTTTCAATCACCATTTCCAACTCCCTGTCTATCGCCTCCCACTCCTCAAGTTCACTTCATAAGGACCCTCTGATAACAAATTCTCAGCCATTTTGAGTCACCCCAGTCTACTGACTCCACGAGTTTCTCACCATCCATCAGCTTCTTCTGATTTTTATTTATTTTGGCCAATACATGCGGCATGCGGGATCTTAGTTCCCTGAACCAGACATCGAACCTGTCTTCCCTGCAGTGGAAGCATGGCATCACAAGCACTGGACCACCAGGCAATTTCCTCGCTTTTACTCCTTTCCTCGTGCAGTCTGTACTCTTGATCCACCACTCTAATTACTCTCACATATATCCTCAATCCCCCTGCCCTTTCCTTCCATCACCGTATTCCCTTGGCAAAACCCCACACCTGGATGAATCTAACCGTCTGTTTTCTCCGAGTCCTTCCAGGATTGGTTGGACTTTTAAGAAAAAAATTGCACAATGAAGTTGCCCAGTTCATTTTTAAATTCATGATGTTAAGTCGGCACTTAATACTGCCTAGTAGGGGGCTTCCCAGTTGGCGCTAGTGGTAAAGAACCTGCTAGTGGTGAAGAACGGCCATCTCCATTGTAAGATGTGAAAGACACAAGAGACGTAACAGACGCAGGTTGGATCCCTAGGTTGGGAAGGTCCGCTGGAGGAGCCCGGCAGGCTACAGTCCATAGGGTTGCAGAGTCAGACACGACTGAAGCGACTTAGCACGCATGCATTCAGGCACAGAGAGAGGGTGATCCTGCTGTTGCTTCTTTCTTTCTTTTTTTTTAAAATTTTATTTTATTTTTAAACTTTACCAAGTTTTGCCAAATATCAAAATGAATCCGTCACAGGTATACATGTGTTCCCCATCCTGAACCCTCCTCCCTCCTCCCTCCCCATACCATCCCTCTGGGTCATCCCAGTGCACTAGCCCCAAGCATCCAGTATCGTGCATCGAACCTGGACTGGCATCTCATTTCATACATGATATTTTACATGTTTCAATGCCATTCTCCCATATCTTCCCACCCTCTCCCTCTCCCACAGAGTCCATAAGACTGTTCTATACATTGTTTCTTGTGATCGATTCATCACTGTTCTTCTTTCCTGGAATTTCCCAGGCTCCACTCCCACACCCTGTTTGCAGACCTTGCCACATACTTCATTAAAAACATAAGGGTATCTTCACTGCTATATTTAAACTGGATAATCAACAAGGACCTACTGTATAGCACAGGGAACTCTGATCAGTGTTATCATGTGGCAGCCAGGATGGGAGGGGAGTTTGAGGGAGAATGGATACGTGTATATCCATGGCTGAGTCCCTTTGCTGTTCACCTGAAACTTTCACAATGTTGTTAATTGGCTATACCCCAATACAAAATAAAAAGTTTAAATACAAAATATAATGGTGTCTGATAGGAACCTGCTCATCTTTCCATCATGAAACTTAACAACAATACAGACATCTATGCCCATGTTTTTCTTCACTTTTGTTACAAGGGAGGAACTGCCTATTTCCTTGCATGATGCCCATCTCTCTTGCCAGACAGCAAACCCCCTAAAGGTGGTGGTTTGCCTGGTTCAGCGATGGACCTAGTCCGATGCCTGGCCACTTTCTCTCTGAAACTTTCAATGCTGTCACTTAAGCGCTCAGCACTGAAGAATTGATGTTTTCGAACTATGGTGTTGGAGAAGACTCTTGAGAGTCCCCTGAACAGCAAGGAGAGCAAACCAATCCTAAAGGAAATCAACCCTGAATCCTCATTGGAAGGACTGATGCCGAAGCTCTAGTACTTCAGTCACCTGATGCAAAGAGCGGACTCATTGGAAAAGACCTTGATGCTGTGAAAGACTGAAGGTAGGAAGAGAAGGGAATGATACAGGATGAGATGATTGGATGGCATCACTGACTCTATGGTCATGAGTTTGAGCAAACTCAGGGAGATCGTGAAGGACAAGGAAGCCTGGCATGCAGTAGTCCATGGGGTGGCAAAGAGTTGGACTTAGGGACTGAAAAACAGCAACAGCTTGAGGGCTCCAATATGGAGTCTTTTCTTTTTATCCACACATTCTCCTTACATGGTCATAGTCACTTGTGTGCTTTCAGATTTTAGGCACAACTGTGTAACTGTTTAAAAAGAAATAAACGAATGACTTACAAGGAGGCAAAAAAGAACACATTGACCACTGTCACTGCTTGAATGACATGTGAACATGAAGGGCCCATCGGTGGGAGATTCATTTTGAGCAGACTTGCTTTACCTGCTTCCTTCTTCTCATAATAAGAAGAGAGGGACGTTGGGATTAGAACAGTAGGGGAAAATGGTTTAGCAGGAAAAACATTTAGGAAAACAAGGACCAAGCTGAAAGATGAAAACTGTTAAAACGATTGCTGAAAAGTTTTCTGAGGAAAATGGGACAAAGGTGATGAGGGGTCACCCTCTAGGACTTCTTTTATCTGCTCCAAACATGGACAGGAGGCTCAGAGGCAGAGATGTTCTACCCCGACATGGCTCTTTAGTCCAACTCACAGTGAGCATCTGACCTTGGCCCTGAGAGTCCACACCCTAGAGTGCACACAGGGGCAGAGCATCCTGATGTCTTACCTCCACTTTCAATGAGGACATCCAGGAGTTCGTCCATCTGCTGGCTCCGGGTCATTTGCTGTTGCCAATTAACCAAAGGAGAACAGAGAAATTAAAACGTAGCGACTGCTTCTGTAGGAAATCATCGGAAGCAGTATGACAGGTTCTTGAATTAGGTTTGGTTAGTAGTGTTTTTTTTTTTTTTTAAATTGTGGTAAACTATAAACAACATAAAAATTTACCATCTTAACCATTTCAGAGTACAGTGTGCAAATCCACTAAGGTCATTCACGTGGTTGTCCAACTGGCACCACCGTTCAGCTCTGGAGCTTTTTCATCTTGCAAAACTGCAACTCTGACCCCACTGAACACTAACTCCCCACCCCCTCCTCCCTACAGCTCCTGGACACCACTGTTCTGTTCTCTGCTGCTGTGGATTTGATGACTCTAGGTATCTCATATAAGTGGACTGATACAGTATCTTTGGGGCTTTCCTAATAGTTCAGTTGGTAAAGAATCTGCCTGCGATGCAGGACAGCCTGGTTTGATTCCTGGGTAGGGAAGATCCGCTGGAGGAGGGATAGGCCACCCACTCTAGTATTCTGGCCTGGAAAATTCCATGGACTGTATAGACCATGATGGGGTCGCAAAGCAGACACGACTGAGCCACTTTCACTTTCACAGTGTCTTTCCCTTTGTGGCTGGCTTATTTAGCTTAGTTTGGCCACTTCATGCGAAGAGTTGACTCAATTGGAAAAGACTCTGATGCTGGGAGGGATTGGGGCAGGAGGAGAAGGGGACGACAGAGGATGAGATGGCTGGATGGCATCACCGACTCAATAGATGTGAGTTTGAGTGAACTCCGGGAGTTGGGATGGACAGGGAGGCCTGATGTGCTGCCATTCGTGGGGTTGCAAAGAGTCGGACATGACTGAGCGACTGAACTGAACTGAATGTCTTCAAGGTTTTGCAGCAGGAGTCAGACTCTCCTTCCTTATTAACTCTGAGTAATATTCATTGTGGGGCTTCCCAGGTGGCCCTAGTGATAAAGAACACCTGGCAATGCAGAAAGTCTCCTAAGAGGCTTGGGTTCAGTCCCTGGATGGGGAAGATCCCCTGGAGGCAACGCACTCTAGTGTTCTTGCCTGGAGAATCCCATGGACAGAGGAGGCTGGCGGGGTATAGTCTATGAGGTTGCAAAGAGTCAGACATGACTGAAGCAACTTAGCATGCAGGCATAATATTCATTATTCATTGGATGTATACAATATGTATTTCATTTATCCATTCATCCTTCAATGAACACTTGGGTTGGTTCCACCTTTGGCCTTCATGAATATGGATGTTAACTGGCTAAAGATTTTGGTAGCATGCGTTTTTGGACAGGAAAACTACTAAATAAAACGATCTGACACAACAAGAGAAGGGGGGAAAGGAGGCAGAATGATCCCTAGCCCAGAGTCATTCAGAGTAAATTCAGTTGTTTGAGAAGTTCCCATTCCAGGAGATGGGCACCTTAATATATAAATAGGATGGCCATTTTTATCACTTTGAAGTGACTTGGCTAGGACGCAAAATAAGCCTCAACAATCAAGCATCTTTTCTGATCACAACGTTAATTGTGGGGAAGCCCCACAATGAATATTACTCAGAGTTAATAAGGAAGGAGATTCTGACCCCTGCTGCAAATTAATCAGAGAAATTAATCAGAAATTGATCAGAGAAAAAGCAATGGAAAAAAATGCTTATTTGGAGGCTAAACAACATGCTACTAAAACATGAATTGGTCAGTGATGAAATCAAAGAGGAAATTAAAAGATACCTAGAGACAAAGAAAAGTTGGACTTAGTCTAAAAGTTGGACTATAAAGAAAGCTGAGCACTGAAGAATTGATGCTTTTGAACCGTGATGCTGGAGAAGACTCTTGAGAGTCCCTTGGACAGCAAGGAGATCCAACCAGTCCATCCTAAAGGAAATCAGTCCTGAATATTCATTGGAAGGACTGATGCTGAAGATGAAACTCCAATACTTTGGCCACCTGATGAAAAGAACTAACACATTGGAAAAGACCCTGATACTGGGAAAGATTGAAGGTGGAAGGAAAAGAGGGCAACACAGGATGACATGGTTGGATGGCATCACCAACTTGATGACAAGAGTTTGAGCAAGCTCTGGGAGTTGGTGATGGACAGGGAAGCCTGGCGTGTTGCAGTCTGTGGGGTCGAAAAGAGTCAGATGTGACATAGAGACTGAACTGAACTGAGAGACAAATGTCAATAAAAACACAAGCATGCAAAATCTATGGGATGCAGCGAAAACAATTCTTAAGAGGTAGTTCATAGGGATACCGAAATTCCTTAATAAAATAAGAAGAATCTCAAATGAACAACCTAACCTATCATCTAAAACAGTTAGAGGGACTTCCCTGGTGGTCCAGTGGTTAAGACTCTGCACTCCCAATACAGAGGGTGTGGGTCCTATCTCTGGTTGGGGAATCAGATCTCTCATGCTGTGCAGTGTGGCCAACAAAAAGCAACTAAGGAAGGGGGCTGGGGAAAAAAAAATTAGAAAAAGAGCAAACAAAACCTAAACTCAGCAGAAGGAAGGACATTAAAGATCAGAGAGGAATTACATAAGATAGAGATGAAATAACAATAGAAAAAAAATCAATAAATCCAAGAGCTGGTTCTTTCAAACAGAGAACAAAATAGACAAACCTTTGGCTCACCAAGAAGGATGGACCCAAATAAAGAAAATAAGAAGTGAAGTGACTTGGATCTGCCTCCCGTCTGGGTGCTGGGGATGTGGCTCCCGTTTCTCTGGCTCTCCACTGCACTTGTAGTGAACACAACTTCCCCTCTGGCTCATCTGAGTTAAGTAAGCTCTGTCTGTGGAAGTCCAGTTTGCCTGGCCCTCTTCTTTTCTTTTGAAACCACAAAGGATCCATTTGATGTTTACAGATACCAGGGCATGGGAATGAGGAGGACAAAGGCATACACGGATCTCAGTCCCTGGGATCACTGAGTTTGGAAGCTAGGAAGAACCTTAGAAACAGTTGCCCCAGCATAACTCTCATGTGTTAATATTTGAGTACGTATCTTGTGTCAGGACAATGCGATCAATGCTATGTCATCTAGCACCCTTATCTAGTAGATATCGTCTTCATTTCACAGAAGAGAAGTTGAATTCTTGACCAGTGTTTGTGGCAGTGGCAGC
>NW_011494752.1:12092167-12104773 GCF_000754665.1 Bison bison bison
GCTAAGTCAGCCTCTTGTCTCTCTGCCTCATACAGCGTGTCTACACACACCACGCTTCTTCACAGTGAGCATCTGGACAGTCTGCTTGTTCTGGCAGGGGAGGCCACAGAATCTACATTCGTGAAGCCACATCGTATAAAACAACATGCACTGAGTCAGTCTGTTCTTCCATGAAGATCAAATCGTGCGCTTACCTGCTTCACTGCATCTTCGTAGGATGGCGGCTGGGTTATTTCTGAAACTGCGGAAGTGGACTTGGAAAAAGTTGGGGATGGAATTGGAAACTTTGGCCCTGCCTTATCAGAAGAGTGCAGACCCGCCATCTGCGTGAGTAAAATTCAAAGAAAGACGATCAATCCATGCATCGACATTGTATATAGCTCCTGTTTTAGAAACTATAGACTCAACTGTAGAAAAAATTGATTAAAGGGGAAAAAGATCTGGGGCTTAAATATATATCACAGATATGTTACAGATGTATATGAACAACAGGACACATCACTGTGGATGCGATGCTGGAGGCATCTCAGGATGGGAGCCTCAGAAATTCATTCCCCTCCTCTAAGGGGCACCCTGTCTGTTGGGAGAAAGCGAGATGAGAAAGAAGCCAAGTGTCTGTCCAGTCCAACACAAAGAGCTCTATCAACCCAGGCATTTCCAGAGTAATTTATCTCTCAGCCTGTGTTGTTCCTAAGTGAAAGTATTAGTTGCCCAATCATATCCAACTCTTTGCACCCCATGGACTGTTGCCCTCCAGGCTCTTCCGTCCATGAGATTTCCCAGGCAAGAATACTGGAGTGGGTAGCCATTCCCTTCTCCAGGGGATCTTGCTAAACTAGGGATTGAACCCAGGTCTCTCAGATTGACAGCAGATTCTTTACCATCTGAGCCACCAGGGAAGCCCGTTTCATTCCTAAGTGAGTGTATATGCAGATATTGCTGGAGTGTCTCTTCATAAGCCAGCCCTGTGTGCTGTAAGTGTGTTCTGTGGGGGTACCTAGGACATTACAGAGTCTCCATCCCCAAATGATGCCCTGCCCTGTGGCATGCAGCGCTTTTGTGTCATGGTCAACTCGTGTCTGCCACCTTTTTTTTTTTTTTTAAGACTAATTTTATATTTTTTTTGAACTTTTAATTTTGTATTGGGGTATATATAGCTCATTAACAGACAATGCTGTGATAGTTTCAGGTGAAGAGTGAAGGAACTCAGCCATACATATACACGCATCCATTCTCTCCCAAGCCCCCTTCCCATCCAGGCTGCTACATAAAAGTCTGCCTCCTTTTTGACTACCTTCCCACTGCTCCTTGCATTCCCCATATCCTGCATCTTTTACCTCTCTGATTCTCCCGCCTACTGACATGTGTCATCTCCTCCCTTTTACTTGGCGACTCCAACTTTCTGCACCTCTCCATTCATTTCCGAGGATCCACTATTTCTCTCATTCTCTGCATTTTTTCTCCCCATGCTCCCTGACTCCTATCTTCAACTTCACTGAACTTGGTCTGTTCGCCACACTCTTTTGCAAACCCGCCAAGGCCATTTTACTTGTCATAATTTCTGGGATGAACCAAGGAAATGATGCCTTGGAATACTCGGACTTATATCCGTATATCCATTTCTGTCCTTTTCAAGTAAACTTGTTTCTATCCAAAATGTCATTTCTTTCTGTTTGAACCTCAACACGGGGAGGAGAGGGGCCACAGAGATAGACGAGGCCAAGTTGGCTCCCAGCTTAAACCTTTCTCCAGGCGCCTACCTTTTGCTGCACACCTGGGCTTTTGGGAGAAGGTCTGCCCCCGACAGCATGACTGCTGTCTGCCGCAGCTCCAGAGAAAGGGGGGTGAAGGCTGGGAGGCTGGGGAGAGAAGCTTGGAGGGTGGCCCTCGTGTGCCCCTGAGTTCTGTGGAGAGGAAGAAGGACAGATGAAATGGCTGATCCCTGCCCTGGTGTCTTATCTTTCCAAACCTCCCTAAGTTCCATCACCAAGGCCTCAAATCCAGCTTTGGACACTTCACTTTCTGCTCACAAACTCTCCATGGTTTCCACATGTCTACAATGGAGGGTCCACATCTAACCAGGGTGAGTCTTCAAAATGCTCCACAGTCAAGCATTATTCATTTCCCTCTGTGAGCTTGCGTGTGGGCATGTTCAGTTGCTTCGTCACGTCTCATTCTTTATGACCCCATGGACTGTGGCCCACCAGACTCCTCTGTGCATGGGATTCTCCAGGCAAGAATACTAGAGTGGGTTGCCATGGCCTTCTCCAGGGGATCTTTCCAACCCAAGGATCAAACCCATGTCTCCTGTATTATAGGTGGATTCTCTACCACTGGGCCACCAGGGAAGCCCTCTGAGAGCTTAAATTCTGCTAATCCAGCCACAACGTGTACATTTTGCTTATGCTTTTTTCACATGGAATGACCTTTTCCTGATTCTCCTCTTGCAACTCCTCAAGTCCAAATCCCTTTGCAAGTCCTCCCACTCTGCTAGCCCTTCGTGGTCGACACCCACTCCCCTAAGGCTCTGTGTAGCATTTAACATCATGCTGCTCAGTGATGTTATCCTATATTGCTCTTTGTCTTTTTATTTATTCATTTTTTATCATGGAATCATTCATGTCTTCAAAGAGTGCTTTGTAAGCCATCAATTACTGTACAAGTGGTGGTTCTTCTTGATAGCATCCATATCATTCACTTCAGCATCTTATGGTCCAGAGGTATTTCAAGAGCTACTTGTACTTTTGATTCCGAGAACACCACATTGACACCTGTTGTCAATAAGGATGAGAATCCATGTTAAATTTCAGCTCCTCCCAGAGTGCTGACTCAGGAGTGAGCATCCTTCATGTGAATGTGTTGCTCTAGTGGGTTCATAAAAATGTATTTGCATTACCCCACCTCATACTCCCAGGGTAGAGAATATTCAACGTGAAAGAGGCATACATTTTATTAATAGTATCAGATAATCCTTGGTTCCATGACCCTGGGCAACTGGCTTCACCTCCCTGGGCCTTATTTTCCTCAATAGTGAAGAATAGCAAATTGTAATTCGTAAGGCTGTTTTGGAATTCGTAAGGACTTCCCTGGTGGCTCAGATGGTAAAGCATCTGCCTACAATGTGGGAGACCCAGGTTTGATCCCTGGGTCAGGAAGATCCTCTGGAGAAGGAAATGGAAACCCACTCCAGTACTCTTGCCTGGAGAATCCCATGGATGGAGGAGCATGGTAGGCTACAGTCCATGGGGTTGCAAGGAGTCAGACACGACTGAGTGACTTCATTTACTCACTCACTCAAGGCTGTTTTGACAATTAATGAGTTGCTCACATACATACCTCTTTTGAAAAAAATACAGTGATTTTTTTTAAAAGATCATCTTATTGTTATTTTTTGACTTATTGACAGATTGATTTTGTTGCTCTGGGTCTTAGTTTCAGCACATGAGATCTTCAACGTTCGTTGTGGCATAGGGGATTTGTAGCTGCCACTCGTGGGATCTAGTTCGCTGACCAGGGATCAAACCCAGGCCCCCTGCATTGGCAGCATGGAGTCTTAGCCCCTGGACCGCAAGGGAAGTCCTGTACATTGCCCCTTAATACCTGGCGCATGGCAGGGATACAATTAACTTTTCTTCCTATTCCCTTCCTAATAACATAGATTTCAGAATCTTCGTAATTTTTTTTCTCAAAGACACTTAGACTTTTCTAATAATTCTTCAGTTTCATGGACAGAGGAAGTCTTGGATGCTCCCCTTGGTCTAGTCTTTGAACCGTATGTTCTTCTGGGCCTTCCCTATGACACCCTTCATTCTGCTCCCGCCACACCAACTTCTTTCTGGTCCTGGACTATCCCACATAGGCTCCTAGAACAGGGCCCTTGCACTTGCTGTTCCTCCTTTGCGTATAATGCCTTCACCCCGAACACTTACAAGGTTTTCTCCTTTACCCCCTTCAGATGTCCCTGGCCCTTCCATTTAAACTTCCAAACTTCTCATTTCCCTTGTCTGCTTTTTCTCTGTAAGATGTTTCATCTTCTAATATATTAAATACTTTACTTAGATCTTTTGCTTACTGTCTGTCTCCCCATGAGAATAGGAATTTTTGTCTGGCTAGCTCAATACTAATCCCCAGATACTAGAACAGAGCCTGGCACACAGTAGGTAAATATTTGCACTTTACAGACCATTACTCAGAGAGAACAGTAAGGTCTGATAACTTTCCCTTTGGCCCTTTTGATGAGTTAGTTTGGCCTACAATGAAGTTTGACACCAAGGGGTCTTGGGAACAGCCCCATGAGCCAAATCCAGTCCCCAGCTTGTTTTTGTAAATAAAGTTTTATTGGAACAGCCATGTGCATTCATTTACCATGTTGTCTATGGCTGCTTTGGGGTTCCAGAGGTAGAGCTGAGTGGCTGTGACAAAGACTACATTCCACAAAGAAAAAACATTTATCATCCAGTTCTTTACAGAATAAGTTTGCCATCCTTGTCTCATAAGTGAGTTTGTCTGACTGTAAAGGTTTGTGGATCGTGGTGCCCGGGAGTTACTATCAGACTTTTAGCAAACCCTCCCCATGCAAAGTTCCAAGGTCAGCTCCTTAGCAGTTGTAAATTCACATCGCACTTTCGGGAAGAGCACGGGGCCAGTTCTTACCTGTGCAGTGCACACCTGGCTGCTGACAGGTGAGGAGACCCTGTGTTCTTCTCCTTGGGTGCCTGATGATGGGGGAAGGAAGTAATGGTTGTTTGGCGATGGGGGCAAACTGATGTGCTGTGGGCTTTTCACAGCCCCGAGGGGCGAATGCTGCGGTGAGCACTGCGGGCTGAGGAATGTGGAAGACAATACGTTGGTCTGACCCGAGGGCTCTGCACAGTGAGTGCTCCCCAGGGGCAGGAGCTGAGCGTCTTCGCGAGGCGGTGGCGGCTGGCCCTCCGAGCCAGTGCTCTGTCTTTTCATGGCTGTTTGCCGGGATGAGAAAGGACAGCTGGACACGGCATCTTCCTGCTTGATGGGGGCGGCTGGGAAGGGGGGCGGCTTCTTGTCGGGACAGCCGCTCCTCTTGTGCTTCTGCAGCTGCAGCCTCAGCTCCTCCACCTGCCTCTGTTCTTGCTGGAGCTTCCAGGTGAGCTCGTTGATCACCTTCTGCTTCTCCACCAGCATCTTGTCCTTCTCCGAGTCCAGCCCGTCCAGCTCCGGAAGCATGGAGCCGCCATTCAGACTGCCCATGAGAGTTTCCTCGGCGCACGCGGGGACCGGGGAGGGATGCAGGCCAAAGGATGGGGAGGCGTCGTTGAAGGTGTCCGGCAGGGACCCCGCCACCGACAGGTCAGACGAGGCGGGTGAGATTGGGGGGCTGGAGCTAGTGCTGCCGAAGTGGTAGAAGCCGTTGGACAGGGCGCCGGTGGAGGGGGAGGACTGGTAACTGGGCAGCGCATTGCTGGGCGTCACCGGAAAGGTGACAGTCGTGATGTCACCGAAGTTGGGCACAGGGTTCCCAGAGCAGTCCTGGAAGGGCCGGAGTCGGTCCATGAGGGCCGTCTTGGTACCGGACACAGGCAAACCTCGTATTCGAAGCTGTTGTCTTAACTCAGAGACCTGAAGAAACCAGGCTGGTGTTAACGCTGCTTAGTGACAATCTTTTTTTTTTTTTTAAGTATTGTTATGGCAGCTTTAAGATGTCACAAATGGAATCTAACATGTCCCCTTATTTGTTAACAATTTTGATATCATCTTGCACATTTTTAATGATTTGTAAAAAAAAAACCATACACCATGTTTTCATGGTCTCACATTGTAGAAATGTCCAGCTCAGATGAACCACGGGGGTTATCTGGTCTATTGCCTTGCAACCCCCATCCTAGTCCTTGCCCCCATTTAACAGGTGACAAAGCTGGTACCTGCCTGGGTTTAGACGTCAACCCTCAACCAGCAACACAGGGCAGCCTGACATGCTAGGGCCTCTGTGCCTTTGGTGAACAGCCTGCTCATCCCATTTTCCCCACACCTGGCAAGAACATTAGAGCAGAGCCATGCCCCCCCATGGGGTTCCTGATTCAGCAGGTCTGGGTTGGGCACTGAGAATCGGGGTCTCAAACAAGTTCCTGGAGGATGCTGTTGGTGCCAGGACCAAGTTTTGAGCATCACAGTTCTGCATTGCCATGAATGTCCTAATTTTAGTGACTGGCTGGATAACAGTCATATACTGAGAGAAGTGTGTGCGGAGATGAGACCATCAGTTCAAATCCTGGTCCTGCCTCCTCCCAACTCAGTGATCGCTCTGTGAAATGGGGTGACAGTACCTCTCTTACACAGTTTTGTGGGGATAAAAATGGCTTAGGATTTGTAAAGGGCTTGGAGTAGGCCTCACAATTGTTGGTGCAAGGTACTTGCTTTATTGTTATGTGGACTCACAAGGAATTATTTTAACCCCACATTTATATCCATAAATGTCTGTTGCTGTTGTGTTAGCCACCCCAGTCGTGTCCGATTCTTTTTGACCCCATGGACTGTAGCCCACCAGGCTCCTCTGTCCATGGGATTTCCCAGGCAAGAATACTGGAGTGGGTTGCCATTTCCTTCTCCAGGGGATCTTCCTATCCCAGGGATCAAACCCATGTTTCATGCATTGGCAGGTGGATTCTTTACCACGGGAAGCCTATAAATACATGTACGTGTATATATATCTAAACGTCTGCTTGCAGATGAAAACGTCTGGATAAAAATAAGCTAAAATTCTACCAACAGTTTTCTTTATCTGCATTTCTAAAATAGCCCTCATCAGCATATTACTTTTGTAATCAAAATGGAAAATGTATCAAATACCTAAGTGTCAATAATTCAATACAACAGCCAGAAATCAATAGGGAGATACTCTTGTGATGTTTTGTACAAAAAGGTCTTTTTGAACCTCAAAGCTAAGAGACTAATAATAAAAATACTGGCCACAAAACTGAAAACTATAGGTCAAAAATACTGGGAGAAAATACAAATGGCCATCTCATTAAAAAAAAAAAAAGCAGGGAAAATAATAGTAAGCTCAGCGTATCCACAGGAAAATACTGACACCCAAACTAAAACTGGGTAATGGACACAATCCAACCCTTCACAAACAAAAGATAAAATTAAAAGAAAAATGGGGACTTCCCTAGCAATACATTGGTTAAAACTTCACCTTCCAATGCAAGTTTGATCCCTGGTTGGGGAGCTAAGATTCCGCGTGCCTTGTGGCCAAAACACCAAAAGATAGAACGGAAGCAATATTGTAACAAATCCAATAAAGACCTGAAAAATGGTCCACATCAAAAAAAATTATTTTTTAAGAAAATTAAAAGAAAAATGACCTATAACATCTGAGTACCAGCTAATATTCCAAGAAATAAATATGTACATAGCTTTGCGTTTACCAGATAGACAAAGAAATGAATAATAACACTTTGTGTCAGTGAAGTAGCAGCAAAAATAATTGTATAAAAATGTTGCTGCTGCTGCTGCTAAGTCGCTTCAGTCGTGTCCAACTCTGTGTGACCCCTTAGCAGCCCACCAGGCTACCCTGTCCCTGGGATACTCCAGGCAAGAACACAGGAGTGGGTTGCCATTTCCTTCTCCAATGCATAAAAGTGAAAGTGAAGTCGCTCAGTCGTGTCTGACTCTCAGCGACCCCATGGACTGCAGCCTACCAGGCTCCTCTGTCCATGGGATTTTCCAGGCAAGAGTACTGGAGTGGGGTGCCGTTGCCTTCTCCGATAAAAATGTTAAGGAAAAAAAAAAAGCTTTTTAAACCTTGCTATTCTGACCATGGGCCCAGCAGCATCAGACAGCATCTGGGAGCTTATGATAGAAATGCAGACTCTCAGGGCCCTCGACACACCTATCGAATCAGAATCTGCATTTGACCGCGAGCCCCAGGTGGACCACTGGGCACGTGCCGGCTTGAGGGGTTTTGCCCAAACACAGTCCTTCTGGGAACAGATTGGCACAGACATTCAGGACAGGAATGTGACAACACGGACAAAGAGCTTTCAAAAACAGTCAGCCTGGGGAGATAACTAGAGAAATTAAATGTGTATGTGAATTATACATTTCATAGCAAAAATTTGGAAGCAGAAGTCCAATAGACGGAGGTCAATGAGGTGGAGAAATGATATGCCAGTACTAAAAAGAAAAGCCTTACTGAAATATTAAAAGTTATGAAAAAGTCCATGATAAATAATACAATAGAAAAGCATGCCAGAAGTATATACTCAGTAATTATTTTAAAACCAAACATATTCACAAATATTTTAAGTCTAAAAGGAAATACTATAGAATCTGTGAGTCAATTGTCTTTTAAAATACTTTTTTTATACACTATCATATTTCAGTAGTGAGTATATATTACCTTAAGAGTTACTTAAAAAATTATCTTCAAAAGGATTGCAATTACTGACTATATCACAAGCAATAAGATATGCTCTCAGCCCCCTAGCCTGGCTAGCCTTGTCTCGCCATTTTCTTCTATATTCACTGGTTTGAAAAAGTGAAAAATGGCAACTCGTTATTGTTTTAATTTAGAATTACTTAAAATTAATGAGTTCTACATTCATTTTTAGAATCCGCTCTAGCACTGAATAATTTAAACTACATTATTAAATAATGCAGCTCATATTCTAAAATAAAATGAATACTTGTTCAGTCCAGTTTACTTTAAATTTCAGACTGTTATGCTGTGTAGGCTTGCTTGGCACAAAGATTTGTATTCACCTCTTTTATACATTCACTGGTGTTTTAATTGTTGCTGAATTTTTAAGTCAAACCAGCCAATCCTAAAGGAAATCAACTCTGAATATTCACTGGAAGGACTGACGCTGAAGATGAAACTCTAACCCTTTGGCCACCTGATGTGAAGGGCCAACTTATTGGAAAAGACCCTGATGCTGGGAAAGGTTGAGGGCAGGAGAAGGGGGCAGCAGAGGATGAGATGGTTGGATGGCATCACTGACTGGATAGACATGAGTTTGGGCAAACTCTGGGAGCTGGTGAAGGACAGGGAACCCTGGAGTGCTACAGTTCATGGGGTCACAAAAGGTCGCACACAACTGAGTGACTGAACACCAGGGCCTTCTCTGGTGGCCCAGTGGCTAAGACTGTGCTCCCAATGCAGGGGACCTGGGCTCCATCCCTGGTCAGGGAACTAGATCCCACACTCTGCAACTAAAGATCCTGCATGCCGCAACCAAGACCCGGCACCGCCAAATGAATACATAAATAATTTAAAAATATTTGTTTTAAAAAAACAAAATAATGCCAAACCCTATACCTTCAGATCATCTAGGTTGGATGGGAGTGGGCCTGGCTTGAGAGAGGAGACACCAGTTTGTCCAGAAAAGCTGTTTTTGGCAGGAGACAAAGGGGTATTGCTCAACGGTGCTGAAGAAGCATTTGGATTTCTGGCCATCTGCTCATTTGGTTCCCTGTAAAACAAACACAGAAGAGGTACTGAAAATACAGTCAGATTTATGTATGGGGATATGACATTGTGATTTATAATAGGAAATGTATATATTTGGTCTTCATCCTGGTTTCTGGCACAGCTTCTAAAACCCTGGGGGTTTCCTAAGTCATGAAAACAAAAGCTGTCTTTTGTTATCCTAATGAGGTGACTGTTGGAAGCCACTTAAGCTTGGAGGCTGGTGGCCTGGAGACTGAATCATGTGATTAGAGAGTTGGAGTTTTCAGTCCCACCCCTGACCTCTAGGGAAGAGAAATAGCTGGAGGTTGAATTGATTCACAAAGGCCAATGATCTACTCAATAACGTAATGAAGCCTCTATAAAAACCCAAAAGAATGGGGTTTGGAGAGCTTCCGGGTTGTGTAGCAGGTGGAGATTTGGGGAGAGTGGTGTATCTGGAGGGACATGGATGCTCTGCCTGACTCCCATGTACCGCCCCAGGCCTCTCTTCCATCTGGCTGCTCCCATGAGGACCTACATGCTTTTACAACAGACTGGTAGTCTAATAAGTAAAATGTTTCTCTGAGTTCTGTGAGCAACTCTAGGAAATTAATTGGAACCCAAGGAAGAGGTTATTGGAAAGTCCAGTCAATAGCTGGTCTGTCAGAAGGACAGGTGACAACTTGGACTTGTGACTGGTGTCTGGAGGGTGAGGGGCCAGTCCTGGGGGACTAAGCCCTCAAGCTTTGAGACTGAGATCCAACACCATCTCTGGGTAGAGGGCATCAGAACTGAGTTGAACTGCGGGACCCACCCCCCGACCCAGCTGGTGTCTGGTGGTTCGGGGAAGACTGGGCGACCCGACCACAGGACGTGGTGCGGTGTGGGACTCGCTGGGTCCTCTGATGGAGAAGCCACAGCCAGCCTCCATCCCCAGGTGCCCCCCCCGCCCGCCCCCGCCCCCCGGGCTTGGCTGACTTACTTGGGTGGAGCTGCGTGCAGCCCGGGGTAGCTGAAGCGGTGCTGCTGCTGCTGGCTGAGGATCTGCAGCTGCAGGAAGAGCTGCTGCTGCTGGAGCAGCCGGGCGTAGGCAGAGTCCATGGGCGGAGGGGACTTCTCCGCCTTCTGGTCTGGGGGGATGTACTGGTGGTACTTGAGCTTCTTCACCTTTGGCTTGGGGTCCTTGGGCTTTTTGTGGCGGTTCTTGCTGTCGCTCAAGGACTTGGACTGCAAAGCAGATGGAGAGACGGCATGTGCTTTTAGGTGGTGGATGGGAACGGCTTGGCATCAGGAATATTACCTCTAGATTTTATCTGATGGGTGTCCTTGAACCCCCGACACACAATATAGCAAAGACAGGAGGCACGAGGAGATCCTGGAAGTTAAGGTACCTAACAAACAAATCCATGCAAATACATCGCAAAGGATGGACACTCCTTAGGCAGGAAGTCTTGAGTCTTAGAAGTGGCTTCGGGGAACTTCCTTCCCAGACAGAGAGGTAAGTCTATGTTTCACTGAGGCCAGCTTCCTAACCTAAAACCTAAACCTGATGACTAATGAAGACGACATTCTGTTCTTGGGTTAGGTTCATAAGAAGGTTCTTTTTTTTTTTGGAAAAAAAAAAAAAAAGTTCACTGTGGACCATTTTTAAAGCCTTTATTGAATCTGTTACACTGCTGTTTCTGTTTTGGTTTTTTGGTCGTGAGACATGTGGGATCTTTGCTGCCCGACCAGGGATTGAACCCACACTCCCCGCATTGAAAGGGCAAGTCCTAACCGTTGCATCACCAGGGCGGTCCGAAGAAGGTTCTTTCGTCTGTATATGTGTCATCATCTTTAGTGAAGCTCCTCGTGAGCTGACTTATTAACAACATAAAAGGAGATGAAATTAAGGCTGTCTCTAAAAACCCAAAAGGTGGATTCTTGTTGCTTCTAAATCAATTCCCCTTCCCACCAAATACTGATATAAAATCAGGAAGTGGCACCCTCTGAACTAAAGATTCTTCACTGACTACAGGAAGGACAAGTCACCCACTGAGACCTTTCCAGAAGTTACCAATCATGGTGTACGGTTTGGATCCTTGAAAAAAGTTAAGGACGGAGGCCTGGAAGTGAAGACACATTTTTGAACATGGTATAGTTATCCAACTTTACCATATCTCAATGACCCCGACCTGCAAGTTGGGTAAAATATTCTCTACTTTTGATTTCAGTAACCAACGGGAGAATGGTAAAATATATTGTTGAAACAATTAAGATTTCAAAGGACAGTGTGATTATATTTATAACCTGTCCCTGAAATCCAAAGACCTCCAGAGACTGAGAAGCAATAGGTCTGTACTTCATTCAGTTAAAAAAAAAATACATTTCCAATTCCTGACAGTATTATAGAAGATTGAAATGAACAGGGATGTGATGATGGAAGGGTCTTAATCTGAGAACAAGCCGTCAGGGGAAGGTGTGGTACCAGCAGTGTCCAGAAGAGGGAGCCCCTGAATAGCCAGCAGGCAGGTTGTCACAGGGAAGCTTTCCCATTTTAACCACGAAACACACATCTGAAGGTGACCTATTGGATTTGCTTTTCTCTGACTCAGCGTGCCCGTCCACCAAAGCCTTTTTGTGTGTGTGTGTTCTCAGGAAGGCTTCTTGTACACTTAGCTCAAGGATTCCTATGGGCCAGGGGCCCTCCTCCCTGCTCAGTCATCGATGAGTTAGTGCTCCAGGTAACGAGTCAGCCTTCTGCTCTTGGGAGAGTTTCCCCCAGCTCCTGCAGTCAGCTCTGCCCTGCTCGCACTCCTCCTAGGACCTGCTTGTCTGGGGAAGCTGCAGCCTTGCGTCTAAAGCAACTAAATCAGGGGCTCAGCCATCTTCTCTATTTGTTGCCTTATTATCACGGAGACTCTGAGCATTCAGAAGGTATTGTAAATCAAACCGTTTGCTCCAGATAGTGAGAAGCACGGACCACGGAAGCCACGGAACTCTGAATCACTGGAACTTTGTGTGTGCTGCACTCATTTGCTCAGTCATGTCTGACTCCATACAACCCCGTGGGCTGGAGCCTGCCAGGCTTTTCTGTCCATGGGATTCTCCAGGCAAGAATATTGGAGTGGCTTGCCATGCCCTCTTCCAAGGGATCTTCCCAACCCAGGGATCAAACCCGCATCCCTTATGTCTCCTTC
>NW_011494752.1:12104873-12105383 GCF_000754665.1 Bison bison bison
AAACTCATGTCTATGGAGTTGGTGATGCCATCCAACTATCTCATCCTCTGTCGTCCCCTTCTCCTCCTGCCTTCAATCTTTCCCAGCTTCAGGGTCTTTTCCAACTCTTTTGCATTAGGCAAAATTTAAACACTTCAGTAGAAATATTAATACAATTTCTCTTTGCTCCCAATGGTGGAAATCACTGAATCATATTAATATTAAAATATAAATATTCTCCCAAGTCAATATGTCTCTTCCCTCTACCTGTAATGAACAAAATTCACCAACAGCCACATAATTTCAAAGCTGTTGAGCTGAGTGGATTGTGAAGTGAAAGTCACTCTTTGCGACTCCATGGACAAGTCCATGAAATTCTCCAGGTCAGAATACTGGAGTGGGTTCCCTTCTCCAGGGGGTCTTCCCAACCTAGGGATCGAACTTAGATCTCCTGTGTCTCCTGCATTGGCAGGTGGATTCTTTACCAGCTGAGCCACCAGGAAAGAGTGGATTGTAGGCTGGGTTTAAGCC
>NW_011494752.1:12106197-12106303 GCF_000754665.1 Bison bison bison
GTGCAGCCCGGGGTAGCTGAAGCGGTGCTGCTGCTGCTGGCTGAGGATCTGCAGCTGCAGGAAGAGCTGCTGCTGCTGGAGCAGCCGGGCGTAGGCAGAGTCCATG
>NW_011494752.1:12106403-12110282 GCF_000754665.1 Bison bison bison
TCAGAACATGAAAACTAGTTTTGTGGGCTTCTCTGGTGGCTCCGTGGTAAATAATCTGCCTGCCAGTGCAGGAAACATGGGCTTGATCCCTGATCCAGGAAGATTCCACAGCAACTAAGCCCAAGGGCCACAACTGCTGAGCCCACGTGCTGCACCTGCTGAAGCCCGAGCACCCTAGAACCCGTGCTCTGCAACAAGAGAAGCCACCGCAAGGAAAAGCCTGAGCACCGCAACTGGAGAGCAGTTCCCACTCTCCGCAACTAGAGAAAAGCCCATGCAGCAGTGATGACCAGCATAGCCATAAAGAAACAAACAAAATTAAAAAAAAGAAGACCACTTTTGTGTATATGCATGGACAGGGTGGCAGGGCCATTACTTTAACACTGATTCTTACTCAGCTTGCAAGCTTTTAAAAGTATTTCTTAAGAATCATCTCAGCATTAAGTGCCAGCTTTAGAGCTGAGAAAATATTAATATGCCCCCAAGTCAGTGAGAAGTTATTTGGGATAAAATATTATGAAAAAAGTCAAATGACTACCAGTTAACTGAGGAGAAAGTACTTTGTGAATTGTTAGATATAATGCTGAGAAAATTAAACCCAAACTACGCGATCCTGCTTATTCTGTGCCTCCTGCGAATATGAGGCCTCCGTTCATGTCCACAGGGAGACTGTCTTGACTGACAGAGGTTTTACTTTAGGCAAGACCTTCAGGCTGGCCTCCCTTGTGTAAAAGCCACTGTCCTATCTAAACCTGTGTTACGGCGCGTGCAAATCCTGTGTGCACTGAGGTCAGTGTCTGTCTCTAGGCTAAGCTACCGAAGGCTTTCAGGTCAGGAACCTGCTGGCTGAACTGTGAGCCCAAAGAAAGGAGCCACAGACGCTTCTTGTCTGTGGGGAAGATCCCTGATGGGCAAGAGCCTCTTGGTCCATGTACAGTGATAGCCCACTTCTCCACCCCTGTCTAGTGATGCTCCCAGTGGACTGAATCCATCCATCGGTCCACATGACCTTCCCCGTTGCCAGACCTAACTCAGCATGCCCTGCCCCGCAATGGCCCCTTGAGCTGCATGCTCAGGCGGGCGTGGAGGCTGGCCCATCCTACCTTTACGGCTGTGTGCCCAGTGATGGGGGTGCCCAGGGAGCCAAGCCCCTGCTTGCCCGGGTCTGGCTGGTTGCCGGGGTGTGGGGCTGGGTCACTCCTCTCATTTTCTGAATCCTGAAAATCCAAATTTGAGCCTGATTAGGATGCAGGAGCAGAAACTGTGACACGGGGATGCTGCAGTGGAGGCGCCCACCCTCACCCCCCAGCTCTGCTGCATCAACCCCAGCTTCTTATCTGAGGAAAACCTCAGACTCTGTCCCCAGGGGTGGAGAGTCAAGTACATGATCTGTCAACCAATTGAGGACTCTTTTTAAGAGAGAAAGCAGGCATGATAAATAATCATTCCATCCAACAGGTATAGAACCAGCTTGGGCTAGGCGAACTGGGACATCTGGTCACCCTGTGGGCGGGATCTACCTACTTGCAGTGAGGTCTACATGTTGGAATTGACAGTGGATTGAAAAAGAGAAGAAGCGGGAGGAATGAGTGGAGGGACTTTGGGGGAAAGGTAGGACAATGAAAAAGTCAGATGAGAAGGGGGTTGGCAGATGGAAGGAAAGTGTGTAGGTACGTGTGTGTATGTGTGTCTCTGTATGTGCGTATATGTCTCTGTGTATGCTTCTGTAACGTATGTGTGCATATGTGTATGTGTATACATTCCTTTGCATGTGTGTCTGTGTGTGCATACCTGTGTGTTTGTGTGTATGTCTGTGTATATAAATATGTGTGTGTAGGGGTGCAGCATCAGGAAAACCTTAATGAGAGGCACGTTCCCACACATAGAGGATGCAGAAATGAACGCAGCATCCTCTTCCTGTCCCACAGTCCTATGCCATGACTTTCAGAAAAGGCCCCTGAGCTGCCCAGTCTTTGCCTGAGCACGTGTCAAAGGTCTGTAGCATCCTTTTCTCTCAGAGCCCATGCCCTCATCTCTCACTTGAGGCTGCTGGATTAACTGATGCAAAATGATTTTTGCATTTTGCCTGACATTGCTCAGTGCTCATTCCCTTCTTCCCACTTCAAGGGTGAAAAAGAAAATGCTTGTGTCTTCTCCCCAAACCATCTTTAAATAAGAAGCTGAGGAATTTACTATCAGAGCAATAAGAATACAAATGGCCTGAGGTACTGTTTGATGTTATCAAAGACTCTGGGCTGCAAAGAAGCTTGGGATGCAGAGAAGAAAGAATGCTTTGATTATAAACTCTTGCACAACAAACATGCAGCTCTTTTGGCTCTGCTTTTTCTGTCTTCTGTCTCCCTCTTGTTCCACATTTCCTCCTGGCAGCCTTGAATTTGCTCTGATGGAGTGAAGAAGGGCCTGACAATGACCAGTAACAGTACAGCTTCAGGAAAGAGGGTCATGGTAAATAACTCCTGAAACTGTCTCTGATCCCTGCATGCTTTACAGTATAAAAATGTTTTCAACTAATATGGGTTTAAAAAGTACAAACATTCAGCTATACAATAAATTGTGCTTCCCTGGTGGCTCAGCAGTAAAGAATCTGTCTGCAATGTAGGAGACCCAAGTTCAATCTCTGGGTAGGGAAGACCCTCTGGAAAAGGAAATGGCAACTCACTCCATTGCCTGAAGCATTCCATGGACTGGGGAGCCTGGCAGGCTACAGTCCATGGGGTTACAAAGAGTTGGACAGATTGAGCTACTAACATACACACACACATCCGATAAATAAATCCTGGGGGTGTTATGTTCAGCATGGTGACCATAGTTAACAAGACTGCATGGTCTCTTTGAAAGTTCCTAAGAGAGTAGATCTTAAAGACTCTCATCACTAGAAAGAAAATTTGTGACTGTATATGAAGATGGATGCTAACTAGAATTATCCTGGTGATCATTTCATAATATACATGATGATATATTGTATCTATCATATATATTGTGAAATACACACATAATTCACACATGTATCACATGTATATGTTACAGCACATGTAACATATACACACATACATCACATGTGTATGTTATATTTCACAATATATACAGTAGATATAATATCCAACAATTATGTTCTACAGCTGATATTGACAGAATGATCTCTGTTCGTTTCCAAGGCAAACCATTCAATATCACAGTAATCCAAGTCTATGCCCCAACCAGTAACGCTGAAGAAGCTGAAGTTGAATGGTTCTATGAAGACCTACAAGACCTTTTAGAACTAACACCCAAAAAAGATGTCCTTTTCATTATAGGGGACTGGAATGCAAAAGTAGGAAGTCAAGAAACACCTGGAGTGACAGGCAAATTTGGCCTTGGAATACGGAATGAAGCAGGGCAAAGACTAATAGAGTTTTGCCAAGAAAATGCACTGGTCATAACAAACACCCTCTTCCAACAGCACAAGAGAAAACTCTATACATGGACATCGCCAGATGGTCAACACTGAAATCAGATTGATTATATTCTTTGCAGCCAAAGATGGAGAAGCTCTATACAGTCAGCAAAAACAAGACCAGGAGCTGACTGTGGCTCAGACCACAAACTCCTTATTGCCAAATTCAGACTTAAATTGAAGAAAGTAGGGAAAACCACTAGACCATTCAGGTATGACCTAAATCAAATCCCTTATGATTAATCAGTGGAAGTGAGAAATAGATTTAAGGGCCTAGCTATGGAATGAGGTTCGTGACATTGTACAGGAGACAGGGATCAAGACCATCCCCATGGAAAAGAAATGCAAAAAAGCAAAATGGCTGTCTGGGGAGGCCTTACAAATAGCTGTGAAAAGAAGAGAAGCAAAAAGCAAAGGAGAAAAGG
>NW_011494752.1:12110881-12131266 GCF_000754665.1 Bison bison bison
CTTCCTGATGTTCAAGCTGGTTTTAGAAAAGGCAGAGGAACCAGAGATCAAATTGCCAACATCCGCTGGATCATGGAAAAAGCAAGAGAGTTCCAGAAAAACATCTATTTCTGCTTTATTGACTATGCCAAAGCCTTTGACTGTGTGGATTACAATAAACTGTGAGAAATTCTGCAAGAGATGGGAATACCAGACCACCTGATCTGCCTCTTGAGAAATTTGTATGCAGGTCAGGAAGCAACAGTTAGAACTGGACATGGAACAACAGACTGGTTCCAAATAGGAAAAGGAGTACGTCAAGGCTGTATATTGTCACCCTGTTTATTTCACTACTATGCAGAGTACATCATGAGAAATGCTGGACTGGAAGAAACACAAGCTGGAATCAAGATTGCCAGGAGAAATATCAATAACCTCAGATATGCAGATGACACCACCCTTATGGCAGAAAGTAAAGAGGAACTCAAAAGCCTCTTGATGAAAGTGAAAGTGGAGAGTGAAAAAGTTGGCTTAAAGTTCAACATTCAGAAAACGAAGATCATGGCATCTGGTCCCACCACTTCATGGGAAATAGATGGGGAAACAGTGGAAACAGTGTCAGACTTTATTTTTCTGGGCTCCAAAATCACTACAGATGGTGACTGCAACCATGAAATTAAAAGACGCTTACTCCTTGGAAGGAAAGTTATGACCAACCTAGATAGCATATTCAAAAGCAGAGACATTACTTTCCCAACAAAGGTCCATCTAGTCAAGGCTATGGTTTTTCCTGTGGTCATGTACGGATGTGAGAGTTGGACTGTGAAGAAGGCTGAGCGCTGAAGAATTGATGCTTTTGAACTGTGGTGTTGGAGAAGACTCTTGAGAGTCCCTTGGACTGCAAGGAGATCCAACCAGTCCATTCTGAAGGAGATCAGCCCTGGGATTTCTTTGGAAGGAATGATGCTAAAGCTGAAACTCCAGTACTTTGGCCACCTCATGCAAAGAGTTGACTCATTGGAAAAGATTCTGATGCTGGGAGGGATTGGGGGCAAGAGGAGAAGGGGACTACAGAGGATGAGATGGCTGGATGGCATCACTGACTCGATGGATATCTCAGTGAACTCCGGAAGTTGGTGTTGGACAGGGAGGCTTGGCATGCTGTGATTCATGGGGTCGCAAAGAGTTAGTCATGACTGAGTGACTGATCTGATCTGATATATTGTGTATTTCATGACATATATGGTATCAAACAGTTGTGGTGAACACCTGAAATTAGTATAGTGTTATATGTCAATTATATACCTCAATTGAAAAATTAAAAGTGCACACAGATATAAAATATCTATATATAATAAAAATAAGATATAAGATATCTATATATAATTAAAATATATAAAATAATGCATGCTCAGTTGTTAAGCTGTGTCCGACTCTTTTTCGACCTCATGGACTGTAGCCCACCAGGCTCCTCTGTCCATGATATTTCTTTTTTTTTGTTTGTTTGTTTTTAAGTAAGAGAAATCATTTTAATATATATATTTTCATTTCAGTCAATTCAACAATGATTTCTAATAGGCATGCAGACCCATTTAGTTTGCTTCAAATTTGTTTATTTCTCAACATGCAGCAACCTTCCTAATGAGACAGTTGAGTTGAACTATTTATTCTTAAAGAGTACAATGTACCTTGTCCTCAAAGAGTTTTATCAACTTTAACATTTTCAAAGAGCCCTATGAGCCTGCTCAATATGGTAGTTTCCCCCTGAAATTTCCTATTTGGAGGATAGCAAAACAGTCTAGAATCTTCCCCAGTCTACTAATTGCTTGTATTCATATCACAGCTTGGCTGGCTAAGAGGTAGAGAGTGAATAATATGTAGATAGCCTTCAAGTCCAGCTGAGTGAGACAGCTTCATTTTTAGAAAGGATACCAAATCATGAAAACCCTCCTAATAGTATGATTTGTTCCAGGGTCTTTTTAAGAAGGGACCTACTCCTCATGCATAGGACTTTTTATGGTCTTCTAGAGTTTTCTGCTCCAGCCAGCGTTCTCTAGCCAGGTGACTTATTGAACTTGCTGCAGAACTGAAAGCATGAAGTCTCTTGTCTACTTTCATAGTTAGAGGTGGTGTTAGTCTTCTCATTTCCGGCCAAATGGATCCGACCACACTTTCAACCTTGGTGGCTGCACGTCTTCTTGAACAATACCAGCTCGATTTATGGCTTGTTCCTTCTTGCACTTCTCCAGCCGCATTAAGGGCCAGAAGTAGATGGGGTAGAAGGCGGCGCCGATCAGGGAGATGAAGCCGCCGAAAATGAGAGCAGTGCGCAGGCTCCGGGACATGGCTCTAGCCGGGGCTACCCGGATTCTCCGAGTGCCCGGGACTCTGTCCATGATATTTCCCAGGCAAGAATACTGGAATGAGTTACCATTTCCTTCTCCAGGGGATCTTCCCGACCCAGGGATTAAACCTGCATCACTTATGTCTTCTACATTGGCAGGCAGGTTCTTTACCACTGAGCTACCAGGGAAGCCCCATATAAAATAATATAAAAAAAATAATAAAAATAGGCAATATGTGTGTGTGTGTGTGTGTGTGTATATATATATAGTATCTGATTTCAAGTCATTGAACAATTCCTGTGAGGCCAAGAGGAGTGAGGTCTTCCTGAAAGGAGGGGGCTGAGGGTGGAGGGTTCTCTCCAGAGTCGGAATGTGGTGGAAGATTCATATCTTGCTGTCACATGAATGTGACCCCTCCTCTCCTCCTCCTATGCGGACGCTCACACTCATCTTCTCTGGGGGCTCCAGGAATACCATCCTGCCAGGCAGAGGGGAGTGTCATCAAGGCTGGATGTGGCTTCTAGAGGGGATGCTCCAGAGTTGGAGGGTGGGTGGTCTGTGGTGCTCCCAGGGCCACACTCAGCCTCACCAACTCATTTCCTTCTCTGTAACATCTGATAGAAAACACCCGCAAGGTGCCTAGCACTGGTCCTGGTACACAGCTGGTGCTTAATCATGGCAGTAGCTGTTGACAGCTATCATCCTGCTCTTTATAAATGTGCTTTTAATAGTATTTGCAACATATATTTATCATGTCTGGACAGTCTGTAGATTTGTCCAGAAAGAGGGGAGTGCTACGTTTGGGCTAGGGCTGGAGGCAGCCTTTGCAGGATTTGGCGTGTGGACACCTGCTAAAGGCAGGAGCAGCTTGGGTCTCCTGCTTTTTAGCCAATCAGTTTTTCCAGTAGTGAAGTACGGATGTGAGACTTGGACCATAAAGAAGACTGAGTACCAAAGAATCAATGCTTTCCCATTGTGGTGCTAGAGAAGACTCTTAAGAGTCCCTTGGACAGCAAGGAGGTCAAACCAGTCAATCCTAAAGGAAATCAACCCTGAATATTACTGGAAGGACTGATGCTAAAGATGAAGCTCTAATACTTGGTCACCTGACATGAAGAGCCAACTCATTGGAAAAGATTCTGCTGCTGGGAAAGATTGAGGGCAGGAGGACAAGTGGGCAGCAGAGTATGAGATGAATTAAATAGTGTCACTGGCTCAATGGACATGAATTTGAGCAAACTCCTGGAGACAGTGAAAGACAGAGGAGTCTGGCGTGCTGCAGTCCTTGGGGTCACAAAGAGTTGGACATGACTTAGCGACTGAACAGCAACCACCAGCACCTCCAGCTCCTGCTCCCCAGATCCTACAGTGGCAACTCAATCACAGGAAGGACCGTGAGCTTTGAAACCAGTCCTGCAGTGGCCCTTTCTTTCCAGGAGACTGTCGACTGACTGTCAAATCTTTGGGAGCCTCATTTCTACCTTGTCTGCAAAAATGGAGATAAAAGAGATCTACTTGGCCGAGTAGATACTGAAAATTTAAGTCAAAGGACATATTTCTGGGGACTCTCTCTCTTGGTGTTTTCTGGAAGCTCCTGCCCTCACACACAGAACCCTGAACTGAACACGGTGAGAGTTAGCAACAGGACGATGTGTTGTGAAGAGACATCTCTCAGGTCTCTATGCTAAACCCGCCGTGGCAGCTGTGATTTCAGGACTGAAGAGATGAGCAGGCTGGAAGGGGGTTTGTTTACCTGGACTGTCCCGCGAGGACCCGCCAAAGGGGTCTCCATAGCTTTCGTGTCCGGGGGGGATCCCGCTGAGCCCTGGAGGTCTTCCCCTCGAGTCTGATCTGGAGAAAGCCCATCACTGCTGCTGTCCTCCTCAAAGGCAAATGCATCCGCCGACTTGGAGAAAGTCACCTGGTTCCCTGAGGGAGGGGAAGCCAAGAACTGGGTCAGCAGACAAGCTTCCAGATGTCGCCCCCATTCGGAGCACTACCAGCTGCCTTCAGAGTTCCCAGTTCAAGGAACCCCGGTCCCCTGCACTACAGGTAGATTCTTTACTGTCCGAGCCACCAGGGAAGCCCAAGGTAAGAGTGAAGGTAGATTTAAAATGATTTGGTCTCTCCTCTATTTACTCCGTAGAGGGGGATGTGCATTTATAAAAGTGGCATGTTTGGCGGGGAGGAATGAGTGACATACTAGAGGTCTATCATCACCTGTCAACCTTTACTTAGTGTTGATCCATTCCTGCACATTTTGTTATGTGAACCCCTATCTTTCTGGAGCTAAATCAGGGAAGATGAAGGAAAGAATGTGGGCCACTGGGGGAGAAGGCCCCCTGTCTCCCTCGGGCTTTACGAGGAGAGGTGAAGTTGATGTGACGGCGTGCCATTTGCATCGTGTTCACATACAAAGCAGGCACCCGGCACGAAATGTTTTGCAAACTTTGCTATTAAGGATAAGCCAGGGGAGCGCCTAAATTTAAATTTCTAAATGTCAGAAGAGGCCTAATGTCACCAGGGTGTACTGAAGCTCCATTCAACAAACGCATATCTGTTTATAAAAAGCCATAAATGTGTCTCAGAAACTGGAGCGTGATCTTTATTATTTTTTTTTAATTCTTTGGATTTTGTTGTTATTCCTCTTATCTTTGTGTCTATTTTGGAAATCCCCAGCGACTCGTACATGTTCAGATTCTTCCCCAGCAGCCTTCATGGTTTTGGGAGGGGAACCCAGGCCTGGGCTTGGAAAGTGGGGTTACCAGACCAGGTGGGACTGTGGTGACATCCTTGAATGTCCCTCCCATTTCTTAGTTACCAGATCTCCTCTTATTATCCAAATGCAGAGTACAAAATGTGCCGAGGCCACAGAGCCCTCCTGACCCGCTTGCAGGCACAGCTCTTGGAAAGGAATTTATGTATTATCAGCAAGTTTTCCAGCCCGGTGTTCCGCAATCATGCTGACAAGAACTTTTGACTCAAGCTCTGGGCAGATAAGAGAGAGGAGCTCTCACTGGGGAGATTGGAAAGGAGCTGGAAGTAATGGAACAAACGTGGTTTGGGGCTTGTCACCGCCACCGCTGCTGGCATGCGTCCCGGACCCCCACTCAGACACGCAAGCGTCAAGTCAGAAGGGAGGCCGGGCAAGCACAGAGCCGCTGAGAACTCCAGTCGCTGGGCAGACTGCTAATCTGGAAAGGCTAGGGGACCAGCCCTGCTGCTTCTCGGCTTCCAGGATTCCTTATAAAACTCAATGTCACTTTTCTATGATTATAAAAGTAATTTTTACTTATAAAAATTCATTCGCACCATATGAAATGAACATAACAAGGTATATAATAATCCCACTTGCATTAATGATTTATTTCTTCTTCCGGATTTAATTCTATCCATATAGCAAGACACACATGGATTTAAAAAGCATTTCATTCAGTTAGGACTGGGTGAAATAGACCATGCTGAAACTTGCTTTAAAAAAATATATATATTTTTTAACTCCACAGTGCTTCTTGGAGATCTTTGCATGTGAACACATAGAGATGGGCCTCAATTTTTTGGTAACAGCTACACAGTATTCGACTGTCTTAATAGGAACTTTTAGTTTTCAACTTTTATTCCCCAAAGGGCCCTTATTTGTATCTATAAAAATTTGAAATAATAGAAAAGTGCAGAGAAGAATATAAAACATCTGTTCATGTATCATCTGAAATAAATACATGCCAGTATTTTTTATGTGTGTGTCAGAAACCGATTCATTTTCTAACAGAGGGTTATTTGACAAATGTCTGCTTTTTCTTTGCAATCATGGGTCACTTTTCTCTCCCATCTGGTCTCAGACCACTGCACCCCTGCCCCCATCCTCTATTTTAAGGGTCCAGAGTTAGATCACTCCCTCCCTTCTTTTCTCATGGCAAACCCTGGACTCTGCAAAGAAGCTCAATTTGTTTTTTTCACACAACGTGAAGGAATTTTTATACTGTTTTCCCTTTCTCCAGGAGATTGTGTGATCTTCCCCGGCAGGTCCTTCTGGAAGCCTCTATGAATATGCTTCCATTGTAACTCAACCTGTTAATTTCTTTACTTTAGAAAACACATTTTCACTGGCATTTCAACTCCTACTTCTGTTTGTGGAATTAAATAAAGGCTTTGTCCCGGGACTTCCCTTGTGGTCCAATGGCTAAGACTTTGCACTCCTGATGCAGGGGCACTGGGTTCGATCCCTGGTTTAGGAACTAGATCCCACGTGCCACAGCTAAAAAACCTGCAACAAGGATGGAAGATCTCATGTCCCACAACCAAGACCTGACACAGCCAAGGAAGTAAATAGATACATATATCATTGTTAAAGAAGGCTTTGTCCCTGTTTAAAAGATGACATGTGTTATTCAGGGCCAGCTGGGCATAGGAGTTGGGGTTGAGTGGGTATTAAGTCTTCCTCACTGGCTTAAAACTCAACATTCAAAAAACAAAGATCATGGCATCTGGTCCCATCACTTCATGGCAAATAGATGAAGAAACAAAGGAAACAGGGACAGACTTTATTTTTTTGGGCTCCAAAATAACTGCAGATGGTGACTGCAGCCATAAAATTAAAAGACGCTTGCTCCTTGGAAGAAAAGCTGTGACCAACCTAGATAGTGAATTAAAAAGCAGAGATGTTACTTTGCAACAAAGGTCCATCTATTCAAAACTATGGTCTTTTCAGTAGTCATGTACAGATGTGAGTTGGACCATAAAGAAGGCTGAGTGCTGAAAAATTGATACTTTGAACAGTTGGAGAAGACTCTCAAGAGTCCCTTGGACAGCAAGGAAATCAAACCAGTCAATCCTAAAGGAAATAAGTCCTGAATATTCATTGGAAGAGCTGATGCTGAAGTTGAAGCTCCAATACTTTGGCCACCTGATGTGAAGAACTGACTCATTAGAAAAGACCCTGATGCTGGGAAAGATTGAAGGCAGGAGGAGAAGGGGACAACAGAGGAAGAGATGGTTGGATGGCATCACCAACTTGATGGACATGAGTTTGAGCAAGCTCTGGGAGTTGGTGATAGACCGGGGAGCCTGGTGTGCTGCGGTCCATGGGGTCACAAAGAGTCAGACATGACTGAGCGACTGAACTGAACTGATCCACAGAAATTGCAGCATTTTGTTGGGGTTTACTTGGTACAGGGCCTGAGTGCACAGCGACTCAGAGAGCCCAGAACTGACTGTGCTAGCCCCCAGGGGCTGTCAGCCTCCTCTGCCCAATAGAACTCTTGATGGCCGAGCATTAGCATCTTATATTCCCTCCCCACTTCCTTCAGTCTGAACAGGTATGGATCTTCTCTGTGTGATCTGACCCTTCATGTGACAAAGAATTCACCCCCTGCCTCCCTGCCCCCCAACCCCCACTCCCCACTCCATACAAGAGTATTACATCTGAAACTCATACAAATGAGAGTGAATTAATTAAACCACAAAGTTGTCCAAGGGTTCTAACTCATGTAGAAATATCATAAGAAGGGTGGGGATGGAAAAAGAGAGAAAATTTCTCTTACTCCCTGACTACTCCCCTTCAATGACTTTAAGTGGAAAGATAACACATGATGAAAATAGTAGTTTGTGCCACTTCCCTGGGTGGGCCAGTGGCTAAGACTCCATGCTCCCAGTGCGGGGGGCCTGGGCTTGATCCCCGGTCAGGGAACTAGATCTCACATGTCACAACAAAAAAGATCCCTTGTGCCGCAACGAAGATGAAAAATCCTGTGTGCAACTAAGGCCCAGCGAGCCAAATAAATAAACAAACACTAAAAAACAAACAACTCCCCCCACCCCCCCACACACAAAAGATAGTAGTTCAAATCAGCAGTCCATTTAGCAGTGGCAGCAGTAACAGAAACAGTCAACTTGTGTTTGGCTTCAGAATGGCCCAGGAAGTCAGAGTAAGGACTGCAATCTCTCATCCCTGTTTAGTAGAGGAGGTCATCACAAGGTCTAGGCTGGCCCCAGTTCTCTAGAGATTGAGCTAAGACTGAAGGTCCAGCCTTCAGATGCTCAGAGTCCCAGCAGAGGGGGTGGCAAAATGGATTTTCCTCCAGGGAGGTTGTCAGATGTGTGTTGTTTCGGGAACATGTTAAGACCTGCTGGGCTGGTGGGTGAGGTGGGGCTGAAGACGTAGAAATGAGCCGTGTCCCTTTTTCTGCACGTGTGTGCTAAGGACAGCTCCATCCTTCACAACATCTTTTACTTGAGTTTTTGAGATCTGAGGGAATGAACGTGACACCCTGACCGTGAGAGTAAAGGAGGCAGGGGATCATGACAGTCTTGTTGCCATTGTCTCAGAGAAGGCGTGGGAGGACTGTGGAGCCCTGCTGTCGTGGTCATAAATCAGCATGTCCTTTCCACTCTGACACTGTGAGTGCATGCTCAGTCACTCAGTCATGTCTGACTCTTTGTGACCCCATAGACTGTAGCTCGCCAGGCTCTTCTGTCCATGGGATTCTCCAGGCAAGAATACTGGAGCGGGTTGCCAAGCCCTCCTCCAGGGGACCTTCCGGACCCAGGGATCGAACACACGTCTATTACATCTCCTGTGTTGCAGGCAAATTCTTTACCACTAGTGCCACCTGGGAAGCTCAGCATGCAACAACTAATATGCAGGGCAGCCAAATTAATAAGTAGGTATTTTTCAAAAATCAATGAGATAGCTTTCTTAAAATAAAAAAGCATTGAGGTTGACATATGTTATATGTTATTCACAAGGTTCCTGACACACAAGTGTCCAATCATTTCTAGCTGTTGTTATTATTATTGGTTTTGGTAGGAGTGTCTGCCTGTCTCAAGTTTACCATGATCAAAAATTTTAAAAAAGACCACCCAAGAGGCAGTTGATCCTGTGGTTAGCTGTGCAAAAGTCAGCACAACTCTGGAGCCAGAAACATCAAGAGGTTCATTCTGGGAAAGCGAAGCAGACCTTCTCCAGAGCACAAGGGACATCGCAGGAAAGGCTGTGCGCTCCCCTCTCTCTTGCCTGGTTCAGGCCAGGCTCAGTGAAGAGGGACAGAGGTCACCTTATCTGGCTGCCGCAGGAACAAGCAGAGTCTATCAGCTCCGTGTTGTGACCCAGGGCCCCTGCTCCAATCTCCCGGGGCTTGCTGGGAGCTGCTGGAGTGTAGGGCGCTGGCTATTGTCCCTGGAGACACGTCGGGCCATGTGATGACAAGGACCCGCTTCGGGAAGTCCTGACATCACCCCGCAGCTATGCCCATAGGGCTGACTCCGGGCCTGGCCTCTTGGGGATCTCAGTCTGGCCCCTTGGCGCACCCCCACTCCTCTTTCTCTCTCTCGGAAGTGATTAGATGAATGAGTCAGTTGGACTTTCCTCTGTATAAACATTTAAAATTCCGAGATTACAGTAAGATAGTAAGGGTCCTGGTTACCTTGCCTCTGGATCCACACCACGGACTGGAATGCAGGGGGTGGAACACGAGAACGAACTTCACTCGCTTATCTGTATGCAAGCCTGAGCGGTGCATGTATGACGGCTATTTTAATTCTCGGTCAGCCCTTCTCCTAACATCCTCCTGGAAGAGGCGGAAGCCAAATCCACTTCCTGAGGGAGGAGGTGGTCGGGTGCCAGGAGCTAGTTTAAATGCAGCTTCCGCCTAAAGAGGTTCCTATACACTGAGGATACTACAGTCTGGAGGAGACTGATTGAACTGTCCAACAAAGGCCATGGAGCCCATGGCTCTTGAAGGGGATCAGATGGCTTCAGGAAGAGAATAGGTGGACATGGGACTTTGGAGAAACAAGCATTCCTTTATCTCAAATTCCTGGCACTTTAGAAATTGACTTTATTAGGGGAGAATATATATACGTGAAAATAAAAGTGTTAGTTGCTCAGTTGTGTCTGACTCTTTGTGACCCCATGGACTGTAGTCCATCAGGCTCCTCTATCCATGGGATTCTTCAGGCAAGAATACTGGAGTTAGTTGCCATGCCCTTCTCCAGGGAATCTTCTTGACCCAGGGACTTCTCTGGTGACCCAGATGGTAAAGAATCTGCCTGCAATGTGGGAGACTCAGGTTCCATCCCTACATCAGGAAGATTCTTGCCTAGGAAAACCCATGGAGAGAGGATCCTGGCAGCCGACAGTGCATGGGGTTGCAAGGAGTAGGACGTGGCTGAGCGACTAACACGGTCCTTTCTATGTGCTGTGCTGTGCCTAGTCACTCAGTTGTGTCTGACTGTTTACATACATACATATTACAGTGTACATATTCATTTATGTATATGTATTGCTGAATCTCTTTGCTGTCTACCTGAAACTATTATAACATTGTTAATTGGCTATATTCCAATACAAAATAAAAAGTTTAAAAAGAAAAAAAAAGGAAACTGACTTTAAGTCTCTAGACAGACCCTGATGCTAAGGACTACAGGAGTTGGGAAAAACAGTTACACTGCATCAGCACTTGTTCTGTATTGACCATTGAAACCAATTCTCCAGGAACAAAGAAGATTGTTAGGTGGGTAAAGATACATTAGCGTCATCTTAGAGCACCTGAACTTTCCTCCTTGACATCCCCGACCCCCAAAGCTACTGGCTTCCTGGTTCTCTTTTCCCACCACCTTTTTTAGAATCTTCCTCAGAAAAGTATTTATCACATGTTTCTTTCCCTCAAGGATCATTTGCACTTTGGAAATCCTTTCTCATTATGGAATGATAGATTCTGGTCATGAGAAAGTTATGCCAAAGCAAATGACCCAGCCATCTGGTTTAGGGGCCATGGATGGTGTCTATTTGCCTTGAAAATGGATGATTAGAGAGTGTTGAGACTTCTAGAGAGTCTGAAGGATGGCTGGATTCCTAGTAAACACGAATTTTTGTTTTGTTTTATTATAAAGTCTTAGCCTTGTGGTTATAAGTGAGCTGAGACTATCGTAGGGTCTTTTAGAAAAAGGTACATGACACTTGTAAATGGATGATTTCTGGGCCATCCCCCAGGGACAGAAATGTTGCTTCCTGTGTTGAAAGGTTACAGTGATAGAAAGAATGACTTTATCTTTGAAAATGGGGCTGTATATTCTGAATCAGGCTTCATTGGTGGCTCCAATCATGAAAGAATCCACCTGCAATACAGGAGACCCAGGTTCAATCCCTGGGTCAGGAAGATCCCCTGGAGAAAAGAATGGCTACCCACTCCAGTATTCATGCCTGGAGAATCCCATGGACAGAGGAGCCTGGTGGGCTACAGTTCATGTATGGGGTCGCAAAGAGTCAGGCACAACTGACAGAGTGACTTTCACTTTCTTTTCATTCTGAATTGAGGGTTCACTTTTTTTAAAAGGAGCTGAAAAAACAAATTCAGGCATTCAGGTGGGAAGCCTGGCTCAATCCAAGGAAAAGAAGAGGACACTTTAGGGTGGAGGAGCTTGCCCCCTGGAGCAGGACACCAGGACCCTTTTATTGTCTAAATAGCTGGGAAAGCCAGCCGGGGTTCTCCTTTCCTCAAGCAGAAGCCAGGCCTCTGGACAATAACAGCTTCCTTGGTAGCTAAGGGATGCTCCTGGCAGTGAAGGAGATACTCGGATGACCAAAGAGAGGATTAACCAGCTCGGAGGAGAGCTCTCCCAACTGAGAGTGTTTAGTGCCGATGACCACACACAAGCAGAACAAAACCAGGCTCAACTCCAGTGCACATCTTCTGGTCTCGCACGGTATCCCTCCCTTATGGCATTTGTTACATTCAGTGTTCTGGCCTGAGAGAGAGAGAGGCTGTTGGTGGTTTTCTAAGTAGGAGAAACAGGAAAACAGGTGTAGGCTGTGAGATGTAGCCACGAGGAAACCCCGAGTCAGTAAAATCAGAAAACCTGTTATTTACCATAGCTAGGACATGGAAGCTACCTAGATGTCCATCAACAGATGAATGGATAAAGAAGCTGTAGTGCGTATATACATGGAATATTACTCAGCCATACAAAAGGAACACATTTGAGTCAGTTCTAATGAGGTAGATGAACCTAGACCCAATTGCATAGAGTGAAGCAAGTCAGAAAGAGAAAAACAAATATTGTATACTAATGCATATATGTGGATCGAGAAGGATGGTACGGATGAACTCATCTGCAGGGCAGCAAAGGAGACATAGATATAGAAAACAGACTTGTGGACACAGTGGGGGAAGGAGAGGGAGGGACGAATTGATAGAGCAGCACGGAAACATACACATTACCATATGCAAAATAGACAGCCAGGGAGCCCAGAGCTGGTGCTCTGTGACAACCTAGAGGGGTGGGGTAGGGAAGGAGGTGGGAGGAGGGTTCAAGGATCGGGGGACATAGGTATACCTTGGGCTGATTCATGTTGATGCATGGCAGACAACAACACAGTATTGTAAAGCAATTATCCTCCAACTAAAAATAAATGAAAACCAAAACAAAAAAGAACCTAAAACACAAGCCCCCTTTTCTTTCACATCATGTCACTATAGCCCACACAAGCCTAAGTTTCCTCCAGCTGGAATCTGTAAACTTCTACCTGACTCAGAAAATAAACCTGCAGGCTGGAAGAGTGAAGGTTGGCTGGCACCCTGAAGGAAAGGAAGGTGCAGGGGGAAAGATTTGCTACAGTCACTCAGCTGAGGGCAAGGGTGGGGACATCTGCCAAGGAGAAGAAAAACCCCACAGTGGGGGCTGGTTCTCTGTCAACAGCCTCCTTGCGAGATGTTCTAGTTTATTTCATCTTCGTGTTGAAGAAAAACTGGTCTTGAATAAAGCCTGGGCGGGGGGATGGGGAGGAAGACAGTGAGAGTTTCGCTCTGGGATTGGCAGAAACACAGACACACAGCTGCGGAGGGAGCTGGAAAATGCAAACACATCTGGAAAGGCGCGTGGACCAAGGAGGGAATATACACAGAGGCCAGGAGAACAATACACAGAGAACCACCACCCTGAGTTGCTGCTTTGCTGAGGGTGGAAGATGAGATCCAGAGAAGTGACAGCCAGGAGAGGGGTGGGGACCATCAGTGCCATTGGAAGGGTTACTCAGAGGGCTACTTCTACAGCTGGTCTCTGAGAAGCTTCCTCTGTCCCTATGACATGTCATAAGATAGATGACATGTCATAAGATGCCACTCATTTGAAAAGACCCTGATGCTGGGAAAGATTGAAGGCGGGAGGAGAAGGGGATGACAGAGGATGAGATGGTTGGATGGCATCACCAACTCAATGGACATGAGTTTGAGCAAGCTCCAGGAGTTGGTGATGGACAGGGAAGCCTGGTGTGCTGCAGTCCATGGGGTAGCAAAGAGTTGGACGTGACTGAGAGACTGAACTGAAGATGCCACTGCCTTGCTGGTAGAAACTCACGCACGTTGAAAGATTGCTGCTAAACAGGCTGACGCATGGGGGTTCCCTGGATGAGGTCAACCTCTGCCGACCTTTTCTCTAGCTTTTCCTTCTCTTTATTCTTCACAGATCCCTACCTCTGTTTATACATTATTCTCTTTGTTCTTTATACTTCCTTCCTTCCCCCCAACCACCCTCTACTGGGCACTCTGTACCCTGCACAACTTCTATTTTCACACCATTTATCACTTTTTATTAGGATATATAATTATTCACGGGTTTTGCTGATCATCTGTGTCTCCTGTGCTAGAATATAAGCTCTGCTAGAGCAGACGTTTTTGTAGGTTTTGTTCATTAATATGTCACAAATGCTTGAACAGTGCCTGACACACAGAAGATGCTCCATAAACATTAAATGAAGAAATGAATACGTGAAAGGGATCTCTTAGCAAGTCCATCAGTTTAAGTTTCCTTAGTCTTCTAAGTCTGTAGCTCTAGACCAAGATTTTCTTCTGCAGTCTAGTTTGGTTGAAAGCCCTGCTTACTGAACCCCTGCCCCTGGAGTTCCTGTGGACCCCTCAGCTCCAACATGAAACAGGAATTCATCATCTCTCCCCTGATCTGCCCCTCTGCTCACAGTCCCCATCTTGATACATGGCTGCCATTTAACTAGCTGACCAGCAGGGGAACCAAGGTTGGTCATCTGTGACTCTTCCACTTATCCACACTGACACATTCTACCAGTATCTAACAATGCATATCAAGTACTTCTCAGATGCTCTTTTTTTTTTTTCTGTGCCCACAGCATGGCTGTTGTTCAGGCTCTTGACCAAAAGCTACTCATTAAAATTTATACCCCCCTCCCCCTTCCACAGTACAGAGATATTCCTGTGAAATTGCTGTTCCTTCCTTTCCTCTTCTCTGGCTAGATTTGGAGGATGATAAGGCTGCAGGGCACAGGTTGGCAAATTTATGGCTGGTGAGCCTGCTGTCTGTTTTTGTAAATAAAGTTTTATTGGAACACAGCCATGCCCATTTGTTTATGTATTGCCTGTGGTTCCTCTTCCACTACGATGGCTGAGCTGAGTTGTTGTGACAGCTCGGAGAGCTTGCTTACTCTCTAGCTCTTTAAGTTTGCCGCCTTTGTGCTAGGGGATGATGGAGCAGCAAGACCAAAGGAGTCTGTGTGCCTGAAACGTTTGCCATAGAAGAAAACCCTCTCTGGACCATTTATAAATAAGAAATAAATGTCTGTCAAGCAGCTGAAATTTTGTGGTTTGGTTAGCAGCTTCTGTTATCCCAACTAATAACAAAAGAGATGTAAAATTCGCAAAAAAAATATTAGCAATTTCTAGGGGGGAAATATCCATGTAGGATTTATTTCCAGAAATACAAGGATGATTAAGAAAGACAGTAGTATCACATTCCTAGAAGAGAGAAAGAAACTCAAATGGTCATCTTTTCATGAACGTGGAAAGCATTTTAAAAACTAAACATCCATCTTGCAAGCTACTCTTAATAATGGAATAGAACAAACACTTCCTTAGAATATCTGTTTATAGCAAAAGTCAGTATCATATTTAGAGGTGAATGACTAGAGAAATTCCCAAGGAAGACTGAATCAAACAAAAGTGTTATCACCAACATCACAAATAAAACTGGACTAACTTTTTGGCCAATCCAATATATAACATTATAATACTGTTTTTGAACCACTGGCAATATAGCAATAATAATAATTTTCTTCTATGTAATATATCAATAATTATTAAATTATACAATAAAGCTGTATAATGTAAAGATATAAATTATATGTGCTTTATATAATTCATACATATTTTATAGGTTAGATACACACCTGTATATTTTATGTATAATAAAATATATATATTATTAGACTTGTATAATATAGTCTATTGTTATCATTTATTTATCATTTACAAATACAAACAGGTAACTTATAAATAAAACACACAAAATTATATATAATTTGTGCTATGAATATACTGCATGTAACTTAAAATGATATTTTGCAATTTACTAATAATTCCATGATGTTTCTTTTCAACAACCAGCCAGTGTTTCCAGACAGAAAGGAGGAACAAACCAGAAGGCACATCTTCATTATTTGCAGATGATGTGATTATATATCCAAACAATTTAAGATAAAAATGAGAAACCACTGGAACTATTAAGAAAATCTTCAAAGTGCCCCAGTTACAGAATAAACGTGCAAAATTAATAGGTTTCCCATACGCAAGCAATAACTGAGATGAATTTATTTTTGAAAACCTTACCAAGGGAAATTTTTAAAAAAGGCTTGTGTAGGTGAAAAGAGATACTATCTTTTTGCCACAGAAGAATTCATATAATTTAAACATATGAATTCACCGTGACTTAACCCATAAATTCACTGCAATCCCGAACAACATTCTAACAGGATCGAAGTTGGCATGTTACAAACTGATCCTAAATTTCACCAACCAGAAACTTAACAGAATAGCCAAGAAACATGAGAAAAATCAGGCCAATGTAAAAAAAAACTTGTGAAGACAGAGATCAAGACACATTATAACATAAACCACTAAAACTGTGGAAAAAAGAAAACTAAACCTTGTCTCTTAAACCACGCACTCTCATATATAAAAGTGTAAATACTTTTATATTTCAGCATAAAGACTGAAATATAAAAATGAAGTATAAACATGTTAGAAAATAGAATAGGTGAAACTCCATTCTTGAGGTAAGAAGTGTTTTCAGTAAGCAGTAACATCCAAAAACTCAAAGAAAAAGATTAAGAGATTGAACTATACAGAAATTAAAAACTGCTACAGGTAAAATACACTACACAGAAAATCAAAAGACAAAGGACAGAAATAAAACAAACAAAAAGGTAAAGGACATGTTGACAAAAGGATGTGTAATATTTGTAACAGATAGAGGATCAGCTTTTTAAAGATATATTTTGTGTATATATATATTTTTTTTGGGGGGGGCGTGGAGGGGGCTTCCCTGGTAGCGCAGACAGTAAAGAATCTGTTTGCAATGTAGGAGACCTGGGTTCAATCTGTGGGCTGGGAAGATTCCCCTGGAGAAGGAAATGGCTATCCACTCCAGTATTCTTGTCTGGACAGTTCTCTAGACAGAGGAGCCTGGCGGGCTACAGTCCATGGGGCGGCAAAGAGTCAGACACAACTGAGTGACTAACACTTTTCAACCCACAGAGCCCAAACTGGGCTTAGCGCCCAGTTCTTCCCACTCAGGTCCAGTGCTCTTTCTGTTCTGCCAGTCTCCACCCCTTTAAAAGAGGGAACCAAGGAGCACCATGACTCCAGAGTGATGGATCCCCATGGGGGAGATGTTCTGACATGCTTGACCAGAACCACCCTGGTCTATGTCAACCTGACGCTGGAGGCAGGTGGCTGGGAATTTCTTCCTTGTTCTTGGGATTTCTGGGAACATTTTGGGACAGTAACCCCTGGATAGACTCTTGTTTAGTGACACACCTTCACCCCCAGGACCCCAGCACTTCAGAGCCACGGCTGCCCTCAGATCCCAGCATGGAGGAAGCCTGCCATTGGAGCTAATTACCTTTAATGGCCTCTTTCACAGCAGAGTCCACAGGGAGTATGTTCTTCTCCACCAGCTCCAGCGGCCCCGGCCGGAGAGCAATCTTTTCGTTGAGGTCATCTGCGAGACGGGCTCTTTTCAGCTTCATCTGGGCAGTTGGAACCGATCTCTCTGCAGTGGAAGCTGAGGGGTTAAAATCAAGAGGATTGGCTCTAGAATTTAATATCATTTTTGTGGTTTTATTTTTATTCTGTTTCTTGCTTCTGTAACCCAAACACTCTGACACATTGTACGCAGCCATCCTAATAATTTTTTGATGCAATCATCCTCCTTTCACATGGATTAGCAGCAAAGACTAGACAGTTCCAAATAAAGGCAAATTGAAGAGCATAGAAGTGTTAGACAAACTGGCTTTGTGAGGATTTCGGGAGAAAAATGTGCGATTTGTCGATTCTGTAAGCAAACAGTCCACAGGGCCTGCCTCGTTTACTGACTTTAAACGACAGCATTCACATGCCCATCCAGTCTGTATGCGCTTCCCTGGTGGCTCAGCTGGTAAAGAATCTGCCTGAAATGCCAGAGACCTGGGTACTACCTGGCCCATGGTGAGCTGGCAGTAAATATTATCTATTGTTATAATTGGGGCTTCCCTAGTGGCTCAGCGGTAAAAAAATTTGCCTGCAATAAAGGAGATGCAGGAGATGCAGGTTTGATCCCTGGGTTGGGAAGCCCCTGGAGAAGGAAATGGCAACCCATTCCAGTATTCTTGCCTGGAAAATCCCGTGGATAGACAGCCTGGCGGGCTACAGTCCTTGGGGTTGCAAAAGAGTCAGACACAACTGAAGGGACCTAACAATCCGATTCAATTGTAATAATTGCGATAGCATGACTTCTTAAGGGTTTCAGACCTGTTGAGGTTGTGATACTAACTGATTCAAATGTCCTGATCTGGTTGTAAAAGAGAAACAATTTTGGAGGGAAATGGTTATTTAATTAAACAGGGATTTAAGAAACTGAATATATCCAACAAAACGGTTATTTAATTAAACAGGGATTTAAAAAAAGAATATACCCAACAGGCAGCTCAGCTTCTCATCACTGGGAGGGTGAGAACGATCACTGACAAGCTCTAAATCACTCTTTATTCCTCTCTGGGCGGCGCCCTGACTTATTTCTGTGCAAGAACATGGAAGAGAGTCTTGAAAGCCAGTTGTTGCAATAAGGCAGAACCGGAAGTTAGGGTTCCATGAGAGTTTGCCGCTTTCTGCTCAACTCTGAAAATTTAGAAGGTGAGATCTTTCCAGACCTCATAGTACCACTGTTCTATTCATGTGTGTGTGTGCTCGGTTGCTCAGTTGCATCCGATTCTCGGGGCTCATAGCCTGATATTTTAATTCAAGATGGTAATGATGCAACAGATAACATTCCTTTTTTGATTATGTATTCTTATACATATATATTGCTGGAAGTGTAGAAAATGTTAAAAAAATTATGCAAAAGAAATGAAAGCATTGGGAAACCTCCTCCACTTAGAATCTACTGTTTTTAATAATTGGGTGTATTTCTTAATTACTTACACAGTATTTATTGTTAGGTCTTTGTCTTTTCATCATAGAATCTGACTATAAATACAGTTTATGTATATACTTTGCTTTCCTGAATTCGACTGTGAATATAGTTTTGTTTTCTGGTCTCCTCAGTAAACATCATTTGGTAAGCCTTGCATGCTCAGCTGCTTCAGTCGTGTCCAACTCTTTTGTGACCCCATGGACTGTAGCCCGCCAGGCTCCTCTGTCCATGGGATTCTCCAGGCACGAATACTGGAGTGGGTTGCCATGCCCTCCTCCAGGGGATCTTCCCAACCCAGGGATCGAACCTGAGACTCCTGCTTTGCAGGCAGATTCTTTACTGCTGAGCCCCGGGGAAACTCTTTCAAAACTAAACATTTATTACTGGTATGAAGGATGGACATTTTAAAGGAAGTTGATATATGTTGGCCATGCCCTGTGTGCGCAGAGAAAGCTGAGCAGTGGTGCAGCTCAGATTGGACCCCAAGTGTGGTACCTTCTGGGGCCACCATATGGCTTCTCAATTTGACCATCAACATGGCCTCGAATGACTAGGTGACAGCTCAAAAACCACTTCAGAATGGAAGTGGCTCCTTTCTAAGCGGACTCAGCCACTTTGCAGAGACAAAGAACCTTGAGCAATGGTCCGTGTTCCCTCTCACTGACGGTACTGCTTTAATGATCTCGAGCAGCCCTACCTTGGAGTATGTGCATTTTCACCACGGCTGCACGGTCGGACCTGCTTCTTGCCTTGCGCTTCAGGGTGTCTTCAGCCTGTTGGACACGAACATGGAATCAATTCTATTCTCAGTATCATACAGCCGAATCATCTAATTTTAACTTTAAAAGAAACCCCTTTTCTCTCAAAAGGAAAAAAGCATTACTTTCTTACAAATGAAACATGCAAATAACCCTGTTTTACATTCTGATGAAGGAGGACTCATCTAGTAAAACCTCTCTAGTAATTTCAGGATGGAGAAATAAGATAAAGAGGTCAAAAGCTTTGGTCCATCTCAGCGCTCCAAACTTAAAGGGCAGACAGGTACAATCCCATGGATGGAGGAGCCTGGTAGGCTATAGTCCATGGGGTAGCTAAGAGTCGGACACGACTGAGTGACTTCATTTTCACTCTTCACTTTCATGCTTTGGAGAAGGAAATGGCAACCCACTCCAGTGTTCTTGCATGGAGAATCCCAGGGACGGAGAAGCCTGGTTGGGCTGCTGTCTGTGGGGTCATACAGAGTCGGACACGACTGAAGCGACTTAGCAGTAGCAGCAGCAGCAAAGTTTTTTTGATGATGGAGTTGTCTGCACAGACGGTGTGGGCTGTGGCAGAGCCATAACCGAACTTCAGGGCCCTCATTTCTGGGTTCTGATCTCAGTGTATTGGCCCCCAGAAGAGGGGTCTGGGGCTCACTCTAGTTCTGATGAAAGGCAGTTATTCTCCAGGCAGCAGGAAGCACAGCCTCCCATGAGCAGCCCTAGGGAGTCCTGGAGCTCCGCCCCTCTTCCCTGCTCCCCTACCCTCTCGCTAGCCACTAGGATTCTCTAGCAGTGGCCTCCCAGGAGAAGGAACTTGCTGGCCTTCCTTC
>NW_011494752.1:12131366-12172591 GCF_000754665.1 Bison bison bison
GTGCTCTTCCGATCTTATTCGACCCCACGGACTGTAGCCTGCCAGGCTCCTCTGACCATGGGATTCTCCAGGCAAGAATGCTGGAGTGGGTTGCCTTTTTCTTCTCCAGGGGATCTTCCCAACCCAAGGATTGAGCCCGCATCTCCTGCATTGGCAGGCGGATTCTTTGTCACTGAGCCACCAGGGAAACCTCTTCGCCTTTAAATAGCCTCAAATAAGCCAAGTATCCGCAGGCCTTATCCTACCACTGAATTGGATTTAAAATCATCTGCTCATCACTGAGAAACACCTGTTATGAAAGAGAGGCCAGCTTGCCAACCCACTTCATCTACCTCATTTCATGTCTCTGAAAACTCCTTGTAGGGATGCCCCTGCCGACATCAGAAGACTGGGGACATCTTTTTTTTTAAAGCTCACCAATAGCAGTTTCAAAGCCAACATCATTGATCCTATTTCCACAGTTTTCAGAGCCTAGGAGGAAGATGCCACACAGTGTGGGGGGAGGGGACCAGCCAATTGTAGGAGAAATTTGCCCAAACTTAGTACCTGGAGATCCATAGCCTGGAGTCTGAGATCAGAAAGATGGGAGGTTTGCAGAAAGTTACCTTGTCACTATCCAAACGTTTTCTTTGTTCATGGAATTCAGGTGGGCTTTTCAGGGCTGAAACAGAAAGATACAGACGTGAGCAGGGGGCCTTGGGGCCCAGAGCGGCGCGGCGGCGTTTGCCGGTGTGCTTGCTGAGCTGTGCACGGGGGCGGTGGGGAGGTGATCGCCTTCTTCAGGCCACAAGCAGTTGAAGAAGAAAGGCCTGGAGGTCACCAGCTTCCCCGAGGCCGGAGGACACAGAGAAAGGTGGACGTCAGCCTCAAACAGGAGGAGCAGCAGGGGCAGAATACGCAATAGGAAAAGGAGTGGCAGAGACGGGGCATTCCAAGATTCCGAAGAGGGGCAGGCCCAGGGGTGGGGACAGGTGATGCTCTAGTTTTAGGGAGATGGGGAGACTGGGGTGACCACCACTCTCTTTGACTTTGCCCTGCCCTTGAGTGCAGAAGTCTGGGTGGAGGTCAAGGTCAGTGGAAGGGCTGTGATCCATGTTGTGGGAGGTGACTTGTCCTTTTGGGTCAGGGAGGTGGCTGGTCGGGCAAGAACATGCAACCAAAGGGTGTTGAGAGAGAAGCACGGAATGAGACTTTGAGGGCTGGAAGGGACCTTGGAGATGGTAAAATAATGGGGAAACTTAAGGCCCCTGGAATGGGATTGACTCGCCCAGGGTCACACAGGTAGGGCTAGGAGCCAAGGTCCTCTGACCATCTAACTTCTCTTCAGCTGTGATGCTCAAAACACTGATGACCGGGAGACACGGGCACTGGGCCCTCACAGTCCACAGCAGCCAGGAACGACCTGGACCGGACGCCAGCCTCCTTCTCTCCACGACCCCACTGCTTTTCCTCCTACCAGCTCCCAGCAATGCTTCACGGGGATGAACTTTTGGCTTTGCTTTTGCAAAAATCTGCCTTTTCGTTGCCTTTCCTGATCCCCTGGAACAATCACAACCCAGAGCCATAAACAGTAACTTTTCATCAGAAGTGATGAGGTTGATCAGCGGTTGCAGAATTGCGTCAAATATTCTCCTGGACTGGAGGTCTGAACAAGTGGGTGGATCACGTGATCCAGAATTCTAATATTACTTCAACAGATGTCAACTCACAAGCTGCAGGCAAGGAAACAGTCTTCTAAACTTTGACTGGCATAAACAAACAAACAAAAAATTGGATATCTAACCAGATGGACACTTGTGTGTGAATGTGTGAGCACGTGCATGCGTGTGAATGTGTGTGTCTCATTCAGCCTCAAAACCATGCCTCATGTGAGCCCAGCTCTTGGACGGGCTTGTTGGAGAGAAGGGAGACTCCACTCTGGGTCCTGGCAGCTGGTCAAGCCCATTATCCTTGGATATTGCTTGGGGAGCTTGAGGAGCTACTGAGGCATCTCTCTCTAGACTTTCCTGTCTCACCCAAACTACTGCAGAGTTGACCAAAGGAACAGGCAGACTGGTCCCAGCTGGCTGCCTTGTGCCAAGGAGACTGGACAAGTCCTTTTCTCCTCAATTTGACCAGAGACTAAGGGGCTTCCTTTTTATAGGAGAAAAAAAAAATAAATTGTTGCTTGACCACCACATCTCCCATCGATCTAACACCTCCAGTTTCTCTTTGCTGCTTTTCACTCTTGAAAGGAACCTCTCTGCCAACTCTGCCCTTTTCAATGGCCTCTTTCCCCTCCCCTGTCCCCTGACTCAGTGGCTCTGGAAAAATGTGACGGTCTGCTGCATTGCTCATACAGTTTCTCTGACTTGGGTCTGACCCCCATCCTGAGTCAGGAGGCTTGTCTTTATTTGCCTTTGATCACAGCTGCAATTTACACTGATGGAGTTCTGAAACCATCTGCTATTTCCCCAGGCAACCAGATCCTACAAATCTGCTTGAGGGCCACTGGGTCCTGGTGAGCCTGTACCATCTGAACCCATGGGTCTTCACCTCTGTCCAACAGTCTGGTGGTCACCTAGGTATTATAATACTGATGTGGCTTAATCCCTTCCACAATCCAGAAAAGGAATTGATTTTAGTGTGGCCTTCCTTACTAAGTCATTAAAAAGAGTGACATAACTTTTTCCTTAAGAAGCAACCCTAAGGGGACAGCATGAATCTATCTTGAGATGGCTCTTACATTCCAAACTCAATTGGTTTTAATTGGGCTTAGGGTTTAGGGGGAATTTATCTGCTTCTCTTATCCCTGAGGCTTTTCAATTCTTATTAGTAGAGCTTATTAACTCTTCCACGAAATGCTGCATTTCCTGTATCTTAAAGTTACAATTCATCACTCTTTGGTGGTAACAATTCCCCTGTGAAATGACTGAATAGTCCAGTTCTCTGATGCCAGGCACACAATGGTCTTCTGGAACCTTCTGCCACAGGGTGGGAGAGGCTATGACCATTCAGCAAGGACTTGGGAAGGAAGCTAAAAAGATTCACACACTGGGTTATACCCCATGCTCTTCTTTCTAGGACTTAAAAGATGTTACATGGGGCACTGGGTTGGCCTGCCATGGCCTCTGTGACATGTATCTTTTCTGGGATTCCAGAGAAAAGAGGGTTTCATCCCCTCCCCCCAAGGGCCAAAGAAAGTGAAACTGCATTCCTGTGTACCACATTGACTTTTTGGAAAATCCATGAAGGACCTCCTCTGCTGACAGCCCTGGGAGTATCAAATGGCAACATTTTGTATTTAAGGGACATTGACATTTAGGATTGAAAAAGGAATTTGGATTGCTAAATAAAAAAAAATAAGTCAATGTGATTCCAAATTAAAATACGGTTGTAAATTCAGTCAGCCACACGTCTCGCTCATCCCCTGGGAAGAAGATGAATCGCTTCTCACAGGGGAATTCATGTTCTCGATGAGGAGTTTAGTCACGGGCTATTCCTATTTCTGTCTGCGCAGCTCTGGCTTATTTGGGTCAGCTGTGTGTATAAACATTTGCTTACTTAGAGCTCAGGAAAAGATCCCAAGATATGAATAGACCTCCTGCGGTGGCCCCCTGCTTCTAACCTCCTGCCTCCAACAGGGACCCGGAAAAACGAGAAAACAGTCTGGAGGGCCGTTGACAATCTGTTAAGGGAGAGAAGCCTGGGGCTGGTGGCAGTTCTGATGGTGGAGGCGGAGCCTGCCTTCTCCCCTTCGGCTTGGAGGGGAGAACCCAGCTCCTCCTCTGGTGTACGGGTCAGGACCAAGAGGCTGCGTCCAAGAGCTGGTGTTCTGGGGCAGCAGCTGGGGCAGTGGTTCCCAAAGTGTGGCCCTGGACCAGCATCTTTGGCATCATCTGGAAACCTGCCAACAGTACCAATTTGCAGGCCCTACCCAGACCTACACAATCCAAAGCTTGGGTGAGAGGCAGAGGGACAGAGGGTCTGTGTTCGGACAAGCCCCCAAGGGGATTCTGGTTCTCTGGCATTTCCATGGCAAGTAGGTCCTGATCTGTAGATGGGAATCAGAGGTACTTGGGAATCAGAGACTTCAAAAAGGGGTGCCTGATGTCTACGACTGATTTCTCAGTATTTCAAAGAGCTGAAGAAAAAGGGTGTGTTTGTCCAGAGAAAGGCTGCTTAGTTTCATGAAACTGCCACTTTTCATAGTTGCTGCCTAGAAGCAGAACAACTTGGTTTAGAACTGCTTGTTCTCATCAAAAAGCACTGGCTGGTAAGTTTATATGCCATTAATTAATCAAAGACAGATATATGGATAATAATTCATATATATAGGGGTTTGGGGGGAGGAAGACACAGCTGATTTACATACAAGCTCTACAATAGTCATGGGTATAATTAAAGAAGTCTTGGGTGACTAAAGTTTTGGGAGCCATCCCTCTGGGTTCTGTCCTTGCTTTACCATCTACTTCTGGTGCAGCCTTGAACAAGTCTGAGAGTCTTCCCATGTTCTCAGTTTCCCACTTACAAACAGGTTTAGCAATGCTTGTCCTCTTGACTTTGCTTTTTTTTTTTTTGGTCATGCTGTATGGCATGGGGGATCTTAGCTCACCAACCAGGGATCGAACCTGCACCCTCCTGCATTGGAAGTGCAGAGTCTTAACCACTGGACCACCAGGGAAGTCCATTGGCTTTGCTTTTAAAGACAAATTGGACCAGGAGTATTTTTCTTCCAAACAAATGGGATCCATGGTATGCATGTGTGGTTAATACTTTGGAAACTGTCTCATCTCTTTAGGGTGGCAACAGATGGCCCATTCAGGACCCAAATGATAGTCTCAGGGGGCCTGAAAAGATTGCCTTTTCCCAATGGACCTTTGTAATATTACAGCCTGGCTTGCATGCTCAGGGAATGCAATGCCTTCTACACGAATACTCCGAAATTTCTCAGAAGGGTCCACAGATACATTCATGTGATGCCTGCATTGCTAGATCACTAATTTCTAAGGAGCAAGGAACTAGAGATGAAGCAAAGAGTTGGGGGAAATAGAGAAGTTAGGATTTTGGACCCAAATGGGCTTGGTATGAAAACCGAGGAGGCTTTTTTCTCACTCCACATTTGAGATGTTAGGAGGGAGCGAAGGGGGACAGATGAAACCCTTGTGCGTGTTCTGCTCAAACAGCCAACAGTGGAGGGTGGGGAGGCGGTGCTGTGGGGAGAAGCCAAGTCAGATGAAGGCATTGAAGAAAGGAAGGAAGGCTCTGCCCCGCCAGCTTCTCAAAACTATCAAGACGCTGCGTGTGCTGTGGGTGCAGGGACCGGCCCGTGACGCCTCTCGCTATTCAGGAGGAGGACCAGAGAATCCAGGGATTTACCAAGGCTTTGCCGTAAGTATGCGGCTGCGGAGGCCTGGATTAGTCTGCAAAACAAATAAAGGCAGCACCATTCACACACAGCTCATTGTATCTTTCCATTCATCGACATCCATCAGACCACGGAACCAAGCTGCCCAGATGTTTCTTTCTGGCCAGCGGGGCTTTCTTTGAGTCTAGGCGAAGTCGCAGCCTCTTGGGCGCCCCCTGGGCTTCTGTAATCGACTTCAGTTCTCTAATGCCGTTTTCTGGATTCCAGGAGAATCAACTCAATGTTCCTGCTTCTCTCCCCTGGATTCATAGAGATCAGCCCCAGTGTACTAGCAGAAGGAGAGAGAAAGTCATTTCTTTCCTTCAGGTCTCCCAGAAACCTACTCCATGTAGTTGTGAGATGTTGTCCAATATTATTAACAGGCATAACTAAGCAGGAAAATTGGGAGAACATTCTAGACGGTAAGCTCTTTGAAACAGATTTCACGTCTAACTCCTCTGTGTTCCATGGGGCTTTTCTCCCAACAGACGGTCAAAATATCTACTGAACTGCTCTATGACTTTTTTTTTTTCATCGAACACTCAGAGCTGAATCTCTTTCTGCACTAAGAATTCTGAAGGGGTTGGAATAAAATAGTATTTAAGATTCAACTCAGGAGATATGTGTTAGTCACTCAGTCATGTCCAACTCTTTTGTGACCCCATGGACTGTAGTCCGCCATGCTCCTCTGTCCATGGGATTCTCCAGGCAAGAATACTGGAGTGGGTTGCCATTTCCTTCTCCAGGGGATCTTTCCCACCCAGGGATCGAACCCACGACTCCTGCTTTGCAGGCAGATTCTTTACCATCTGAGCCACAGCATTTACCCTCCAACCCAGGAAATTGGTGCCCAAAGAGAAGAATGTAGTGGAGAAAACCTGCATGAGAAATGATGAGCAGACCTGAGCCTGCCCACAGGAGGTTGGGCTGTGTCCCAAAACAAGAAAAAATAAGAGAACCCTGATGTCCTCTTGCAGCCTTGAGCCTGATGGGGATGGTGGCAGAGCCATGCTTCTGAATTCCAGTTGATGGTGGCAAGTAGGCAATTTGAAACTTTCCTCTTGAGATTCAGAGGTGGGATTCTGGAAGGGAGTCTGAACCATAAATTCTTAAAGTAATATTTCTACACTACTGTTGAGAGGCTAGTTCATCAGCTTTCCTGACTCTTTTGAAAATGTGAACTCCACCATTGATACTATAAATGTGAAAGCAGTCTTAGAAGCCAGCCTGGGGGTGTACTTCTGGCTGAGAGCACTTTCGTACTGTTTAAAGGGGCTCTGTGCTGGCTGCTACTCCAGGATCAAGAGATGCAGGTTTTGGCCTCAGCTGCTGCAATAGGAGGGGACTGCAATTTCTTCTTTTTGCAATGGGCAATGGCCTTGGGTCAATCTAATGCACAATTCAAGAATAATTCTATCCAAGGCGAGCAGGTGTTTCTGTGAACAAACTAAACCAGCAGGGCTACCTGGTAGTAACGGAAGGACAATGAACAATTCACCTGGCCAGCAGCTCTCCACTTGAGCAATTTATAACAAGTTTGAAAACTCAGGGGGAGCACTGCAGTTATTTCGGGTGTTATGGACAAGGTGAGGCTGTGTTATCATTTTACTGCGCGTGCATTTAAAGTCTCGCGGTTCCAGTTTGTAAATAGGACCGCTCTGGGCTCTGGCTTTGGGATGTTTGATGCATCTCTGAGGCCTCTCCAATCTCAGCTTCATGAAGGTTAAAGGCAGTGAGACGGGGACTAGGGCAGGGTTTTCAAACTCTGTTTGAAGAGGACCCTGGGGAAGAGAAACAGGGTTATCTAAGAGGAGTGAGGGGGGCTGAGTGAGTGGGGCAGAGGCCCCTGACCCTGTTCCAGCCAGTATGTGTGTGTGTGTATACACACATAATACACAATATATTTAACTATTAAAAAACACCCCAAATCATCAAATTAGGTGATCTCCAATGACTACCGGCTTTGATTCCCTATGTTCTACTCACTTTCTTCCTCCTTTCCTCTTTTCTTCTGCTTCAGAAAATTCAAATGATAGAAGGAAGACATAAAAAGCCCTCTTGGGAAATATAACCGGTCCCACTTTCTGTGTTTCTTGTCACCTTTTCCCCTAAAATCTTGAGCCTCTACAAAGTACAGCTGTGCTCACGGTGGTCCCCACAGTGCCCAGCATACCACCCTGCACAGAGTCTGGGGCATCTTGAAATATGTTGAATCCGATTGAGTAGAAAAGACCCAGAGACTGTGAGTTCCTGTTCCTTCTCTGGAGCAACTGCCTTTACACACGTGTGCCTGGTCGTGGTGGGGTGGCTGAGTAGAGAGACTACTGTTTAAGCTCTGGGTCAATGGGGCCACCATCTGGGCTCCCCATCTCAGCAGGTGCAGAGGCTTGTCTGCGTCTGGCTTCCCCAGAAGTGCTAAGTCCCTGAGATCTAGGGGCCAGGCCTGCACTGGGCGGGTGCACCTGCTGTAGCTTTGACAATTTTCTACAGCAGAAGTGACGCCCTTGGAGAGGAGGTGGCTGAAGACTATGGGAAACTGATGCTGCTTAATCTACCTTTCTCATTTTGCTGAATTAAAAAGGAAATATTACTGCATGACTCATAGGACTTTCCCCAGCAACTGTCTTCAAGACACAATGGGCTATGAGTGCAAAATTTCTGTTAAGCAGTATTTCATTAATATATATACTATCTGATTCTGGAAATCCTGGAGAAAAGTGAAAAAAAGTGAAAGTGTTAGTCACTTAGTCACGTCCAACTCTTTGCGATCCCATGGACTGTAGCCCATCAAGCTCCTCTGTCCATGGGGATTCTCCAGGCAAGAATACTGAAGAGAGTTGCCATTCCCTTCCAGGGGATCTTCCTGACCCAGGGATTGAACCTGTGTCCCCTGATCTGCAGGTAGATTCTTTACCATTCGAACCACTGGGGAAGCCCCACACTATCTGATTCTGGAAATCCTGGATAACAAAAGATTCTACTTCCTTTGGACCCTACTCTGCAAATGGACATTTAATTTGCATACCTTACATAGGGGTGTTATGTAAAAATGTGCCATTAGATTCATTCCTGTTTTTATTAGGTGTCTTATTTCTGAAATTTAACTCCAGAAACTTAAAAAAATTTTTTATTTTCCTCCAAATGGCAGCTGCAAGACCCAGGTTTGGATTATTTAAACATGTAGGTTAAACTTTAAATCAGTTGTAAACAGCTTGAGCAAATGTAAAGATACTGGGTCTCTCTACTTCAATTTTCTTTCCAGAATTAAGGAAAGACATGTCCATGAAGGATTGCTGTTGTTATTGTTTAGTTGCCAAGTTGTGTCCGACTCTGTGGGACCCCGTGGACTGTAGCCAGCCAGGCTTCTCTATCCTTGGGGTCTTCTAGGCAAGAACACTGGAGAGGCTTGCCATTTCCTTTCCAGAGGATCTTCCTGACCTGGGGATCGAACCCAAGTCTCCTGCATTGGTAGGTGGGTTCTTTACCTCTAAGCCACCAGGGAAGCCCCCACGAAAGAACTGAGTATTTTAATCCCACTGAAACTGACGTATTCATCTTATATTTGAAGGCATGTGGTAGAGACTGTGATCTGCTGAGAGGATCCTGGTGGATCTACACTTGTCTACACTTCACTGTTAGTGAATCGTTCAGTTCTAGATGGTGGTTAAACAAATTCAATTCTACACATTTGCAACAGGATTCAGAAATAAGACTGGCCTGCTCGGCTTTGAGCGCCAATGTATTTATCTGACATGAAGCCTGTAGACTGTGGGTCTCTCCTGTGTTTTAACACCTGCCTTGCTGGGCTGGCTAAGATGAAACAGGCCACACAGCCTTGTGCCTTTGGTTTCTCATTCTAACTGTACATTTGATCAAAGCAGCCTTTCAGTTGCAGGGTGAGATCTTTCTTTTGCGCTTAGCAAATTGCTAAAAAAAGTTGTTCTGCCATAGGTCACCTGTTGTTTATTCTTTGCAGGGCTGAGCCATGAACAAAGAACTTCATCTGAACTCCCAAAGGAAAGAGCTTGAAATATTCTTAGTTCTTTTCTGGTTCTGAAGCACCGACTATACTTAAAATGTTTAGACTTTGGATCACAGGGCACCAAGGTTACTAACTGTAGGACATTCAATCAAGGGCAAATGCTTGCTTGTTGCATGCTTAACTATGAAGTCACAGTCTGGACAAGGACCTGGATTTCTGCAGGAGTCATTATGGATTTTTAGTTTTAAAATTTTAATTAAAAAATTAAAAATTTTAACTTCTGTGGGAAGAAGTAAAAAAGTGTAACCTAAAGGAGCTTACATGGTAATTCCATTTATTTGGTACTTTTTCTGTTTTTATAGCTCACCAGAAGGTAGCTTCAACTGCTAAACTTGAAGTTTTCAAGTTTCAAGGTAGGAAATTTCAAATATATCTTCCAAAAGATAGGATAATCCTTCTTTGACCCAAATGATGGGCAGCAATTCAATGTTACACCATTTATACTAGAATGGTATTGCTGCTCATTATTCCAGAAAGGAAGTAATTGACAATATTCAATTAACTGGGGACTCAAGTACTCAAATAGAAGTGAAACCAAGGAGGTGAGAGAAAGATGATACAATTGATGCTTCCAGGAAGAACAATGATTATGTCCAATTCTAAAAATAGAGGGGGATGGAGGCCCATAGAATTGTGTTTGTCTTGTAATCAAATCCACTACATTAGAATTTTAGGTACAACCTCTATGAGTAAAGGGAAGCCCTGGCAGGTGAGCAGCATTTGGGACAAAGCCTCTAAGGTCTGGGATTCCTGCTGACCCAGAGTCCGTGAGGATCTGGGGAGACTGATCCATGAAATTGGATTATAACCTCTGAGGTGCTTTCCAGCTCCCAAATTGCACGCCCCCCTGCCACCCCCATATAGACCAGTCCCTAAGAAACAGAGCTACTCACGTGGTACAATGCCTTGGTTAGCCAGCTGTTCTTGGGTCCTTCTCTGTTGGAGTCGTAACTGTAAAACTTAGAAAAGGAAATGTTAGTATGTGAGCTAGGCTATGACCGATTGCGATCACTTCTATTTGCCTCGTATCTTTTTTGGCCTGATCACACTTCTCATATTTCTAGAACAGTTCTGAAAGTCTGAAGTGTGTGAAGGACACTTGTGTTTTGTTGTAGACATGGGCAAGAAAGGATGAGAGAAGCTGAGGGGTTGCAGGGTTTTCCAGCAAGTGAGTGACCACTGGAGACTAGAAGTCTAGTCTCCTCTTTGAACTGAGCATTATTTTCAGTGTCACACTCTGTTCCCCCTGCTATGCTACCTGGGAGATGAATACCATCAAATGCTGCCACGAGTTCAAAACAGGAGACAGAATAAAGAAAGTTTGGTCTCAGAAGTGTCACCTGGGTTCAAATCCCACCTGGGATTGCCCCTTCCTGGGTGGATAACTCTGGGCAAGCTGTTCAACCTCTTTGACCCTCAGCTTTTTCATTTGTAAATGGGAACCATGCCCTGTGGGATTGCTATACTTTGATTAAAACATGTATGCAGTTTGCTTAGCAGAGTGCCTGGTACCATAAGTCATCAATAAATGGTAGTATTGGGACTTCCCTGGAAGCCCAGTGGCTAAGACTCCATGCTTCCAATGCTGGTGGCCCAGGTTTGATCCCTGCTCAGGGAACTAGATCCCTCAGGCTGCAACTAAGAGTTCATATGCCACAACGAAGCTGGAAGATCCCGTGTGCCACAACCAAGACCTGGCACAGCCAAATAAATGAATGAAATAAATATTAAAATAATAATTGTACTATCATGAGAGTCTGGAATTCACCTGCAAATTCAGAGAAGGGCCAATGGAGTCATGCTTTGGTTAGAAAATGTAAAACACTATAAATTGTACACACTGTAAATTATGGAACTTTCTGTTACTATGTGTAGCACAAGTAGATTACATATATATCACATATATTTATGTATATAAGTAAGTTACATATATGATATATATTATGAGTGTAATACTTATTATTTCCTTCTCACTTAACCCCCTAAAAGAATCTATCTTTGAACATATACATTTTCTCAGGGAGATTCAGAGTTTGCCGTCTTGATTCCTGCGTTTAAGCTGCTCAGGATGAGAATAGAAAGAGCAGAGATTTTCAAAGAGAGGAACTGGTTTGATCACCTTATAATGAAAAGAGAGAACAAGCATTGCTTTTATGAAGAGAAAATTAGAATGGAGAGAATAAAAATGAAAAGGCTATACAGCTGTCTTTCAAGTTCATTTACTATTCCACAGTGAGGCTTCAGAGCAAATGCAGTCATAAGATATACTGAGACGAGCTTCTCTGGTGGCTCAGTGGTAAAGAACCCACCTGCCAATGCAGGAGACACGGGTTCGATCTCTGATCTGCAAAGATCCCATAAGCTATGGAGCAACTAAGCCTGTGCCACAATTATTGAGCCTGTGCTGTAGAGCCTGGGAGTTGCAGCTACTGAGCCCTAGAGGCCATGCTCCACAAGAGAAGCCACTGCAATTAGGAGCCTGCACACCACAAGGAATAGTAGTCCCCGCATGCCACGACTAGAGACAAAGCCCATGTAATAAGGAAGACCCAGCACAAAAATATATAAATAAATAAACATAAAAAAACAAGATATTCTGAAACAGTAATGAAGATGAGTAATTTTTAAAGGTGTTGCTATGGGTTTTGAACTGGCTTCTCGCCAACCTTCATGGGAGAGACCAATGTTGCTGAATTGCTATCAATTCCTTTTGGTGGCTAGACTGTGCTTCGCTGAACAGTCTCATGTGACTCCATCTTAGGACTGAACACACAAAACAGAATCAAATGGAAATACAAGATTTACAGTAGAATATCTGAAGTAAAAAAAATTCACCAAAAGGCCTAAAAAAAGAATGAGTATCAAGTCAGTACACTTGAACATAGAGCAAACTGAAGAAGAGAGATAAAATGATGAAAAAAGTGGTCAGACCCTCAGTTTCCTGTGCCCCAGTATCAAAAAGTCTGTTAACAACATCAGCTCATTCAGTTTAGTTCAGTTCAGTTCAGTTGCTCAGTTGTGTCCTACTCGGCGACCAAATGGACTGCAGCATGCCAGGGTTCCCTGTCCATCACCAACTGCCAGAGCTTGCTCAAACTCACCTCCTTCGAGTTAGTGATGCCATACAACCATCTCATCTTCTGTCATCTCCTTCTCCTCCTACCTTCAATCTTTCCCAGCATCAGGGTCTTTTCTAATGAGTCAGCTCCTTACATCAGGTGGCCAAAGTACTGGAGCTTCAGCTTCAGCATCAGTCCTTCCGATGAATATTCAGGATTATTTTCCTTTAATATTGACTGATTTGATCTCCTTGCAGTCCAAGGGACTCTCAAGAGTCTTCTCCAACACCACAGTTCAAAGGCATCAATTAGATCATTAGATCTACCTGATGTATATATAATAATTGGCTCACTAGAGCCCCAGAAAGAGAGCAGAAAAATAAATAATTGCCACAACTCCCCAAATTTGGTGAAAAACAGAAATGTACAGGTTCAGAAAGTTCAAGAAGCCCCAAACCAGATATAGTCACAGAAAAACCACACTTAGATTCATCATAATCTAATGGCTGAAAACCAAAGAGAAGGAGAAAATCTTAAAAGTAGCCAGGAAAAACAAAACATTACATAAAGGAAAACATTGATTTAAATAACCACAGACTTCTCAGCAGAAATCACAGTTCAGAAAATAAAACAAAATGAAAACCAAACAAAAACTATCAACCCAGAACACAGAATATCCTCTAGGAATGAAGGTGAAATAAAGATAGTTCAGGTAAAGGAGAAAATCAGATAATTTGTTTGCTAGCAGACTTGACTACAATAAATACTTAGGGAAATCCTTCAGGTTGAACGGAAATGATATCAGAAGGAAATCAGGGTATTCAAGAATGACTAGAGTATATCAGAAACGGTAACTCTCTGGGTAAACTGTAAAGATTGTGTTCTTCTCACTAGCTAAGTGAAGCATGGCTGGCTGCCCAGCGCCCTTGGCGTTGCCCCTATTGTCACCTGGGAGCTTCTGTAGTCCTTCTCTCCAGTGAAGGACTGGTGGGCAGGCTGTCAGTTCAGCGCTCCAAGCCTAGAGGGAAAGGCCAGACAGCCAAGGGCAGGATGATCCTGGCAGTGGCATTTGTCCCTGGGAGGCTTCTTCTCCAGGTCTGGCAAAGCTCCAAAGCTAGAGGTGGAGATTGAATGACCACATCCCTTTCTGCGCCTGCTTCCTGCTGCACCTGGGAGAGTCCTGACACTGGGCCAAAACCGCACCACCAGTGGCCGGCACCTTTGGGCGCAGCTGTCTTTAGCTACTGCCTGGCCTCCATCCCCGATGGTCTCTTCGTGCTTTACTGCCCTCCCCGCTTTCAGCTTGCTGTGGTCATCTGTGTCCCCAGAGCCCTTGGCAACCCTCCACTGCTCCACTATAGCTAAAAATACTCTGAGCAGAGGGTTGCTCTCCAGTCCAAGCCTAATGCCTGCTTCCAGGTCCAACCAGCTACACACTACAGGTGTCCATGAAGCTCTCTCTTCACTTCATTTGAGGCCATATGGTTTTCTTTGGTAGGTGAAAGGGAGGGAGTTCTTGATATCTTTTCCACATCATCCCAACGTGTTCTCATATGGTTCTGGCATTCAGGTGTCAATCTGTTTTAGCTTTCAGAAACAAAGCAATTTTTTTTTCTCTAGTTTTATATTCTTCTAGTCATCGCTATCAGAATTGAGAGTCCTGTGTTTATACTCAAGTTGCTTCTTTTTTTTTTTTTAGTAAGTTTCTTTATTAAAAAAAATTAAAATCACTACAATGTTATATTTAAGGACAAAATGAGATAATAAAAAACAATGTGATATGTCCCCCGAATGTTAAAATAAAGCATGGTGGTTACTGTGACCAAGTTGAGTTAGGCAATATTTATGTCATTCTAGAAATTTCCATAAATTGCCTAGGAACCAATAAGTAGATCTGAGAAGATATTAAGTTTAGAACAAGAAGGAATCCTCAGTACATGCTGTTCTTTTCTACACAATACTGAGATTAGTGATTTTTATCTAATCATAAAAATATCAGCTCTACTATATTAAATTCTCTTCAAGACTGATATTAGCCCAACTTGGTTTTCTTGGTGGAGAAGGAAATGGCAACCCACTCCAGTTTTCTTGCCTAGAGAATCCTGTGGAGAGACGAGCCTGGTGGGCTGCTGTCCGTGGGGTTGCACAGAGTCAGACACGACTGAAACAACTTAGCAGCAGTAGCAGAAGTTTTCTTGGTACAAACACAGATGTTTATACTAATCAAGTTGCTTCTTTATTCAGAAGTTCTGGGCTCTCAATTCTGATTTTCTCATCTGTCTGCCTTTTCCTGTCCTAGTTCTACACTATTTGAATTATTCTAGACTTAAGCATAGATGTTCATACCTGGTAGTGAGGATCTTATACCAATCTTCTTTTATAAACGTGTCTTGACTACTCTAGCCTGCTTTCCCACCCACCCCCTCAAATGTATTTTAGGATGTGAGTAGCAAGTTCTGCCACCACCTCAAGAACCTACCTCTCTGGAAGCAGAGGGGATACATTCCTGTAATATTCTATAAGTGTGAACCCTAACCAGCCAGGGAAGCATTTCCTGTTTAAGATTATTAAAGAATATATAGAAACTTCAGGATCAAGGATTGTGCAAGACCAGGAATAGGTTCTCTGAATGCAGCTGGGACTGAGACTGGGTACCCAACTCAAGAATGGGAGCTAGAAGTACTATTCACAGTAGCCAAGATATGGAGATAACCTAAATGACCATCTACAGATAAATGGATAAATAAATCTGTGCTATACACACACAACAGAATATTACTAAGCCATGAAAAAGAACGAAAGACTGCTATTTGCAGGAACATGGGTAGACCTAGAGATTATCACACTAAGAGAAGTAAGTCAGAAAAAGGCAAATAGCATATGATATCACTTATATGTGGAATCTAAAATACAACACAAATGAGCACATCTGTGTGTTGGGGAAACACGTAGGACTCCCAAACACAGAGGACGGTTGCCAAAGGGTGATGAGGAAAGGGATGGATTGGGAGTTTAGGCTTAGTAGATGCAAAGTAGTATATAAAGAATGGATAAACAACAAGGTCCTGCTGTAGAGCACAGGGAATTATATTCAACATCCTGTGATAAACCATTGTGGGAAACTATGAAAAAGAAGATTAGATATATCTATATCTGAATCTACTTTGCTGGAGAGCAGAAATCAACACATTATAAATCAACTATACCTCAATAAAATACATTTTTTAAAGATGGTAGCTAGAATACGTCTACACACCACTGGCTTGCTACCAGAACACAACAGTGGCCTGTGCCCAGCAGAGCAGAGCCAGCCAGGATGGGAAGGACCAGGTCTAGCGGGGCACGTCTCTCAAGAGTTTCAGGTAGAAGAGGAAGGGAATATAGGAATTGATGGATATAGTGACATTCCTCTTGTCACATAGACTTTGGACTCTAAAGTTTAGCCTCCTGGGTGCAAATTTCAAATGAAACAATTTGGATGATAAAATGTATTTCTTCCATTGGAAGGTATCCTTTCAAATGAAGAATCAGAAGCCACTAAAACAGGAAGCATGTTTCATTTTCACTGCTTCCTTGGTAACTAAGCACAAGGGACCTTCAGCTCAGTATCACTGTCCATAGTGTTTCCATAGCAACAGTCTTGTAGGGTACCATTTTCACCAACACAGGTGAATGGCTCAGCCGTGTCTCTGGTTAGGATGAGGCTCCTGAATGATCCCAGGCTCTGACGGCATCACACAGAGTTGTTGCCATGGTTTTGGTGAGAAGTATTGCTTTTCTGAGGATTACAAAACACTTTATGTTCCAACCCCATGCTGGCTCATTCCTGACAGAGTGGAAAATGCGTCTCCTTGGCTGAAATGTTCCTCTTGAGTCCAGCCCAAAGATGACATTTTTAGGAAAGTTTGAGAAGAATCCTGAGGCTGTTACTGAGTCACGATAGAGTAGAAATGGATCTTTTCTATTTAAAGAGTTTTGTGCTACTGTTTGAAAATGTCACATTGCTAGGGAACAGTGGAAATGGAAAACTTTCCATTTGCCATCAACAAAGGAAGATCGTTACTGAATGTGAAGCAGAGGAGCTGAAGAGAAGTTCTGTTACCTGTCTGACCAAAATAGAAGGAGGCTGATGGGAATTTGATTTAATAATATTGGTCTGAACAAGCTTGAAGCTCTAAAACGGGATCACTCATCTGGAATGTAGCACACATAATTTTAACTCCCACCCCCATCCCCCACTCCTACGAAGCTGTAGTTTAGACTGGTTCCAGAATCTCTCTGGATTGCAGTTTAATACAAAGCAAAAGAAGAGATTAGCTTAGCTTAGATCAAGGATTTCCCCAATTTATCTTATATCAAGAGTCACCTGGGTCCTGGGGGAAAAAAAACTATCTCTTTGGTACCTTTCCTGGAGACTATGGTCCAATAGTCCTGTGGTATATTGGAAGTATATTTTAACAAACACTCCAGGAAATTCTGAGGGAAAAAAGTAGGTTTGAGAAATAGAAATAAGCAAATATGCTATGTGAAAAAATGAGACCACGTTTTTACACTGTTTTGTGACTTTCTTTTTCATTGGTAATATACTGTCATTTTTTGGGGTCAGGGGTATATATGTACACCATCATTTTTAATGACTGCACAGTATCTGGTCATGCACCAATAACTGTTTAACAAATCTCATTTTATTTTACATTTAATTTTTCTTCCTGCATAAGTGATGTATTTGTACTCCTACTGGGACTATTGGAGGGTTTCCCTTTCACTACACCCTTATTATCAATGCTATTAAAGAAGAAAAAAGCCTTACTAATTTGATTGGTATCCATTATACTTTCTAATAAGTCAGACACATTTTCATAGATTTGTTGATTATTAGTATCTTTTCTTTTGTGAATGACTTGATAACAGTCTTTGCAAAGTTTTCCATTGGCATTACATTTTCTTATAGGTTTTGGGAGAGCTATTTTTATCTGAAGCACATTAAACATAGTCATATGTTGTAAATTCCCCCTGGGTTTTAGTTTCCACTCAGTTTTGAGTGCAATGGTTTTTGGCATTTAACATTTCTATATGCAATCCTTTTAAAAGCTCTTTTATGATTTCTATCTTTGGTGTATACTTTGGAAAATCCTTTTCATCTCTGGATTATATATTCATTTAAATGTTCTTATATCTTTAAGATTTGGGGTTTTGTATCTGACTTTGGAATGCATCTGGAGTTAAATTTGGTATATAGTATTAAAAAAGGTTTTCATTAATTTTACAAATTGTTAACTAATTATTCTAACATAATTTCTAATCAAATGGATTTTAGGTGTTAATTTTGTTATATACTACATATATAACCCTTGAATCTGTTTCTACTCTTTACATTCTGACCTCAATATTTTGTTTTGTTTGCTTACAGGCTGGATTTATTCCTAACTTAAATATACATTTTGTATGGCATGGGAGTCTGATTTGGGAAACCCTCAGCTCTCCAGTTGCATAATATTTGTGTAGATGACCCAGTCCAAGCCTTCAGAATGATTCCCAATTACAAGGGTCCAGAGTTCCAAACAATAAAATTATCTTCTAAAAGTATACATTTTCTAGACTTTCAGCAGTAATAGTAGATGCCAAAATACATGGAACTGTATCAAAGTTTTGTGTGAACATAAATTAGAAATCTAGCATTCTGACCATACTAAATCAAACAAGTGGAATCAGAATGTTATAAATATTTTAGATAGACAAAAATTCATAAAATTCCTATATATATACACACAAAAGCTTCTCTTCACAGGGCTTTTCAGGTCTATTATATTCTTCTGGGCTTCCCACGTGGTGTTAGTGGTAAAGAATCCACCTGCCAATGCAGGAGATGTCAGAAATGTGAGTTTGATCCCTGGGTTGGGAAGATTCCCCTGGAGGAAGGCATGGCAACCCACTCCAGTATTCTTGCCTGGACAATCCCATGGACAGAGGAGCCTGGTGGGCTACAGTCCATGGGGTCACAAAGAGCTGGACAGTACTATGCAAGCATCTGCATGCATATCCTTCTACTTCTTTGTATATTCATTCTATTAATTTTTGAGAGCTTGATATTGAAATTCCACCTAAAAATCTCATTTTGTCTACTTATAAATAATTGTAATATATAGTGAAACTATATATAACCTTGTTCTGTATTTTCTAAGTCTCCTGTAAATGTGTCCTCATGCTTTCATAATTAAAAAAAATAAAAATTGAAAAATAAAACAGTAGCTTCTATCAGCAACAGAGGTGACATATCAAGTCCAGACAGTGCCATGTGTCCATGAGCATGTTTACATATGGCAGATGTGTGTGTGTGTGAAGTCGCTCAGTCATGTCTGACTCTTTGAGACCCCATGGACTGTAGCCTACCAGGTTCCGCCATCCATGGGATTTTCCCAGCAAGAATACTGGAGTGGGGTGCAATTTCCTTCTCCAGGAGATCTTCCCGACCCAGGGATTGAACCCGGGTCTCCCGCATTGTAGGCAGACACTTTACCGTCTCAGCCATGGCAGGTAGGGAAAGCTTAATCCAGTGAAGTCTGAGTCTGAATCAATCCTGAACTACTCATTCTATCAGAAAAGGGAGAAGACAAAAGAAGAGAAAGCAAAGATGGGCTAAAGGTAGAAAGAGGAAGTAAAGAAGAAAGAGAGTAGGACAGAGGGTTAATTTTTTATTGTAAGAAGAGTATTTGTGTTTGTGTAAGTACTCCAGTGATGGCTCTCAGTTCATATGTAATTAACAGAATGTAAAAGATGGGTCAGATTAGGGGCATATGAGTCCTGCTCCAGAAAGGAAGCAGGAGATGGGCCCCGTGTCTTAGTGTTTCCCAGCTCTTTGGCAATTGTGAATTCTTGTTTATTACTTTCTGTCTAGAATGTGACATGGGCCCATGCAGTTGTATCACACAAAGAATCCCAAAGAAATTTCTGGGATCTGTGCATTAAAGTTTTATTTGGTCCATCTAAAAAAATTATTACAAAGAGCATCATCTTTATCCTTACCCACCACTCCTCCCATGCTGCCATGGAAACAATGGCTTCCTAAGACTATCATATTATTGGTATTTGATTGATTTTCTGTTCCACCCTTCCGCCACTCAACTTTTTTTTCTTTCCCTACCAAATTCTCCATTTTTCTTAAGTGAATCTCTCTTAGCCTCGTCTCATCCATGGTCTCTGTGCAGCTAACTTGCCATCACCTCTACAGCCTCTAAGAATGGTCATATTTTCTAAAAGAACACCAGAATGCATGGATTAACAAGATTTTCTCCCCAATTTTTAAATTAATTTGTATTTAAACATAACAAACATCATAACCTAACTTTTATTTATTTTACATTTAGTAAGTCATTTTTGGGTGGGAGGAGAAATAAATTAAAAAAAAAAACCTCAAGGAAAGTGAATGATAAACAGAAGACATGCACTCACTAAACCAATCATATATTCATCATCTATATGAATATATACATTCATATGGATATATATGAATATATATGATGAATCATACATTCATCGTCATCATCTTTCTTCTAATGTTCCACAAAATCCAGCCCAACAATGGCACTGCCATGATTACCAGGGAAGGTGAAAGCAATTCCCTAATTTTGATGAGTGAACCCAAGAGTCTTCTTCCAACAACATTTCAAAATAATAACACAAGGAGGTCCTCTCTGGGCCCCAGTCTCCCTTCCCATGAAGGACAGGACAGACAAAGTCAGCAATAGGTGTTCTCAAACTTAAAAAAAATCACTGAAAACTTTTTGTTTTTCCAAGCTGAAATCCTACATGGAAGGAAAAGCAAAAACAAAACAACACCCAGGACCAGGGTGCACAATAAAAGCAGAACCTCTTGTGAAATGTCAGAGTTCTAAGAATCAGAGTTTGAAAAATCATTGGATTGGATCGTCTCTTAATCTCTTCCAACTTAAATATGTTACTTTCGTGATTTTGATCTGAAAAAGTCTCAACCCGCCAAGGAGACATTGCTCAGGAACAGATGGGTTGATTTTATCCACGGAGTGAGGACTGAGGGGTGGATTACGACGCCACCTTTGCCTCAGCAGAACCCTGTTTCTCCAGCCCTTCTCCGTCCTTTGAATGTCCTTGTGTGCTCAGTAGCTTCAGTTGTGTCTGACCCTTTGCGACCCCATGGACTGTAGCCCACCAGGCTCCTCTGTCCATGGGATTCTCCAGGCAAGAATACTGGAGTGGGTTGCCATTTCCTTCTCCATTGAACCTCTTTGCAGGGGTATAAAGCCTCACAAGATGCAGGAAAGCTTCGGATTCAGAGGACCACACCCAGGTTCCTTAGCAACAGCAGCAGAGGGAAGCCTTTCTCACCAGCAGATGGTGGTGGGCTGTTGCTCTCTTTCTGCATCACCTTCTTACAGTGGGCTCTTGGCTCCCAGTAGAATCCTCTGAACCCTACTTAGCAATCAGCATCCCTTGGTAACCCTGAGGGCCATCTTTCCATCAGACCTATAGCCCTGCTTTTACTCTCGTTGCTCTATACTTTCTTCAAGTCCTGCATATGCAACATGCCCTCTGTCTAAATACGAATTCTTTTAATCATTTGAGTATTGGATAATGGAGGTCAAAGTCCAGAATCCCAGAGAAAACCAAAGTGAACTGCATTCAAAAATTAACCTGCATCTATACAGAATTCCTACTTTGCACACAGGCAAAATACTTATGGGTTGCAGTTAGAAGATCACCAGAACTCTGTCTGCTGAAATATATCAGTGGATGTCCTCTGCAAGTCAGAAGAGAGTTCAGGGGACCAGGCCCTGCTCTTCCCATGAAATAGCTGTGTGACCTTGGTCAAAGATACGTCACCTCTCCACAACTCGGCTCTCTTCTACTAAAACAAGAAAGATGAGCTGGTGATCCCGGAGGTCCCTTGGAGTGTTAATATTTCATGACCCTTGGCTTCATCTTTGACCAGGGTCTTTCTTTGTATGTCTCAAAATTCAAGCCACTGAGATGTTTCTTAATCTCAAGAGTTTTCCCCATGAGATGATGCGACATGTCTTGGAATAGTTCTAAGCATTATGTTCAAACTGCAGGAAAAAGGCAGTTTTTTCCTTTTTGGTTCTAAGAAGTCAGATGTGAAATGCTGGGTCTTGAAATGAACCTCGAGAAGGAAACGTGACCCCAAATACTATCACTTTTACAAAGACTCCAGAAATCTTTAGGGACCCCAGGCCAATTTGATGATCACACAATCTTGCATGAATCTACCAACTCAGTCTCTCAAAAAGGATTCAGTGGTTCCTTGCTATAGGCTGAGGCATCTCCAGACACTGACCATGATATACAGTAATTTAAGGTGTGAATAATCTAGTGAGGAAGAAAAGACACCCATACATGAGTCAGAGAAATAAAGTGTTAGGCAACACATGATTAAAGCATCCATATTCATAGGAGGCTACCAAGGATAAAAGAACAGAACCTTTACTTTTTCAAGGGAGAATCTTATTAGAAAGAGGGCTGATAAAGGGAATTGCTGATCAAGGGAAGAAGCACTCATTGAAAACTAGAATATGGAATCAACATGGTACCTCCTGTCCAGTGCCAGCTTTGTGAGCATATCACCTGCCACCAGCATCCCATGAAGGGCCCCGTGCTTAGTCTAAAGCTGTGTTTTCACCACCTGAAATTGTAACCATTTACAGGGCCTCACATTATAATCCTGCATCGGACCCCACCCACTATGGAGTGTACCCCAGAATATCACCTTGTTCCAGGAGAGGGATCCTACTATGGGGTGGGAAGAGATAGGACTGGAAAAGGAAGTGGGGTTCATGGACAGAGGGCCTTGAATTCTATGCTGTACTGCTCAGACTTTATCCTGTAGAAAGATAGAAGGTTATTTTTTCAAATTTTAAACTTTTTTAAGAGTTTAAATTTTAAACTTTTTTGTATTAGGGCACAGCTGATCAACAATGGTGTGGTAGTTCCAGGTGAACAGCTAAGGATCTCAGCCATATCTGTACATGTATCCATTCTTCCCCAAACCCTCCTCCCATCCAGGCTAACATAACACTGAGTAAAGTCCCATGTGCTATACAGTAGCACTTTGTTGATTATTCATTTTAAGTGGAGCAGTGTATACATGACCTTTCCAAACTCCCTAGCTATTCCTTCCCCTCCCCACCTAGGCAACCATAAGTCTGTGAGTTTCTTTCTGTTTTGTAAGTTCATTTGTATCATTTCTTTTTAGATTCTACCTATGAGGGATGTCATATCATAGTTCTAGAAGGTATTTTTTGAGCAGCACAGTTATATGGTAACATTGAGATTTTAGGACAAATAATCTTGTGATTACAATGAATGGGGGAGACACGGCTGGTGTGAAGACCCTTATCAGGATCCATTAGCAAAGTAAGAAAGTTCACTTAGACATGGTGAGAACAGAGAGGAGAGGTAAAATTTGAGAAACAAATGGAAAAGAGGAATCACTGTGTCTTGATAATAAATCGAAGACGGAGAGACAGAGACAGTTGAATCAAATTTACATGACAATTTCTTTCCCCAGGCTTTTGCAAAAAAAGATAAAAATAAAATGACAAACACTAAAGCACGGTGACTGTAATTATTGGTGGCAAAATTGGTAAGTCTGTCAGGGGCCTCTGAGGCAAGGCTTTCATTGGCAGAAAGGTGAGTGGGTTAACATTGTTCAATCTTTCATTTTATCCACTCAGTATTTACTGATCTCTTCCTAAATGTCTAGATACCACTTTAGGTATTAAAGATCTGGCTGCAAATAAAGCAGTCACAGGCTCTGCCTATGAAAATTTTACAGCCTAGGAGGGAAAAGATGTTGAACAATTACAATTGTGGGTATATGGTGAATGGGAAGCGGCACGTCATTTTGAATCAGAGAGACTTTTCTGGTCTTTTCTCCCAGGAAACTTAAACAAATAAATAAATGGAGTTGTTAAGCCCATGACACTTAATTTGCTACCTTTCCATTTCACTAAACTACAGCCTACTTTGTGTGTGTGTGTGTGTGTGGGGTGTGTGTGTGTGTGTGTGTGTGTGTGTGTGTGTGCAATGGTAATTTCCGTTTCCAAAAGACTTGGCTTCCCCGATGAGAAGGGGAGATTTTGACAGAGTAAAAGATAAAAGAGAAAATGAGAAGCAAGTGATACTTGCCTTCCGTTCCCTTCTGAATGGTTTTCCACTGAATTACCAGGCAATGCTCTTTTGACCTACTACAGAGATGGGTTTTGTGTAGCCAAGATGTTCCCACTGGATGGCCTCTCACCCAGCCAGGCTGGGCTTTTCCCTAGAAATTTTGGAAATAGGACTGGGAGACAGATGTCTATTTTGGAGCTGTGAGGAGTGGCCATTTTCAACCACATGAACTGGACAGATGGTGAACCTGGCTGACAGGATGCAAAGAGCCAGTGAGAGTGTGGCTGGAGGGTGTTCCAGTCCCCAATTCCAGCCCATCCTCCTCTATGGATCAATCACGTTCCTGTTGCTGAGTTCCATGAGACATCCCTGTATGCTTATAAGCTTTTCTGTTTAAGCTTGTTCAGGAATTCTATTTAATTCTCTACTGTTTGCAAACCAAGATGCTCCCTACTGATTACCATTGAAGAGGGACAGCCGGTGGCAGTGGAAAGTTACCAGGACAAGCAAGCAAAGCTCTGAGACCTATTTTTAAATCCTGGTTCACTAATCAAAATCCCTAAGGTATGGACCCAGGGTTTGTAAAGGTGGCCAAAACATATACTGCAAAGTGTGACATTGGCAGAGCCTGGAAGCCGGGATAGGCATGTTGCAGGAAACATCTCTGAGTGGTGTTAATGTTGCATCTTCTCTCTGTGGGGCCAGGTAAGGACCTCAAGCCCTAGACAGAGCAGAGCATCAGCCAGCTGCAGGTTCTCCCCTCAGAAGGGGCAGTCATATCTGTCCATAACGTAGGCATTGAACTTCTTTTGTTGACCTCCACCCTGGGTTTTGGGCTTCCTGGGTGGCTCAGCAGTAAAGAATCCACCCACAATGCATGGGACATGAGTTCTATCCCTGGGTCGGGAAGATCTGCTGGAGGGGTAATGGCTTCCCACTCCAGCATTCTTGCCTGGGAAATCCCGTGGACAGAGGAGCCTGGAGGGCTACAGTCCATGGGGTTGAAATGAGTCAGACATGACTGAGCAACTAAAAAACAACCACACCCTGGGTTTAGCTGAACCGACCTTCAGGTACAACCCCTGACTTTGACATCACTGTCTTCAAGGACACAGGCCAGTGGATGGTTTTGTGGAAAGTAACAAGCAAGGGACTTCTCTGGTGGTCCAGTGGCTAAGATTCCAGGCTCCCAATGCAGGGAGCCCAGGTTCGATCCCTGGGCAGGGAACTAGATACCACATGCCTCAACTAAGAATTAGCATACTGCAACTAAAGATTCCCACATGCTGCAACTAAGACCTGGCTCAGTCAAATAAATAAATATTTAATTAAAAAAATAAGATGTTTAAAAAAAGGAAAGAAAGTAACAAGCAGGACCACCCCCAGAAGTTTCAGTGATGTTCTGGGCTGGAAGCTGATACTGTTGGACACAGACTGTTGAAATAACTGCTCTCTTCTTGCCCAATAGGTGGCCTGCCTCAGAATCCTTTCCTCTACCTGCCACTTTATGGCAAATAGATGGGAAAACAATGGAAACAGTGACAGAATTTTTTTTTTTTTTTGAGATGAAAAATCACTGCAGATGGTGACTGCAGCCATAAAATTAAGAGACGCTTGCTCCTTGGAAGAAAAGTTATGACCAACTTAGACAGCATATTAAAAAGCAGAGACATTATTTTGCCGACAAAGGTCTGTCTAGTCAAAGCTATGGTTTTCCAGTAATCATGTATGGATGTGACAGTTGGACTGTAAAGAAAACTGAGCACCGAAGAATTGATGCTTTTGAACCGTCATGTTGGAGAAGACTCTTGAGGGTCCCTTGGACTGCAAGGAGATCCAACCAGTCCAGCCTAAAGCAAATCAGTCCTGAATGTTTATTGGAAGGACTAATGCTGAAGTTGAAGCTCTAATACTTTGGCCACCTGATGTGAAGAGCTGACTCATTGGAAAAGACCCAGATGCTAGGAAAGATTGAAGGCAGGAGGATAGGGGGACAACAGAGGACGAGATGGTTTGATGACATCACTGACTCGACCGACATGAGTTTGAGTGAGCTCTGGCGGTTGGTGATGGACAGGAAAGCTTGGCGTGCTGCAGTTCATGGAGTTGCAAAGAGTTGGACACCAGTGAGCGACTGAACCGACTGACCTGGTATTTTCCAACTCTGGGACAAACTGCCCTCCCAGGAGCAGCCTGCATCACTTGTGGGTCTGATGCTGTCTCGGTTGGGGTACACAGGCATCAGCCCACCTGGTACAGAGGACACAAGCCGATGAGAGCTGAGAGAAGGTGGCCTTTTAGGCCAGGTTGTCTACACTGTTCCTGCCCCAATCCTGGCCGTGTTTTTCAAACAAGGCTGAAAGCCAGGGATTATCTTCGTGTGTCCTGTTGACATCTGAGCACACTCTGCTCCTCACCTTCAGAGTCCAGGCACCAACAATAACTGTTCCCTTGGCCACTTACCCTGTGCACTGACATGCAGCCAAGGGGTCACAGTGACCAAGGACAGAAGTGGACCGTCCACCCATCCATGTCTGGGGACACCCAGAAAGAGGAGGAGAAAATGACCATCGGGTGACTGAAGTAACCCTTTGTGGTCAGACGGAGAAGGGGAGCCTAGGGGCTGCTACACTGGCCTGAGCGGTCCTCATGGATGAGCACGGGAAAGAGGCTGGGGCCAGGCACTACAGTTCTTTCTTCACCTCACAAGACGTCCTGACTCTACTTCCTTTGAGACACAGAAGGAGACACACGAATTCAGGTCAGCTTCCAGCGCTGGACACACATCGGGTAGAAAACCATGGGCATGTTCACATGCCAAGAGCCCCAGCTCGGGCTGACCACGCGGTTGTTTCAATGATTAAGCCTCACGCACAGAGTCGAGTTGTTTGAGAACGACGTCTGCTCACACAAACACTGCAAAGCGACCCTTTCCCTAAGCACCATGCTCTCAGTTTGTCAAAACATTTGAAGAAGACTAATTCAGGCCTCAAAAGGAATTCTCTCTCACGCAGCCAGCTGCCAGGTCTGTGAGCCGAAGGCTTTATGTTACAATATTTCAAGACACTAGAGACAGGAGGAACGCGGGCCTCGAGTGGACGTCCCGTGGGGCTGACGACGTCAATAAGGGGACCGAAGGCTCTTCACCTGCTCTCTGGCAGGGGGGATGGGACGAGGAAGCCAGCTCTGGCCAGTCTAGATGCCTGTGAAGAGCAGTACAGGGCAGGAGTCACAGACGTGGGCTCTGAAGCCAGGGGTAGGTGCGTTCAAGTCCCAGCTTTTCCATTTACTACTCGTGGAGTTTTATGAGATGTCCTTTGGGGCTGGGTGCTCCAATTTCTCCATCCATGAATGTGGGGGGACAGACAGGGGGCCAGCGTACCACCCCCTAGGACTGTTGTGAGGAGTCAGTTCGTATAACATATACGTGATGTGCTAATAGCCGTACTCAGTAAGCAGTGAGCACGTGATCATTCTTGGGGTGCTCTAAAGGACTGTGGTGTGTGTCCCCAAAGTCCTCCCTGTGTGGGGAGGACCAGCCAGCCTCGGGCCACGCTGTCATCAGAACTGCCCACTGAGCCCTGCCCGCTCAGCCGTGGGGAAATTTTTTCCTCCATCGCAAACAGGTCCCTGGAGCGCAGAACAGCAACTCAGCAACTGACATAAACAATTTCAAACAATCATTTCAAAAGACAAATGGCTCCATTTGGGCATCAAGATTCCTCCCAGAGGCTTTCCCTGCCTGTTTATGTGTTCCGTGGCCTCCAGCCACAAGTGAATTAGGCGGACAGCGCGCTCATGCCCAGGGAGGCGGGAAGGGCCTGTGCGGACCAGCACCTGCTATTTGACCTGCTTTCCTTGAAAGCTGATGCTGGGGGTGGGGGATTCTGGAGGAAAGAAACTCGCATTTCCACCTGCCAGTGCCCACCTGTCATGGGAAACATAGTGAGATACAGGGAAAATAGAAAGTGTAGGTATATTACAATTTTTTTACACATTAGAAAATAATCTTGGCCCTGCTTTTTTTTTTTTTAACAAGGTTTTGCAACAATCAAAAATAATATTTCAGGACTTCCCTGGTGGCTGCTACTGCTAAGTCACTTCAGTTGTGTCCGACTCTGTGTGACCCCAGAGATGGCAGCCCACCAGGCTCCCCCGTCCCTGGGATTCTCCAGGCAAGAACACTGGAGTGGGTTGCCATTTCCTTCCCTGGTGGCACAAGTGGTTAAAGAAGATGGCTGCCAATGCAGGAGATGTAAGAGAGGCAGGTTCGATCCTTGGATTGGGAAGATCCCCTGGGGGAGGAAATGGCAACCCACTCCAGTATTCTAGCTGGAACATTTCCTGTCTCTGGGACGTTCCATGGTGCTGGGTTCTAGTCTATGTGCTAAGACCAGAAACTTCTGCAGAGGGTGGTGCTTTACCGAAGCCAAAGTCTCCTTTGTTTCTATGCCTATTCAGTTCTCTCAGTAGAACTTGCTGAATTCCACCTCTCCTAATTCAGTCCTTTCTGTCTTGAAGCCAGAGGAGATAGCTGCTTCCTGCTAAAACAGCTCTAAGCAGAAGGACCATTTATTTTGTTGAGAGTGACTGGCTTTGAAAAAGCCAGGCGTCCACCCATCTCTGCACCATCCCCATGGCTTCCCCCTGGCTGTGTGTTCCTCAGAGGAACCACGTGGCCAACTTGGTTCTGGGAGCCCAGAGCCCAGGCTCTGCTTCTAAATCTACTAAGTGACCTTGGGCAAATTTCTTAACATCCCTGACCCTCAGGTCTCCTCATCCGCACGACCAATTTTGCAATCTCACAGAGTTGTTATGAAGATATAGGCACAATGACTCGAGAGTTTAATTCACCATAAAAATAAAAGATGTTATAATTTAGCAGACTGCTGTCTGAACCCCAGGCACTGCTCCCTGTAGTCAGAGCTCTCCACCTTGGTTTCAGCTTTAGACAGAATGACATTTTCAGTTGTCTAGGTGGAGGATCTGGGATATCAGGGGAGCTGGAAGAACAGTCATGAGCCATGCTCATCCTTAGAGCTGACTGGTAACCTTGCAAGATTCGGCTCTCACCGGAAACACATTAAGACCTGAGCTGAACAACCACCACCTCTGTCTGGAGAATGAAAATGATAACAATGTCTTCCTCAAAAAGTTTTTTTTGAAAGAGAGGGAAAGTGATAGTATGTATATAAAACATTTATAGAATATATTGTAAATGCTGCAGTGATAATGATTATCTGTATTACTTGCAAACACCACCTGGGGTTGAAAAGGAATCAGGGACTTCCTTGGTTGTCCAGTGGTTAAGACTTCATTTTCCAATGCAGAGGGTGCAGGTTCAATTCCCAGCTGGGGGGTGGGGTTTAGATCCCGCATGACTCAGGGCCAAAAACCAAAACATAAGACAGAAACAATATTGTAACAAATTCAGTAAAGATATTAAAATGGTCCAAGGACTTTGTTGTTGATCCAGTGGCTAAAACTCCACACTCCCAATATGGGGGCCTGGGTTCGATCCCTGGTCAGGGAACTAGATCCCATATGCTGTAACTAAGACACGGCACAGACAAATAAATAAACAAGTAAAATAAATATTTTAAAAATGGTCCACATTAAAAGATATCTTAAAAAAAGAAAGCAATGAGGAGAGTTAGCAGCAAATCTTATGACATAATCATCAGAGGTTAGTGGTTGGTAATTTACAAACAAATTGATATTTTATAATAATATTAAAGGTATTTAAAAATACTGTACAACAGCCTATAGTATACGGATGTAGGTAAGGAGAAGGCAATGGCAACCCACTCCAGTGTTCTTGCCTGGAGAATCCCAGGGACGGGGGAGCCTGGTGGGCTGCCGTCTATGGGGTCGCACAGAGTCAGACACGACTGAAGCGACTTAGCAGCAGCAGCAGCAAGGATAAAATCATGAATACTAATCTGTGAATAAAAGTGCTAGCTTTGTTGAAGTCTATAGACACATGAAGGCAAAAGGAGAAGGGGGCAGCAGAAGAAGGGATGGTTGAATGGCATCACTGATTCAATGGACATGAGTTTGACAAACTCTGGAAGAGAGTGAAGGGTAGGGGAGCCTGGAGGCTGCAGTCCGTGGGGTCCCAGAGTCGGACACAACTTAGCAACTGAACAACAGCAAACACATCCCTGTACTAGATCAAGTACTTTTTATTTGCCTTTTCACTACAGCCACACAAAATTTCCACAGAGCGGGCAGTTTTTGGTCCCGTGTTCTCAGATGAATAAGAGGAGAGCTTGAAGAACATGCTCAAGTTCACACGATCAGGAATGGAGGAGCCACAATCTGAACCCAGGTCAACGAGACAGCAGGGTCTGTATCACAACATACATATTGGAATTTTCCGATATAAATTAACCAGAGGGATTGTCAGTGTTCAGTCTCAGCTGGGGACCAGGTTTTCTCTGTTGTAGTTTGAATGTGAACATGCTCTTGGATTAGTGGGAATTTAAAACACCTTCAACCTCCCAGGTATTCAGCCAACTTGGCTCAGCAGCTCTTCCCATCAGGAATCTTTATCTCCTGTGACTCCATGGCTTAAACATAAACATGCAAGCAAAGCCCACTGCTAATGTATGAATCACCCAAGTTATTCTTGATGACTACAGAAGATGCAGGAGACACTGAATAGATCTTTGAAATAAGGAATATAGGAATATAAGAAAGAATATAAGAAAAATTAAAAATTACTTATTGTCTAGATACCCGGAGATCATCACTGAGAATGGGTCTTTTTAGACTTTATTCTATGCTTAAACACTTCTGGTAGTTTCTGGTATGTTTTGATCCCTAATATGCTGAGTTTAAAATATTTCAACTTTCAAAGTAGTTTCTGTTTAAAGGGAACCCTCATGCACTATTGGTGGGAATATAAATTGGTGCCTCCACTGCGGAAAATAGTATGGAAGTTCTTCAAAACACTAGAAATACAACAACCAAATGATTCAGCAATTCTACTCCTGGGTATACATTAAAAAAAAATGTTAATTTGAAAAGATACACACACCCCAACATTCACAATATTATTGTCTATAAATGCCAAGATATAGAAATAACCAGAGTGTCCATCAACACCTGGATAAAGATAAATAGATGAAGAAGACATGGTATTTACACACAGTGGAATATTACTTGACCATAAAGAAGAATGAAAATTTGTCACTTGCAGCAACATGGATGGATTTGGAGGGCATTATGTTAAGTGAAATAAGACATATAAAAAAAGATAAATGTATGATACCACTGATATGTGGGATTTTAAAACTACAACAAGCTATAATACCTAAATTATAACAACGAAAGAAGCAGACTCACATATATAGAGAACAAACTGGTGGTTTCCAGTGGAGAAGAGGGAGAGGACCAGTATAGGTATAGGGGATTAAGAGGTACAAACTGCTGGGTATAAAATAGGCTCAAGGATGTGTTATACAACATGAGGAATATAGTCAACATTTTGTAATAACTATAAATGGAAAGTAACTTAAAAATTGTATAAAAATTTTAAAAATACAAAAAATAAAAATGCTTTTTAATTGCCATTTGATCAAGAAATGAGATAATATATAACATTTACTGACATTTCTCTGTGTTTGGGGAGGGCACTAAATTTAAAACTGTCTTCTAGGGAGGTGGGAAGAAGGTTGAAGAGAGAAGGGACATAAATATACCTGTGGCTGATTCATGTTGATGTTTGGTAGAAACCAACACAATTCTATAAAGCAATTATCCTTTAATTAAAAAATAAATAAATTTAAAGAAAATTTTCTTCTAACATTTTATGCCTCATCAGTTACTCTCTGTAAAACTGAGTATCAAAAAGTTCCATGTGATTATTTGGCAAAACTAATACAATTATGTAAAGTTTAAAAATAAAATAAAATTTAAAAAAAAAAAAGGAGAGGAAAAAAAAAAAAGTTCCATGTGGAACTTTACCTCGGATAAGAAGCCAGACCAACCAGTCGTGAGGACAACAAAATTGAATGACTTCCTGAAAGGAGAGTTCCCGGAAATAGGAAAGTAAAAAGCTGCTTATGGGGTATTTTCAAGTCATTATCTGTAGAATAGGGACATTCCTGGGGGCTACTGGACTATATTTAATGAGAAAGAACTGATGCCTTTGTACCATTTAAGAGTCTAAGGGGAAAGAGACGCAGATTGAGGGCTGGATAACTTACTTGAGAGGCAGTTCAGATGGAGATGTTAGGCAAGACATACTGAGAATTTGACAGGCTGTAATCACTGACCATTGCTACACATACCCAGTGATGACTGAGGTTCTAGATGGGGGACCCAATAAATACATTTTACAATGTTACAGTGGCTTAATCCACTGCTTCTACTGCTCGAATCCTATTGCTTTCTCTAACGATCTAAGGTATCTGAATACAGCAAACATCAACTGGAGTGGCTGAAATGTAAGAGAAGTATTCTAGTAGTATCTATAGGGGAATAGGAGAATTTATCTTCCTTCAACTAACAGGAGAAAAGAAAGAAATGATTCTTTCTTCAGTGGTTCCAGGGAGCACTTTGCTATGCTCTGTAAAAATTAAAGTCGGGAATCAGCTTTATTTATTCTAAATTTCTGGGAATAAATGGTACATCTTATTGTAACAAAATTTGGAGATCCTTGTTTTTTACCTAAAAATATTAATTCAGAGAATTCTCTGGTGGTCCAGCAGTCAGGATTCTGCACTCTCACTGAAGGAGGTGTGGGCTCAATTCCTGGTCAAGGAACGAAGATCCCACAAGCCATGCAGTGTGACAGAAAAAAAAAAATTTTTTTTAAGCAATTCAAATCTAGTTAAGTAAAGCTTGACTTACCAGCTATTCTGGATGATGTCAGGATGGAAATGACTGCAAATCGCTGATTTAAACAAATGCTCTCTGCTCAATAAAGCTGAAAATCTGAGTACTTAAATCATAAGACTGCAAAAATTTGTTATTTGGCTAATGGTTGTGCTGATGTCTTAAAAATCATATTTAGGACTTCCATGGTGGTTCAGTGGTTAAGAATCCACCTGCTAATGCTGGGGACATGGCTTCAATCCCTGGTCCAGGAAGATTCCACATGCCATGGCGTAGCTAAGACCATGCACCGCAACTACTGAGCCTCGCTCTAGAGCCTGTGCTCCACAACAAGAGAAGCCCCCACAAAGAGAAGCCCATCCCCACAACTTGAGAGTAGCCTCCGTTTGCTGCAACGAGAGAAAGGCTGTGCATAGCAACAAAGACCCAGTGCAGCCCAAAATTAACTAATTAAAAAAAATCTTATGTATGTCTATCGAACTCACCATTCCATGCCTCTCTCTTGTGCAATTCACAAGCCACCAGATCAAATAATCCCTTCTCACATGGGGAATGCAGAGAAAGCCTCAGTAATTCTACGAAGGTCTTTCCCTCACAAATGGCAGGAACCATTTTGCCAGCATGGAAACAGGTACCCAGTGAGCTGAGCTGACTTTCCCAAGATTGTGAGTCAGAGAGTGGGTGTGTGGGCTCCTGCATAGGTCTAAGTTCTACCCACTGGAGAGCGGGCATAAGACTTCAAAGGCTGGTACCTGGGAAACACACTTGCTGACTTCACCTTCCTGATCCAGGCAGAGATGCAAGACAGCTAGTCACTATCTGATAGAGGACCAGTGCGCTCGTGCTACATGAGAATGAAGCAGATGAAAGACCACGTTATGCTCCAACACCTCCTATTCAGGTTCGGCTTTTCTGAGGCACATGAAACCCTATCCCTCCAGTTGAGCACTTGGACATCTGCCATGCAATTCCATTAATTGTCCAGTTCAACTCAATTAGATCAGAAGCCATTAAATTTGGTTCAGTTCAATTTGACAAAATCTTACTGTGTCTATCATGCACTGTAGCAGATAAAAGAGGAAGGCCACTCTTTATGGTCTTAAAAAACATTTTCATTTTTCCAAAGATCCCAGGTACATTAAATTGGATTCATTATTATCCTTAGTACAGGTCACATTGTCATCACTGACCCATGAATGTTGTTGTTCAGCCACTAAGTTGTGTTTGATTCTTTTCGACTCCATGGACCGCAGCATGCCAGGCTCCTCTGTCCTTCACTGTCTCCCGGAGTTTGCTCGGATTTATGTCCACTGAGTCAGTGATGCTATCTTACCATTTCATCCTCTGCAGCCCTCTTCTCCTTTGCCTCCAGTCCTTCCCAGCATCAGGGTCTTTTGCAGTGAGTTGGCTCTTCGCATCAGGTGGCCAAAGTATGGAGCTTCAGCTTTAGCATCAGTCCTTCCAATGAATATTCAAGGTTGATGTCCTTTACTATTGACTGGTTTGATCTCCTTGCGGTCAAAGGGACTCTCAAGAGTCTTTTCCAGCACCACAATTTGAAAGCATCAATTATTCAGCACTCAGCTTTCTTTATGGACTAACTCTCACATCTGTACATGACTACTGGAAAAACCATAGCTTTGACTATATGGACATGTGTTGGCAAAGTGACATCTCTGCTTTTTAATATGCTGTCTAGGTTTATCATAGCTTTTCTTCCAAGAAGCAAGCATCTTTCAATTTAATTCATTTGATTAAAAATCAGCATGCATGTCACCACCAATCAAGCTAAAACCAGCATCACGATAACCTTTCTCTTCCCTTGGACCACATTCGTATCTACTCTCCCCGTGTCTCCCACTTCAGAGGCAACTACTTTTCAGAATTCTGTATTTATATCCACTCATTCTTTTTTTTTGTTGTTCTAGTTTTAAGCCCCTACCCTTGACACCAATATGCCTAAAATATATATAAAAACATACCCCGTTTACTTTTATTGTTTCTGAATAGTCTTTGGTGGGAAAATAAAATGTACTCATTCAAGGCATTTTTAACAGTGCCTAATCTATGCCCATCACCGTTTTCGGTGCCAGGGAAGAAAGCAGTGAAAATGAAGGAACAAACAAAAATTCCTGCCCTCGTGGACAAATAAACAAATAACCAAGTAAAAAGTTTAGTGTCTGCTGTAGTGGTTAGAACTAGGGATAATAATAAGGATGGTTAGGTGTGGAGGGGAATTTGGGAGTGTTGCCATGGTAATGAAGATGCTAGGGAAGCCAAGCGCCTCCGAGTATATGAGGTGAAAGTAATGGTCTCAGGCAGGTGACCTGACTGAATATTCCTCTAGCTTTTTAAAAAAATTTATTTATTTACTTATTTTTGGCTGCATCGCGCCAGCTTCACTCTGGTTGTGGTGCCCTGCAGCATGTGGGATCTTAGTTCCCTGACTTGGGATTGAACCTACATCCCCCTGCATTGGAAGGCGAGTTCTTAACCACTGGACTATCGGGGAAGTCCTCCCCCTCTAGTTTTTATAAAAGATTTAAAATTCCTATTTAGGACTTGAAATACACTCATCTTCTAGGATCCAGCTAACTGTGTTGTCACATGGGCTTTTAGACAGCACAGCTTAAAGGAATCACACACAGAGAATTAGAGGGTTGGCTCTAACATCCCATGTGAGGACATGGGCTAGGTCTTTTCTGTTCCCCAAACAGACTCCCAGCTCCTAACACAGACTCCATTACAAGGGCAACAGGAAAGAGATATCTCATGCATGTCTGTTGAATGAATGCATAAATATGTAACTCTCATATAGCATTTTTCAGCACTTTCCAGGTGGCCTGTGAGCTCCTAGGGGACAGGGATTATATATAAGCCTCTGCTGGATATTCCTGGGATGGGGCATTGGTGACAATAAAAAACAGAGGTTTGAGGAGTGAGGCGGGGGAAGGAAAAGCATCAGAGTTTACACCTGGCTGGTGTGGAGGGCCTGTCGGCGACCTATGTGTAGAGATTAACCCCGTTAGAGAAATCACGCTCGGAAACTGTGAGGCTCTCTGTCCAGAAAAAATTTTCCATGATGTGTCTGTCCAGTTAAACTTGCCCTCTGAGGTGCTGTGTGAATAAAGGTGAAACATGCCTGGGAATCACTGCCTTTTAGAAGCTCATAACTGACATTAGAAATAGTAAAGTCTTCAGAAATTCTGCAATTAAAAATCCAATTTAATTTTTCACTATACTCTGTTCCCTCTTTCCATTTTCTGGTTTTGATGTGAGCTATTTTTTTTTAGAAGCCTTTATTGAGTTTGTTACCATATTGCTTCTGTCTCATGTTTTGTTTTTTTTCCCTGAGAGGGAAATCCCCAACCAGGGATCGAACCTGAACCCCCTGCATTAGAAGGTGAAGTCTTAATGCCTGGACCACCAAGGAAGTCCTTGCATCCCTCAAATTTCCTGCTGAACAACTTTAACATACTATGAAATGAGTCTTCTGGGGACCACCCTGTGGACAACAATGGGATTAAGGCTGGATAATCCATATGCAGGGAAAAGGGCTGAAGTACAGTCTGTAGGACAGAGGCATGTGGAGGGGTTACAGTGAGGAATGACATAGTGGCCGCTACTATCATAAGGTAGAATAATGTCTCCTTCCCCACAGATGTGCACATCCTACCCCTGGGGCCTATGAGTATGTGACCTTAGCTGTTCTTATGGACTGAACTGTGCCCCCCACCCACCCACCACATACCACATTTACATGCTGAAGCCCTAACCTCCGTATGTGATAGTATTTTTTTTTTTTTTTTTTACAGACTTGGTTTATTTATTTTACTTATTTGGCTGGCTGGGTTTCAGTTGCAGCATGCAGGATCCAATTTCCCGACCAGGAATCAAACCAAAATCCTCTGCATTGGGAGATTGGAGTCTTAACCACTGGACCATCAGGGATGTCCTTGGAGATGAAGCCTTTGGGAATAATTAGGTTTAGACAAGGACTCGATAGTGGGCCCCTCGTGATGAGATCAGGGTCCTATGAGAAGAGATCAGAGAGCTCGCTGTCTGTCTGCCTATCTTCCTCTCTGCCATGTGAGGACACAGTGAGAAAGCGACCGTCTGCAAGCCAGGGAGAGAACTCCGACCAGAAAATTACCATGATGGTAATGTTGGATTTCCAGCCCCCAGAGAAAATAAATGTCTGTTGTTTTGCTACCCAGGCTATGGTGTTTAGTTCTCGCAAAATTCCAAATTACGAAAAGAACACTGAATATATGAAGCAATTGAAAAGACTGCCTTCAGAATAATCTTAGGATAATAATGGGCTAATCATAAAGTCAGGGCTTCCCTGGTGGCTCAGTGGTAAAGAACCCGCCTGCCAAAGCAGGAGACGTGGGTTCTATCCCTGAGTTGGGAAGATCCCCTGGAGAAGGAAATAGCAACCTACTCCAGTATTCTTGCCTGGGAAATCCCATAGACAGAGGAGCCTGGCGGCCTACGGCCTGTGGGGTCACAAAAGAGTCAGACACGATTTAGTGACTGAACGAAACCAACAAATTATAAAGATGGCAGGTGTGAATTATTCATCAATCCACGCAAGACAAACTTACTGAACATCTACTCTATGTCTGGTTCCCCAAGGATATGACAGTTAAAAAATGACATAGTGATGCTTTTATGAAGCTTATAGTCGCTAAAACTTTACAAAAGTACTCAGGCTATTCATTCAGGAAAATTTAAAAACTGACTGCAAAGATGAACCACTCATATCCTCTATTTTGTAGATGGAAAAAAAAAAGAGATCTGAAGAGACCAATTAAATTTGGTGATATACATAGTTTTATAGCCCAGCTACCACAGAAAATGCAGAATGTCCAGTGTAGGTGAAAGTATGCTCCTAATATTGCAACAGGCTAAAAAATTAATCACTGCTTATCTCAAATTCAACTAGGGATCTTGCATTTTGATTTGCTAAATATTGACAACCCTAAATTTCTGGGGGATAGAGTCAAGGTCATGGCAGAAACCAGAGTCCACCTTGGTATGAGCTGTTTGAATGGGAAGAAGAGAAAAAGAGAACAAAGCAAAAGAAACACAATAGTTTTTTTAAAGGGAAACCCACTAATGGACCTCTCTCTCTCCTTTTGATCTTTTGTGCATGGTGTGTGTGTGTGTGTGTGTGCATGTGTGCACACATATGGGTCCTTGTGTCTTCCTGGCAGAGGATTATGGTAATGAGGAAAATTATCAACAGTGATACCGACTACAGATATCGACATAACTAGAAGATGGAATACAATAAAATGTGGTTAATTCAAAAACACTAAAATGACTGCATGTAAGTAAACTGCCTATGATGTATGCCCAACTGACACACAGCCCGATCACAGTTTTACGTATTCTAAATCTTCGCATTTTCACAGAACCATAAAATGTTTCTCAAGGGTGGGAGAAATCACCGAACCTAGCCTAGACATTTACAGATGAAGCAACCAAGAGTCACAGGGAAGAAATGTCAAACCTAGGACCACCCTGTAAATGAATATGAATAATAGAACAGTATTTTTTTTGTGTGGGCTAACTAAGTGCCAGGCATTTTCTTTTTAATGCTCTGCTTGTATTACCACATTTGTCACAACAATCTTATGATTCTTCTTATTATTCAAACAAAACAAATTGAGGCAGAGAAAATTATGTAATTTATCTAAGGTTTCAGGTTACACAGCTGATAAGAACAGGTACCTGCTAAAAATCCAGGGAGTCTGGCATTCCAGTAGGATGAATTTAGATCACTAAACATGTTTGTCCATGTAAACTTTCATGCGTATTGCTCCGGTAGCAGACTTTATAGTTCAATAACAAGGTCACTCAAATACAGTTTATAGAAAGTCAGTTGGAAACGGTTACCATAATGTTAGTTTCAGAGTGGAAACAGTTATCTGCTCCCTTATAAACCAGTCCTACCATCTTACTATGATCAGAGAATAATTGTTTCCTGCTTTTTGAAACATTTTAAATGAAATACACCAGAATCTACTATCAAAGCAAACATTAGCAGTGAGATGGAGTTTTACAAGTTTACATTTTGAGCAGTTTGTGAAAGAAAAGGAGTAGAAAAAAAAAGAAAACAAGAGAGAAAGAGAGAGAGAGAGAAATCAAAACAGAGAAGAGGCTTCTTGATCCATTGTTAGCCATAAAGTAAACTGAGGACTCTTGAAGAGGCCCTTGTGCTCTCAAGCTGCCAGCCAGACTTCTGTGTTCCTGCAGCTACAGCAGTAATGATCTCCAGGAAGAATAATCACATAAGAAAAATGATGCCTACTTAGTTTTACATTCAGTTTGTCTTCTTCTCTATCTTTCAAGACATCATCAACTCCTAACATCTCAGATGACCAAAACACTTTGTCCATTTTCAGACCCTCTGTTTCTGTTTATAGAAAGTAGAAGATTAAGCCTGCCTTTGTCTGCTTTGATAGCACGTTTTCCCAAAGCAACACTTTCTGTGACACAAAAGCATGTCCAAGTTAAAACAAACAAACAAACCAAGAACGACAAAAGTGAGGCTGCCATTGGAGTTCTCAGAAGCTCCAGGGTCCAGGTCTGCAAGATCTGCCTGGGAGACACAGGACTCCACCAGCCCACCAAGGCAGGAATTGGGAGAACCGTCCGCCTCTCCTCTGCACTGCAGCTGAAGGAAGCATCGCTTGACAAGCCTGTTTCGAAATTCCACTATCAAGTACATTCCCAAATCCATCCAGAGACAAACCAGGCCCTCCCCTGGCCCTACGGGGAACTGGTGAGGGCGCATCGGAAATGTGTGGAGCTTCTCACAGAACAAACTCACATCCTCTGTTCTTCAGAAAGGTGGCAGTGTTGCCCTGCGGTCCCGACCAAATTGCGAAGTGGTGGCCGTGTCTCTGTGTCTCTAGTGGATTAACGGACCAAGCACCTCACCTCACCACGGAAAGGATGGATTACTCCGCTGCAGAACGTAGTGCCTCACAGACTCGCCCCGGATCTTCAGGGCGCTGAGTCTTGTTTCAGGGCGCTTTGTCTTGAGCCCAAGTTCTCAAGTTTTTATCTCGCTTTGACAGTACAGAGCCATAGAAAATCTCCATGGGATCCCACAGACATCTAAAAGCCAGGCGCACCTAAGGAGGTCCCAGAGGGCCCTACTTTACAGCATCCACTCTTCTCATTTTTTGTAACCTCCTTCCAAGTGACATGCTGAGTGGTCCCATGTAGAAAGGCTATGGAAAACTTAGCAAACTATGCCAGCATCCTTATAACACCTGTTATGGGCAATGTTCACACCACAGTTTAAAGTAACTCACAGCATCTTCTGGGCTTCCCAGGTGGCAGTAGTGGTAAAGAACCCGGGCCTCCCAATGCAGGAGGTGCGGGGTCCATCCCTGGGTCAGGAAGATTCCCGGGGAGGAGGGCATGGCAACCCTTTCCAGTATTCTTGCCTGGAGAATCGCATGGACAGAGGAGCCTGGCGCGATACAGTCCACAGGGTTGCAAAGTCAGTCACGACTGCAGCGACTGAGCATGCAGACATGGCATCTTCTAGGTAGAAGCTGTACCATTTATTGAGCGGTTTGTCACAACTTTTCTAAAACCAATATTCTACACAGAGCTGCTGACAAAGAACTGAAGAACTGTCCCTGTCTCGGCGTGCAGACCCGCACACCAATATCTTCCAGGGGCGAGTACACGCAGCGGCCTGTTTGCGGGGCAGTTAAAGGCCCCGTCTCCTCCCCTACTCACCTTCCCTCAGTGTCCGCGGAGAAGTTTCTCTATCGGGACAGAAATTTGGGGGGAAAGTCTCCATTTATAAATATCAGATGGTTTGGGAAAAAATATTTGTGGCACTAGACTTTTTTTTTTCCCTACAGTGATGTCATTTTGAATACTTGGTGCGCTCCAAATTTGCTATTTTTACTTTCCCCAAGTGACTTTTTTTGGGAAATACATTTGTTTGGATTAGCTACATTTGAAGTGGCTCCTGTATGTAATGTCCAGCGCCAGGTTCATCTTCTCACAGTTCTCAGCTCTCAAACCTGAAATCCCCATGAGCTCATTTTCAAGGTTATTCCTTTTGGGATGCACCCTCCCCCCACAACTAATTTTTTTTTTCTCTAGACACAGATACAGAAACAAAAATAAAGGGATTGGCCTTCTCACAAACCAAACCACGCTCTGCGGCTCAAAGCATTGACAACAGAAGACATGAAAGCCACCCCCCCCCCCGCCCCCACCACCCAGGCTCATAAAATTCTTGACTTCCCAAATGTGCTTCTGGGGGACAGAGGTGCAGGAGCCAAGGCGGGCTCTGAAACGCGCACTGGAAGCAGTGTGCAGCTGAGACGTAGAAGAGGAGGAAGAGCTGAAGAAGGAACGCTCAGTGTCTTCGCCCTACCTGATCTGAACTTGGTCCTAATCAGCAAAGAGTGCTCAGACCCCAGGAGTGTCATGTTGAGTTGAGTCTCAGAGAGCCGCTGGTCCCTTAGCCAGACGCCCCCTGATGTCCACCAGGAACGGGCTCCCGGGAGCTCAGCTGACCGCAGTGAACAACCCAGAATTCATCCAACTCTCCTCGAGCTCCCCTGGGTAGGAGTACAGCGGCAGCCAGGGACCGAAACCCGTGTCCCCGGAAAGCGGCGGCCTCCCCCCTCGCCGCAGCGGGGCTACTGCGCTCTCGGCCGGCGGGACCCTGCGCCTCCTCGGGGTCTGG